>NC_140591.1:646042869-647242869 GCF_964204655.1 Triturus cristatus
TGATGACCTGGGGTATGGGATAGGGGCCCACGTATCGGGGCAACAGTTTCTTGGGTCCATGCGTGTTGAGGTTCTGGATGGATAACCACACCTTGTCTCCCACTACATAGGCTGGTTCGGGTTGTCGGTGTTTATCCGTGTTGTGTTTGTAGTATTCTTTGGCTTTTACGAGTTCAAAGCGAGCTTGTTGCCATATGGTGCGGAGGGAAGCATGGTGTTCCTGTATGGTTGGTACTCCACACGTCTGAGCCTCCACCCAGGGAGTCGTTCTGGGATGATATCCCTGAAGACAATAGAACGGTGAAACCCCTGTTGCCGCATGTTTACTGTTATTGTAGGCGTACTCCACGATCCACATAACCTTGCACCATTCGGTTTCCATGGACAATAGCAGGCAACGGAGGTATTGTTCCATATTGCGATTTGTTCGCTCCGCCTGGCCATCTGTTTGGGGATGGTAGGAGGACGATAAACAGGCTTCCATTTGTAACATCGAGCAGACTTCTGTCCAGAATCTGGATACGAATTGAGTACCTCTGTCCGTTATCAAAACCGATGGGATGCCATGTAACCGTATCACGTTCTGCATGAACAGGGCTGCCAATTCTGCCGCTGAAGGTAGATGTGTTAGAGGTATGAAATGCGCCATTTTTGTCAAGTGGTCGACGATAGTAAGAATGGTAGTGTGTCCTGTGGAGGTCTTAGGGAGCTCTACCACAAAGTCCATCGAGACAGTGTGCCATGGGCAAGGTGGAACCGGAATGGGGTGTAACAACCCTACTGTGGGTTGTGAGAGCGTTTTTCCTTGAGTACAAATGGCACAGCGGGCGATGTAGGCTTGTGTGTCGTGGTTAAGGGTTGGGCACCAGAAGTGTCTCTGCAGTAATTCCTTGTTTTTTTGATAACCTGGATGATCAGCTAGGGGGTGGTCGTGGCACAGGACCATTGCTTGTTGTTGTTGAGTGTGCAATGGTAAATAATATCGCCCGTCTTTGAACAGGAATCCGTTGTTTTCTGTGAGTCCTTGGACGTCTCCGGCCCAGTCGTCCCTGGTTTTCTGTTGTAACTCGTGTTGGAGCTGTGTCAAGAAGTTGGAAGACGTCACTGCGCCCTGAAAGCAGCGGAGGGGAATAACGGGTACTGGTTCTGTGGAGGGTTTCTGGTCTCCGTTTTCCTCGATTCGTGACAAGGCGTCGGCTTTGGCGTTCTCCCTTCCAGGTCTGTAAGTGATTTGGAAATCAAATTCATTAAAAAAGAGGGTCCAGCGTAGCTGTCTTGCCGTTAATGCTCTGGCTGAACGAAGGAACAGTAGATTCCTATGGTCGGTGAAGATGGTCACCGTATGTTTGGCGTCCTTGAGGTAGTGCCGCCATTCCTCAAATGTTGCTTTGATGGCCAGGAGTTCCTTATCCCCAATGGAGTAATTACATTCAGCGGGCTGCAACTTTCTGGAGTAGTATGCTACTGGGTGAAGCATGTTCGTCTTGACGTCTTTCTGCGATAATACTCCCCCGAGGGCGTTTTGCGAGGCATCGGCCTCCACGATAAAGGGGCGTGTGGGGTCAGGATGTTTCAGGATTGGAGCCGAGGTGAATCGGTCTTTCAAGTCGCGGAATGCCTGTTCTGCTTTGGCGTTCCATGCGAACAGCACCCCTTTGCGCAGAAGACAGGTAATGGGGGCGACAATCCGGGAAAAACCATCGATGAAACGGCGATAGTAATTCGCGAACCCTAGGAATCTCTGGACTTGTTTCACGGAGGTCGGGGCTGGCCACTTCAAGATGGCATCGACTTTTCTGGAATCCATCTGAACACCTCCTGGCGTCAGAATGTGTCCCAGGAATTCCACAGTTGTGGTATGGAACACGCTTTCCTCCAATTTCACGTACAGCCCGTGTTGTTGCAATTGTTGGAGAACGGCTCGTACGTGTTGGTGATGTTCCTCCATGTTCGCAGAGTAGGTCAGTATATCATCGATATACACTATGCAGAAACGGTCAATGAACTCCCGTAAAACCTCATCGATGAAGTACTGAAATGCGGCCGGGGCATTGCAGAGTCCGAAAGGCATGACGCGGTACTCAAATAACCCGTACCGCGTCCGGAAGGTGGTTTTCCATTCATCACCCTCTCGGACTCTGACTAGATGGTAGGCCCCTCGTAAGTCCAACTTAGTATATATGGCCGCGTCCTTCACTTGGTCCAGTAAGTCAGGAATTAAGGGGAGAGGATACCTGTTCTTAACGGTTATGGCATTCATTGCCCGAAAGTCAATGCACGTGCGTAGATCCCCCTCCTTCTTTGCCACAAAGAAGAGAGGGGAGGAGACCAGAGATTTGGAGTGACGGATGAACCCGTTTTGAAGGTATTGAGTGAGGTAGTAACGGAGATGGTTGTTTTCTTTTTCTGTGAGGGAGTATACTCGACTACAAGGGAGCGTGGATCCCGGAATCAGATCAATTCTACAGTCAAAGTGTCGATGTGGAGGTAGAGTGTTAGCTCCTTGTTCGTCAAAAACTCGGGCCAGATCCCTGTATTCCTGGGGTATGGACTCCTGTGTGACCAAGCCCATGCCATCTCTAGGTAGGATACAGGCTTGGACCTCTCGGGTTGCTTTTTTCCCCTCGGAGGGGTAGCAGGATTGGGCGCAATAAACAGAGTCCACTGTCGTTTTGCCCGTAACCCAATCGATCAAGGGGTTGTGCTGTACCAGCCAGGGAAGGCCTAATATCAGCCTGAACTGAGGGGCATCAATGACATCGAAGGCGATGGTCTCGGTATGCTGATTTTCCAACACCATTCGCAGATCTTCTGTTTGGTATCGGATCAATCCTGAGGTTAGGTCCGTACCGTCGACGGCCTTGACTATCTCGGGTGTCTTCTTGGCTCGTGTCAGCATGCCCAACCCCTTCATGTACTGTGCATCGATGTAGTTCCCGGTTGCTCCAGAGTCGATTAAAGCTGTGACACGCCAGGAGGTCCCTGTAGACGACTGAAGGAGCACGGGTATGCCCATATGGTGATGGTTGGCGCAGGTGTTCGAGGTCTGCGTCTTCTCGGTGTGTAGTCCCAGTAGACAGACCCCATTATCTACTGGGAGGTCTCGTTTCCCGTTCTTTCTTCTCGGGTGATCGATAGAGCAGAAGGGTTCCTCTCCTTGGGCTGGCGTGGCTTGGCCGGGCAATCCCGCACGAAATGACCGTTTTTGCCACAGTATAGGCATAGGTTCTGTTTCCGCCTCTTTTCTTTTTCTTCTTTCGTCAAGGGAGCACGGACACCTCCGATCTGCATGGGCTCGGGTGTTTCACGGGGTTTTGGAGTTTCCCTGTACATCGGGAGTCTGGTCTCGCTTCCTTTGAACCTTTCGGTTCTCCGCTGTTGTAGACGATAGTTTTGTTTCACTACCATATCAATAAACTGATTTATGTCCTCAGGAGGTTCTGTCATCTGTGAGATGAGGTCCTTTAACTCTTCCCGAAGACCTCTGTAGAACACTGATACTATTTTATCGTCTGGCCAGCGAGCCTCCACCACCAATCGTTTGAACGTTGTGATGTAGTGCAACAAGTCAGTGTTGCCCTGTTTTAATTTGAGCAATTCGTTGTCCGCGGCTTGGACGAATGTATGGCGGGCAAACATGCGTCTCATGGTCTCCTTGAAAACTGGAAAGTTATATAGCAGAGGTTCGTCGTTCCCTACCAAGGGAATGGACCACTGAGCGGCGTCACCCCCTAAATAGGATAGAACAAAGGCGACCTTCGAGGCATCATCCGGAAAGGCAGTTGCTCTGGCCATGAAGTGCAGGTGGCACTGGTTGAGGAATATGCTGTACTTCGTACTGTCGCCGTAATAACGTTCTGGTGCGGCCAACTGTGCCATAGGTTGGGCTAATACCTGAACAGGGGGAGGATTTGACGAGAGGGTAGATGCCTGACCCCATGGGTTAAACGATGGAGGTCTCACTATTCCTGCTGGTCGGGTTTGTTGTCCCTGGGGCGTGCCCCAGGCTCCTGTGTGTCCTGCACCCAACTGTCCTTGTAATGCAGTGACATCGTTTCTTAAGCTCCGATTCTCAGCCTGGATGTTAGTTAACATTGCCGCTATGTCCTGTAACGTAACGTCGGTGCTCTCCATGTTGTCCGGGTAGGATGATAAACTTGGGCTTCGGATTCTGTCAGGCCCCCACAATTCTTACCTCGTGTTTGTGGAGGAATCCCACAGGGACGACAGGAACAACCCCTACCTGATCCCTTCTGTTACTGGAAGGACTAAATACACTAGCCAGTTCAAGGAGGGAACCGGGGGAGGTTGCCAGGAAGGGTGTTGCAAACGGGACAGTGAATGGCGTGACGGGACACCCTTCGTGGCTCCTGGGTCTGTGTAGAAGTCCACGATACCTAAGGCAAGAGAGGAGACAGGGGTGACTAAAGCGCTAGGGTTAGCGAAAACATGCACATCCCCTGAGCGTTTTGGGGGAAACACAAAGCCAATGTGGAGCAGGACTCTCTTCTTGGTTACCTGTGAGCGAGGTGCTCTTGCACTGTGAAGTACAGGCGATGACGTCAACGAGGTCCTTGCGGTTCGTGAAGATCACCAAAGGAAAAGTCCCAGAAAGTATACCAGGGTCAAACGCTCCTGCGCTGGTTGGAAATATCAAGTACCAGAAACAGCGCCACTGCGCTAGAGGGAGAAAGAACAGTGGTGGCGGCTTCGTGCCGTCGCACGAGTCGTCTAATCAAAGGAAAGCACCACTGCGCTCTGGGGTGAGGAAAAGCAGTATGGCGACTCCGTGCCGTCGCACAAGTCGTCTTAAGCTAAGAAAAGCGCCACTGCGCTCTGGGGTGAGGAAAGGCAGTATGGGGACTCCGTGCCGTCGCACGAGTCGTCTAAGCAAAAGAAAAGCGCCACTGCGCTCTGGGGTGGTAACAAGGAATATGGCGGCTCCGTGCAGAGTATGAGTCGTCTATGCAGGGTCTTTGGGCGCCCATGCGCGGTCCGGACCGACTGTCCGGTTGCTGGGAGAGCCTTCGCTACGCTCCTGCGTGCCTGCGAAGCTCAGTGAAGGAATCCGAAGCGCCGAGCCTGCCGTTCTCTGTTGTGATAAGCCAAGGTAGCCGGAAGTGACGGTCGGCCGGCGGCGTCCACTACGCGCCGCCGAGAGACTAGACTGCAACCTGCCGGGAACAACAAGGGGGAGGAGTCTCGTGGCGAGTGAGTGAGTGCCCTGCTTCCGGTTCGCAGGTGAAAGGCGCAAGGTGCGAGGGAACATGACACAAACTGGGAGCAGCGCTGTCACATCAACTGTACCACACTAAGCTAAGCCCAAGCCCAAGCCCATCGCAATGACGTTATTAGTCGATGTGTGGTAGTGTCTGTATTAAACAAGAGGGTCCTCTGATAATGATCGGCCCGCTGGAGTTATGGCAGGAATTTGCTCTTAAGAAAAGTTTTGGCTGCGCTTTCAAATGCTGCGACGGACGAAATGTTTCTAATATTAGGGGGGAGAGTGTTCCAAATTCTCCGTGCTGCGCAAGAGAAAGCTCGATCATAAGTTTTTTCCTTTGGAAGAGGGCCAGTTTTAGCAATAGATCTCCAGGACTCCGGGAAACCCGACAACCTCCTGATAGAGTGATTTTCTGAGCTAGGTACCTGGGTGTATTGTAATGCATCGCTTTGTGAGTGATACATGCCATTTTTAGCTGTATTCTTGCATCGTAGGGCAGCCAGTTGAGCGCTTTCAGATGAGGGGTGATGTGGTCGAATTTTCTGGATCCAGTTATAATGTCTTGTAGCCGCATTGAGACAAGCTTTTAGTGGGGCTGTTGAGATCTTAGGAAGACCGGCTAGTGTTGTGCAACCGTACTCGATCATTGATATGACTAGTGCCTGGACTGCAGTTTTAAGGTCTGCGTTGTTTTTGAAAGGTTTCAGTTTTCTGAGGTAGCTTAGATGGAAGCAGGCGTTTTTTGCCATCGTGTTGATATGTGCCGGCATGTTCAGGTTTTTGTCTAGCATATAGACCAAGGATTTGGTTGAGTCTACAATCTTTGTGATACAGTTTAGCACAGTGATTAGTTTAGTCTGCTCCATGAAATTCGTGGTGCTTTTCTGGGGGGAAATCAAGCGGAATTCAGTTTTCTGTGGGTTAAGCTTGAGGTGATTACTGGTTAGCCAATGGACAGTTTTCTTTAATGCTTGGTTCATGATACTGATCTCTTGTTGATGTGATCTTTATGTATAGCTGTGTATCACCAGCATACATGTGGAAAGAGATGTTTGCTTGCTGTAAGATATCAGTGAGTGGCTCTACGTACAAGTTGAATAGAGCAGGCGATAGTGTTGAGCCCTGTGGTACCCCAATAACATTTCTCGATGAAGCAGATAAAGTTTGGTTTACTATGAAGTTTTACGATCTTTTTCCTAGGAACGAGCTGAACCACTTTAGGACTGTACCCTCTAAGCCCATCCTATTTCTCAGGTGATCTAGCATTTTAGTATAGTTTACAGTGTCAAATGCTGCTGAAAGTTCAAGCAGGATTAGGAGACAGGTTTTGTTGCGGTCGAGGGCAAGTATAGCATCATCCACTATGTGCAGAATTCCTGTTTCAGTGCTATGTTTCGGTCTAAAACCTGATTGGAAGTGATTCAGCAGTTTGAAGTCTGCGGTGAATTGGCTCAGTTTTTCTTGTACACTTTTTTCCAGGACTTTGGCTAGCATGGGCATGTTTGTTACTGGTCTGAAGTTGTTCAAGTCTGAGGGGTTCTTTGTTGTTTTTTTTTTTTAAATTGGAGTGACTCTCCCTATTTTTTGGCAGTCCGGTAGTGAGCCTTGCGATAGCGAAGCGTTAATAATCTTTGTCCACATATGAGAAGTTGGCATGGTATAAGATGTCCACTAATTAAAGTGCAAAAACAACAGTTGATGGACAGAATGCAAAACAATGTCATACATTCACCCCAGTACAGAGATCTGGGCCTAAATCCATCATTTTTTTGCTCACCATGCCGTTCCAGTTTGAACTCAGCCATATGCAAATCAGTCTTGACCCTGTGCCTCATGGGAACAGTCCAGCCCGAACTGCCAAGCTAGGTCCTCCCTGGACTGGAAACAAGCATCCTCGGACCGGTTTCGAGGTTTTACCCCTCTTCAGCCAGGATAGCTTGTTTCCAGTGGCATGGAGAGCACGGGACCCACGTCTGGGCATACCCTTCCCACTCGGGGTGACAAATGCAAAAACAACAGTTGATGGACAGAATGCAGAGCAATGTCATACATTCACCCCAGTACAGAGATCTGGGCCTAAATCCATTGTTTTTTGCTCACCATGCCGTTCCAGTTTGAACCCAGCCATATGCAAATCAGTCTTGACCCTGTGCCTCATGGGAACAGCCCAGCCCGAACTGCCAAGCCAGGTCCTCCCTGGACTGGAAACAAGCATCCTAGGACCGGTTTTGGGGTTTCACCCCTCTTCAGCCAGGATAGCTTGATTCCAGTGGCATGGAGAGCACGGGACCCACGTCTGGGCATACTCTTCCCACTCGGGGTGACAAATGCAAAAACAACAGTTGATGGACAGAATGCAGAACAATGTCATACATTCACCCCAGTACAGAGAACTGGGCCTAAATCCATCGTTTTTTTGCTCACCATGCCGTTCCAGTTTGAACCCAGCGATATGCAAATCAGTCTTGACCCTGTGCCTCATGGGAACAGTCCAGTCCGAAATGCCAAGCCAGGTCCTCCCTGGAATGGAAACAAGCATCCTAGGACTGGTTTCGGTGTTTCACCCCTCTTCAGCCAGGATAGCTTGATTCCAGTGTCATGGAGAGCACGGGACCCACGTCTGGGCATACCCTTCCCCCTCGGGGTGACAAATGCAAAAACAACAGTTGATGGACAGAATGCAGAACAATGTCATACATTCACCCCAGTACAGAGATCTGGGCCTAAATCCATTGTTTTTTTGCTCACCATGCCGTTCCAGTTTGAACCCAGCCATATGCTGTTCGCCCTATGTGGGAAGGGTATGCCCAGACGTGGGTCCCGTGCTCACTACGCCACAGGAGTCAAGCTATCCTGGCTGATGGGGGGTGAAACACCGAAACCGGTCCTAGGATTCTTTATTCCGGTCCAGGGAAGACATGGCTTGGCAGTTCGGGATGGACTGTTCCCATGAGGCACAGAGTCAAGACTGATCTGAACTAGAGTGGCGTGGTTAGCAAAATAACGATGGATTAAACCCAGATCTGTGACTGGGGGTGAATGTTCTGCCAATGTGCAACATTCCGTCCATCATCTTGTGTGTTTTGCTAACTCAATACATTGACATAACAACCCTGTAAACTCACATTCAGGTGAAGAAGTTGTTGATGAGCTGTGTGCGGACGTCATCCTCATCATCATCATCACTGGCATCGTGGCCCAGGCCTGGATCCTCCACAGGTGGCGGAGGTAGGTCATTGTCATTCTGGATGAGAGGTAACTTGTTCCGCACTGCCATGTTGTGTAGCATGCAGCATACAAGGATAATTTTGCACACCTTTGCAGAGTCATATGGGAGGGCCCCTCCGGTGTTGTCCAGACAGCGGAAGAGGCTTTTCAGGAGACCAAATGTCTGCTCAATCACCCTCCTGCTCCGACCTTGTGCCTCATTGTAGCGCATCTCGGTTGGTGTCACAGGGTTCCTGAGGGGTGTTAGCAACCATGGCATGTTGGGGTATCCGGAGTCACCTACATACAAACAATTGAACAATTAGCTGAGTTTTGAAAGAGGGTGGAATACAACATTGCCAAACACACACAATGGTAAACCGTCAGTACACACCGACAAACCAGGCATGCTGTTCTGGCATCTGTGACATCAGCGTTGCAATGCGACTACTCCTCATTATGTAGGCATCGTGCACAGAACCGGGGAAACGTGCACACACATGTGTGATACACATGTCTGCAAGACATACCACCAGAGCATTGATGGAGTGGAAATGTTTCCTGTTCCAGTATGCCTGCTCATGTGCCCGCGGTGGTACCAGGGCCACATATGTACCATCAATAGATCCGATGATGTTCAGCATCCTCCCCATTGTATAAAAATCAACCTTTATTTCAGTGAGTTGACCTGGGCTAGGAATCTTGACGTACAGGTCAAAGAAATGCAACATGCCCTCCAAGACATCGCGTAGCACATGACTGAACATAGTTTGCGACATACCACCAGCAGTAGCCACAGTGCACTGGAAGGTACCAGTAGCAAAGAAGTGCAGGGCTGACATCACCTTCACCTCTGGGGTCAGTGCTGTAGGGTATGTCCGGCCAGGTAGCAGATGTGGCGACAACTGCTCCGCCAACTCCTCAATCAGTGGCCTAGTGAAGCGGTACCGTCGGATGCAGTCACGTTCCTGCATGGTTTCAAGATCTGGGAATGGTCTATGGACAGCTGGTGCCCTGCAGTACAGAGATGAACAAAGGAAGATTGTCAATTCATCCACCCATGTGGCTATGACCAATCAAAATATCACATGATACATCATGACAATACACAATGTACTGAGGTGTGTGCTGTTGGGTGTGGACACATATGTCACCTACATGCACATCACCTCACATCTCAAGTCCACATGTCTACATAAGTTCCATGTAGTGCAATGGCCAATCATTGGGCTGTGTCACAGTACCTATGTACTGCTGTCACGTTACAAACATACACCACAGTGACAAGTGAGGCCTGATGTCTCCCAGGCATCAGAGCTCTTTGACATGCAGATACCCAGGGTCCCTGTATTTCCACATGGACACTGGCATGATATGGCGTATCATGTACACGCCACAAAACAACCGTGGGTCCCACAGGTGGTTGCCACTGTTGTCTCTGCAGGCCCTACATGGATGTCTCGTAGACACACACACACCATCAATGTTGATGCACAAGCCACATGGATGTTGAGACTGTCTCCCATTGGGCACATTTGATCAGCCACATCTGAGACACAACATGCACACAGACTGTGGATGTACCTCAGAATTGGGGCTATAGGTCTCACTGTGACATACATACAATCACACCCAGGACTCAGGGTGTATGTGAAATGTCCTAGACATATCCAACCTGCAACTGTGTCCATGACTCATGACCATAATTGTACAGTTGCACATCACAGTGGTAATGTGCACAACACACAAAGGATTCTGTCCCCATGAACATGTGCACAGCCTGGGAGTGGCTGCACAAAAGGGCCACACAACCAACCACATTTTTGCCCACCAAAACACATAGGTAATGCAGCCTAACATGCCATGGGACACAGTGTGGCACATGCTGTAGTGTGGTAGGTGTGCACCTGAGTCCCTGGCAAGTAATTGTGTGTGGAAGCCGTCAAAAAGTCACACCAATGTCAACCAACGTGGGTGACTTCTACAGGGACGCATTGCACAGTTCAGGACCGAGCCGTGCATACGCTTAGCCATTGACTGCAATGCGAACTGACATGGGTGACTATCATGCGTACGCATTGCACAGTTCAGGACCGAGACGTGCGTACGCTTAACCATTGACTGCAATGAGAACCGACGCGGGTGACTATCATGCGTACGCATTGCACAGTTCAGGACCGAGCCGTGCGTATGCTTGGCCATTGACTGCAATGAGAACCGACGCGGGTGACTATCATGTGTACGCATTGCACAGTTCAGGACCGAGCCGTGCATACGCTTAGCAATTGACTGCAATGCAAACCGACGCGGGTGATTATCATGCGTACGCATTGCACAGTTCAGGACCGAGCCGTGCGTACGCTTAGCCATTGACTGCAATGCAAACCGATGCGGGTGACTATCATGCGAACGCATTACACAGTTCAGTACCGAGCCGTGCGTATGCTTGGCCATTGACTGCAATGAGAACCGACGCGGGTGACTATCATGCGTATGCATTGCACAGTTCAGGACCGAGCCGTGCATATGCTTGGCCATTGACTTCAATGAGAACCGACGCGGGTGACTATCATGTGTACGCATTGCACAGTTCAGGACCGAGCCATGCATACGCTTAGCAATTGAGTGCAATGCGAACCGACGCGGGTGACAATCATGCGTACGCATTGCACAGTTCAGGACCGAGCCGTGCGTACGCTTAGCCATTGACTGCAATGCGAACCGACGCGGGTGACTATCATGTGTACGCATTGCACAGTTCAGGACCGAGCCGTGCGTATGCTTAGCCATTGACTGCAATGAGAACTGATGCAGGTGACTATCAAGCATGGACCGAGACCTGCGTACGCCTTGGCCATTGAATCATATGGAGACGGGTGCGTGTGTATTTTCAAACTATGCGTTGTACAGTCAGTTGACCGATACGTGCGCACCCACTGGCTCTGGACTGTCATGGAGACGGATGCAGATTCAAAACTAGTATGAGTTGTGCACTGGAAATTCAGTTGCAATGTTGCAATTACTAGGGTATTATGAAGGTGAAGATTTGAATGATGCGGAAGACGTGTACGAGTCATAAAATTCCATGGATTGGCCAGATTCATAGAATGCAATTGTGTTGGACCTATCACTTGGGACACACGGCACATATTCTGCCTCTGCAGCACAGATATAAGGCTGGATGGCCCCCAGGGAGCTCACTTGCCTGCACTACATGCTACTGGACCACATCTCTGCTACCACTGCTGCTGTCTCTGCATCCTCTGGCTACTGCTATAGCACGTACTCTGGAGAGGGCCCCAGCCTTCACTAAGGAGGAGAACCAGGCCCTGCTGGATGGGCTCCTTAAACAGTACAGCAAGCTGTATAGGAAACCAGGGGAGCAGGTGAGTGTGCAGTACACTGCCTTCCTAATTGTGCATGTTGTCTGACTAGCAGTACTAGCAGTGTGTACTCCAGTGGCAAGCATACTCACTGAGTACTTTCATCCCCCAAAGTGTGTAGGTACATGTAATGAACAGGTGTTCTGCAGCTAAAGTGCATTTGTGCAAGCTTAAATTTCCCAGGCATTGTTAATATGTCAGACATGCAGGGCATTTGTCCATTTCCATGGGTGCACTACCTGTGTAACTCATTTTCCTTTGTGAGGACGACATGTATATCCAACTGTGTGCAGCACAAATATGAGACATGTGTGTTAATGGACTTTTAACTTTGTCATCCTCACAGGTTGATGCCCACTAGAAGCAGGAGATATGGCTGACCATCGCCCGGGCAGTTCGATCGGTGGGGGTCTACAAGCGCCGAATCTGCAACTGCCAGAAGAGGTGGCAGGACCTTCGGGGCTGGACCCAGAGGATCGCAAGGGTCCAGCTGAAGCTGTCGCCTCCTCGCAGGAGGGGCAGACACCAGACCCTGACCCCCCACATGCTCAGGATTCTGGCGATGGTCTTCCCGGACCTGGATGAGCAGCTGAAGGCCAGACAGCAGCAAGGAGGGGATAAGTCCATGCCTAATCTGTGTACTATGTCTGACATGCTATTTGCAGTCTTTTGGCCTGGTCACACTTCCACATTATGTAGGTCTTGTAGTCCAGTACTCATGTTCCTCAATTGTGTGATGCACCCTCCTCATCTGATCCACAGGTGTGAACTCTTCAGTCTGTGGCTTGTGTCACTAGGGCACTGTGTCCCTGCACTCATCTATGCTTCAGGCTCCGGACAGCATCTGTTATCGTGACTCTGTTGTGGGTTTCATGGGTGGGTCAATTGTTTACACCATGCCTGATATCTGACATGTGATCTGTGTGTGCCCTTGATATGTGTTCCAATTGCTGGTCTGACTCGCACCATGTGCCTGGGGTATTTCAAACACACCCATGCAGCAGGGGACTCCAATTTGTGGGACTCAGGAGTATGTATATAAAGTGTGTCACACTTGCTTAGCCACCTGACTACTGTCCAGGGCTATACACTGTTTCACGTAGACATGGGCAGTCATACCTACTCAAGGGCATTTAGAAACACTCTGTAATCCCACTCCTGTGTATCAACTTACAGGTTGTGCTTAGTGACAAGTGCCTTCAGGTGTCTGCCTCTGTGTCATTGTGGTGTGGTTTCCTTTTCCGGACAACTGGGGTGTTCATGGGTTTGAGGGTCAGCAGGACATCTGAGATGTGACTATGAGAGACAAGACCTGTGTGACATATAGGTGTGTGATCACTTGACAGTGCACAATGGTGTATGCAACTGTGAACTTCAGGCAGCTGTGTTTCATGCACAGCAGACTGTGATGTGCTCATGTACAGGCAGTTGTGTTCGCAGAGACTCATATGTCTGTTTTGTATGATGTGGGGTCTTCTGGGTCCAGGATATGTTGTTTGCAGGGGATGGACAAGTGCACTTGTAATTTGCAGAGTTTGCTTTACCCATGAGCTATGATTGTGACACAGTGCATACTGTTGTCTGGATGCCCTGCCCCTGTGACAGGAGACAATGATGACTGACTTTCCAGGCATGCCACTGCCATGCCATTTAACTTGCTATGAGTGATCCTGCATTGGGGTCAAATGTGCTCCATGCACCCCATTGTGGCATTGACTATCAGGACATGAGAACATCATAGTGTGTGTTGCTGGTATGCATCACAAGCATGCAAAATGAGACTCTGGCCATCCCCTCATCCTGACACCTGTACTAAGTCAGTGGCAAGAGATGTGATGTGTGTATAGTGACATACTCCTACATGTTCACTTGCATGTCCAACAAATGTGTAGGTGGTGCATGTCTGCACATTGGGGTATTAGCATCCAACATGCAACAGACATATGGGTACAAGTCCAGGAGGGATATGAGTGTCATGGTTGATGGTGAGACTGACAATTGGCTTATTCTAAATAGTGTGAGCACTTTGAGCAGTGTTCAGCTGATGATGTCAGGGCTTGCCCTGTGGTGTGTGCAGTCAGTGCAGGTGACTGATGTTGTTCTTTTTTTGCTAATTCAATCCAGATACATCCATGGCCACATGAGGGGACAGCTCTACAGACCAGGAGGAGCCACAGAGATTGACTGGGACAGAAGGCGAGGAGTTGGAGGGACCCAGTGGCAAGGAGGGCGAGTGGAGCCACACAGAGGAGTCCTCAGCACCATCCACCCCAGCTAAGGGCCACAGCAGCTCGGAGGATGACTCCCTTGTGGAGGTGGGTGTCAGCAGCCACCAAACCCCAGCTAGTGAGGCTGTCCCTGCCACCGCCACCACCACCATCACCACCCACCCATCGGCTCCCATCCCAGAGGTCTGTGGAGGCTCCCGTGTTCGGGAGCATGTCTCCTTTGTGCCAGGCACCGCACCCCCTGCCCCTGTGTCCCCTGCTGCCCTGAGTGTGGAGTCTGTGGACTTGCTTCGACAGATCCATGTAGGGCAGACATCAATGCTGAGTGTCCTCCATGCACACACCAGTCTGTTGACACAACTGGTGTCATTCATGGAGGGCATTTCATCAAGCATGTCTGCCCTACAGAGGACCAATCAGTCCGTGGCCTCCTCCCTGATGGCAGCAGTGTCCCTCCTCCAACAGTCCCACACCCCTCCTACCCCTGCCCCACCCACGATTCCTAGCACCCTACCTGTCCCAAGAACACACACACCAGCACATTCACCCAAACCCACAGACACGGGCAGCAACCAAACACCCAAACCAAGGGCTAGACGAGCACACAAGCAACCTCAGGGGACTGATACCACACTCACAGGTGATGGTTTGCAAACACACACACAGTCATCCACAACCATTCCGCAGTCCTCCGATAACTGTCCCTCCCAGCCCCCTTCCCTTGCCTCACCTGCAACCCCATCTCCCAAGAAGCTCTTCCTCTGTGACCTTGGCCTCTTCCCCACCGACCTAGCAGATCCAGCTTACAAGGGGAAGAAGAAGTCCTCACACACAGAGGGGATTGCCCCTCATACCCGGACACCCTCCCCCAGGTGCAGTCAGACTGAGGCCCCCATCTGCAAGTCCCCCCAGAGCCAGAAGAGCAAGACCCCACGACGCAGCTCCACAACAAAGTCTCCGTCCTCCATCTCCCATGCCTCCACTCCACAGGTTCTCCCGCCACACCCTGTCCCAGGTCCCCCCACCCACAGATACACCATCCCCAAAATGCTCAGGCCCTCCCCACCTATCACTTCCTCTTCCACCCCCACCTCCCCCTGTCAGACATTTTGTGCCAATGATGTGGAGACCGTGTCCTTCCCCTCTGTCCTGCCGACCTCACCTAAACCCCATTCCACTCCCATTGAGTTAGGCACTGCAGTGGAGTCCACGACAACCCAGTCTGACTTGGGCACTGCAGTGGGGACCCAGTCCACTCCATCTGACCTGCCCACTGCAGTTGTGCCGGCACCCACCCCATCTGACTTGTGCCCCACAGTTGTGACTGCACCCACTACTTCAGTCAGCTCCACTGCAGTTGCCAGTGACTCTCCTGCATCTACTACCCCTTCACTGCCTCCTTCTGCTGAGCCCTGATCCTGTCCCTGCGTTGCATGGCCTGCTCCCCTGTATGCCCCTACGAGGGGATGTCCTTACCAGTGCAGGCAAGCAACGTGTGACAGTTGTCACTCAAATCACATTGTTGACATTTGGATATGGACTGGCCATTGACCTATGTTTTGAAAGGACTGTGCATTTAAAAATTGCTGAATAAAGCATTTCTCTTTATTCTTGTGAATTTGATTTAGCTGTACATTATGTTGATGATGTTTAGCATGACCTTACAGTTGTAATGCTGGATTTCCAATGTTGAATACTGAGGTGTTGATGTGAAGTACTCCATGGGGTCCATGAGATATGTATCCTATTCTGGTCGGTATCCATGTCATCCTTTGCAGCTAACTGGCTGTGTCATGATTAACAATTTGTGAACATCTCTGTAAACATTTCATTTGCATGGTCACATCTGTGGCTTCCACACATGCACAAATGATGTGCTTCCCATTGTCCAATTTGTCTATTTCCCTGACTGTGGGCGCATCTCCACTGGACATGTAGGTGTGGGCATCATTGGTGTAGGAGCAACTGGGTCCTCTGTGCAACTTGCTGGACATATGTATTGAGTATTTGCAGGTGACTTAAGGGACACTCCCGTACCCAGGCTGTTGTGACCAGAGCCTTCATTGTGTGGTAACTGATGGCTGACTGACCAAGTGTTCTGCTGAAATGACTCAGACCTGCTGGGACTATGTTTGACACAGCTGAGCTTCCACAGGAGTTGAGTCCCCTCAAGTAAGTGTGTTGTTCCGTGACATTGCCTGGGCCCATGGTGTGTGTTGTGTGAGCATGTGTGTGTGTGTCCACATCCATTTTCATACACAGACAGTGTTCCCTTGATATGTTCCTGTTGTTGATGCTTGCTGAGTTGTACTGTGTTCATCCCACATCTTTGCCATGGGCTACCAGATGTGTGGGTGTATGACACACTATTGTTAATTGGTGTTTCATCATTGGGATTTGTCAGTTCTGAGTGTTGATGATGTGGTCAGACGCAGATGGGACACAGTCAGGGGTCCCCAAGGCACTTCTTTGTTCGCAATATCATGTAGTTGTCTTTAGGTGGTACCTTTCAGTGATTCAGACATGTGTATGTTTGTGTGACTGCTCCCACTCGTCCGGTTCAGGGCTGCAATGTTGGCAGGTGTCAGCATGTTTGCCTTGTGGTTCTCCTTGGCTTCTGCATTGTCCTGGGTCTGTGGCAGGTATTCTGAAGGTTACGGTAGCTTTGACGTCATGGCCATGTACCACATACTGTGCAGTTTGTCTGTCATTCACTTGGGTTGTAGACTGTCCTGGTGTGATGAGTCTGTGTACCTTAGTTCCTCCCAAAATTACTGTGTTTGTCATGGGTGCATGTGCAATGTCACCTGTCCATGTAGGCTTCACAGATGCACATTGGTGCAGTTTAGGGTGTGTGGTGTTGAGGGTGGACTGATGTAAATGTTTGCATGGATGGGCCCCTAGCTCCCGTTAGTCCATGGATGACAGGCCATGCTGAGTGATTTGTGTTTGTGTAGGTGTGATGTACGTTTGTGGCACAGGACACATGTCTGGGTTTCACAGTTTGCACGACATCTACCTTTGTCATCACAGTGGACGTATCATGCATGCTTGTGTCACCCCAATGTATAGTCCCTGGGGGTACTGCTGTTGTGTGTCTGTCTCTTGCTGTGTTAGTTGCTGTTCATTCCAGCTTGTGTCACATGTGTCTGTTGTACGCCCTCTCATCTCACAATGCCTGATTGCCCACTAAGGGGGACCCAATGATGGCTTACTTTTGAATGGCACTGGGTCCACATCGTTCTCACTGTGGTTCAGCCCCCCTCATGTGTTGTGTAGTTGCCTGGGGATACTGAGAAACACACATGCTGTGTCAGATGTGCAGTGTGAGGTTGCCTGTTTGTGTTTGTGCATCTGCACCAGTGCATTGGTATTGCTGCTGTGGGCCATTGTCTGGATGTTGTTTTTGTGATTTTCTCTGCTGTCCCTGTGAGTCATATCCCATCATTCTGCACATTCATCCTGGTTGTTAGGTCCCATTGCTGCCATGGAATGGGAGTTTGTGACCTGACACCTACAATCTACACAGGATGTTTTGATTTGTGCGTCTATTTTCGAGATGTATGTATGCTTTGTGATGGTCACTTCTGCTTGTGTGTCATTGCACACTATATGCAATGTCAGCCCCCATGGGTGGTGCTTGTCTGCACATGGCCGAGAGTATGTTAGGGTTTCACAACACTGTTAGCCTCACCCTTTCTCTGTGGTTATGGGACACAACCACTACTTTGCCACAAAAGTGTTTCATGTGTTGGGACCAGGAATCATACATGCTGTTTGGCATTTGCAGCTTTGACCATGATGACACTTATCTTTTGGTCACTGTGATGAGGGGGGTTTTAGACCCCATCACCACAATGCTCAACATTTGCTGCAGTTTGGAACCACACACTTAACTTTTGTTCTACACAGTGAGGGGGTGTTAATTTTACATTGACACAGTGCTATAGTGATGCTTGCCTTGTGTAGGCCACACTCAGGTTTTGGTCACACATGTGATGGTAGTTACATTGTATGTTCGAAGTCATAATCACTGTTTTGGGCATTTGTCAAAGACTACACACTGTTGTCATGATGTTAGGGCAGATGTATTTTGCTGACATTCCTAATGTTGGTGTATGATGGATGTGTGGCGCATCACCCATCCTATGGGTGGGGGTGGCAGGGGTGATGGGTAACATAAGCCCTATGAGTGGGGGTGGCAGTAGTGATGGGCAACAGGTCCCCTATGGGTTGGGTGGCAGTAGTGATGGGCAACATGAGCCCTATGGGTGGGAGTGGCAGTGGTTATGGGCAACATAAGCCCTATGAGTGGGGTTGTCAGTGGTGATGGGCAACAGGTCCCCTATGAATGGTAGTGGCAGTAGTGATGGGCAACAGGTCCCCTATGGGTGGGGGTGGCAGAAGTGATGGGCAACATGAGCCCTATGGGTGGGAGTGGGAGTGGTGATGGGCAACATAAGCCCTATGAGTGGGGGTGTCAGTGGTGATGGGCAACAGGTCCCCTATGAGTGGGGGTGGCAGTAGTGATGGGCAACAGGTCCCCTATGGGTGGGAGTGGAAGGAGTGATGGGCAACATAAGCCCTATGAGTGGGGGTGGCAGGAGTGATGGGCAACATAAGCCCTATGAGTGGGGGTGGCAGTAGTGATGGGCAGCAGGTCCCCTATGAGTGGGGTGGCAGTAGTGATGGGCAACAGGTCCCCTATGGGTGGGGGTGGCAGGAGTGATGGGCAACAGGTCCCCTATGAGTGGGGGTGGCAGGAGTGCTGGGCAACATAGTCCCTATGGGTGGTGGTGGCAGTGGTGATGGGCAACATAAGCCCTATGAGTGGGGGTGGCAGTGGTGATGGGCAACATAAGCCCTATGGGTGGGGGTGGTAGTGGTGCTGGCCATGCAACCCCTATGGTGGCCTGTTGCTAGTGGCCAGGATATGGATCCCCTGGGTGTGTGTGACATTTGGCGGGTAAGTGTTGTTTGTTTGTGTGGTGGGTGTCTGACTTACCGTCTGCCCTGTCCGCGTCTGTTCCTGATCCGGTCATAGATGTACAGTACTGGTATGACCTGCGCAATGGGATACATGATGTGTTCGTCTTGTACACACTGCTTGTTGCTCCGTCTCGTACCCGTTGCTAGCTGGTCCGTCTTGTAGCCGTGTTGTTGTAAATTAAAACAGCAATGTGATTAAGCATTTACTGAAGACATTAATGCTTTCCCTTTAGGTCATGTTTTCTCCGTTATGTTGACCGAAGTTCGGGATCCATTTTTATATTATCATGTGCCACGTGTTCGCCACGAGGAGAGTCCGACCTTTGTGTTAGTTGCTCTTGTAATCTGCCTAGTAACAGTTTATAAATAGCTCTCTCTTGTCCATCTGGCGCATGTCCAGACTTGACCACATCTGTTATAATTAGCCTTGCTTGACCATGTGTTTCGCGGGCTCAAGGAGTGTGTTGGCTCCGCCCATGTATTGATTCAGTATCGAGAATGACCATAAATGGTAATGTTCTTCGGCCTCATGTTGTATCCACCCACTTATGAGCCCCTCTGTTGTGTATAAAAGGGGACTGTGTACGCAAGTTCTGTGTGCTACTCCATGCAATACTGAAGGGTGTTGTGTGGATTGTAGGGCCACCCTTAAGGGTTAATAAATGCTGTTTTTGTACTTTGCAGTTTCCGTGCCAACTTCCTTATAGATTCCGTTACAGGAGAGCGAACCCTTCTTGTGCCTTGCGGGCCTAGCTGGGGCCTGTATTCATCAATTGGCGCCCGTCACGTGGGGCTCATCGGCGACTCGGATGCTCGAAGGACTGGTCGCGACGAAGGTGAGGAGTTTGGCCGGGGACGTGATCACTGCCAGCGGCGTCTTAGCCCTGGCATCCCGAGGTTTTTCTTCCTTCCCTTCCGAGCTGACCGTCTGGGTGGCGCCGGTCATCGACTGAGACCTCTTCTGTCGGTCCTGCCGTGAGAGCCGTTTGGGCGATTGTGGAGCTTGGCAGTTGGAATCTGGACTCTTGATTGGTAAGAACCGTTGTACGGTACTTGCTCCGAGTTTTTGAAGCCTGGGTTGGCTATTTGAGTTTGATTGATGATGACTAGTCATATTTTGTATTTGTCTTTGTGAAAATATATGCGTTGCAACACATATAGGCAGGTAATGTGGAGAGATTTCTCCAGAGCTGTGTAACTTTGAACGGCGCAACGATTAAGTGCCATTTTTTTTAATATTGCATATTTTGCATTATTTCTGAGCATGCCTGCTTTCAGCGCACTCCGTAAGTGGTGCTGCTGTTTTGGAAACCGGTTGAACCTCGAGGAATCTGCTCCAGCTCCCCCAGAGGGGACGCCTAATAGGGATATGTATGTGAAGCATGGTCTTTCTTCCATAATGTACAGCACAGTATGGAGGAAATACACGAAGAAGGATCCTGAGTTGCGATGGCCTTTGTATGGATCGTTTGATATACGTAAGATTGAGTGTGTGGAACAGTGTATGTGTAAGCGACGTGCTCCTCAGGATATGTTTGAGTGTGTGCGATTATGGGTGAAGGAAGTGCGTGAGCGAGAGAAGCGTGAGAAAGCGCTGTATGATAAAGACCAACGGAAGAATGATCATGTGCGAGCACAGGAAGCGAAGCGTCGGGAGGACAAAGAGCAGGCGGACAGACAAGAGAAAGAGCGTAGGCTACAAGTTTCGGGTCAATATGTTGTTCGCCAGCCACTTTATCCTGTCCTTAATAATCCTGATGATGATTTTTATTTGCTAGATCGCTCTCCGCCCCCTTATGTTGGCGCATCTGCTCCGCGGCCGCAAGATTCTGGCCCGGCTTCGGGTAAGGTAGACACACGGTCCATGTTATCGGCCGAGCATATGGCTGAGCTTCGGAAACTTTCCCTCCGTGCACTTAAGGGCAAGATGTCTAAGGAGGAGTTGTTCCATACTTGGGGGTCGTGGCAAGATAGAGAGAGGGTGTATTTTCTGTCTCATTTCGCGGATGAAGTAATTACTGCTTTCCGAAAATATTCTAGTGTCCTTGAGCCTGACGAAGTGTCTTCGGATGCCGGAGCATTACGTAATGGTGTTTTTTCTCCCCCTAAGGCTCCTGAGGCGGCTCGGCGGTTGTTCGCTTTGCGGGACGAGGTGCTGGCCCTTAGAGAGAAGGCACGCCAACAAACGGAGGAGGAGAAGCAGTCGGATTCGTTTGCAGCAGGGGGCCACTCATCCACCTCCCAGTCAGATAAGGATGACGTAGTGCATGCTAAACCAATGCGAGAGGCGGCGCCTTTGTATGTTCCTCCTAAAGGAGCGGGGACTAGCTCGGACATTAACTCCGCCGATGCTAGGGGATATTTTGTGTATAATTGGGTTTATACTCCATGGCATAGGGCCGATGTTATGGCGTTAAAGAATGCATTGCCTGACCCCCGCAAGAATCCAGCGGCCTTCTATGAAGAAGTCGAGGGGGCCTTGAATTCTTGCATTATGACCTTAGCGGATATAGACCTGTTCTTTGGTCTTATTCTACCACCGGACACGTGGCGGTCTGTCCGAAAGGTGGATGATGCGGTTGCCTTCAAGGCCCGGTGGTATGAGCTTGAGGATGAAGACAGGGAGAGGAAGCCCGCACAGAAACCACCCCAGAATATTTTAGATCTCCCTGCTGCTATTGTGGCTAAGTTGAAAACAATTATTCCCCCTAAAAAGATTGACTGGAATATGTTAGCTGCATGTAAACAGAAAGTTGACGAGTCAGTTGCAGATTTCTTCACGCGCTTTGAGGAAACGTTTCATGATTTTAGTGGCCAGTCGCTTACTGACGACACGGGCCGCCACCTTTTCGCGGACAAATATGTGGCTAATCTGCTACCGGCAGTTGCGGCCCGTTTAAAAGCGAGCGAGAGTTCCTGGTCCTCCGCGACGCCGACGGCTCTTCTGACTATCGCTCAGTATTATGAGCGTCAGGAGCACGAGGCGAAGGGCCAGGAGGAAAAGAAATCGAAAGATCTTAAGACTAAGGTAATGTTGGCACAAGTATATGGCCCGCCCCGACGGGGTAATAATAGAGGAAGGGGAGGATCTTATGGTCCCCTTCGGGCCGATCTGATTTGAATAGGAACCAGTGTGCGTATTGTAAGCAATTGGGCCATTGGGCCAGGGATTGCCCAGTGTTGCGTGCTTCGCGTCAGGGGCATACTCCGGGTGGCCCGAGAGGTAGAGGGGGTTCCTCGAACTTTAGAGGGAATTCTAACGATCATGTTCGTTTCGATACCGCTGGGCAGCACCGAGATAGCTCAAATGTTTTCGATCGCCAGCATCAGTATCACGTATCGGAGATTGATCGATCAGGATATCATGATTCTCAGCATGCATAGGAATGCGTTGGATGGGGGTCTGAATCAGTTGAGGTGCCGGTCGATCAGACGGGTCCTTATGTATCGGCTGAGGTTTTAGGTTCTACTGATCAGTTCCTAGTAGATACAGGAGCGACACGTAGTGCATTGTCTAGGTACTTGGTTCCGGGGGCTCCCCCATCCGGCTCAGTGGTTACATCGGTAGGGTTTGACGGTACACTCTCCCGAAGCCCTCTTTCACAGCCCCTTACATTTAAGGTTGATTCTTTTTCTGCGCCCTGTCCGTTTCTGCTTGCTCCGTATACACCGGATAACATTATGGGCCTTGATATGTTAAAGCACTTTAGGGCTACGATCCGCTGCTCCCCTGAGGGTGTGAGGGTGATCTTAAATGACAACTACCCCCGGTCAGGGCGGATGTGTACGATATCAGAGGATGCGTTGTTGGCCACCCTCCCTCGAGCTTTATGGGCGACTTCGGACACAGATGTGGGACAAATGGTGATTCCTCCGGTCCACATTAGTGTCCAGGAGGGGGCGGTGTTACCGCGCCTCCCGCAGTATCGTATTTCCCAGGAGGGCGAGGACGCTCTCATACAGATTGTGCAAGATTTGATCGCAGTGGGAGTAGTGGAAGAAGTTCCCTATAATATCTGTAACAGTCCGATTCTCCCTATTCTGAAAAAGGACACGGATGCAAAGGTCTATCGGTTCATAATTGATTTGAGGGAGGTAAACAAGATCGTGATACCTCAGTACCCGGTGGTTTCCGATATCACGACGTTGCTTACCTTGGTCCCGCCTACGGCGACCATGTTCTCAGTGATTGATTTGAAAAATGCCTTCTTTTCTATTCCCATTCACCCCGATAGCCGATTTCTTTTTGGGTTCACATTAAACAATAGATCTTATCGTTTTTGTAGAATTCCCCAGGGCTACACAGAAAGCCCTAGTATTTACAGTCAGGCTTTGAAACGACAGTTGGATTCCTTTGTTTTACTCGAGGGGGTCGCCCTCATTCAATATGTCGATGACATCTTGTTGGCGGCTGACACCCTGGAATTGTGTGAGAAAAGCACGCTATCCTTACTTTCCTTTTTAGCATCCCACAATCATAAGGTGTCTCGGAAGAAATTGCAATTCTGTAGACCAAAGGTGACTTTTTTGGGTCACCTTTTGTCTAAGGAGGGACGTGCACTCACACCGGATCGTATCCAAGTAATTTTGGATACACCGAGACCATCCACACAGAAGGATGTCCGTGCATTTTTGGGCCTCGTTTCTTTTTGTAGACAGTGGATATTGGGGTTTTCACACATAGCTAAGCCATTGTTAGCCCTTTTGACAAAGGATACGCCTATCCCAATCCCTTGGTCAGATGAGTGTGATGCTGCTTTTCAGCAACTGCGACAGGCCCTTTGTTCAGCACCAGTGTTAGGGACCCCTGATTATGCAAAACCCTTTTCGTTGTATGTGCATGAGAAAGATGGATGTGCATTGTCAGTTTTAGTGCAGATGCACGGCGACAAGCAGCGCCCTTGTGCATATTTTTCGGCTGTACTTGATCCTGTCGCCCGAGCATTACCAGGGTGTTTTCGCTCGGTTGCGGCGACAGCTGTGTCAATACGCCAAAGCGAGGGAATTGTGTTATCTCATAAGCTGTTGGTATTAGTCCCCCATGCTGTTGATGCCCTGCTTAACCAAACAAAGACGCAGCATTTGACCAGTGCCCGTTTGACGGGATATGAGTTGACGCTTTTGGCTCCTCATATTACGTTGAAAAGGTGCGTAACACTAAACCCGGCAACATTGTTGCCATACTCCGAAACTCAGCCTGAGGCGCGGAAAGCGCATGATTGTATTCTTGTGACTGAGGAACAAACAAAGGGTCGTATTGATCTCCAGGATACGCCCTTTCCAGATGTAGATGGAGAACTGTGGGTGGATGGATCCTGTCTGAAGCTACCAGATGGTACGACTTCAGCAGCATATGCAATTACCACATTACAAACGATAGTGGAGACAGCACGCATACCACAGAAGTCAGCTCAAGCAGCGGAACTGATAGCATTAACACGAGCATGTGAGCTCAGTACAGGATTGTGTGTGAATGTTTACACAGATAGCCGCTATGCCTTCGGAGTAGCGCACGACTTCGGCCTACTCTGGAAGGAGAGAGGGTTTCTAACGTCACATGGGGTGCAGATAATGCATGGAGAGTTAGTTCACAATCTTTTAACCGCATTGACATACCCAAAGAAAATTGCCATTGTTAAGTGTAGCGCCCATAGGAAAGTAGTTGATAAAGTTGGAGAAGGGAATGCGCTAGCAGACCGAGTAGCGCGGGAGACTGCGATGCAGCCCGGTGCTACTGCCATGTATGTAGTAAAGTCACAGGTGGAAAGATGGCGTGATGCGAAGGAGGAAGTGCGCGAAATGCAACGGACCGCTTCCGATAAAGAGCGGGAGCAATGGGCTAGCGAGGGAGAGTTGGATGATGAGGGTTGTTGGAGAAATAAGCAGATGGATAGATGGAAATTACCCACGGCTTTCGTACAACCTATGGTTCAGATGGCACATGGGCTAGCACATGTTGGAGCTTCCGCAATTGTGAAATTGCTTACCCAAGTCTGGGAGCATCCAGAGATTGCTAGCACGGCAAAGAGGGTGGTGCAGACCTGTATGATCTGTCTGAAGTATAACCCAGGAAAGGGTACTCGAACTCCAGCAGGAGGATTTGCGACGCCCACTGCACCCTTTGAGGTTCTGCAGATGGACTATATCCAGCTTGAGCGCTGTAACAATTTGAAGTATGTTCTAGTAGTGGTTTGCGCCTTCAGTAAATGGGTTGAGGCGTACCCTACGAAAGACAATACTGCAATGACCACGGCGAAGCTACTGCTAAAAGAGTTTTTCCCTCGATACGGCGTCTGTAGACTTCTGTGGAGTGATAATGGGCCTCACTTTGTAGCGGATGTTATAAAGTACGTCTTGAAGGGCCTGGGCATCACTCAGAAGTTCCACGCCGTGTTCCAACCTCAGTCTGCAGGACTAGTCGAGAAGTATAATGGTACACTGAAGCTTAAGATAGCCAAAATCCAAGCTTCAACGTCTTTGACTTGGCCAGACGCCCTGCCACTGGCGTTATTGTCAATTAGATCAGTGCCACACTCTCGAACCGGCCTTACGCCGTATGAAATAGTATTTGGACGCCCAATGAACATTTGGGGTCCACCAAGGCCTAAGGCTGTGTATGATGTACCTTGTGTAATGATGAGCGATTATCTGGCACAGTTAACGGATAACTTGGTTTCTATTCATCAACAGGTCCGAGAGGCGCTCCCTGATCGGTCTACCGGTGAAGGACATGGTCTCCGGCCTGGTGACCATGTCATGGTGAAAGTCTTCGACAGAACGAACAGTTTGGAGCCGAGATGGGTGGGCCCTGAGCAAGTCCTCCTTGCAACGAGGACGGCTGTGCGAGTCTCGAACAGGAAGAATTGGTTCCATTCCTTGCACTGTCGAAAGGTACCGCCCGGATTGGTGGAGTCTGCCGTGCTGACCGATCAACGAGAAATCCTGGCAGCAGAGACAGGCCGTGCTGCGGAGCCGGGTGACACTGAGGAGCTCTTTCCGGACCACGCGACTTCTGGAGGAAGACGATATCATCTTCGACCGAGGAAGTGAGGTTTCCAGTACCGGGACATACTGTCAGAACGGCCCTTGGGTTAGTGAAACGGAGAGCCGATGAGGCAAGGGGGGGGGATCAGCCCTGCATTAGTGTAGTGACACCCGTCTTGGCCCGCTGGTGAAGAAATCAACCGCTGCCCAAGGGGAAGAGTTCTGACAGACTTTTTAGTTTCAGGAAGATATCAGGGTATTGTTTCCTTTGACATGGAGAAGAAGAAAATCCTTTGTGCGTTGGGGTTCATGCTAACAGTAGCTATTGTTGGAATAACAACATGGTTTGTAGAGGAGGTAACTCCTGCTCGGAAAACACTTGTGTTGACGACTCCGGTGCCTGCGGAGCACTACTTCTATACATTGCCGTATCAAGAGTTGAAGCATCGACAGTCTTATTTGAATAACACTTTCATTCAGATGCTGCATCATACCCACGTTGCTACGAACGCTACGAACTGTTGGATATGTGGGATGATGCCGGCCCATCAGAAGAAAGGAGGTACGCCATTCATACCACTTCCTTTCTCTCATAATGGCTCTTGTAGAGCATGGTACACCTTACTGTTTGCCACTCGGAAACCGACGGTGGGGCGATTGCTTTTCAGACTTAATAAAGAATGTCATCAGGATAAAAATGGATATCCGCAAGCGAATGGGACAATTTGGGAATGGGAAGAGTACCGACCAGACAATGAATCCATTCCCTATATCTTCACGAACACCAGAGACACTGTGGGGAAGGACAAATTCGTGATCCAAGTGGCACAGGCTCAAGCGGACCTGTGTGTCCAGAGTGTGGGTTTTATCCCTGTTGGTGTCAGTGATTGCCTAACTGTCTTGAACATTGATGGATTGAATAACAGTACCTTCCTAGCGTCCCATAATACCTATTTTGTGTGCGGAAATAAAGGTTATTACCGTTTGCCGGCTGGGTGGTCTGGGGTATGTTATGTATCCTTCCTATTACCTCCTGTATTCCTAGCACCAGCATCTTACCATAAGGATTTGAAATTGTTGAATAATGTGACTGTAAATAGGTATAAACGTACTTTATCGATTGATGATGTGGATCAGACTGATACCAGCTTGCAGCAGTATATTGATTTTAACTTAGGACTGTTTTTCTTTGTTGGAGCCGCTTTGAATAGTAGGAAGATCCGAAGATTAACAAGAGTGGTAGAAGCTGTGACAAATCAGACTGCTGCTGCTCTTGGGAATCTTACGGAAGAGTTACAAATAACTAGGATTGTTGCATTGCAGAATCGTATGGTATTAGATGTAATGCTAGCTGATCGAGGTGGAGCCTGTAAAATTATTGGAAGTAGTTGCTGTGTGTTTATCCCTGATCATACGCCATCCGTTTATAACGCCATTAACAAGCTGCATAAAATAGCAGCTGAAATCCACACAGAAAACGGCACTTGGTCCTTTTCTGGATGGTTTTGGGCATTGGTTACTGCCTGGGGATGGAAGGTCTTAACTGGTCTTTGTATTATTATAGCAATTCTGTTCTTTTTCTGTATGTGTGTTCAATGTGGACCATTGTTCTGTTCCGTATGCATTTCATTCTGCATCCCGGATAAGAAAGCTATTGCCGATGTTGCTCATCAGAAGCGTCTAGCTAAAGAGGTTAAAGGAATGATGATAATTGACATATATGATGATTTTTGGAAACCGGATGTCTTCAGTAAATGCTGAAAGGGTCGTCTGTTGTAAATTAAAACAGCAATGTGATTAAGCATTTACTGAAGACATTAATGCTTTCCCTTTAGGTCATGTTTTCTCCGTTATGTTGACCGAAGTTCGGGATCCATTTTTATATTATCATGTGCCACGTGTTCGCCACGAGGAGAGTCCGACCTTTGTGTTAGTTGCTCTTGTAATCTGCCTAGTAACAGTTTATAAATAGCTCTCTCTTGTCCATCTGGCGCATGTCCAGACTTGACCACATCTGTTATAATTAGCCTTGCTTGACCATGTGTTTCGCGGGCTCAAGGAGTGTGTTGGCTCCGCCCATGTATTGATTCAGTATCGAGAATGACCATAAATGGTAATGTTCTTCGGCCTCATGTTGTATCCACCCACTTATGAGCCCCTCTGTTGTGTATAAAAGGGGACTGTGTACGCAAGTTCTGTGTGCTACTCCATGCAATACTGAAGGGTGTTGTGTGGATTGTAGGGCCACCCTTAAGGGTTAATAAATGCTGTTTTTGTACTTTGCAGTTTCCGTGCCAACTTCCTTATAGATTCCGTTACAGGAGAGCGAACCCTTCTTGTGCCTTGCGGGCCTAGCTGGGGCCTGTATTCATCAGTGTATTGTGTTCTGGCACGAATCGTACCTGATATGCTTCTTTTCCGGATGCTGTGACGTGCTGTACGTAGCGACCCATCTGGCGCATATGATTTGTACATCGTACTTGTCCGGCCGGAAACTGCTGTGGATACTGCTTCCGGGCGACTCGGTTCGGCGTTTGGAGGTACGGCTCGGACGGAGAATGAAGCTTGAATCACAGCCTACATGTCGGTCGGATTTGTGTCAGTTTTGCGCATTGTACTTCATCGCCCGGACGGACCGGCTCCGGGTACGAGTCGATCGCAAGGTAAGGCTATGAACAGCTCTCGGAGAGCTGTCCGACCCGGATCGGAATCGACCCCAAAGTAGTAATATTAAATAGTTACTCACCAAGCCCCGGGACCTCCACTCCTAGAGGGTCCAGCAGGTCCTGCTCCCGGTCCAGGATATCGGACCACCGGTGCATCAGTTGGTTAGGGGTGCGCCGGACCACTGAGCAGCGAAACACTGCCCGGCGCACCTTTCCCCATCGCTGCTGACGCTCCCGGAGCCCGAACCCAGACCCAGGCCTGCCGCCTGCTGCCAGCATTCAGGGGAGGTGGCACTGTACAAAAAATCAAGTGTGACCACCTCCACCCCGCTAAATAAGGCCCGTGCCTGCACCCCGTTTGGGCGCCGCCTTCCACAGGGAAGGCGGTCATGGCTGTGGCTGCGAGCAGCTTTGCGTTTGCCCTTTGACTTGCCCACACCCTTGGGCATGGTTCTGGGACTCGGGGGGGCAGAAAAGAAAAAGGAGAAATTTGAAAAGTAGGTAAAAGAAATGAAAAAACCAAGTTATAGAAAAAAAGTGAGAAAGTAGTAAAAAAGTCACAAAAATTAGAAAAAAAGTCAAAATATAGAATCATGAAAATAGAGAAATAGATAATAAATGAAAAATATTTTTCAAAAAGTGTACAGAAACAAAGGATTGCAAAGATAGAGGAAGGATAGAAAAGCAGGCCCAGAACCATAGCAATAGAGTGAAAAACAAGATGGCAGCACCCATTGCCACTGCATGGGCAAGTTCGCGTGATATGTCCCCCGCGAGCACACAAAAAGCGTCGCTAACACGTAATACACGTTCCCGAACAGGGAATACTCATCGCGAACGGGTGGGAGAACGCAATACGCGACCCGGAACAGGAAATATGCATCGCGAGCGGGCGGGACAAGTGAAAAACAAGATGGTCGCACCCATTAGCGACCGCATGGGCAAGTTAGCGATATATTTCCCCGCGAGCATGCAAAAACACATCGCGAACAGGCAGGACAAGCAATTCTGCGTCTTCGTGAAAGTACCGCGCGCTCGTAGAGATTTTTTACAATTTTACAATTTGGGTGGAGTAAGGGTCAGACGGTGTGACTGGTTGTCTGTGGGCTATGTGATGGGACAATCATGAATACTGATTTCTGGTGTGCATGGGTGTCCAATCACATTTGATGATGTTTGAACATAGATACAGAACTAATTAATCATGTGTGTGGATATTTAGTGATGTGTGAGAGAGTATTTGTTATATTTCTTATTCTCATGCATGTATGGGAGAAATTATGGGCTATCTGGCATACTTTGATGCCTGAATATTGTGAGTGTGAGTGTCTGTTGTAATGTGTGTGTGTCTATGTATGTCTACATATAATTGTGTAATTTGGGGCGTGGCTTAAAACACGTAAGCAAAAAATCTGTGGTTAGCATAGTGTGTTGCAAAACTGGTATTTTGCTGCTTCTGTCATTGCATCCAGATATACAAACAAGTAACATTACACCTACAGCAAGCCAAAACTATTTGCTTTGTCAATAGTTGTTAGTTGCATATGCAACAACTATGACTTTGTTGGATATAATATGACAATTCTTCAGTTATGATATGAGGAGACTAGGAAAGAACATTAACGAGTCACTTCAAAGCTACCAAGGCAGTGAAGGGTGGTACTGCCGCAGAGATTTGTTTTTCACCCGGGGGGTGATGGCAACAATGGAGAGCATGATAGGGATCCATTTCGACATCTGCTTTTTAGAATTGCCGGTGCTCAGCACCAGCGTGACCCAGTCCACCTAAAGCCCTGTGTGTATATATTTTCACTAAAAATATTTAGAGGTATTTCGAGTATTTATAACTCTTGCCCTAAGGCAACTATAACTAGTGTTCTTTCCATGCACAGTTTTCCCATCAATAATTTTACCGCAAATGTTATAGTAATATTATCAATAATGTCATAGAAGATGTCATGTTTGATGAATATCTGAGGTAATTAGCAGTGCATGGCAAGGGCATGAGTTATATTTACCTTAGGGCACAAGTTATAGTTACTTGAAATACCTAACTATCACAGCTGAATTTCTATGGTTTTGTGCATGGGAAATCTGAACCTAGCTATAATGTCCTGTAACCTTTTGTTATTTTCAGTGCATTTGTAGTTTTTTTTCAACTGTTAGTTAGATTGAGGGGGGACTGAATGCAGGGCCTGGCCTTGTACTGCTCCCACCCAAGATTGCTGCTCCAGCTCCCCCACCTCCTTGCCATCCATTGTCCACATCAATGCCCCTGCTCCTTCATTAAATCCCTATGTGACTGCTGCTCTGCCTAATCCTGCCTTTCCTGAACAGTTAGCTTGCTGCTCCATCCACCTCCTCCCTATCCTCTGTTGTCTGAGTCCATGCATCATAGTTTATTGCATTGTAAGCTAGTAGGTCTGTAATGTGAGGGCTTCCTGAAAGTTGTAAGGATGCCTTTGTGAAATAGGAGTCTGCCTGTTGTGTGCCTTGTGTGCCTTTTTATGGTTGGAGAATGCTTGAAAATCCTTTGATGGTGTTCGGGGAACCTTGTGAGTGTGCAGTTTTCTAGAGTTTCCTATTTTTATACATGACAGGCCCGATTCACAAATGTAAACTGAGTCAAAAGTCTAACTTTACGACTTTTGGTATTCACAAAGGGCATTTACGAGTGGTAAAGTTAGACGTTTGTCTCATTTAAACTTAAATTTTGATCTTAAGTTTAACTGAGACCAAAACTGAGACAAAAGGCTAACTTTACTACTCATAAATGCCCTTTCTAGATACCAAAAGTCATAAAGTTACACTTTTGTCTCAGTTAAACTTAAGTTTTGGTCTTAAGTTTAACTGAGACCAAAACTGAGACAAAAGACTAACTTTACTACTCGTAAATGCCCTTTGTGAGTACTGAAAGTCATAACGTTAGATCCTTGTCTCAATATACCTCGGTGAATCTGCCCAATGGTATCTGAGGGGGGCTATGAGGGTATTTTGTTGCAGTATGAGGATGTCAGGGTTCATAGGTGAACATGTGACTGGGCACATGTAGTTTTCTATATTGTGTTGTTTGGCTGTTGTTGAAGTCCAGATGAGCTGTGAGTATATTAGTGGAAATTGTGAGGGATAGTTACGGGGGATTCAAGCAGATCTGCTGATGTGCTGGGGCATGGTAAGGTGATTTTAGTTGATTGTGAAGATGTCTGAATGATCTCTGATCATGTCTGGGTTCTCAAGTTAGCTCTGAAAGTGTCGAAGAAGTATGAGGGTGCCATGGGGAAACATTAGTCCTTAACTTCTGTCACTTCCAGTACATCACCCTCAACTACTGTGTGAATGGGTGCATATTGGTGCTGAAAGTGTCTAGGAAGCATGGGGGTGCCATAGGGAAGCATTAATTCTCAACCTCGGTCAGATACAGCACATTACTCTCAGCTACTATGTGAATGAATGCATGTTGGTGCACAACTAAAGTTTTAAAGCTTATATGGGGCACAATGCGGTGTGCCACTGCAAGGCTGTCTCTAGGGGTATTCTGAATCACAGCTCATTATTTGACATGGTTTTAAACAGAGGCTGGGTCATGTATCTGATCATGTATGTTGGTGTCTGGTTATGTATGCAAGTGTTGATGTGTAAGTGTATGTGATAGTGTGCCATATTGCACGAATGTGTTTATGATATTTTGTAGAAGGCTGTTGCTGTACATGGATGTCTTATATGCATATCTCATCTTGTATGCTTGTGTTATCTCATAGTGGGCTTATGATTGCATAAATGAGAATATGTCTTTTTACATAGTTTTCTGGTAAGGTGACGGGCCATATGATCGCATGTGTTGGTATCTGCTGGAATGTGTGGGAGCCAACGGTGTATGGGGTGTCTGATGAATGCATCAATATCTGATGATGTGCATGTGTCTAGTATGCAGGTATAGTTGTCTGGTTAGTGCATGGGTGACTGATGTTCTTCATGTGTGAAAAGAAACATGCCTAGTAACAGGGTCTCCCGGTGTTGTTGATTGTAAGCCTGGGTGAATGACACATTGAACAGTGTCTTATCTACAATCACTCTTTCTGGTTATGGATAGCTTCTGTCGGACCCTATCAAGGCAGGTGGGAAGTGCCAGGGAAGGCTGAGACTACTGAGCTACAATCATGATATATGGAGTTGCTTTCCTCTGGTGTCTTGGGGTTCATCTTACTATAACTATGGGCCAATGACTCACTTTCCACCCTTGACTCTCAGGAAGGGGATTATGAGCAGTAAAAGGCTTCTCAAGGAGGCGCTGAAATATTGGTGTTAGTGGGTTGTCATCTAGAGGGAGTTATGAGCTTTCCTAAAGGTTCCAAGGGTGTTTGTTACACTGGATATATGGGTGAGTTGCAAGAGGGCTTCAAGTGGCTGAAATGTACCTTTTGTGGGTTCCTCTCTGGGAGTGTTATGAAGAGGTTTGTGGAGAATGCTTAGAAGGTTGTTGGACTTCAGGATGTATAAGCATAAGATGAGCATGGGGGTGGATCGGTTGCATCGTATGTGTGTCTGAGTGTCTTGGGGGTGCCTGAGAAAGAGGTGAGTTTGTGAGGGGTGATGAGTGAAGTCTGAGGCAATCAATTTTACTGGAATTATGTCCAAGGATGCAACTTCTGCATTGCTCTGTGCTTATGATATGACAAGCTGCTCCAAACTGCCTTAAAAGTGAGCTACTCTGCTCCAAAGTAATGCTCCGGAAGGCTTCTTTTATTTCAGTTTATTCTTACACTAGCAGGTGCCTCATAGGTGTAAAGCTCGATGTACCTCAACAACCACATAAACTTCCTCACATTTATCAGAAAACTCATCTCAGCCACACTCCTACTCACATACTCCCCTGCATATATACAGAAGCAGATATAGAAGTCATGCATTTTCCTTCCGCTAAAAGCATGGAATGACCTGCCCCTGCACATCAGAGTCACCTTCTCAGTTGTTTGAATTCCACAAGAAACTGAAGACCTTACATTTCACCTAGCCCCTACCCGGCCCTAAACAGTTCCTGCTTCATCACCAGAATACCCTTCCGAGATAACATGACATGACATGACACAACATGGATATCTGATATCCTGCATAGGCATCTGACTTTGTGTCTCTTGCTACATGGCTTGATTGGTGAGCCTGAAGCAAGCATTGGTCTCTGAAGCTGAATTTAAGTTTCTAATATTTCCACAGTTGTGTTTGTTTCTGTGTTCCTGCATGGTGTGTCGGAGTCTGCATAAGTGTTTTAGGGTGTAGGTGACTGTCTAGTGTCATGCATGCATAGCTTCTGTATATATGTTGAGGGTAATTACATGAATGTGAGAATATGTTACTGTGTCTGTGCCTCAAGCTGATGATTTGTCTATATTTGTGTTAGTGAATGTGTTTGTGTGAGTGACAGTATGCATGCACTCATCAACCAATGTTTTTTCACTTCTACAAAGCCCAGCCCTGCTATGTATACCACGTGATTACATCAACCCTGTACAGTTTTACAGTGATCAGAGCCAAAAATCACTGTTTTTGTGAGAACCATACCCATCACCAACCAAAGTTTTCTGATTACATTTTACCAGGGCTTCCATTAGCAGTACTATTATGTGTCTTTGTAACTGGTGGTTCGGTGTGAGTGCAGTGCTTTTGTTTTTTGAACACTGTTGGTGTGCTCACATTTATTGGGGTATTGATGTTTATAGTTTTTTTGAGTTGTAAGTGAATGTGATGGGATGTTTTGAAGGGGTTTGTCTGCATTAGAGTTACAGGTTCTTGAATCATTTAATGTTAATATTTTCCTTGTGGCTGACAGAATATTTTCATTGGCTGATTTCTTTTATATCAATTGTTTAGGATAAACAAGGTCTTCACTTCCTCCATAATTGTGCAGCTTGTCAGAAGAAGGAGGTTCCGCAAGTTTCTATTGTCTTGTAAAGGGATGGTCAGATGAGTTGTTAGTCTAGAAGGCAGGGTCCTGTTCTGTAAATAACTTTTGATCTTAGCTGGGATAAAGAATAAACTTTGACTTGCATGTCCTTGTGGACAGTACAGAATGAACAAAACTGCTCTACTCTGCAAAAGAAATAGCAGTCTAACTGAACAGAAAAGGATACAGAGAAGCATACTGTGTTGACTGACAAGTAGGTGGATAGAAACCAGTGGAAAGTCAGACACGTTGATATGGGGGTGAGAGAGGTGATCTATGTCTTTTTGGAAGTGATTTGATTGCCCTTAGATTAACACTAAATTTTATCACTAATACCAACGATTATCCCTGGCCCCTGGGCACGTTTGTGTGCAAACGGGCATAGACGGGTTTGCCTTAGATGCACCTTCATATGAGAAAGCATGCGTGGGTTTCACTTAAGCAAGGATCTAGGACACAATTCCAAGGGTCCAGGACTGCGGTGGCACCACTTGGCCGGGAACACTCACAGATGGCAAAGTCCAGGTGCAGCAGCAGGTGTATTGGAAGTCTTTTATGTCTCAGAGACTTCAGATCAGGTGGCAAGCCAGCTAGTCCTTGGAGTCAATCTGGGTTACAGCAATGCAGATCCAGTCCTTCTCACCCAGGCCAAGAAAGAGCAGGCAGCAGGGCAGCACAGCAAGGCAGGCGTCCAGCAAAGCAGAAGTCTATCAGAGCAGCAGTCCTTCAGCAGCACAGCAGTCCATCTTCCTGGCAGGGTCTGCATCGGTTCAGACGTGTATTGTAGTCATGGTGTCAGAGGTCCAATACTTATACTCGTTTGTGCCTTTGAGGGGGTGGAGACTTCAAAGACAGGTCTATGAAGTGCTTTGTGGTCCTCCCTTCCTGCCCTTGCTCTCGACTCACAGGTGGGTATGCAGGCCTTTGTGTGGGGACAGGACACAACCTATTCAGGTGTAAGTGAGACTGGGTCCATCTCCTCACCCTATTCTCCCAGGATGGCCCGTCAAGTCCCACCTAAGCTCTCATTGTGTGTGGCTGTCTCGGGAAATACACAAAGCCTAGCTTTCACCCAGCCCAGACTGATCAGAAACGGCAAGCTGGCATCGAATGGTCATAGCAAGAAATTGCCAACTTTCTAAAAGTGGCATTGTCAGAATTGCAATTTAAAATCCCACTTCACCTTAAGTTGTGATTTTACATGATTCCAGAGATGCCAAACATGATAAACCAATATCTACTTAATTGAGAATTACACTTAAAAGAAGTAATACGTTAATCCCAATGTTATCCCATGGTAGAGATAGGCCTTTCAGAAGTGAACGATGAATTTGAGAGTTTTTCAGTACCATTACATATAAAACCTTAAAGTACATATCCTGCCTTTAAAATACAAAGTACCTTGCCCTGTGGGTTGCCCAGGGCCTACTTTAGGGATGACTTATATGTACAAAAAGGGAGGGTTTGGGCCAGGCAAGTGGTTTATCTTGTCAGATCGAAATGGCAGTGTAAACACAGGCTCTGCAAAGGCAGGCCTGAGACATAGTTAGAAGGCTACTTAAATGTGTGGTGCAAAGGTGCAGCAGGTCCGCTAGTAGCATTTAATTTACAGTCCCTGGGCACATGTAATGCATTTTACTAGGGACTTATAAGTAAATTAAATATGACAATTGGGGATGAGCCAATATTACCATGTGTTAGGGAGAGAGAACAAGCAATTTAGCACTGGTTAGCAGCAGTAAAGTGCAGAGAGTCATAAAGCCAGAAAAAACAAGTTCAGAAAAGTGGAGGAGGTAGGCAAAACGTTGGGTGGTAGACTACCCTAAGGCTGTCAGGTCTAACACACATACATAAAATAAAAGATAAAATAAAAATATGCATGCATGTGTAATCTAATACAAATCTTGATTACGTGGTTTCAGGTGTTTAGCACAATTTTTGTTTTTCTTCCTCTATCAACTTTTTTCCTAATATTAACCCACAGGAGACTAGTTTGAGCAGAAAATGTCTTGTGAGAATTGTGAAACTGGATATGAGCCCCGGTTGCTTGTGCATAGCTGGCATCATTTACTGTGTTGTTTTAAAAAACGTGTGAAAATATGCACTGAGCACTTGGTTTGTTTGGCATTGTGTCTAACCAACCATTTACATGCCAGGGTTTACTGTGTATACAGTTTCCATAGGTGCTATCTCCCAAGAGTATTCCATGTCATATGTTTAATTTTCGTAAAAACAAAGAGGTGGGTTTACAAACCCCTATCGCCACCACAACTCCACTTTCAGTGATGTTGTATTGGCGATAGGGGCCTCACCTTGTAAGTAAGGCACCCTTTCACGCTGTATTTAGTGTGAAAGGGGAGGGCAATGGGTGTTGAAGTGGGCGTTCCACAGCAACACCCATTGATTTTGACACTGCCTACTATTTACAAGGGCAGCGTAAATAGGAGGGAGCGCTAAAATTAAGACAAGGGAAAACCTGGTCTGAAACAGGAGAAACAAGAAGAAATGCTTTATTTCTCCTCGTTTTTGCTGTTTCCATGTGCTCTGCCTTCAGCAAATTGTATAGGATTGTTTATGTGCAGTAAGGTCCCTCTTCCTTGCCATAAACAATCATTTAAAAAAAAATGCTGTTTTGCAGCGTCTATGTGTGCTGCATTAAGCAACACACATCATTTAAAGATTGTTTATGTTCAGGAAAGGACAGCTTCCTGCACATAAACAATCTTCCCCACAATACAGGCACCCTTGCCGGGTGCCTGCGTTGGTGCTAGGCCACTAACGTTAGCACCAGCGCAGGGGGAAACGCAGGGCTGCACCATATTCTAGAAAATATGGTGCAGCCCAGCATTTCTAAAGTGACAAAGTGTTTCGTTAGCCTTCTTGGCTTAACGACACGCTTCGCCACTTTATTGTAAATATGCCCCAAAGTGCAAAAGAAATTCACAATTATTCTCCATCATCACTTTAGTATATATAGTTTTCTAATATTGCCAAAATGCAACAGTTTCTTATTTCAAGCCAGCATACTTTAACAACATACAGTACAGCATCTGGAAAGTATGAGATTTCCAATAATAACTACTGAAAATGTAGATGCAGCAGAGCTTGTTAATTCAAGTCAGTATACCATAACCAAACACAGTACGGAATCCGAAAAAGATATTTCTAATACTAATTAATATGAAATTTTACAACAATAAAAAATAAGTTTCTTGTAAAATCTATTGGGTGTGAAAAATAAACAGTATTCTATGATCTTGCAATTGCAAATGTGTCACATATTAGGATCGTGGTGCGCACTGAAGTATTTATTTCGGTTCTCATAATAATACTAACCTTCAAAACAAACAACAGGCTCATATGAAAGCATAATTGCAGCTCCTAATAACATTCTGTGAGGAATGTGGACAGACCCATACTTAAGATACCTTCTCAACTGGAAACAGTTGCAAGGCTTGGCTTTTGCTGGGTGATCTGGGTCATGCACAATTTTCCTCAAGAAGTTAAATATAATTTGTTATAATGATTTTCTAGCTAGGTTAAACTGGGACTTAAAAATCATTTTCATACTTCACTGAATTTTAAATTAGTGTCTCTAAGTTTTTTTTTTTTAAATGTTGAATCATTTTTTTCTACGTTCATGAACTATAGTCATTCACTACACATCAGATTGTTCCTATTGGACGGAAGTAGGTTTTATGAGCCATTATTTTCAGTGTCTTTGAGTGGAAAATAAATATTAGTGTTTTGAATGACTTCAGGATTATTAGCAACGTTGTCCCTTCCATTATCGAAGACCTTCAACATTTTCAGGTTTCCTTTCGATCAATGGCTCAATGAGGCATCTGAGTGAATTATTATAGTCCAACAGATCTCTCCCAAGACAACCAAATGAAGATTAGCATTTTTAATGTGTTGCTTATGGCATACATTGGCGCTATTTAGAGTTTATTGGATGCCAGACATCTGATAAAAATGGAGAGATGTTCTGTTAACCCTGATTAGACTGTATAGACACATATATACTCCAAAAAGTGTGGACGCAACATTTACTCTTTTCTTTTGTATATTGGGCATCTTCTAAATGCTAAATACCCACAAGAGTATCTTTTTGTGTACTGATACGCATAATGACCACATTCACGGTCAACCACTGCTTGTCCCTTCAATTATTTTTGGGCTTTGAAGAGCATTAAAGACCATTCCCATAAAAGTGGCAGGAATTAATACAATAATGGAGACATAAACTCAGCACTATACTCATTTGTCTTCCCTTGAGATTGAATGTGCTGGATCATTTCAACAGCTGTGCCATATATGCCACTTTCAACTTTTTATCTTTTTGTCGGACTTTGTGGGACCAGAAATCATAGATGTCGATCCACCAAAATACAAGGAGTGACAGCACACACCTTTTGACACCAAATCACAATAAAGAATAGATTCCGTACACACTTTTTAACCCTCCACAGCCTCATCTCTGGAGCATTTGGAATACAGGAGAGGAAGGAGATTACACTGCAGAATGTAAGCAAGGAACTCCAAACCCTTACATGGTTACTTTCTGTTCCACCTGTTTCTTCAAGACCCCTGAGTTAAGGGCAGTGTCAGGAGTGCGAAGTGTAACCTGGGGTTGCAACTACCACTCTAGGGGCATATTATCAAGACAGGCGATAAAATTATCGCCACTTTAGCGGCAGAAAACTGCCGCTAAAACGGCAATAATGGGCTTGATAATATGCTCTATGGAATTCAAATTGAAGCTCAGGTTAGATGTCCTTCACATCTAACATGGGCTTCAATTGGAATTCCATAGAGCATATTATCAAGCCCATTATCGCTGTTTTAGCAGCAGTTTTCTGCTGCTAAAGCGGCGATAATTTTATCGCCTGTCTTGATAATATGCCCCTTAGTGACTCCTTGCCGGCATTCAAGCCTCTAATGCCTAGGAGCCCACTCAAACTGTTGATCTGGTGCTTCCCAGGGACATGCCTTGGTGTGCTCTGAGATGTGTAAGAACTCCATTGATTTCCTAACCCTGTGGGCTCAGTTCAGTAGCTGCAAATGGCTTCCCAGTGCTAAACAGCTTCAGTTTAGCCTGCTTAGCTCAATCTTCCTTATTTTAAACTATCATAAATGAGTATATGGCCCTTCAACACAGTCCTACATTTGTCCCAGATTCTATGAGGGTTAAAGGAATCTTCACTATCCAACAAAAACTGGCAATTTAATCTTTCCAATATTTCAGTCGAGAGACTGAGCCTCAGTTAAGGTCAATATTCTTTAATTTGTAGAGGAAACCCTAAATATAGAGTAGAATTCACTAGTTGGTTTTCTATTGCCATAGGTGTAATTGGAGACATTCTGTTTAAGGATTCTATACACTATTAGCGTCCCCTCCAGGAATTTGATGATTTTACTTTTCGTCCAAACTCTAAATGAGGCCTTTTGTCTCTAGGTCAGTACAAATGCAAAAATAATCGACCCGAGTTCTCAAAATTCCAAACAATAATTATATACACACACACATAGACAAACACACACATTTGTAAGATACAATATTACAATGTCACCAATGTTCAACCCAATTAAATCACACAATAAAGCACTAAACATGAACAAATATTGTATCCTAGAATGTTACTCATGTACTCGTGACTAGAATGACTGGTATTTAAATATATTAATTTGCGAATGACAAATTTCAATTACCAAATAAATGCTATTTATTCATTAAATACTTAAGATTCCTATTTGGATTGTGAATGTGATTTAGAAGATACAGATCTTCCTCAAGTCATCAACTGAACTACATTCAGATCTCCTCCGAGAATAGACCTCCCTGGATTGATAGATTCCAAACACTTTTCCAAAAAATCCAAGAGGGGAAAAATCCTGGGGCGTGTAAATGCTGCCTATCACAACATTATTGCACTTCATATTTACCAAAAGCAAGATATATCTCAAACAATGTCACTTCTTTTACAATTTCCCATCACAAATGTCCTTATTAAATGAAATGGTGACAACTTTTACCTTTGAATCAATGAAACTATTTAATATTATACATTTAAAATATATCCTGAATTATGTTATACCAAATATGTGTCTTGAAACATGCCAATACTCACATTTTTGTGAGTGAGGCACTACAAATAAAAGTAACTTATAAATTGGGTATTACGGGCTTTGACATTTCGGCTCTAAAAGTTAAATTATGTAAGCATTTTTTTTTAAAAAGTTAGTAATTTTCACTATCTACATTCCAACATCTGATGGCTGACTAAAAACTTTGGAGATCCTGACACTAAAATTACAATAATTAAAAGCAAGTAATTCCCTATATAAATAATTATACAGTGTACTCCCAAGCACTTATTTGGCCATTGTATCCTTTTCAACTACATATGAATAAGGCATTTTTACGTAGGTGGACATTATATTAACCTTTAAGCTCCTCACCCACGCACACAGAGCACTCCACAGCACCGGACCAGCGTACCTCAACAGACGACTCAGTTTCTACTCCCCCACCCGCCAGCTCCGCCCCGCAGACCTCGCCCTCGCCACGGTCCCCCGCATCCGAAGAGCGACCTACGGAGGCAGATTTTTCTCCCACCTCGCCGCCAAGACCTGGAACACCCTCCCCATCCACCTATGGCAGATCCAAGACCTGTTGACCTTCAGAAGACTCCTTAAGACATGGCTCTTCGAGCAGTTACTGCACCACCCTCCCCCAGCGCCTGGAGACACTCATGAGTATGTAGTGCACTCTACAAATGTTTTGATTGATTCATTGATTGATATGTAAAGTCACAAAATGAGTCGGCATGTAAACATTCCATACATTAACCTATATAGGCATAAGGATTCCATCAATTACAGGTCCATAACAATAACAGCAAAATTGTTTCAGAATAACTCCAGAATTTATGTGGCAACGCAGGATGATACAATAATGTTACCACTGTGCTTACACAAAGACTAACCTCCAACTGTGAAGTTATTATAAATCTATTCACACACTTTCACTTGCATATTCATTTTGTCTGTTATATGTGTAGCATAACACTGCAAAACTGTGCAACCAAACTAGTATCTCACTATCACAAACCCATGCCCATCTCTGCCAGTACCCCTTTCATGAGCATTTTGTTTTAAATATGAAGTTGCAACTCCAATGACATCATTGGGTTCTTTGAAATGGCCACACCGGAGTTCGGGTAATTACACATTCTCTTTTCACAAAAGACTCTGATCTAAAAGTCTATTAAAAAAATAACTACCAGGTACTATAAGCACAAGCTGTGATCAAGATGGGATGCTTTTGACTCAGCTGAGAGTTAATTAATTGGACGTTCTCCTTAGAAAAAGAATGCCAAGATTGAATCAATCTAGGATTCTCTGAGAAGGACCCTAGATGAGGCAACATGACTGCATTTTGGTAGTTGATTGTGGTGGGCATTAGAGGATATCAATGTGCTCTTGAGAGCCTTATAACTGCTGACAGAATGGAAACCCACTTCTGTAGATATACTATGAGTTACTATTTAGTGAGGATGGTGTTGTTGATAATCTGGCATTTATATTTGTCAGTTGGTGCAGTCTTACTCAGCCCTTTTAAGACATTGGAAGTTCGTAATATTCTGGGTGAGCAAAAGATGGGATGGATACCAACACGATTTAGAAATTCAATTACTCATTCCAACTGCCATTTGCCAAACTGACTCCATGAGCTAAGTAAGTATCTCCCATTTTTTTTTCGTTTCCTATTATATTGGCAAGGGCTCCTGCCCAAGTGATAGTAACCTTTGTGACAAAAATGCATGGTTGGATCACCTATATATCATGACAGCCCACTCCTAAAGCATGGGTCTGCTTTCTGAAAAGCAAAAAAAAATAGACATGAGATTCAAGGAGTTTTTTTGGTCTTATGAAGTACGGTTCATAAATAACTTTCTTTACTTGGCACTGGATCATCATTTAGCTACGTTGTTGCCTCACACATGTTGGTTGGTCCATCTCTCCTTTTCATTGGAATGCTGTGAGGCGTTTTATCCTCTCTCCCTATTTACTGAAGAACTGATGCTACTCTGCAATTTTCAAATAAGTTCTACTAGTGGTTTGCTGACATCCTCTTTACTTCTGGATATTCATTGTGAACTTTTTTCTCCCCAAATCCTTATTTACTGCTGCGTTGTGCAACTCGCTCTACCATGGATCCCCCACACTCAAACCAGTTGCCTGGTGCCTCAGGGCCTGGTTCTGGAGGTCATAAGGACTCTTCTGCTACCACCAACAAGCGCACCAAACAAGACCCGTCTTCTCCATCAAAATCATCTCTTCCTCTGACAAGACCCGTCTTCTCCATCAAAATCATCTCTTCCTCTGACGTTAGAGGAGCTTATGGATAAACTACGCCACATCAGACCTTTTATGACAGATACTACTGCTTCTCTTCAGAGAATTGAAGAGAAATGGTCAGGACTTGAATCAAGACTTTCAGTTATGGAACAAAAAATAAGCGATGCTCAGTATGTTGTAGCCCGAGTCAATTCCCTCACTAAAGAAGTTTCTCAACTTAAGAAGACTACAGAGGGCTTAGAAAATCGCAACAAGCGCAACAACCTACGTATTCACGGAATTCCGGAAGGTTCTGAAGGCTCGGGCATGATCTCCTTTTTGAAGTCCCAGGTTCTGCAGATTGTTGGTCTCCTGAAATCTATGGACTTTAATATCCAAAGAGCGCACAGGTTGGGTCCTCAGAGTGCTTCTTCCTCATCCAGGTCTAGGGGTATTATCGCCTACTTCCTCCTTTATTCTGACCTCATGGCTTAATGCTACCAAGCAACACAAGCAGATGCTCTGGTCCGGACACAAAGAGGGTCATTAGTATGGCGGGCGGACCTTTTCCACCCACCATACCCCCGGGAATCGGGACCGCCCGCAATGCTAGCAGCGGTCCTGCACCCTCCATTAGGATGCGCCCGCCACACTGGCAGGCGCATCGTGCATTTGAAACATTGTGGCGGCCGGTGCTGAAAGCACCGCCCGCCGCAATGCCACAAAGGCAGGATGTGCCTTTCAATGCACAACGTGACAGGCACCGTGCGGTTGCACATTAAAATGCAGGGGGGTACCATAGGTGGTACCCCCCACCCCCAGAGTCCCTGGGGGCCCGCAACGGGCCCCCGCAAGTAAACTCCGCATGCCTTTCCGTGGCGGCTATGCCGCCATGGAAAGGCATGTTTCCGCCCCATTGTAATATGGCTGGCGGTGTCTAACAGACACCGCCACCATATTGAACCCTTTTCCGCCCGGTCGACTTGTCGACCGGGTGGAAAAGTGGCGGACGGTCTTTCCGTCCGCCGCAGACCCCCCAGCCATCGTAATATGGCAGGGGTCTTTGCAGCAGGGATGGTGGGTAGATCGCCCCCGCCGGGCCGGCGGTGACTACCGCCGGCCCGGCGGGGGCAATCCGCCCGCCATCCTAATAGGGCCCAAAGTCTTTTTCAGTCAGGATGTCTCCAAACCAACTGCCAGTCGATGTAAGGAATATCTCGACCTCAGAACTTCTTTGCGATCCATGAATGCTCTCTATGGTCCTATCCATCCGTGCTTCTTCAAGGTGACTTATAAAGACAGAACTTTCTCATTTGACGATCCAGCCGACCTTCGGAAGTTCATTCATGTATCCAAGGGAGAGGCTATGGAACTAAGCAAGCCTTAAATATTTTCATGTTTGTTCTCTTTTTTGTATTTTAGGTCTTTCTCATAATGTTCACAATGCAGGTGTTCTTATCCTTGTTCTCTCTATGTTTCATCATACATGACTTATTCTGTTACATTGTTTCCTCAATGTTTGTTGCAAATCTTAAATGTTTTCCTGTTTGTTCTCTTTTTTGTATTTTAGGTCTTCCTCGTGATGTTCCCAATGCAAGTGTTCTTATCCCTATTCCCTCTATGTTTCGTCATATATGACTTATTCTGTTACACAGTTTCCTCAGTGTCTGGTAAGTTCCCTTCCACTTTGTTTCATATGTTTGCCATCTTGTCTTTATTTTTGTCTTTTACCCTTGTTGTTCTTGTGGTAAACCTTTCCTTCCTCGGTGCCCCTCCCCCGTTTTTTGAGGTGGTCATCTTGTTTCTTGCCCCCCCTTCCTCATCATTATTTCTTTTTGTCTTTGATCACTATGACTAAAGCCTTCTGGCTTTTTGTCATCCCTTCTTTGCTAGCTATTTCTGGGTGGCTATGTTCTCTCTTTTATCTCCTCTTCTTTTCCCCTCTTCCTTCTTCTCTCCCTCTTTTCTTGCTTTGTCTCTATTTTCCCCTAAATCTACATTTTTCTTTTTTATTTCTATGGTACTTCATTGTTCATTTAATCTTTTCTTTTTATGGCTACATCAAACAATTAGTTCTATTTTCTTAGCTATTTGTCATCTTCTAACTTTCATTCCCTCCTCATGTCTATATCTTCTTTTCCTCTGTGTCCTTAACTTTCTTTGAATTTTATGCCTATAACTATTTAATTATTATCGATGACTGGGTTTCGTGTAATCTCATGGTTTGTTAAAGGTATTCAAAATAACAGTGAGTTTTATCTCATCTTGCAAGATTGAAATGTCATACTGCATTACCACAAGAAACACACCTTAAGTTGCAAGACTTATCTTCACTGCGTAAACAGTGGGTAGGAGAGGTTTTCTGCTCCCCGGCAGTGAACAATAAGAACAGTGTGATTATTTTGTTTCCTAAATCTTTAAATGTTCTGTTCCAAAATGAATTTCATGATACCAATGGTAGATGGTTGTTTTTAAATGCTAAAGTTACCAATACTCAACTTTCTTTTTGTGATGTTTATGGCCCTAATGGCATTGACTTAACTTTTTGGAATGAATTTTCTACTCTTCTCTCTTACCATGCTACAGATAATTTGATTGTGGGTGGTGATTGTAATCAACTTATGGATCCCTTCCTTGACCGGAGATCTCAAACTAAATACATTCCTAATAAGATGCAGAAAACTTTTCACAAAGCCATTGTGAGAAGGTGGCCTGATATATGCTGTCCACTAGTTCTAGTGGGCACCTTGTATCAGTCCAAACAGCCCCTTATGGTGATAGGTTAAAGGCAACCTTATGTGAAAGCTATCCTAGGGGTAGCTATGGAGAGCAGCCTTTCAGGCTAAGTCTTGAAGGAATGTAAAGCAGCTTGTTTTACCAGTCTATAATCTCTTGAATGATCAAATGAAAAGACAACTACACCAGGTATATATTCAAAATATATGTATTTAAGATAAAGCACACCCCTCTAGTCTCTTTATGAGACTGGAGTTCGAAGTACCTATACGAAGGAAAGTAACCTTCCAACAACTATATGATAAAACAAGGCCCAGAGTAGGGTCCAAAAGAATAAATGCTCAAGACCAAAAAGGCAAACCAGGACAAAAGGCAACTCAGAAACAATGTGTCAAAAAATTAATTAAATCATTTTTTATTTTTTTGTTATTTTAAATTGATTTGTTTGAAATTATACATGAATATACACACACACAGGTTGTTTTACTTTAGACGTGTTGATAAATTACACCCAACAAGGTTGAAAGTAAGGAGCCTAACATATTTCACATATAAAACAGATAATCATCCCACACTCTCCGTCAAAACAACACAGTCATACTATTACACATTCAACAGCAACATCAAAACTCAGGTCATATCAGTACACATAAAATAAAAACAATGGATAATTTGAAGGGAAATTCTGTAATTCAAGTCCCCTAGAGGGAATTTCAGCAGCCCGATAGGCTAAGGAACAACGGTAGATACGATCTCAGGAGCCCAATGGGCTTACAAACGCCAACGCGCGTTTCGGTGTCACGACCAACTGGGGGCTACACCTTCATCAGGGCAAGGAAGGGCATGTGAGGTGGGACGAACACACCTAGAAATAAAAAACTGTATAAGTGCATACAAATATAAATACACATTCAGTTGCCCACAAAATATATACACATGGGGTGATGGTTACATGATTATAGGATAGGCATTTCCTATGTGGAAAATCACTAGGCTTTATGTTGCATTTAATAGTCAAGTAGATATCCGCCAAGGGGGCCTGCATTGAAAGGCTCAATTGTCACATAGGTTTGCCATCGGTCAGGAGAAGGGGATATAATATAATGCTTGATAAGAATTAAAATTAGGAATATTGTGCAAGAACAGGGGAGTGAAAAAAGAGCAGATAAAGAAACAATAAAAGATATGAATGCGTATTAAGGTGATACAACATATATGTTGATGAACATATATCCAGACATAGAAGATAAAGAAATATAGAAAGAGACCCTCACCAGGGACAAAGCAGTTGAGAGAAATACACAATACAAAGCGCCAGGTGCGCATCAAAAGGTGAACCATTAACGGCTGAAAGGGACAAGCATATAACTTAGCCTATCAACCTTACAGCCCGCATAGGGTTAAGAGAAAATAATTAAAGACCACATTGCGTGGGAAGGCATAAGAGAGTGCTCAACAAAATAAAGATAAGAATAAAGTAAAATGAAAAGGCCAAGGGATACCTCTCAATAAAAATGGCTCTCAGCAGCAGTAAGGGTTCCCAAACGAAGAACAGGGTTCAGGTAGTTAGAAAACGCCTGGAATGTAGGTGCTTCTAAGAGATGGAGGGAACAGAGGCAACAATAGAAGATTAGGTCCCACCAATAATTGGGATCCAGCATGGATGGCCAAGGATGAATTAAAGATGTAGTCAGACCACCCACCCGTAATCGGTCAAAGCAACGGTCCAAATGTAAATACAGATGCAGGCGTGGGGAGGTATCGTCACTGGGAAGTCCGAACAAACGGGGGTTATAGTCCTCAAGGAAGACGGAGGGAAAACAAATTCTTCCCAGCCGGAGGTATGAGGCGCACGGCGTCAAGACGTACGGGTCAACGAGAGGGTCAAAACAGAATCTAGGAAGACAAAAAAAGGTGAAGGGTAGGGAGGGAAGGATAGTTGTCGGTACAAACGTCCGTATATTAGGCGGGGATAGGGGTGAGGAATAGGATAAAGACGGAGGTTCAGGGCCACTCACCAGTTGAGACAGCGTGTGCACGGGGCGAAAGACTCGCTACTTCACGGCGGATGGCGTGCTTCCAAGGGTAGAGAATCGACGGGAGAACGGGCGCGTCTTACGTCGGAGCAGGATGAGAGCTGGCCAATGAGAGGTCGGAGCTCAGAGGGGCGAGGATACACAAGAAATAACAAAAGGGGACTGGTTATGAAACAGAAGGGAAAGCATGGCGGCCATGTTGGGCAAGTGGGTCAGGAAGATAGCAGCAACAGGTAGTCCAGCTAATCGCTGTCTGGAAAAAGAGGGGGGGGGAATGGGGGGTTAAGGATTAAAAACAAGGTAAAACAAAAAAGAGGTAAGAACTCACAAAAGGAAAACTAAAAGGGATGAAACACTGGGGAGGTTAAAGGATGTAAAATGAGGGGTAGGAAAATGCAGGTGACAGGTGTAGCTCAGTGATGTGAAAAGAAGGAGATAACAGAGGGGGAGAACAACAGGGGAGGAGAAAAAAGGGGGGGGGAAGGGGGGGTATTGTTCTTGGGATATTCAAGAAAGTGAGCAGAGGCGGACGTTAGCTCATGGGGTTAAATAATGGCATTCTCCCATGGGCAGTGTTCGTTTAAGCCCTTGTTCACTGCATTAAGCAGGTAAATCCAGAAAACCTCTCTTTTCTTGCGAATCTGCTCGGTATCTTTTCCGGGAAATGTCACAATTCTTTCCAGTATGGACCACTTCAATTCCTGTTCAGTGTGGTTGTTATCAAGCCAATGTGTGACCAGGGGGGCAGATGTTTTTTTGGTCCTGATTTTGGACTTATGTTCCCCAATCCTGGTCCTACACTCCCATCCAGTTTCTCCAACATAGACTAGGCGGCATGGGCACAAGATCACATACACAATGTTGGAGGTTCGACAGTTCGTCATAGTGGATAATGAAATCCGACGTTCCGGGAGGTCAATGGTGTCTCCGATAAGGGCATTGGGGCAGGCCTGACAATTGCCACATCGGTGGTTGCCTAAAATAGGTCCAGCACCGATGATGGCTTTTTGATGGAGAGGACGGGGTTCCTGTAGTTTGCCCTTGACCAAATGGTTCTTAAGGTTTTTATTCCTTTTAAATGCAAAGATAGGCTTCGAAAGGATTTGGTCTTCATTAACCGTGTTCAGTAGATGCCAACATGAGTTTATGGTCTGTCTCACTTTGTGATCAATGTTGGAGTGTTTGGTCACACAGACTAGTTTGTCAGTGGTTTGCTTTTCCTTGGGAAGAAACATGGAGTCTCGGTTGAAATATCTCACCCTTTTGAGGGAGGGAGGTAAGGTTGCTAGGCTAAGTTATATGCTTGTCCCTTTCAGCTGTTAATGGTTCACCTTTTGATGCGCACCTGGCGCTTTGTATTGTGTATTTCTCTCAACTGCTTTGTCCCTGGTGAGGGTCTCTTTCTATATTTCTTTATCTTCTATGTCTGGATATATGTTCATCAACATATATGTTGTATCACCTTAATACGCATTCATATCTTTTATTGTTTCTTTATCTGCTCTTTTTTCACTCCCCTGTTCTTGCACAATATTCCTAATTTTAATTCTTATCATGCATAATCTTATATCCCCTTCTCCTGACCGATGGCAAACCTATGTGACAATTGAGCCTTTCAATGCAGGCCCCCTTGGCGGATATCTACTTGACTATTAAATGCAACATAAAGCCTAGTGATTTTCCACATAGGAAATGCCTATCCTATAATCATGTAACCATCACCCCATGTGTATATATTTTGTGGGCAACTGAATGTGTATTTATATTTGTATGCACTTATACAGTTTTTTATTTCTAGGTGTGTTCGTCCCACCTCACATGCCCTTCCTTGCCCTGATGAAGGTGTAGCCCCCATTTGGTCGTGACACCGAAACGCGCGTTGGCGTTTGTAAGCCCATTGGGCTCCTGAGATCGTATCTACCGGTGTTCCTTAGCCTATCGGGCTGCTGAAATTCCCTCTAGGGGACTTGAATTACAGAATTTCCCTTCAAATTATCCATTGTTTTTATTTTATGTGTACTGATATGACCTGAGTTTTGATGTTGCTGTTGAATGTGTAATAGTATGACTGCGTTGTTTTGAGGGAGAGTGTGGGATGATTATCTGTTTTATATGTGAAATTTGTTAGGCTCCTTACTTTCAACCTTGTTGGGTGTAATTTATCAACACGTCTAAAGTAAAAAAACCTGTGTGTGTGTATATTCATGTATAATTTCAAACAAATCATTTTAAAATAACAAAAAAAAAAATGATTTAAGGAATTTTTTGACACATTGTTTCTGAGTTGCCTTTTGTCCTGGTTTGCCTTTTTGGTCTTGAGCATTTATTCTTTTGGACCCCACTCTGGGCCTTGTTTTATCATATAGTTGTTGGCAGGTTACTTTCCTTCGTATAGATTCTCTGTTAGTCCCCCTGTTGTACCTGCCTTATCCCATTTCAGGGGTCCCCCTTCTTATTAGATGGAGTTCAAAGTACTTCAGTTACAAGTGTTTAAGCATCAGTAAAAGCACAAATACACGTTTGGGGCGTACCAAACCATATACTAAGATAGTGGTATAAGAACCACAACTGAAAAAGGCAAGGTGCCTATCACCTCTAGAATCACTGAGACCCCAAGGAACCACCCAAGGTAGGGACGATGGGGACCCACGGGAGCCGTATGCAGTGTGGAAACACAACCGCGGGTTCCTATTACTTTCCATGGGGAATGTCGCGGCTGGAATTTTAAAGATTAGGGACACTTCAAATCGAACTAGGACCAAACCCTTTTGGACTTGGACAGTTCTAGGGCTAGCACCCTCGAGAGTACCAGAGTACTTGAGTTACCTCACCCAGGGAAGCCGGGTGCATAGGTGTCTTTTTGTGTCGGGTCGCGTCGTCTATTCCAATGGAAGCCTGCAAAGAACTGCTGATGCTGAGAAGAGGAGAAGTGTCCGGAGAGATCCAAGCCTGGATCTAGGATGTAAGGAACCCGAAAGCAGAGGGGACAGAGTCTGGGTCACTTGCCAGTGACCTAGGGCAGGATGGACCAATGCCCACCGATGTCGGGTGCTTCAGGTGAGTTGTTGAGTGTCTTGACTCTTCAGCCACGAGGTCCAGGAGGTGTCAACGAAGTCCACGAGCCAGATTTGAGCTGTCCCATGAAGTCTGTCGAGTGCTGCGGTGTCGGCGACCAGTAAGGACCCAACAAGCCTTGGCAACGGCAAGTCTCAGGAAACCAGAGAAAGGACTGCGGTACAGACCAGCAAGGTCTGATGGACTCACTTAGCAAGGGTAAGTAAGAGAAAGTCTGGAGCAACCAGAAAAGCACAAGTAGAAGTGAGGTTGCCTTCGTGGGGACCTGCTAGCCAACAGGCTAGTGATCGCGAAGGAGCCTCAAGCAGTCGCACTTGGAGCTGGCCCATGGGTCACTCGTGGAGTGGAGGCCAACAATCTTTGGTGCAGGAGGTGCTCAAGGCTGGAGCTACTCGGAGCCCAAAGCACAACTTCGAGGATGACCAGGAAGGTCTTGCTGCTGCAAATGTTCGTGGTGTCCAGGGGTCACAGTTCCACGTTACCCACGACAGCCACGGGCCTCAGCTTTGCTGTGGAGTCAGGGTAGCCTCAGGGAAGTCTGTAAATCCACCTCTGGTGATGCAGAGACTTCGGCGTCTGGTGGGAGCTTCAGCAATGCAGACTGGTCAGTTGCTTCTTTGGTGCCTGCCAAGCAGGGGAGTCACTCCTTGACCCCAAGGGAGATTGCGTCCGTCTTCTAATCGAGATAGAAAGTCGAAGGTCCAGGATATATGTTTCATAGGTTCGTCCAGGGTAATCTAAAGTCCTAGGGACTGGGTTCCTATACTTATACTAAGTTTAGGGGATGGACTAGCTCTAAGGCTCCACCTATGGGTGGGCCTGCAGTGGGGGTGGTTACACCCCTCCCCTTTGTCCAGTTTTGTGCCAGAGCAGGGGCTGAGTGCCCCTGCAACCAGTTTGAACCGGGCTATGCACAGGGACACCTTGTGTGCCCCAGGCAGTGTCTCGAAAGCATTCACTGAGTGCACCCACCCTGCCCCAATACACATCCGCCTGTCTGGGGAGGTGGTTACACCTCCCTGTGAAAGGAAACCTATTGTCCAGGCCTCCCCTGCCGGAGCTTCCCCCAGCAGAGGGAGGCCAGACCCGTGTCTTTGGCAGTGGCATCCATTTTGTGATGCCAGGGCTTCGAAAGGATTTAACCGGGTTAAGCCAGTGTGAACATGTCTCTCCCTCTAGAAGGGTGGAATGCTACCCCCGCCACCAGAACTGGTGGGGGGTAGTATTCCAAAGCATTTGACACCAAACACGACATGTTTTGATGCAGCCATTCCAAAGTTAGCATTTACCGCGAGGTTATAATGCACTTAAGAGTATATGGTATGGCTGTATCACAGAACAGCCATAAGGAAGGATTTCCGAATGCTGCAGAGGGGCTCAGCTCATGCTTGGGCACCCTCTCACATAAAACCAAGCACTCTGCCTTCAGGATTGTCAAGGCCGGCCATAGGAGTGGCTTATAGGTTTATATGTGTCTGTATAAGGTAGTGATATAGGTGGCCTATACCACAGTAAGGGGTGCAAGCACACCCTTACCCCAGTTGCAGTAGCAGACCTGTGGTGCCATTTTGGAGTGCTTCCCAGGGGTGGCATAATACATGCTGCAGCTCCTTGTAGGCCTCTGAGGTGCCTATGCCCTAGGTACATAGTATACCATATACTAGGGACTTATAAGGCACTCCAGAATCCAATTAGATATGTACCTAATGTACATGGAAACCATTTTACAGAGAAAGCTAATAGACTGGGGCCCTGAATAGCAGGATCTCAGTCCAACTAAGTCATAAACCAGCAAAACACAAGGAAAAAAGTGGGGGCAACCATATAGTCAGATTCCACCTTCCTACAGCCATCACCTCTAGAGGTCTGGTTGATTCATGGAGAACCTCTCATCCTGACTTACTAGAATTCTCCTTCTTCTCCCCTGTTCATAGATCCCACTCCTGTATAGACTATATCTTTTTCTTACTCAACACGCTCTTCAATTTATGACTAATTCAGAGATTGGCTCCATTCTTATTTCAGATCACGTCCCCATCGCTTTAGACATGGACTATCTTACTCCTTCTACTACATCCCATTGCTGGTGCTTCAATAATTCTCTTCTCTTGGATTCCCAATTTGTTGAACAATTCACGCTTTTATTCAGGAATTTTTTCACAACAATCTTTCCTCTGATTCTCAATTTCACTTTATTTGGGATGCCTTCAAAGCTACTGCCAGAGGCTTTATTGTTGACTTTGTATCTCGAAAGAAAAAGAAAGCTCTTATGGAGTCATCTTTTATCCTAAAACAAATCAAAGCTCTTGAAAAATGCAATATAATAAACACTCTTGGGATTCTGCGTGAAATAATTTTCTTAGATTCAATGCAAAAATGTACGGTGGGCAGAATAAAGCAGGTAAAACCTTAGCTAATTACCTCAAAATCCAAAAGCAAAAATCTAAAATTGTGGTTATCACAGATAGCTCTGGAACTCGTCATATTACGGACACTAAGATTTTTGAATGCTTTACTCAATACTCTACTTCTCTTTATACTCCAGAGTCCACCCCTTCACCTGAACAAATTGACTCCTTTTTTCAAGCTATCCCTAAAACTCCTGATGATTCCATAGACTTTACATCCCTGAATGTACCGATCTTAGAAAATGAAATCTCTAATGCTATAAAACTATTACCCAAGGACAAAAAACACCCGGCCCGGACAGTTTTACCGTTAGATTTTTTTCTTCACTTTAAACACTTTCTAGTCCCCCAAATACTCTCATTGATTAATCATTTTCTTACTACTGGTGAGTCAAGAGGATCCTTCACTCAAGCTATGTTGTGTTTGATTCCTAAAAAAGACAAAGACCACTCCCTTTACAAAAATTATAGGCCCATTTCCCTTATTAACACAGACTGTAAAATATTGGCTAAAATATTAGCCATTCGAATTAATAATGAAATCCCTGACCTCATCAATATTTATCAATCGGGGTTTGTCAAAGGCAGATCTACTACTGATAATTCGAGAATCTTCCTTAATATTATACACCTTGCTTCCAAGATGGATTCACCAGTCGCCGCCATTACATTAGATGCTGAGAAAGCATTTGATAGGGTCAATTGGGATTTTATTTTTTGTGCGTTGAGATGGAATGGCTTCAACCCCTCTATTATTGAATATATTCAACTACTATACTCTGCCCCCTCTACTTCCATTTGGGTTAATGGCTGTCAATCTAACTACTTTCCACTCCTTAGAGGAAGTAGGCAAGGTTGTCCTCTTTCCCCACTGTTATTCATTCTTGCTTTGGTACCCTTCTTAGAGAAAATTAGATGTTCTACACAGTATACAGGTCTCCAATTTAAAAACATTGATATTAAATTCACTGCTTATGCTGATGATATTTTATTATATATCTCCAATCAGTCTACTTCCCTGCCTGCTCTTTTCTCTTTATTGCAAGAGTATTCAACAGTTTCTGGCTATAGATTGAACATTGACAAGTCTGAAGTTTTACCCTTAAACAAATTCTGTCTTTCTCATATGTTTCACGGTTCTGGTTTTGAATGGAATCCCAAGAGTATCAAATGTTGGGCATTTTATATGCCAACACCATCAGGGAAACTATTAAAATTAACCTAGTGGATATACTCCAAAAACCTTCAGTCCTTATTGAGAGTTGGTCCCCTCTTTTCTTATCCTGGTGGGGCAGATTGGCCACAATTAAAATGATGCTCCTTCCAATTATACATTTTTATCTTTCAATGCTCCCAGTTTCTCTTCCGCTCTCCTTTTTTAGCACCATCAATCGCTCCCTAACCAAATTTCTTTGGAACAACCGTAAAGCCAGAATTTCACTCTCTTGTCTTCAACAACCCAAAGATCTAGGAGGAGTTAGCTTTCCCAACCTCAGACGTTATCATTCTACATTTACCTTAAAACATATTTGACCTTTTTAACAGATTCCCCTCACACTCCTAAAACGGCTTGGAGTTTATTAGAACAAGCTCAATTCACACCTTTTACTTTTCTAACAGCCACTAGTTTATCTCAACCTCCGAAGCATTTTTCCACACCCATCTTTTCCCATTCCAAAGCTCTTGCATCCTCTCTGTTTCAAACTCATCTTTCCTCTGAGGATCAACTCTCTCACACTCCTATCTGGTATAATAAATCCTTGAAGATCAACAATAGAGCGTTATTTTGGAAGGAATGGATTGATAAAGGCATTATTACTCTAGACCATTTGTTGAAGGACAGGTCTCCAAGGGACTTTTTGGACATTTGTGAATCTTTTGGCATCCCTACCACACATGCGCCTCAGTATCCCCTACTGAAGGCTTCCCTAACTAATTTTCTTTCCCAGGATTGCTCCCCTAATACACCTGAACAGGCCTCCTCTTCCCTACCTGACTTTTCTACCCTTAAAACTGTTATTTACAAAATGTTATCCGCTTGTTAGAAAAAAATCTAAATTAGAACTCTTATGGGAGAAAGATTTGGCCCAAGATTTCTCATTTAAAACTTGGGTCAAAAATACACTCGTCTTCATGCTTTGCCAGCAATACACAAACTTTATATTTTTTTTATAACAGACTTTTTTCCACTCCTTCTGAACTGCACAAATTTAAGTTGTTCACCTCTCTTTGATGTCCAAGGCAATGTTGGCAAATTTATAGACATGTATTTAGCTATTTCTCTTTAGGTCATCACCACCAACTAGAAAGACACTTCAAAAATGTCATATCAAGCCTGGTGGAACTTGTTATGCCACCATCACAGGCTTGATCGTGCATTTGCCACTTCTTTACCTCTATTAATCAAAAAAGAATTGTTGTGGTCACCTTTAACCTCATTTCTCTCTAGATTTGCTTCCTGATTTCATTCATTTTTATAGTATCATTGTTGTCCTTATCATTTTATTAAATGTAATTGTTTGATAGCATTATCCAATAATGTTTACATTTTGATGTCCTTCCCCTCCCTCTCCCTCTCCCCCCTTCTTTTCTTCTCCTCCTCCCCCCCCCCCTTTATTCAAAATGTAAAAATGCATTTTTTGTTCTAAGTATAATTTTTCCCTCTCCAGGGTTTTGGTTGCAATTTTGTCATTTGTACTTTTTTTTGCTATTACTTCTTTTTGCTATATGCCCTTGTAATTATGTTTTACTTTGTTTATTATCTTAATAAATCATTCTAAATTAAAAATACGCATGCTAGAGCTAGACTGTATGTTGCAAATAAGGGACCACAAGTATTAGGATGGTCTGATCAGAAGAAGCTTCACACTGTGCTAGGCCTTAACAGTATTCAACAAGTGTTAGTGGTGATGAAGGAATGGCTTTGGGTAAAGAATTGTTGAAAGAATGTCCAACTGTGTTTAGCAGCAACTTGGGTAATCCCAAGGGTTTCAAACATAAGATAATTTTCATAAATAATACTGTTTCAAAAATTCGTAAGGTTAGGAACATCCCCATTATGATTAGGAAAGAAGTATTTAGTAAATTAGACAGACTGGTTTTCTGTGCAAATTATGGAGTCTATTGAAGTCTCAAACTGGATGTCCCCTTTGTCCTTTGGCTGTAGTATGTTGCAGCACTGGCAAAATCAGGTTATGTGTGGATTTACTAGCATTATAATTAGGGCTCGGAGTTTTATGGGATTTATTTTTTTGAAATTACTGTCTGTATTTATTCATATTTATTTTTTGCTCATATTTTCTGTATTTATCCATTTTTATTTTGTGTTTTCTGTATAAATGAAGCTGCAATGGGTATTTTCACATATTTATTTGACTGATAAATGTTTACACAGATTTAAATGTCCAAAAGGTTTCAACAGTATACAGTGCAATTATATTATCTGATAACACTTGCATTGTAGAATAGCATAACTAACTGTAGATCTGCTCTTAATTCAGCTCAGTTAGGAAATCTATTGTCTATTGTCTTTTTTATGTATCCTACCTTTCATTCTGATAACTACTCACCTGGCACTCATAATTGACAGTAGAAAAAATAATTCAAAGAAGACCTATTTTCCATATTTTTCTGTATATAAAAATAAATACAGATAGGAAAATAAATAGCTTTCTGTCTGTATTTATCTGTAAGAAACTGGAAAGACGGAAAACTAGAAGCCCTAATTATGTTTACTCTACCTAAAATAAGTGAAATGGCTGCGTGGCTTAAGTGAGCTAAATATTTTTCAGCCATTGATTTATCTGTTGCTTACCATCAGATATCCTTCTCTCCTGATTTGATAAAATGTCATTTATCGCTCCATTTGGCTTCTTTCAGTTCAAGCATATGCCATTTGGTTTGGAATCTGCTGCAACTGTTTTTCAGTGCTTACTGTTTGACTTCTTATAGTAAAGAAGAAGGGCAACATTTTAATTTTTGGATTAGATAAGGCTGAACACGACCACAGATTGATGGCAGTTTTAAGTATCCTTGAGAAGGGATTGACTGTTGAATTCTTGAAATGTAAATTTGGAGAGAATAGTATGACCTATCTTGGACATGTGATTGATGAACATGCTGTGAGACCAAAACCCCCACTAGTGAGTGCAATTGAAAATACAACCAGACCTAGAAAGAAAGATTATATTAGGTTTTTCGTGGGTATGGCCAAATATTGTACAAAGTGCATTTTTAATTTCACAGAGAGAGCATATAATCTTAGACAACTTCTTCAAAACAAAGTTAGGCTTGATTGGTCTTTGTAATATGAGAGAGTTTTTGGAATTCTCAAAATGGCTATTGCTAAGGCTGCTGCTTTGAAGAGTTTTGATCCTAGTGCCAACAGTGAAGTTACCACTGACTCAAGTAATAAAGGAGCGGTTTTGATGCAAATTGATGATGTGGGGAATGAATAAGTCATTGCTTATGCATCAAGGTTTTTGACCCCTACGGAAGAGAAATATCCAATCACTGAAAAGGAGCCCTTGGCTTGTACATGGGCTTCAGAACATTTCTGACCAATTCACTATTACATCACAAACCATTGGTCAAAATCAAAATGTTGATAACTGAAGGTACTGTGAATGCATCTGCAAGAATTTTAAGAATTTCCTGTGAATGCAGGATTTTGCATATAAGATCATTTATACTCCTGGAAGGGAGAACATCATTGCAGATTTTCTCTCTAAAATGGCAATCTATTTGGAAAAATGTGAGGATGGGAAATTGAATGTTTTTTAAGTTGCATTGGTACATGACAATGGACTGGCAGCGATTAAAAAGAATGAATGGGTTTGGAATAAAAAAGTTTACTGTATTGCAAGAAGTTATGCTGTTTATTCAAAATAAATGGGTTAAAAAAGAAAACTTGAATTATTCATTTATCTTTTTGGGGAAGTGATGTTGGAATTATCCACAAAGGAGGGAATTCTACTTGGAGGAGATGGATTCGTAACACCAGATATGTTAAGCTGCATGATCATGGATTTATGCAATGAAGGTAATCTTGGAAAAACTAGAATGACAACTGCTGCACAGAAATTGTTTTGGTAGCCTGGAATTGGTCTATCAAAGGTTTTGTGAGGAGTTGTAAAAATTGTTCTATGACAGACAAATCTTTGCTTACATTACAACAACCTCTGTCTGAAGAGTTGGTTCCAAAATACCCATGGGAATGTGTAGCCAGTGATATCATGGGTTCAAATTGATTCCCCAGAAATATATTATTATGTTGTTAGATTTGTTTACTAAATGGCCTGTGATTAAAGTAGCAGATGTTGCCAATACAGATTATGTTTTGGCATTTCTAGATCAGACCTTTATGTCCTAAGGTATTCCAGCACTGTTAATCAGTTACAGTGGTGTCCCGTTTATGCCTCATAAGGCAAAGGCTTGCATTTAATAAACTTGAGATAAAGGACAGAACTATGTCACTATGCAATCCCAGTAGTAATTGCATGGTAGAAAGGTTCAAACATGTTATTGAAGGCATTATTTAATCTGCTAGGAATTGCATTAGGGATTGGGTTGTTCAGTTTGTTAAGGTGATTTGGGCATATCGGGTTACTTGTAAGGAAAGCACTGGAATGGCCCCTTTTGTTATGATGAAAGGAATGAAACCAAAATCTAAATACAATCCCGAGTGATTATTCCATTCTGGTGATGACCAATGGTCTGTGGAAGATGTCCGTAAAAAAATGCCGGATAAGCATGACAAGAGTATGGCTTATTACAATGTCAAACATGGTGATAAACCTGTTCAAATCAAGGTGGGGATTGGTATGTGTTTAAAAACTTTTACAGTGAGGAAAGGTGGGAGTCAGTTTATGATTCTGAGGAAGTTGTGGAAGTATTGCAAAATGCAGTGAGGTTAGGAGATGGTAAAGTGTGGAATCTCAACAAGGTTGGTGTGGTGTCAAATAGGATGTGTTGAGGATGGGGAGTGTGATGTTGTGGATTTTAAATGGTTACAGGATGTAATGAGAGTTCCAAATCCAGGGAGTAATTTGGAAACGAATGTTAAACCCAGATCTACTTATATAGAACCTATTCGCGAGAATAGATGTGAAACTCATGACATCAAGTATGATGGAAATTAACTTTCAAATGCTCCAAATTAGGATGCATTGATGACTGAACCTATTGAATCAAAAAAGTGTAAGAGACCTCCTGGGTGGTTAAAAGATTTTATTGTTCATAATAAGAAATAGACACATTTATTTTCTTTTGGGATCCTTTGTGCTCCCTAACTAAGTCCACATGTGTTCATTTTGTTACCAATTTGTCATTTACTAAATAGGTAATATTTATTTATTTGTTTTTTTCCATTCCTCCAATTAATATAGGTTTATTTTGAGATTACATTGTTTTTTAGATATGTATAAACACCTGTAATGTATAGTTTTCTATATTCTTTTGTTAAGTCATTTAAATTGATATAATGACCGGGATGTGTTGTGGCTTACTTCATTGTGAAATGGAATCATGTTACATAAGATTTGATTGTACAGTGGAGCCATTGGAGGGGAATTGGATGACAGCTCAGTGTTGAACTCCTCAGTTGAGTAAATACGCTTTTGCACCAAAATTCATGTCTGAAGATTACTATATACCAGCAAAAGTTTTCCAATAGTGAGGCAAGCTGGGGCTCCCTGTTTGACAATTGAGTGGTTCCCCCACCTCTAAATGCAATAAAGTAATTTTAAGTTTAGAAGAGCCATACAACAATTGGTTTATGGTATCCACAAGTCCTTTCCTACAAACCAAAATGACCATTTAAGACCCACATGTCATTTTTTGCCATGAGATCAACAAATAGCTGGCCCCATTAACCTAACTTCTTTTTTTAAAATATATTGTACTGTCTTGTTCTATTCCCTAGTCATGGGTCTATTAGGACAAAAAAATTCTCGACATAACAATGAACATGCATCCCTGCTCTGAGTGCCCGGCTGTACTGATGTCTGGATCCATAATGCTGATTTTTGTTGTCATAGGCAAACACAGACCATGCATGTGGGCCATGGCATAGACCTGTCTCATAGATTGTGGTCTTGTTGGACCGGGAGGTGTGTCCAAAGTGCTATCCTCATAGTTGTTGAATGCTACTGCACTCACCAGGAGATAAGCAGCATTAGCTCGGTGGTACCTGCACACCGTGTACTGATCAGTAGGAGTGAACAGTTCCTTTTTAACCTGTGTCATTGGAGTGAGAACTACGGGCTCACTCATTTTAACGTTTTGCTGCTGTGTGCTTAACATATCCTTGGCCTACATTAGTTTGGTGTGTAGTACTGCACAGCGCAGAAGTGGTGTATCTGCAATGTGTGTATGTGTGCCTGGGAAGAGTACAACACAGGTATAAGCAGTACTGAGCAATGAGTGCATTGTGAGTGCATGTTCTGTGTGCCTATGTGGGGTACAATACATGGAGGGTGTAGTGCTGTGCAGTGCATCAATCAATCAATCAGGCATTTGTAAAGCGCACTACTTACCCATGAGGGTCTCAAGGTGCTAAGGGGTGGAGGAATGCTGTTACTGTTCGAAGAGCCAGGTCTTGAGGAGTCTTCTGAAGATCAGTTGGTCTTGGGTCTGCTATGAGTGTCACAGTACATGAAGAATACAGTGCTGTACAGTGTGTGTAGGTTGTATGAATGGACTGGGTGTATGTGTGCCTGTAGATGGCACAATACATGTTGGGTGCTGGCTTCCATTTTGGGAGACTCAGTCCTGCATGGGGAAACAAGGAGTGAAGGTACAAAATCCCCCAGACAGGTTTGTGTTTTGCTTCATTCCTGTAAGCTGGGTGGGACACATACACAAGATGGGAGAGCCAGGCTTCCCCTTCACACTTCAAAGGGTGCTCTTTGATTCAATAAGAGGTCACAAGGAAAGGCCCTGGGCACATCTTTGGAAGGAGATTGGGGGAAAAGACAATCATAAGGAGTCAAGCTGGGGCCCTGGGCTAACCATTTGATAATATCCCTGTAGCTGATATCAGGTGTGAACTCTGGTCATTCCCGTGGACTATTGTTTGGGGCCATCAGCTTTGTAGTCATTCCTGCTCTTGTAGACTGTAGCAGGCATTCAAGAGTAAGAACAGGGCAGACGAGAGGTACCTTAAAAGAAGCAGACCCCAACATAAAGACTTACATCCTAAATCACATTTTGTGTCTGGAAATGGACTATAAGAAGGGGAGTTTGAGAACCCAAACATTGTGATCTGCCAAGCAGCCAGATGGGGGTTGTGAGGAGGAGAGGCTCTGCAGGACTATTGCCTGTGACCATGACTCAGGGACAAGGCTTGCTAGTCTCCTTGCTTCATGAAGGGATATCACCCAGGGAATCCTAGACCACCTGCACTGGAGGTTGGAGCACCACGGCCTGCTTGCTTGCCATGAGCAGTGTGCCCTGAGAGGAAAAAGAGAGCATTGAAGTGTAGGAAGGTGGAATCTGACTGCATGGTTGCCCCCACTTTTTTCCTGGTATTTTGATCGTTTTTGACTTAGTTTGGCTGGGAACCTGCTATTCAGGTCCCCAGCCTATCTGCTTTCTCTTATAAATTGATTCCCTGTACTTTAGGTACAACACAGATTGGATCCAGAGGTACCCTTGTGAGTCCCTAGTATATGGTATACTATGTACCCAGGGCATAGGTACCTCAGAGGCCTACCAGGGGCTGAAGCATGTGTTATGCCACCCCTGGAAAGCAACCCAAAATGACACCACAGGTCTGCTACTGCAGCCTGGGTAAGGTGGTTCATGCACCCCTTACTGAGGTATAGGTTCCCTATACCTCACCTATCACTGCACAAACAAACCTATCAGTCACCCCAAAGGCAGGCCTTCTCAATCCTGATGGCAGGGTGCTTGGTTATATGTGAGAGGGTGCCCAGGTATGAGCTGAGCCCCTCTGCAGCCTTCAAAATCTCTTCTCCGGGGTTGTCAGTAGTGCAGCCTGACCATATACTCTTAAGTGCATTATAACCAAACGGTAAATGCTAACTTCGGACTGGCTTCACGGAAACATGTTGTGTTTGGTGTCAAACACCTTGGAATCATACTCCCACACCAGTAACTGGTGGGGGAGTATGATCCCACCCTTCTAGAGGGAGAGACATGGCACTACTGGGTTGCCCAGTAGAAACTTAATAGAGCCCTGGCATCACAAAATGGATGCTGCAGCCACAGACACGGGTCTGGCCTCCTGCTGCTGACCGAAACTCCGGCAGGGGAGGCCTGGACAATAGTTTCCTGTCACAAGGAGGTGTAACCACCTCCCAGACAGGCTTATGTGTATTGGGGCTGGGTGGGAGCACTCTCTGAGTGCTTTGAAGTCCTGCACTGGGGCCCATTTGGTGTTCCTGTGCATAGTCCAGCTCAAACTGATTCAGGGGCTTCCAGCCCCTGCTCTGGCACGAAACTGGACAAAGGAAATGGGTGTAGCCACCCCTCTTTCCAAACCCTCCCATAGGTGAGTCCCCAGAGCTAGTCCAACCCCTTCCTTAGGTATAAGAAAGGAACCTCTGTAACCAGAACTTTAGATTTCCCTGGACGAAACTCTGAAGCCGAATCCTGGACCTTTGACGCTCTGCTAAAGACCAGAGGACTGAAGAAATCTCCCTTGGGTCAAGGAGTGACTCACCTGCTTGGTAGGCACCAACAAAGCAATTTGCCAGTCTGCATTTCCGAAGCTCCCACCGGACTCCGAAGTATTTGCAGCCCAAGAAAAGGATTTCCAGACATCTCACAGGCCGACCGAACCCCCCGCAAAGCTGAGACCCGCAGCCCTCGTGAGTAGCGTGGAACCGGAACTCCTGGTCACCGTGCACTTTTGCAAATGCATTGACTTCTCAACGTCCCCTGAAGTTGTGCGTAGGCTGATTTGTAGCCCCTACCTCGAGCACTGAATCCACTGAAGATTGTTGGCCTGGTCACTCCGAGTGACCAGTGGGCTGTCATTTTGTGTTTCATCTCAAGGTCCCTTTGCGATCCCTGGTCCGTTGACTGGTGGGTCCCTGAGTGGGTAACTTTGAATTTCCTTGGGCTTCTCTGGTTGCTCCAGATGTGCCCCGACTCCCTACCAAGTTGTGAGTCCCACAGACCTTGCTGGTCTGCACTGAAGCATCTTTCTCGTTTCTGGGTGGGTTGCTGTTGCCAAGGCTTGTTGTATCCAATCCTGGAACCAACGCTGCAGCAGTCTACATCCTTTATGGGACAGCTCAAATCCAGCTCCTGGTTGTCCTCAACACCTCCTGGTCTTCGTGGTTGAAGAGTCAAGCTTCACCTCTTTCACCTGAAATCACCCGACATCGGTGGGCATCTGCTCATCGCCTTCCTGGTCACTGGCTAGTGACCCAGACTCTATCCCCTCTGCTTTCAGGTTCTTCTCATCTTCGATCCAGGCTTGGATCTCTTCGGACACTTTGCATCTTCACAGCAGCAGCACTTCTTCGCCAGCTCCCATTGAAATCGACGACGCGACCCGACACCAAAAGACACCTATGCACCCAGCTTCCCTGGGTGAGGTAACACGAGTACTCTGGTGCTCCCATGGGTGTTGGCCCTAGTACTTCCTAAGTCCAAACGGGTTTGGTCCTGACTCCATTCTAAGTGTCCCTAATCTTTAAAAATCTAACGGCGACTTTCCCCATAGAAGCTAACGGGAGCTTGCGGCTGTGTTCACACAGGGCACACGGCCCCCATGGGTCCCCTGTGTCACTGCCTTGGGTGGTTCCTTGGGGTCCCAGTGATTCTACAGGCTCTAGGCCTTGTGCCTAGTTAAGTCATGGTTCTTATACCACTATTTTAGTATATGGTTTGGCTCGCCCCTAGGGCCTGACGTGTATTTGTGCTATTTTACTGTGATTATTGAAGTGTAACTTATGTGTTGTTAGAAAGGCTAGCCTCAGGGATGGGCAGAATGGGTACCTGACCCCCCTGCGCCTCACCTTTCCGGGAGAAGTAGCCGAGCACTGGCCGGAGACCCCCTCAGGGCTGGGTCTCGTACCTAGGATCGTACACGCGGATTTAGTACCAGGCAACACAGACACCACACCGTAGATTCTGGAGTACGTATGCTTTATCTAGAGATATCAGGATCTTTATGATCCGCAGAGGCGTATGTACAAGTAGAGCAAGGGCTCACAAAGTCTCGGTTGGGGTAGGGGTAGCGGGACAGTCTTAGGCTCTGGGTCAATGCGGGAGCGTATCCGGCGCACGGCTCTCAATCCTCGAGCCGGGGGATACGAGACGATCTTTGGGGCCCAGCCGGACCGGAATGTCTCTTGAGTGGGTCCCAAATCTGCAGGGCTCGAGTCCGGGTGTCGGAGGTCGGACAAATATATTTGTTTAAACTGTTGTAGCACTGTTTTTATTCATTGCCATCAAGGTAGCGTTCTAATAAAGTATCTCTTGTGCCCTGATAGACAATTTTAAACAGCACCTGCTCACTAGCACTTATCACTTGCACTGCAGTCATCATCCTTAACTATTACTATAACATCTCTCCTTCATCACTAAAAAATCAACATACCACTAAAGAGGTCTGGGACATATACGAGACCAATATCTACGATATCTAAGTAGAAGATGGTTCTCCAATAGGTCCCGGTTTCCCAGATGATGAAGCGTGCCACATTATGTGGATGATGGGAACCAAATTCATACATACATATATTTACACATGAATTTATAGTCTCACTTTACTAAGCATTCCCTTCACACAAGTGTTTAGGTCTTAAACGTTACTAGACTCATAGTTTTCTTTGTGTATTATAATGCTTTCCATAGCTACCACTAGGATAGCTTTCAATGAAGGTTGTCTTTAACTTATAACCAATAAGGGGTTGACATCAAATACCAGGCCAACTTCTCACATGGAGGAAACAAGGTCCAGTGAAGAATCCAATTGAGTGGATTCTCATTATAAGGTCTGAGGAAACAGCTGCTACATGGATTTGGGTTGTTCTCCGTGTGCAGGACAAAGTCGGGGACCCTTGAATGCCAGGGGAGAGCTGCCATGAAGTGAGCCATGGTAAACACTATGGGCCCGATTCACAGAACTAACTTAAGACAAAATCCTAAACTTACTACCATTTTTCGTATTCACAGAAGGCACTTACTCATTTTGGTATTCACAGAAGACACTTACTCACTTCGGTATTCACAGAAGTTAGGAGTCCTAACTTTAGGACTCCTAAATGCCTTCTGTGAATACCGAAAGTCTTAAAATTAGGATTTTTCTCAGTTTAGGAGTCCTAAAGTTAGGACTCCTAACTTTACTACTACTAAACTGAGAAAAACCCCAATTTTAAGGCTTTCGGTATTCACAGAAGCTATTTAGGAGTCCTAAAGTTAGGAGTCCTAACTTTACTACTACTAAATTGAGAAAAATCCTAATTTTAAGACTTTCGGTATTCAGAGAAGGCATTTAGGAATCCTAAAGTTAGGAGTCCTAACTATACTACTACTAAACTGAGAAAAATCCTAATTTTAAGGCTTTCGGTATTCACAGAAGGCATTTAGGAGTCCTAAAGTTAGGAGTTCTAACTTTACTACTATTAAATTGAGAAAAATCCTAATTTTAAGACTTTCGGTATTCACAGAAGGCATTTAGGAGTCCTAAAGTTAGGAGTCCTAACTATACTACTACTAAACTGAGAAAAATCCTAATTTTCAGACTTTCGGTATTCACAGAAGGCATTTAGGAGTCTTGAAGTTAGGACTCCTAACTTCTGTGAATACCGAAATGAGTAAGTGCCTTCTGTGAATACCAAAATGAGTAAGTGCCTTCTGTGAATACCAAAATGGTAGTAAGTTTAGGATTTTGTCTTAAGTTAGTTCTGTGAATCTGGCCCATAGCCAATCAGGCAAGAACCCTGTGTAGCTAAGGACCAGCAACTCCATTTGACAGGAAGTGCTTCTAGAGGTGAACTTTGCTGAAATCTGCACAGTGTAGGTGCATATTTACTCACATGTAAGTTTCCCTTTGTGAATAGGCTCTTAGATATTGTTAGGGGTAAAGACTTGCCTGACTTTATGAAATGGGTGAGGTGATGCATACAGAGAGGCGGTTTAGAGATTTATTACTTTATGTATATCTGTTCTCTCATATATTCCCATCACGAAAGGCAAGGGAGAAGGAGGGAATTAAAGAGCGCTGTGCATTGTGGTCAAATTGGTACCTTCTGAGACATAGATAAGAAAGTCTGGGGCTTTCTGTGTTATCTGAATACTACACTTGATGAATGTGTTAGTTGACAAGTGTGTCAGGGTCTGTGAAAGATAGAAGGCTTAAAATATATATCCCCCAAAAATATTTGGGAGGTTACTGTGTGTATTCTTTTGTGGTGTAATGTGTGGAAGACTTACTATTAGTATTAGGAGTGTATGTTAGAGTGGCAGATTCTTCAAAATGCAGGGCTTTTAGGGGTGGGCACAACTGGTGCAATTCTATTTAGCAAAATTACTCGCAATCATGCCTCATTGTGTGAGAAGTGCAACCACGCATTCGGTTCTATTTTCTTAGTGCACAATGCACCCTTGCATCTAAAATAGGCCATAGGATGCCTTTTGCACTAAGAACATAGCACAAAATGCTACAGGACATGACCAGCAGTAGCCAGCAGCTGCTCCCACTATCTTAGTTCTTTGTTCCAGTGATCCTGAATTGGTATTTTTCCCCCAAATTACGTTTAGTTGTTCAAGCTCGAGTAATTGCATAATTTCAGTAATATTGCACCTCAACAGTAATGCTTAATCACTGAAATTTCTCTGACATAATAGAAATTTCACCCAGATCTAGTTTTATGGTGTTTGGTCATTTGGGAAGATCGTGATAAGGGAGGAAAAGTAGAGGTGGAGAGGCTGATAGGAGGGTTGCTGTAAATGTGTGTGAGCAGTGGTGGCACGCGGTGTGAAATTACAAGTGATTTACATTGACAGTACTAATATACAGTTGGATTTTCACCTTCTGAAGGTTTCTTTGGGGGTATGATTTTTGGCAGCTGATGTGGTTTCAAGAGCAATTGAAATGTGTGATGAATGGAATTAGTAGGATGTGCAAGCGGAAGCAGTCAGGATTACAGGGAAGAACCCTGCAGCTAGTCGGATCACTATTAGATCAAATGTTTAATCCCCTTGCCCAGTCAGCCAGTGCGCCAGTCGCTAGAGTGGCAGACAGTACGTGACTGGGCAAAAATAGATGAAACCCGCTTTGGGGAGGCATTAAAGGATGCAAGGCACCCTTTGAGCAACAATGAGGATATTGATCAGGAAATCAAGTGGGTTGTAGGTGTGATGCTGAAGGTTATAGACAAGGTGGCTCCTGCTCAGAGGGAAAGAGTAAGGAATAAAGGCCAGTGGGCCCCCTGGTATACCCCCACGCTAAGAGAAGCAAAGCAAAGGCTGCGCCAATACGAAAGGAAATGGCCTAAGTGGTATGATCTGGAGGCCTGAGGGAGTACAAAGCTATGTTGGGCATATATAAAGGAGCAATTAGAGTGACTAAAGCAGAGTTTTATGAGTTAATGATCAGTGAACGAGAGATACTTAAAGTGAGACATTTAAAGTGCTGAGGGAATTAAGCCAGACTAAAGAACAGAAGGCATGGTAGATCCAGGGGACTGTAATAAAATGCAGGACTTCTTTTTGAAGAAAATTTGCGATATTCTAACTGAAGTAAGAAACACTCTGCTTTGCCCCTGCTCAGTGGAGAAGGCACCTAGCTTCCAGGGTAAGACGCTTGTAGCATTTCTTTCATTGGACCTCGAGGCCCTAGCACGGTCAATGGCAGTTGTCAAATCAGGTTTGCCAGATGACCCATGCCCTCCCATGGTGTTCAGAATGGCCTTCCATGTTGTGGGGGTGAGCTTCTATCCCTTCTGGACTCCCCCCTGGGCGGCAAAGAAAGTACCACTCAGATTTGATAAAAGCTATGTTAAGACCATTATTGAAGAAGGCTGGGGCAGACCCTAAAAACCTAAAGAACTATCACCCAGTACCAAGTCTACCTTTTCCAGCTAAAATTGTAAAACAACATGTAAACAAAATCCTTGCAGATTTTATGGAGAAGCATCAATTATTCCATGCTTGCCAGGCAAGTTTTCGGGCCCATCACAGCATGGAGCTGGTGATGCTTTCTGTACTGAACATGCTCAGGCTGGTAGCTGAACAAGTCCTCCATGTTGATCCTACTGGATCTTACAGCCGTATTTTACATGGTTGACCACCAAGTGTTTATGGACCGATTATGATTGCAGTGGATTACAGGGTCTGCATTGTGGTGGATTTCTTCATTCCTGAAGGACCGGTCACAGAAGGTACAGTTGGGTGGTTATGTCACCAGAGAAAAAGTACTCCCATGTGGGGTTCCCCAGAGATCTGATCTTTCCCCACTTCTATTTAATATCTACCTCTATCCTTTGATGGTGGTACTGGCACAGCTGGACTGCCAACTGTTTAATTATGCAGATGACACCCAGCTGATCCTGCAGATTGTAACTCTAGGCAGGCGCAGTTGAACATGTAGAATATCCTTAGGTTCATGGTAAACTGGATGATGGGTAACTCCCTCAAATTTAATACAGACAAGATGAAGATTTTTGCAATCACCACTAAGGGTAACCCCTGGATGGAGGGTTTTTGGACTCAGGAGTTAGGTGCTGTCCCTGTATCCATGCCAGTGATGAAAAGCCTCAGTATTAAGTTGGATAGGAATTGGTCAATGACTGGGCTGGTGGTGACAGTGGTGGGACGGTGCATGGGCCTACTCAGGCAGCTTCGGAAATTGATGCATCTTCTTTCCTTTCCAATGAAGTGAACAGTGGTGGCAGCACTGATTGTGTCATGGCAAGACTATAGCAATGCCTTGTACATTAGGCTTCCTGACAAGTTGCTGGGTAAGCTCCAATTAGTCATGCATGATGTGGTAAGACTAATATATAACTTACTAAGACGGGCGCATGCTTCAACACTGCTGTAACAATTGCACAGGCTGCCAGTGAGACAGAGGGCCAGGTTCAAGGCCTTAAGTATTGCACATTAGACCCTGTATGTGACGGAACCAGCGTATATCGAGGACCATCTTTAGCGATATGTACCTGGATGTTTTCTTTGTTCCTCTGAGGGAATTTTGCTGACCTGTCCACGTTTTAACAAATTGACCTTGGCCAGTTGTGCTTTCTCAGTTTTTATACCTTGGTTGTGGAATGGACTCCCAGAAGGTCTGCAAAGAGAAACTGCCCTCCTTCCATTTCGTAAGAGACTGAAAACATTTTTGTCTGGATTGGCATTTGACAGAGTATGACCAACTGTCTCTGCCAAGTATTAGTTGGTGCAAGATGGTCAATCCCTTAGAAAGCACTAAGAGGCCAATGGTAATTATGTGATAGATAAGTGTTACTATCAATAAAAATCTTTATTTCGGGTTTTTTTAAACAATAAAAGATGCAATATAAACATGTACAAATTCCATAAGCAAATAGAGTGGCAATACTATTACACTGTTAATAAATAGAAAAAGCGTGAAAGAAAGGTGTTGTATATGACACATCCTCATTCCGAATTCATTCGTTATTGCCCTGGAAATACTTAATCGTATTCATTACAACTTCAACCCTGATTTGGCCCTTAGGAAGCTTACGGCAAGTAAAACTTTACTGACACTGAATACAATTGGTTGTGATGTAACAGTTTTCAAAATTCTTTCTGCTTCTCTGCAAGACCTAATTCCCATGTTTATGCAGATTGGTTTGATCCATTTCTTTCTAGGCTTGACATATTTAGGACAAAAGAATAATACATGCAAATCGGTTTCTTTAACCTTGTTTGGGCATAAGAAACACAGATCATTCCCTGTTCCAGCGATGTTAATAGCCCAACGTGACGTAATTGCATTTATGTATAGTACACCATATCTAAACTTCATATATAAACTTTTTGCTAATTGTGGGCGCACCTTATCAAGAAAGGGCTCAAAATTTGCTACGTCCTTAAACAAAAGCAATCTAGTCATTAGGGATCCGTTGGGTAGACCATACTACACGCTATTTTGGATGTAGGCCCAAAAGTTTGTTTTTAGCAGTTTCTTTGAGGCTACAGACAGCGCGGTTGGGTCATCCCAGAAATGAGATAGGCCCAATTTTCTTAACCACAAGGAAATGTGTCTAAGCCACAGAACACTCCTATGCTGGTCCATCTTCCAAATCTCCTCTCAGCCTATCTTGTAGTGTAACAATTCTGTAGTGGATCAAATTGTGACCCAAAATAATAGGGGTCTTAATAATGCGTGATGGTCAGTACGTTTGACATTCAAATCCAGAGTAATCCGAATTAGTGGAGCTCGCGCAGGGAGACTTAAAAGCATTCTTTAAAATTAATTTTTCCCTATTTGAAAGTTCTATTGGCAGTAAGGACCCCATATTTCGGCCCCATAAAGTGCGGCTGCTTGAGCTTTATATTTGAACACCTCCAAGGCTGGGGAAACTGCTTTGGCAAAACTACTCCTGTGCTTTTTCATTATGGGCAGAGAGTTTTGAAATAAGACTATCCTGTTCTTTTCCATTTGCGACTTCCAGGATAGCTTTGTATCCAAAGATATACCCAAATGGTTAAAACTCTGCACATACTCCAACTTTTGACTAGTTAATACAATGTTTTTTTTACAGCTTTATGGGGGTTTATGGCCATATATTTCGTTTTACCAATGTTTATTTCTAGGCCTTTCTTCATAAAATAAGTATGGAAGGAGTCTATTAGGCGTTGCAATCCTTTTGGTGTTTGGGCTATTAGAATGGTGTCGTCAGCAAATAGAAGTGCTGGCACCAAATCCCCTCCCAATTTGGGTGCATCATTCTGGCAACCATTCAAAAAGTTGGGGATGTCATTAACATACAGTGAGAATAGGGTTGGTGCCAGCACACATCCCTGACGTACACCTCTTTTTATAGGGATTGCCTCAGATAATTTGCCCCTCGGACCCCATCTTACTTTTGTGTAATTCTCTTCATGTAATGTTATTATTTGCTTTAGTAGATCACAAGGTACCCCTTGGCATCTCAACGAGTGCCATAATAAGTCCCATGGAATAAGGTCAAACGCTGCCTTTAAATCCAGAAAAGCAACGTAAAGGTGGCCCTTTCTTATTTTTACATATTTCCAACAAAGACATGTAAATCTAAAAACTTGATCTGTTGTGCTGTGTCTTGTTCTAAAACCAGCCTGGAATTTTGTAAGCACATTGTTGTCCTCAATCCAGATGTTTAGTCGATTTAAAATATGCCTAGCATTCATTTTCTGTAGAATGTCTATTAGACTAATTGGGCGATAGTTTGCCGGGTCATAACGGTTACCTTTTTTAAAAATTGTAATAATTTCAGCCCCCTTCCAAGTATCAGGGATGGGGGCTCCCAGGGCTATTGCATTACAAAGGGAATTTATGTATGGTCCCCAGACACTGATATCATGCTTCAGTAGATCACCCGAAATTCTATCAGATCCGGGAGCTTACCCTAGTTTAACTGCACTAATTGCCATTTTTGTTTCGTCCAAGCTAAAAACTAAGTAAAATCCTTTGCATTAGGTGCTAACTCATCTATATGTATGGATTGCCCACTTTCCCTAGCAGCATCCAAACTAGTAAAGTGATCCACCCAAGTGTTTGCATCTAAATATATATCTTTGACATCCCTTCCCGTCTTGTTCCTTTTGGCTACAAGGCTCCAAAAACCTTGCTGGTCCTTTGCCTTAGCTGCATTGAGTAAATCTGACCAAAATCCATCGTCCCATGTTTTCTTCGCATTATCAAGCATTTTCTTATATTTAGTCCTAGCCTCCCTTATACTGATTATATTACCATTTTTTATTTATTTATTTATTTATTTTATTTGTGAGTTTGTATAGCGCTAGAATCGACTCCAACAGGAGTATCTCTGCGCTTTTGGGCCAGTTGGTCCTTCCCTCCAGCAGAACGAGAGAGAGCTGAACTAAATCTTGTTTTTAAACAGCAGAGTTTTAAGTTGCTTCCTAAATGTCAGATGTTCAGAGCATGGTCGAAGAGTCAAAGGGAGACTATTCCACAATGTAGGTCCCACCACAGATAAAGCTTTGCTCCCGTGCCTAGCTTTCTTGGCATGTGGTACTACCAGCAGATGTCCACTGCTGGATCTGAGCAATCTGGAAGGAGTGTAGGGAATAAATTTCTTTCCCAGGTAAGAGGGACCTTGTCCATTTATGCTCTTTTGAATCAGACAGCATATTTTGAATTTTATCCTTTGACGGATTGGGAGCCAATGTAGTTTATGCAGTAGAGGCTTAGATGCTGTTCTAGGAGGGGCATTAAGGACCAGGCGAGCTGCCGCATTCTGTATAACCTGGAGTCTAGTCAACACTCCCTCATTTGCAGAGAGCAGCAGGCCATTACAATAGTCGATCCGACTCAGGATAAGGGCTTGCACTAAGATTTTTCTGAAATGGTCCGGCAGCAAGGGGAAGACCTTGCGTAAAAGGCTGATGGTGTGGAAGCATATGCCTGCAACGTTGTTGGTATGTTGTTTTAGTGACAGATCCTGATCAAGGCGAATCCCCAGGTTTTTGACGACCTGTTTGGGCTCTGGTACTGTGCCAAGATCAGGTGGCCACCAATCAGGAGTCCACAGTATATTAGCTTCCCCGAACAGCATAACCTCAGTTTTACTGACGTTACACTGTAGGTAGTTGGTGGACATCCATTGTGCTACAGCCTTCATGCCTGCAGAGAAGGAACTCCTTAATTCCGTGGTGAGGGTTTTAAATGGGAAGAGGAGCTGCGTGTCATCAGCATATGACACGGGGATGAAACCAAATGTGCGCATCACTCTTGCCAGGGGTGCCACGTAGATGTTAAAGAGTGTTGGGCTTAAACAAGAGCCTTGTGGCACCCCTTTCATGATTTCTACCTCCGTAGAACGGTATGTACCCATGGTGACAGTCTGTGTACGACCGGAAAGGAAGCTCCTCAGCCAAGCAAGGGCTTTGTCCTTAATTCCTACGTTCGACAACCGGTTAATAAGGATGTTATGTGACACGGTGTCGAACGCTGCCGACAGATCTAATAACACTAGGATCACAGAGTGGCCTTTATCCTGAAACATATGCAAATCATCCACAACAGACAGAAGGGTGGTCTCAGTGCTGTGTTTTGGCCTGAACCCAGATTGAGAGTAATCCAGGCCACCAGCAGTTTCGATAAAGCTAGATAGGAGTCTGTTAACATATTTTTCCGTCAACTTTCCCAGGAAAGGTAGCAGTGAGATGGGCCTAAGGTTCGCCAGTTCATTCCATGGGGTAGCAGTGTTTTTCCTAATAGGCCTTACTAACGCACGCTTCCATTCTCTGGGGACGGAGCCCGTATTAAGAGATAGATTGACAAGTTGTTCAATCATAGGGCCTAATGTTTCTAGTAAAATAGGCATTGGTCTGGCTGGAATTTTATCGTCCGGGCTGCCACTCTTAATCTGCGTAGTCAGTGCTAATAAATCCTTGGGGGTGATGGGAGGAAAAATGTCTAAAATATGTGTATTATGATTATGTTCCAGATCTTTAAAAATAAGAGCTGTGTCAGTAGTCAAGGCATTATTTGAGGCAACTATTTTCTCGTAGATAGTATCTATTTTCTTGGAAAAAAACGAAGATATGCCATTATTAGTCTGGCCTTGGCTTCGCGACATGTCTTATCTTTCCATGGATTTACTACTTCAATTTGACCTTTGCTTCCTCTTTTCTCTTTCCTAGGTATATTTGTCACATTTGGCAACAACGCTGCCAAAAGTTCTTTATGTAGTTCTGGCAGGCAATCCTTCTCTATTGGTTGGTCTATGTAGGGTGCAAAAGTATCTGCAAATATATTATAGATGTTTGTCAAGAACTCGCTATTCCCTAAGATATAAGGCCACTTCAGTGATCGGCGACTATTGCTTACTAGAAGGTCATTTAAAGAGGGATTCCTATCCTCAAAACAATGGGGTGTAAAGACAAATAACTGACTATTTAACGTCAGTACAAGTGGGCGATGGTCACTCTCAATTCTTGCGTCTATTTTTAAATCAATTGCATAATGCCAGAGTTCCAACGATACCATTATATAGTCTATGTAACTACGGGAGTTGCCTCTACAGAATGTATATGCTTTCGGTTTGTCTGATGGTAATCATCCATTACAGGCTCTAAGCCCATGCCCAGCTACAATTTTCATTATTTGTGCTACTGCCACAGTGCATGGTACTGTGCTATTACTTTCTAGCGCAGGAATCTTATTAGCTGTGTCTTCATCCTCAAATAGATTGCAAAAACCTATCACGGGTTCGAAATTACAGTTTAGGTCCCCACCCACTATTACCATTGCCTCTGTCTCTAAGGAATTTAGAACAGAGTCCAGATTCATCCTGGGCAAAGCACTACGCTACGCTCGCATAGTTTGCGAAGTTTGCGCTACTTCGCACTACGCGAATTGCACGTAGCACAGTGTAAACATGCGTAGCGTTGCATAGTGCAGCGGTCATTTTTTGCTTGCTCGTGGTCCACAACATCAAGTTGGCGACCGCGAGCAAGCAAAATGACATCCCGGCGAGACTTTTTCCTTGTTCGCGATCAGCAACATCAAGTTGCCGATCGCGAGCATGGAAAATAAACATCCCGGCGAGATTCTCAACGCGGGGAGGTCAAGTTTCTCATTGCGAGTGGTCGCGTATGCTCGCGACCGCTCGCGATGAGAAACTACTAGTCCGCGTTGAGAAAGCTGCCGCTCGAGTAAAAATCTACTAGAGCGGCAGAAAACTACAGCTCGCACTGTGCAAGATGCCGTTTTCAATGATTGCACAGTGCCGGATGCTTGTCCGCACTGTGCAATCATTGAAAACGGCATCTTGCACAGTGCGAACAGGGTACTACGCAGTTCGCGAAGTGCTACGCGTAGCTCGCGCAGTGCGAAGTGCACTTTGCGTAGCTTCGCGTAGTGCTACTTCACGAACTACGCCCAGGGTTAGTCCAGATGTTCTATAGCAGGTGACTCTTTTGTAGCAGGGCTCGGTCTGTTATAGATATTAAATAGGTATAGTACCCTTCCATCCTGATTATGAATTTTTACACCAACCATGTCTTGGGATGGTGTACTCAGTTGAGTTATTCCTATTTCAAGGGTTACTCTTATCCATATAACTAGACCGCCTGATGGCCTACCCCTTATAGAAGGGATTGCATCCACACTAAATGTCTTGTATCCAACGCTGTGTGGTGTTTCTAAGGCCCAGGTCTCTTGTATCAAGCAGATATCGCTCTGTTCAATATACTCATTCCAGTCGGCATCTCTGAGATTCCTGTTGATCCCAGCTATGTTCCACGAAGTGAGGCATACGTTTGATGATGATTCTACACTCTCTCTGACAGTAAGCGGGCCACCCACCATGTTACAATTAGCACTAATGGTGTTGCTTCCACTTGCAGCAACCTCTGTGGACCCTAATATAGTGGGTGGAGAGACAGATGTAACTCCCTCTTCCTCATGATTGTTGTGCTCATGTATGCCTTCTTCCTGGAACCGTACATTGTGTGATAGGCTCTGAAATTCTACTGATCCCTTTTTATTTGGGCGATCTCCTTACTCATATTGGCTTTTTGCTTCATTTGAACATGTGTGTTTTTCCCATAGAATGCTATTTTTCGTTGTCAATCAACAGCTTCTAAAGTAGATAGACCCTGGTATCTATTCAAGGTTGTTAAGGGGCCAGTGGTTCCATTTACAGTCCTCCCAATTGGTGGTCTGTAACAATATCCTATTATATAAGTGTTACTAACATAACGTGTCTTTAGACGAACAAATGTATTTGGCGCTGAAAGACGCTGATGGTTGTCCATTTTTTAAAAATGTGGAGTGCACTGGGCCGTGCCAGTCTGCATAACTGGTAAGAGGCCTGTTAAGAGTATTATATTTGTTTCTGTCTTTCCCTGGAGGTAGGCTGTAGGGGTGGGGGATTGACCAGAAGGCAACTAGTTGGAGTAAGACTGGGTGCGAGTAATGTTCATAGTAAAATTACATTTAGTATTAGTAACATGATATTTCGATGAAGGTAAATGAGAGGGTTAGCTCTGTGATAGCAGACGAATATGTAAAAAACAGACTTGCTTCTTGGCTTCTGGTGCAATCTATGTGAAGGACAAGTTAAAAATGCTGTCTGTGAAAGTCTAGATTGGAAGCAGTCGTCAGACGGTATATTTTTAAATCACCCTTTTTTTAAGAATGTACTTCCTTCTCAATGAGGATCACATGCAGTCTGATACATTTTAGCATACACCTGTCCCTTTTAACACTTGTGAAAGTATTCCCCAGCGTTTGCAGTGTGCTGGCATCTATTCACAAATGCCCACTTTCTTGGCCTTCAGTGTATTTTGGCTGTACCTTTTTCTGGGGTCACAGAGGAAACAAGAAGGAATTAGAGGAAAAGTGGTTGGGAGCAGACCCCTGGAGGGTAACATTGGCTGCCTACACTTGGGCACCAAATGAAGTTCAAATAGAACAACAGCCTTCCATTGTAAGTTCTGGTAGTGGCACCTCATGTTGAGGAGCAATTCAGATAGCTGATGAAGCAGCCCCCGACTGGTATCTTTTAAAACAGTATACCTGTCTTTTAACCCATTCGATGCGCATGAAGGAGCGGTTCCGTCATGTGCGTCGGTTGCGCTGTGCGCATGACGGAACCGCTCCATCATGGCCCCGCCCGCGCACTGAACCTTCAGCACAGCGCGAAAATCCGCGCCGCGCTGAAGGAGTTAAAAGGAACATCTGGGCACATTAATTATTATTTGACGCAAAGCAGCACAGCAAGTTCTCTTGAAAAGGGTAAGAGCTGAATAGCTGAACTGTTCCATATTTACAAAGATATGAAGCATATCTGAACTTTCCTTGCGCTGATACCCTATGTGCTGCCTCGCGCAAATGCAGGCATTGATAGCGGGAGAGATAAGGATGATGTTTGCAACGTGCAAACTTGATGCAAACTAAAATCTTCTCTATGTCTACTCGGATGGACCTTTATCTCAAACTGAGGCTACAATCATACATTCAGCAAAATACCAATGACAGTGAAGCCTAAATTGTCCCACAGGAACAACTGAGAATCTACATTTTGTAAACCATGAAGGTTCATCAACAAATTATTAAAATTACAATTTCAAATTGAATCAGTTAAGCATAAATCAGTTGTCACCTGAATACAGCACATATGAATATAGTCCAGGCAATTCAATTTGGCAAATTCAAGAACAAGTTATTGAAAGACAGCATGTGCAAAGTCAGCTGAATTATGTACCGATAAAGAACAACTCGCTAATGCTAAACTAAGGTTGTGACTAAGTGGGAAAGTGTGTGAAGCAGCTCGTGTTAGCAAATGGAATTACACTAGAAAGTAAGTTTATGATCAGAAATATAAGGACAATTGTGTTTTGAGAGAGGAAAAGAGGCGTCCATCTGCAAGGATGGGACGGGAGAAGTCTCTCTAGCAAGAGCCAATGCATACCACTAAAGCATCGATTCAAGAGAAAAAACCTCTCCCACGGTTCCCACCGTAATAAGAACCAATATAACATCAGCGTTCTTGATGTACTTGGAGTTAGCCTCCTACTCATGAATATTACACTGCAAGATATTTTCATTACTGCGCCCTTCACAATATCTCGCAAAGGCATATCCAACTCTCAACCATGGCTAGGTTATACATTGCGCAAAATCAATATTCATGTCAATAATTTGGTAAATCTGAGTAGATGTTCAAAGGAAAAAACGGGAAACAGCCACTATGAATCCCAAGAAATCTCTGTTACAATGTAACCGGAGATAAAGACATAAACATTGGATTATTCCTGAGCAAACAATAATAACAGTAATTAATCAGTAGTGTAATGATTTGTGAAGAAGAGAGTCCCATCCAAAATTATGTGGATATTCTTCTTTATTGCTTTCGGATGTAAACAGTAGATCTCATAGAAGATTGTAGCCAACACGTGTTTCGTCAGAGGGCGGAAAGCCCAACAGACTTCCTCAGGGCAATAACAAAATCATAAGCCAGAGTATAAGGGTCAGGAACAGCATCAAATTAGTCAATCAAGATGTCTTCAGGTAATATCAAAGAAATAGAGGAACGTCTCTGGCACGATATCAGGACTTATCAGAGCCGTAGTATAGGTTCAACAAAGTAATGTGGATTCCATAAACGGAGAGTACTCCGGTCGATTTTCAGGTGACCGAGCCTGAAAATCGACCGGAGTACTCTCCGTTTATGGAATCCACATTACTTTGTTGAACCTATACTACGGCTCTGATAAGTCCTGATATCGTGCCAGAGACGTTCCTCTATTTCTTTGATATTACCTGAAGACATCTTGATTGACTAATTTGATGCTGTTCCTGACCCTTATACTCTGGCTTATGATTTTGTTATTGCCCTGAGGAAGTCTGTTGGGCTTTCCGCCCTCTGACGAAACACGTGTTGGCTACAATCTTCTATGAGATCTACTGTTTACATCCGAAAGCAATAAAGAAGAATATCCACATAATTTTGGATGGGACTCTCTTCTTCACAAATCATTACACTACTGATTAATTACTGTTATTATTGTTTGCTCAGGAATAATCCAATTTTTATGGCATATCCAACTCCTCTGCCTTTTGTTCCTTGAAGGTGCTGAGAAGCAATGTCCAGCCAATTAATTGCAACAAACATGACCTTCAATAAACAAACTAACCAAAATATTTTTTAATGAGAACACTGTGCATCTGGCACCTGAAACAAAAGGAAAGTTATGCACACCAAGCAAATATACGTTTATTTGAAAATGAAGTTAGGCACCTAGGCCCTCTCCAATGCTAAGATGCATGGGGCGGATTTATGAGCCCCTTGCTCCTCATTTACGCCGCCATTGCGTCACTTTTGTGACGCAGCGGTGGCGCAAATCCTGTGCCATGCTGCGGGGTATTTACAACATGACGCATCTGGCAGATGCGTCACGTTGTAAAGCCCTGCGCCACATGTAGGCGTTCTGGAGCAGGGGGGGGATGTTCCGGCGAAGGAACGCCTCCTAAAAGTGGCTGAGTGAAATCTACAAGATTTCACTCAGTCACTTTTAAGGCCATGCTGCGTCAAAACCCTGCGCCTGCTTGAAGCAGGCGTAAGGATTGACGCAGAATGTAAGGGATTGGGCACCCCCGAGCCTTGCTGGAGCTGCGTCGCGCTTGCGACTCAACTCCAGCAATGCGCCGCCTTTCCGACAGGAGATGTGTCACGCATCTGCCTATCCGAGTGCCACGGTGCGCCGCATTGTAAATGCCGCGCATCAATGGTGGCGCACGGGTGGGCAGATGCGTCGCAACTCTTCTGGCGCATCTCTGCTGATTAGCAGAGATGCGCCAGATGTCATAAATCTGCCCCATATATCTTAATTATAGCTAAAACGAAAACATATAAATCACTCATTCCACTAATGATAAATGTAAGATAGTATGTGCATATATAAGGGCAATGGTTAAGCATATTGCAAATTAACATATTATTAAGCGCAAATAAGTAATGATGACTGTGTGTCACCAGCACCCTTGCAGAATGCTCCAATGCCGCCTGTGTTACAGGTATGATTGTTTTTGTGCAGGAAGGTATACTCCTCTTTCTATGTGTCCTGCAGAATGCAGAACACATGGACAGAGGAAATAGCGAGAAGAAATTAAGATAATTCTCCTCATTACACCTCTGTCTGATAGGTAGACAACTTGCAAGTCTTTGTAAATCTAGGTTTGCATCAAAATACATGGGTTGATGGATGGAAAATCCCATGCGCCACCCTTGTAACTTCTACCCAATGCAAAAGTAATCTAAGGCGGCGTTGTGTGCTGTTATGAGTTACTTTGTATTTACAAAACCACACAAAGCCACTCAAAGTGACTTTGAGGTGCTTAGTAAATGCCAAAAAGGATTGTGCATTGGGCTGCACCACGAAAGTGATGAAACCCTGGCACAAAATCATAGTAAAATCTGAGCCATAATCCTTTCAGCACATTAAACCATGAGAGGAGTGAGTTCAGTTTCCTGTTTTCTTGCACAATCCTAGGCCATAGAAGACTTGTAGAGGCACACTCGATTTGTGGGGAGAGAAAGATTTTGAAACTGTGTGTGTACTTGTGGGGGCAGGTGTCATGTTTTGTTAACGGCGCTACCAGAAGAATTCATGTGATCAGAACACCTGTTTTCCAAAACAAATCGGTTCATTTTGAGAACTGTAACCATGCGTGAGTTCAGCAGCATCACCAGGGCTAAAGCACCTGAAAACTATGACTTATGAAATGAAAGCAAGTTTTGGAAAGGTTTGTTCTATTGATACAGAGTAAACTGACATGTGCCAAAGAGCCCATTCGTTTGGCCCCTATTATAGATAGAGAGGGTGCACTTTTCCTGTTTGCGCCACAATTCACCTTTAAACAGGTGTGCCAGGTGGAAACGTGCTTCCTTCAGGGCAGCTGCAAATTTGTGCTGTCCCTGGGGGCAAGCATTCAAGAGAAAAGCTGCTCTGTGTTTCTTTGTGATGGCGGCAACCCGCCTGCACTTTAAAGAGGGATTTGAGATCCCATTGCAAGCAGGTGAAGTGAGTGACTGCTCCTGCCAGCAAAGGGATGTATGGGGGATCCTTAGGACCCCCTCTCCTCCCTCCAGAGGGCTGCCTTCAGGGGGCGCACTAACAGTGCTCCGCCATTTAGGTGGCACACTATCAGTGCTCCTCCTGACAGCTTCTTTGCCTCTGCGCCCGCATCTACAACTCCGCGCGGATACAGAGGCAAAAGGATTACACCATTTGCATGGGGCCACGCACTGTGCAAATGAGGGAATGCCCTCTTGAGAAAGCATTGGTGCTACTTTAGTGCGTCAGCGCTTTCAGTATTACAGAGCGGGCTGCAAAAGTGTCTGCAGCCCCTTCTGTAATAGCAACATGCCCCAGGGGCACTCAATGCAGTCTCAACCGTTGTGTATTTTTGTTGCATATTTATGCAGCGCGAACTCGAACCGAAGGTTTTGGAGCGCTTTACATAGCACCGTATTTACATTACACATTCAGGCACGGGGAGATTAGGTGATTCGCCCAGAATCACAGAATGTGGACGGGACCTCGAGGCTCGAACCCTGGTTTCCTGCACCAAAGGCGGGAGCGCAGCCGACGGACCACATCCTCTAGCCCGTTGTGCCCCCGGGGCACTTTCTGAATTACAGCCCAACTTGTGTTTTCAAGGGATATGGTTTGGAGTGCTGGGTAAATCGTTTGCTAATCGGCCTGTTTACACTTAACTTGTATTTTGTAACGGCATGCTAACGAGTGGCAGGTAAATCGCCTGAAAACCTTAGGGAGGATTAGCAGGCAATTCTAGAAAAGATTTACAGGTGTGCATGCTGGCTGCCCAGATCTCCCATGTGGTTCTGGAACAATAAGAACGTCACCATTGTATTACGTGCTTAAGTTAAGCACGAAAGAGTGCCACGTGGTGACTGCTTTTAGAAAAAATAACTATGCTGCATGAACATGCGAGATGTATTCTTGAACGGGGCAAAGAGATGCTAATTGATATTTTTCTGTTTCTTTTTTAAGAACATTTGTAGGATGGCAAAAAAAGACAATGATAATTTGACAAATGAACCTAAAAATATTTGTATGTAAATAGTAACCTTGATCTCTAAATATACACTAAATATACCTCTCAAAAATCGCTGATGTAACAGGAACATAAGAGTGTGATTATACGTAAGTCAAATTTCCACTGATTACACAAACCTTTGCTTTAAATTGCACATAAACGAGAGGTTTAAAAATCCCAGAACTATTTGTCACACCGTCAACAAGGCAGGTGCAATAGGTCCCGAATGCTACCCTTCGATATTTTCTAGCGCCAACCCTCTTCAATCATGTTTTTCCTTCTGTGTGGAACTGTGGGGGTGTATGTATGTTTTAATGAATAATGCGCAGGCCCAAAAGCAGAATACTAGAACAGGGGTGGAGGGAATTCATTCAAGTAAACCGTACAACCCATCTTCTTTTAGCAAATGTTGTGGTAGGGGTTGAAATGTGATCGACCTTATGAACAAAGACATTAGGAAAGATTGCAGGGCAGTTAATCTATCTTGTTTGGTGCCCTGGCTAGATTTATGAGGCTTTTCAACGCACAGAATAGTTCTCGTGGCTCAGAGTTTGCTGAGCTAATATGCTTGCAAAAGAAGCTTTTCTAAGCAGTTTCTACCACAATGTTGTAAATCCCCAAACTGTATAAGCCTTATCAGCACTGTTTTCTTTTATTTTTGTATACCTTTTGATTTATTTTGTGTCTCATGCCTGGAAGCGTCTAGGCATATTTTAGCATATTTTTATAGCTCATAACTCTGGCAAGTCGGGACACAGGAACTTTATGAGGAATTCTATAAATAAATAAGGCGAATAGAAGGACAAACGAAAGATAAAGCATTGGAGAAAACAACGTTTAGAGCGCGCTCACGGCAGACTGAAAACAATTTCCCAGCAAAAATGCATGCCACTTAATACTTATTTGAACACATTCTGTATGTTTTCAGCTTGATTTTTACCAACTGAAAATTGCAGTCGTGGGAGTCAGTCGCGAAATAATAACCATCACTGCTGACAGCACATCTATTTAAGTAAATGTGTACGTACTCGGTGGTACTTGCAATTACTTTAAGAATACTTCGGAAAAGGTTATTCGGGTTGTTTAGAGAGCTAGGTTCATAACCCCCCTGGTCACGGGCTCAAATTGTGAATTAAGATGAGCAGCGTTTGGTTTTTGAGGTCAGATATCTGCATACAGTGAAAAAAAAAATGAAATCCAGTTTCACATTATTGTTAAAACGTTTGAAAAGTGCTTAAGTATAAATAGAACTATCGAAGAAAATTACAGCAATTTAACAAAACAGCACTAAAGTAGGAATCCCACGCTGCAAAGGTTTTCCATGTATATCCGAGAAATGTCCTAAATGTTCTGGAAATATGAACACAGAAATGCATAAAGACATTATAGAGTTATGGCAGCGCCATCATTTTAGCACAGAAATCTTGTAAACATTGGCCAAATTAGACGTCAACACATCATATGCAGACATTATAAAGCAGAATGGCAAAATAATACAAATTACAATGGGAAATTAATGTGTGTGTACTCGTCATGACACCAGTTGTCCCAGAATACATTGCTGTTGCACTGTTTTGCACTGCTTTCATTTCCTACAAACGAAGGCCTCATTTATGAGGGCCCTTGCGCCGCTGGAACGTCACTGCTTGTGACGTTACGTGGTGCAGGACCCTGCTCCATATTTACGAGGCAGCACTAAGCCACTTTTTTTGGCTTAATGCTACCTCGTAAATACCATTCCCTTTAACGCAGTTTTCTTTGTTAAAGGGGCGGTCCATGGGTGTTGCTGGGGGCATCCCCAGCAACATCCATGGCTTTTTGTCACTGCTCCAGATTTACGAGAAATCGTAAATCTGAGGCAGTTGCAAAAGCATATGCCTCCCCAGAGGAGGCGTAAGGGAGGCACAACGAGGAGAAACGTCTTTGTTTCTCCTTGTTTTTATTTTCTTTGTGTGCTGCCACACAGAGAGAGGAAAAAGCCTCTTGTGATTATTTTTGTGCAAGAAGGTTTCCCTACCTGCACAAAAATATTATACCCGTAACGCAGGCACCCTTGCACCATGGTGCAAAGGTGCCTGCGTTGGCACACAACAGCCCATGTGCACCAGCTCAGGGGAAAAGGACAGGAATGCATTGTATCTAAGATATGGCACATTCCTGCCTTTTTCTTTTTCCATAAGGCACCGCAGCAGGAAAGCCTGTGGCGCTGCCCTACGTCAAAGCCACATAAATCAGGTCCTAAGCTTTGGCAAGTACTGGCAAGGTTTTGAAATTTCCTTAAACAGTGTTTGATGGTCATTACCAATCTTTAAAGGGGGATATGTTCTTTGGGTGTGGGGTGTAAAGCATTCTATCTGCATTGAATTTTATTTTTTGACAAGCGGCATCACTTACAGGGAGTTGCCCCTCAATGTTTAACTCACTTCCTCAATAATGTTTAGGTTTTGCAGAAGTGGGTGTACACTCAAAGTGTATACCCCACCTTTGGGTAGAGACAACCCCAAAACAGGCTATGGGAAAATGTTTGCTTGATGGCAGTTGACTGGTATGCAAATGCACAGATCTTCTAATGAGTATCTTCATGTGAGCTGTCCCTCTAATTCTTTATCTAAAATATGATCCCCCCCTTATCTGAAATCCTACATTCCAGAAGTTGCAGAGAAAATGGAAAGTAAATAAGAGGAGTGGCATTGAGAAGAGCCACGCTGGATCCATTTCCTGGCGGTTTCCTGAAGTCGTGGCAAAAGGGCATTATGCTAAATAATGGAATGAGGGAAGACAGTAGGGTAAAACCGAGGTTAAGAATACAGGGGCATATTTACAAGCTGGCGCTAAAAAATTATCGCCGCTTTTACGGCCGTTTTCGGCTGAAAAGCGGCGATAATTTTATCTCCGAATTAGCAAGGCCACGCTAACGCGTGAAACCTTGCTTTACCGTGGGGATTCCTAACGCCCAGCTTTGCATCTCTAATGAGATGCAAAGTGGGCGTTCCTGACCTAACATGATAGGAGAAATGTCGCAAAGCGATATTTCTCCTATTATCAAGCCCCACGCTATGAAGCATAGCGGCAGGAAAGTAGCGATAACCCCTGTTATCGCTACTTTCCTTACGCCTGCTTCAGGACTGACTTAGCCATGGCAGGTGGATATCATGGCTAAGTTTGTGAGTCCCTATCAGCAAGCTAACGCCACACTACGTGAGATTATAGCTGGGTTTCCAGCGATAATCTCACGTTAGGCAGTTAGTGTGAGGATTTGTATCGCTGAGGAGATAAGCGTTGCTAATAGCACGCTATCTCAGCAATAAAAATCCACGTTACCTGGCGATAATTATCCTCACGCTAAGAGCGCCGGGTATTGCTGATATGCCCCACATTTATCTCCAATATCTTGAATGTACAGCCATTTCTGCAGTGGATAGGTGCGAGGCTTGAAGCAGAACCTCCATCTGGGGTATGGCATCAATTACCATGAGCAACCATGCATTTACTGAACCAGTGGTGTTGAGGTTTGAGTTGGAGGCATGATAAAGGAATCTGGATACGTTTTTCTGTGTTAACAGAATGGTGATACACTGATGCATCTTCAGAGACTCTATCTTCCAGTGGTCAAGAAAATCTCAGGGATTCAACTGAAGATTAAAATAGGAAGAACTGGGGATCTAAACTATCAGTCAAATGTTAATTTTTATTTAAATTTTGATGCACTGGTAGGTGGAATGTATGCTTGATAACATTTTTTTAGCAACATTTTTTGGCGGTATGTGGCTTGGTCAGATTAGATTGTAACTAATGTCTATTGCACTTTTACATATGATTTCAACATGGTGCTGTGATCAGGGTTAGCGTAGTGGCTGTGCTGATCTCAGCATTATCACCTCTTTTGTGCCTTTTACATGATTTAGTTTAACTTTTCTAAATGGTGCTTTGGATTATTTAGCTGATAGTTCCCTATATTTAGTTTTTGCTTTTTCTACTGGTATAATTGTTGTGGTATTCCATAAGCATATTTTTTCTTCTTCTAATACTGTGGACAACAAATTGTTGACGTCTATTTCTTAATGCTCAAATATTAAGAGGGAATGTTAAACCAGTTAAAAGCAAGATTGTTTTATCATCTACAGATGATTACGCTTCTGATTGACCAATTAGAGGAAATTATTACACAGCACCAGTTAACTATGCCTTCCTGCTCAACTAATATTCATAGAAACTGGCCTAGTATATCCCATAATGTACTGTGCTAGATAATTTGCATATTGTCCTTTGCTTGCTGCAGTGCCACAATGGAAGGGGCATCACCACTATGGTTGACAAGTGTTTGTGGGAGTTCTGCAGGGATACAGAAGCCCCTCTCCATAAGGTAGTTAGAAAAGTAACCCTACCTCTCCTGGGGGATTGAATACCTGAACCTGGAAGAGGTTTAACTCAAGTTCAAGCTGTCCATGAGCTGGGATTTTGCTTTTCGCTTAGACTCTAATGTATTGTAACTCCTTGTAGTTGTTTCTATCATTACATTTTGTGGTCTGCTGAGTGTTCAGAAATACTCTAGTACACTTTTTTAATTTAAAAGTGCTTTACTAAGAATGTTGGTGACTGCAATTTTAACGGTTATGGTATGGTAGGGTCAATTCAAATGATCTTTGAGTATTGATGTGATTTCTATGAATTCCAGTGGTGTTACATTGACTGAGTACATCATATGGTTGTTGTTATTAATATGATGACACCCTGACAAAGCCAGTAGGCCGACCTTATATTTGCCAACACCACTATATTGTGATGTTGCATCTAATATAGATGCAAAAAGGTATTGTGATTACAGGGTTCAGGACCCACTAGTGATGTAATGTGAGATAAGGATGTCACCAAAGGTATTTTCATCTACCTGAATGCACATATTTGTGATTTAATGCATATTATTTATTAGTGGGTGTAATAATAGCACTTTTTCTTTTTGACAGAAAAAAACAATGACTGGACAATAATTTGCTGAGTATTGTATCTTACCAGCGAATTGGGATTTCTAGCCCACACCACCTCCCCAAAATAGGCCTCAGACTGCTATGCTTCACCATAGTGAAAGAGTCATGTGTTACAATGGGATGCAGGCCCAGGAATGCAGGGTTGGTATCAATAACATGCCAGTTAACTGGGATTATCCTTCATTAACCCCTTCGCCGCGGCAGGAATTCCGCCGCGGCGCTGGGGGGATTTGGGGGCAGTTGCGGCGGCGCTGTGCTCGTGACGGAACCACAACGTCACGAGCCACGGGTGAGCTGTGCTCATGACAGAGTGGTTCCGTCACGTCTCCGCCCACTGCGCTAATCGCCCGCACAGGCGGGGAATTAGCGCCGTGTGGGCGGAGCGGCCGCCAACGGCCGCAGCATGACGGAACCACTCCGTCATGAGCACACGGCACCCGTGGCTCATGACGGAGTGGTTCCGTCATGAGCACGGAAAGGGTTAAAGGGGCAATAATAGCTGCAGAACAAATGACATCCTTAGCAGTGCTTCTTTTTCTGTCGGGGGCCAAAATTACAGTGTGGTTAGTGGCTGAGGCCGCACTGGTAGGGGTGGAGTCAGTGGGGGTGGGATCAGTGGGGGGCGGAGCTAGAGTAAAAAAAAAACCTTTCAAAACATCTGTCTCCCTCTCTCTCTGTCTCCCTCCCTCTCTGTCCCCCTCCCCCTCTCTCACTCTCCCTCCCTCTCTCCCTCTCCGTCTCCCTCCCTCTCCCTCTGTCCTCTGTCTCCCTCCCTCCTCCGTCTCCCTCCCACCCTTCTCCATCTCCCTCCCTCCCTCTCTCTCTCCCTCCCTCCCTTTCTCCCTCTCCTTCCCTCTCAGTCTCTCTCCGTCTCCCTCCGTCCTCCGTCTCCCTCTGTCCTCTGTCTCCCTCCCTCTCCCTCTGTCCTCCGTCTCCCTCCCTCCTCCGTCTCCCTCCCTCCTCCGTCTCCCTCCCTCCTCCGTCTCCCTCCCTCCCTCTCTCTCCCTCCCTCTCTGTCTCCTTCCCTCTCTGTCTCCCTCCCTCCCTCCCTGTCTCCCTCCCTGTCTCCCTCCCTCTCTCTCCCCCTCTCTCCCTCCTCCGTCTCCCTCCCTCCTCCCTCCCTCCTCCGTCTCCCTCCCTCCCTCCTCCGTCTCCCTCCCTCCCTCTCTCTCGCCCTCCCTCTCCTTCCCTCTCCGTCTCTCTCCGTCTCCCTCCGTCCTCCGTCTCCCTCCGCCTCCCTCCGTCTCCCTCCGTCCTCCGTCTCCCTCCCTCTCCCTCTGTCCTCCGTCTCCCTCCCTCTGTCTCCCTCCCTCTCTGTCTCCCTCCCTCTCTGTCTCCCTCCCTCCCTGTCTCCCTCCCTCCCTGTCTCCCTCCCTCCCTCTCTCTCCCCCTCTCTCTCTCCCTCTCTCTCCCCCTCTCTCCCTCCTCCGTCTCCCTCCCTCCTCCGTCTCCCTCCCTCCCTCCTCCGTCTCCCTCCCTCCCTCTCTCTCTCCCTCCCTCTCTCCCTCTCCTTCCCTCTTCGTCTCTCTCTGTCTCCCTCTGTCCTCCGTCTCCCTCCCTCTCCCTCTGTCCTCCGTCTCCCTCCCTCCTCTGTCTCCCTCCCTCCTCCATCTCCCTCCCTCTCTCTCTCTCTCCCTCCCTCTCTCTCCCTACCTCTCTGAAAAAACATATGGAGAATGGGGCCTTGAATCGGGTTACTGTCATGTATGGGCATTGGAGGTGTGCTGCTGCAGAATCCGACATTTGAAAAGCAAAATGCACATTTTTTTCCCTTACCTTTCAGAAGCATTGAGCACAGTGGCAGGCAGAGAGAGGGTGATGCAAGTGTTGTGCACTGGCCTCGCAGGTTGCTGGCAGTGCATACACCCCCTCCCCCCCTGTGGCAGCCCGGCGGGCTGAAACAGCTTCCAGGTACACACACAGCCGCCCCCGAGTACTTCACAGGTCTTTAAAAGACCATTCGCTTGTTGATGAGGCTTTGTTTTGCATTTTCACCCTTTCTAGAGCCCCTGCATCGCCACTCTGATTATTGCTGGAAGAATTAGCACTCTACACAATACAAGCCCTGTCAGCTGAAACCCCCTGAGGAATCGGGTTATTGCTTGCAGGAATCGGAAGGCAGGAGACTAGCCTTGAAATTGGTAGTCTCCTGCCTGAATGGGGAGAGTTGGCATGTCTGGGTACGATGTCTGCAAGGTCCGCGGGCCACCAAGAAAGGCTTGCCGGGCCGCTGGCAGCCTGCGGGCCGTACTATGAGTACCCCTGGTCTAGCAGAAACCGCTCCCATCACTTCCATGGCCACCCTAGACTCTCTTGGTCCAGCCCAAGCAGGAGGTAGAAGCTATATGAACCCTGATAGGTGGGAGAGTGCCTATTAACATAGGGGAGTAGCTGGGGCAGTTTGTGAGCCCCTACAGATGGAAAAGTAAAGAAAAAAGAGGTAGGCAAAGTACACATGAGTAGTCAGGATTGGGTGCAATACATTCTGCAATTACTTGCTAGTGCATAGCATAGGCACTTCTAGAAGTTGAAATAAAACAGCCTTCAGGAAAAAGTCTTCTGATGCTGAAAGAAGAAGAATCAAAGAATCCTTAATTCTGCTGGCATCCTGGGACACCGTCTGCTCTTGCTTGTTTGTCCTCTTTTGTTTGCCTGATCCATGGAAACAAAAACCAGAGGGCCTCTTGATTCAAGATTCACTTTCTGACCATTTTGTGAGCTCAGCCTTCTTAAGTTTCACCAGAGTACCAAATACATTTTGTATGCTGTCTTTATCCACAGCAACTTGGGAGCCTGTCACTCCATCTTTGGGGTCACATACAGCTGAATTTCTGAACATTCTTGTTGCTCTTTGTTGCCTGGCTCCAACACTGATGCTGCAATATTCACCATTGTGACAGTACACAAAGTCCTGCAGTGCTAGTCCATTCAAACCATGCAATGGGCAGCACCTGGCTCCAAGAAATTGCTACGTCATCAGAGATGAGCAGGAATTATCCCATGGAGACGTTTCCTTAATGGGAGTCCTCCAACTCCCACCACAAGACTTCTAGCTCCTGAGTGAGCTGTTGTGCTCCTCTGGTAGTCACTCAGCAGCAGACTGCCCATAAATGAATCACCCCAAATTTAGCAGTGCCGATCAGCACCAAAACGCCAGTGGTGCTGTCAAGAGCGCATTGTCGCATTGCCCTAAAAATATCCAAAAGTCCTTTGTTTTCAAAGAATGACAGGCATTCTGGTGTGCATGTTGTTGAAAGCTGGCTCTCTATATAGTGCACTAAAAAGGAGTAAACTGTGCAGAGAGTCCAGAGAATCCCCAAAAGGTAAACAGACATAAAAGCAGATAATTCTAATGCTCTTTTCATGGTAGTGTCGGCGAGGAGTTAGGCTTATCAGAGGATAGTGCTAAGCATTTTTTGTGCTCACAGAGGCAATAAATGAGACACACACTCAGGAGTAAATCCGAGACCAATCTATAAAAATAAAGTTGATTTTTATGTATTTTTTAAGACCAAGAACATCATTCTAAGGTGAGTACTTTTAGAGTTATGATTTTTCAAAGTTCGAAAAATAGATCACTTTTGGGCACAAATACGCACCATAGGAAACAATTGGGAAAAAGAGGAAAAATGCATATAAAATCAGGCAATACTTTCATGAAGAGCACCTTCTCATTTTAGGTAGATGTCAGGGCCAGGTCCAAAGCTCCAGCAGGAGAAGTTCAGGAGCGTCCCTGATCAGGTGAGTGCTGAGTGTCTTGGAAACTGGTTCGCAAAGATGAAGGGGGCAACTTGAAAATGCACTGCACAGGTGGACTTACAAGTTATGTCCGGTGAGTCTCCCTAAAGGGAAGAGGTTGCAAGGACCTGGGGACCATGGGAGCAGGACTGGTTTGTTGGTGCTGATGCCAGTGGGGCAGGGTGGCGAGCAAACAGGTCAGCCAGACATCATGCATTTTGAGGTCCTCGCAGTCAGGAGCAGGCAACTTGGAGAGGTGATCTTGGGGCAGCTGGGCCACTCAGAAAGTTGTTCTCAGGTGTCTTGATGTCCCTCAGCAGGTGTTTTCTTCTGGTGCTTCGGGAGTATGGAGTGGACTCTTCTTTTTGGTTTTTACCGTTGGTGGTCCATTAACCTATGTCTTGGTATGCTGCAGCTCCAGTAGGCCCTAGTGCCTCCAACCTTCTTGGAGAGGCAGTTCTGACCCTCTGGAGCTTTTGTACCTCTTCTTGCTTTATGCTGTGTCGAGGTCATCAGAGAGTAGCAAGTTGACAAACCAGACTTCACTGGATCGGTGCCTGCGGTGTGCAGGGGAATGATACCTTCACTCCATGGGAGCTTCTCAGTAATTTCTCAAAGGTTGTAGGTGCTCTGGGGTTCTTGGAGTCCTTGCAGTTTCAGGGCAACATGGCAGGCAGTGATTGTCTAATCCTTGGAGCAGCTGAAAGGGTTTTGTGCCTTTTTTTCTGCAGCAGGGCTTCGGTTTTTTGTGTAGTGAGCCTTCTTTGTCCTGGTCTTCTTTGGTCTAATGAATCTGAGGTGCAGGTCTTGGGAAACCACCTAAATAGTGAATTTACAAGGGGAGACTGGTAACAGCCAATGGGCTATCTACCTTTAGGGTGACTACACCCTTTAGTGACCACTTCCTGTGGGAAGGGGCACTAAGCTAGCCCTGATTGGAGGTTTTCTTACCATCTCAAGATGGTGAAATTTCATGAGAGGGGTCCACCTGGCCTGCCCCAACCTAGGGGTGGTAGAGGTTAAGGGGGACCCTCCTCCTCATCAAACTAATTTTCCCACCTTTTCTTCCACCAAAAGTGGAGCAGGAAAGGAGGTTTTGCCTCCTCCACTATTTGGGGGGTTCCTGGGTTTAATGTCAAAGGTGGCATTGCCTTTGAAGCTTCTCGCACTGGGAGGCAATGCTGTCCTGGAGGAGGTGTGATACACCCCTGCCCAGAGCAGGTTTCTGTCCTCTGAGAGCACTGACTCTCATCCCATGAGGTCAGAAACATCTCTGGTGGTGGGAGGCTGGTGAAAACTGGCCAGAGACCCCACTAGTGTTTGGTTGATTTTCAGGGGACCCTCTAAAAGGGTCTCTTGGGTGACTTTATTAATAAATCCAACACTGTCATCAGTGATGATTTATTAAGTGAATATTTTTGGTACCAAACATCTTAGGAATCAGTGGAACCATCATGGAGCTAGGAAACTCGTGATGACATGTTTCCAGCTCATGTACTCTTTATGGCTTCCCTGTTCACTTACAACTCACAGAATCGACTAGACATTGTAGGGACATATCTGCTTATACTGATATGCCCTCACATAGGATATTGTGCACCCTGCCTTAGGGCTAAAGGCCTGCAGTAGGAGGGACTTATCTATGTGTGCCATGTCGACTCCTTGAATTTCTCTTCACCAAGTCACGCAGCCGCAATGGCAGAGGGCAAAACCTTGGTGAGGGGTCCCTGGGGAGGCATAACCAGTGCTGCAGCCCCAGAGGACCCTCTTTAGTGCCCATTCCCTAGGTACCAGGGGTACCCTTTACTAGGGACTTATAGGGATAACTGAAGTTGTGCCAATTGTGGAATCGTTTTAGGGAAAGAACTCTGGTACCGGGAACCTGGTTAGCAGGGACCTAGTACATCTTAGTTAAAGTTGCATCAGAAACGAGGCAAAAACTGGAGGGAAGTGCAGCAAACACCCAGTTTCTCTCACATGTAACAAACCAATCTACTGGTCATAGCATCAGAGACTCGCAAGACGTTTTTCAGCCGAGCACTGCCTTTGTCACTGTGCACTGTGACATTCTGCTACAGCATAAATAATCACATGGTAAAACGTCATAACAGAAATGAACAAAAGCTGCCAGAATACATGTTACCAGAGTACATCAGACAAAATATTGCAATAGTAATTGCACAAATTCATAATAACAACATGTTTAAAATATGAATTATAAATCATACATGCTGCTTACCACCAGTACCCCATATCATTAAATGTGTGAATATGTGATGCTCGCAGTTACATTCATTTCAATACATAACGAGGTGAGCAGTCACCATGATAGCACATCTGTGCATACTGTCTAGTGGCAGGAGCAGATTACATTTACCTGTCTAAATGAACAGGGCATTAGCAAGCAAACATCCAGCTCAAGTGGGCATTGAAAGATCCACTCCAAGCCATATCATTTTACAGTTAAAATAAATCCACTGCGGGTATTGCATAACCAGAGATTTAGGAACACATGTATGAAAAATGTGCGACTCGCAAAATGGTTGCAAATGGGTTTGTGACCGCAAAAATTAAGGTCTGCGATGTACAAAAGCACTATGCAAACCCCAAATAGAGATGCAACTGTTTTGCGAGTCTGTAAACTTAGCGAATGCAAATGCCGAGTCACAAATAGGAAATCCCTATTTGCGACTCGCAAACGGTATGTTCATTTAATTTGAAAATAGAAAACGGGTGCAAAATAGAACTTTTGCTAATTTTTTCCCCATTCAGAAAAGGCCTGGCCCCAGGGAATGGGGTCTCCAGGGCCCAAATCAGCCAATGGAAGGAAGAACATGCGGCCACCCCCCCATCTGCAATACATTTAAAAAAATGAAAGAAATGTGGGACTGGCAGGTCACCGGAGGCTCTGCCCCTTTCTGCAACACTCTGCAAACGCTCCTCCTGTTGCACTGCTGGTTGGGGGATGAAGTCCCCTTGGCTGCAGAGTGTTCGTGGGGGCCAACAAGCACTCCTGTTACCTCCAGTACGTCCTGCATAGCAGGATTGTTGAGAGGTTTTAGGAGGCTCCGCCCCCTTTCTTCACCACCTTTTAAACATGCTTCCTGGCACACTGCTGGTTGGAGGGATGAAGTTCCCTTGGATACTGAGGGTCCTTGGGGGCCAATAAGCTCTCCTGTTACCTCCAGTAAGTCCCACAGAACCCAAGTGCTAAGTGGACTTTGGAGACCACCCCCCCCTTTCTCCACCACTCTGCAAACTCACCTCCGGGCACAGTGCTGATTAGGGGATGAAGTCCCCTTGGCTTCAAAGGGTCCTTGGGGGCCAGCTATCCCTTCTGTTACCTCCAGTAAGTCCCACACAGAGGGATTGCTGAAAGATCTTCAGAGGCCATGCCCCCATTCTCCACCATTCAGCAAATGTTTCTCCTGGTGCACTGCTGGTTGGGGGATGAAGTCCCCTTAGATGCTGAGGGTCATTGGGGGCCAACAAGCCCTCACACAAACAGCCACTTACACATGGAGACATTAACTCATTCAGCTATTCAAACAATCATTCACTCACATATATAGTCACAACACACCCACTTACCCACCCATAGAACCACACACACCGCCACTCACTTACCCAAACAGCCCCTGACACACCCACTCATTCACCAATATCACCACTCACACAGCATCTCACTCACCCACAGAGCTACTCACACACCCACCTATATACCCAAACAGACACTTGCACACCCATACACTCAAGGACACATACAGTCACTCACTTTATATATGTTAGAAGTAGTATCACTCAGTAGTGGTGTTCACGGAGGACCTGGCTTGGCAGTTGGGCTGGACTGTTCCTATTCGAGCAGAGTCAAGACAGATTTTCATATTGCTAGGTCCAAACTGAGGTGGCATGCTGTGCAAAATAATGATGGATTGGGATGCGGCCTGAGTGATTTCCAGTGACTAAGATCGATTCAAGCATTCCATCCATCACTGCTTAGTATACTTATTGTGTCAACCTCAGTGGGATGGATGTGCCCAGACGTGGGTCCCATGCACACTATGTCACTGGAACCAAACTGGACCTGGCCAATGAGCCCATAACTATGGTGAAACCAGTCCTGGGTTGCTTGTGTTCTGGGTCAAGGAGAACCTGGCACGGCAGTTCGGGCTGGAATGTTCCTATTCGAGGAGGGTTAAGACTGATTTGCATATAGCTGGGTCTAAACTGAGGTAACATCGTGTGCAAAATAACAATAGGTTGGGCTGTGGCTTGAGTGATTACCAGTGAGATTAATTGAAGCATTCCATCCATCACTGTTTTGTATACTTATTGTGTCACACTAAGTGGGATGGGTATGCCCAAACGTAGGTCCTGTGCACATTGTGCTGGAACTGGCTGGTGAGCCCATAACTAGTGCAAAACTGGTCCTGGGTTGCATTTGTTCCGGTTCAGGGAGGACCTGGCTTGGCAGTTCTGGCTGAAGAGTTCCTATTGGAGTGCGGTCAAGACTGATTTCCATATAGCTGAGGCCAAACTGAGGTGGCATGCTGTGCAAAATAACAATGGATTGGGATGCGGCACGAGTGATTACCAGTGGCTGAGATTAATTCAAGCATTCAATCCATCACCATTTTGTATACATAGCTTTCTAAAAGTAGCATTTTCGATAATTTTGTGAAAATACAACTTTGCCATTAACCCCTTGCATGCTTCTGACGGAACCACTCCGTCATGAGCCACGGGCGCCGTGTGCTCATGACGGAGTGGTTCCGTCATGCTGCGGCCGTTGGCGGCCGCTCCGCCCACGCGGCGCTGATTCCCCGCCTGTGCGGGCGATTAGCGTAAGTGGGTGGAGTCATGACGGAACCACGCCGTCATGAGCACAGCTCGCCCGTGACTCATGATGGCGTGGTTCCGTCATGAGCATAGCAGCGCCGCAAACCCCCCAAACCCCCCCAGCGCTGCGGCGGAATTCGCGCCACAGCGAAGGGGTTAAAGAGAATTTCTAATTATAATTTCTCGGACACCAAACATGAAATGCTTACCTTTTGTTTGTTTCCAAATGTTTTATGGGAGAAGAAGGCCTCATAATAGTGAAAAACAAACTTAAGGGTTTTTCACTTCTAGAACATGTAAAACTTAAACATACATTCCCAATCTATTAATTAAAATGCACCTACCCATATGGGCTACCCAGGGCCTACCTTAGGAATGACTTCTATTAAATGAAAGGGGAGGTCAAGGCTTAGCAAGAGGGTCAAAGTCGAATTAGCAGTTTAAAACTGCATTCAGGCTGCAATGGCAGACCTGTGCCATGTTTAAGGGGATACCTAAGTGGGTGGCACAATTAGTGCTGCAAGCCCACTAGTAGCATTTTACTTACAGGCCCTGGGTATATGGTATACCACTCTACCGGGAACTTATACGTAATTAAAATTTTCCAATTAGGTGAAAGCCAATTTTACCTGGTTTAGGAGAGCTCAAGTACTTAACCACTGGTTAGCAATGTTAAAGTATGCAGGGACCTAAGGGCAATGAAAACTAATTTCAACAAAAGTTGGACGTAATAGCAAAATGTTTGGGGGAAGACCAGCCTAAGGCTGACGTGTCTAAGAGTAGAGCTGTTTTCAGGGTTGTCCATAGTGCTTCCTTTGTACATGAGTAGTCCACCTCAAAAATCTCCTACAGTGCCCTTCTATATGAATTAAAAATAATCATAACTATACAAGCGCCTAGAACTAATATATTAACACATATAAATTAAATGAATTAGAAAACAATATTTAATACAACTATATCTAATTAAATGATCAAGGCCATTATGGCCAAAACCTGTTATAGTTTGTACTGAGAAAACGTCTATTTTCCTCCACCCAAGTGTCCTGAGTGAGTACCATTCTTCATGGTGTGGAGAAATACACATTTTCAAGTGAATGGCGCTCTCCATCACCAGCGCTCCATTGCTGGAAGGGTAAGGGTACAGCTGGAGGTGGGGCAGTGGAATTTAAATGATAATATACATATAACATTTTTTTTAAACTCTATTATATAATTACAAAAAATTCTTCCCTTTGATACTTTGTCTCAAAAGATTCTTAACTTGACAATATTCATATTCTTTTAGCACAATATGTTTTCCTCCATATTGTATTCACCACCCCTCTCACCTACATACTATTGGAGATGAATGATATTCTGAAAGGATCCAGGTGACTGCCAATATGACCATAACAAAGTCGATCTTTGCCCATATTGGAGCTCATGTTGGATAGTTTCTTGTTGGAGAAACATTGATGTTTGGGCTATACCACCATTTTGATATTTATTGGACAGTACTCAATGTTGAGCTGCCTTCCTGCAAGCAAAATATGTATATGAAGTGTGATGGGAATGACTACTCTTTGTACTCTCATTCAGATGTGTGGCAGCTTCTTGGTGGCCTAGAGTGCCAAACTTTCTCTGGACATTACTCCATTCCAGTTTACACTAAAGGAATGTACATTTTGTCGGGGCAAACTCATGGACTTTGAAATACAATTCTAGTAAATGGAACTAGTTTGACTGGAAACAGAGGGACAGATTTACGTTCCCTGGCGCATCCCTGCAAATCAGCATGGATGCGCCAGGGAAGATGCGTCACGCAAGTTTGCCCTTGCGCTACCGCAGATGCGCCGCATTTACAATGCGGTGCATCGTGGCGCAAGGACAAGCAGATGCGTGACGTATCTGCCGGCGTAAGGTTGGCGCAGTGCTGAAGTCGTGTCGCAAGCACAACGCAACTCCAGCACTGTTCCAACCTACCCTATCCCTAACATGGTGTGTCAAGCCTTACGCCTGCTTCAAGCAGGCGCAGGGTTTTGACGCATCAGCATTGGGAAAGTGACTCAGTGAAATCTTATAGATTTCACTGAGTCACTTTTCAGGGGCATTCCTGCGACGGAATGTCCCCCCCGTGTCGCAACGCCCACATGAAACCTGACGCAGGTTTCACGTGGCGCAGGGCTTTACACCGTAACGCATCTCCATAGATGCGTCACGATGTAAATCGGGCGCAATGTGGCGCAGGGTTTACGCCACCGCTGCGTCACAAAAGTGACGCAACGGCGGCATTAAAGGGGCGCAAGTCCCACATAAATCTTCCCCAGAGTTGGGAGTCATTTTAAGGTGTCCATGCTTACGTGGTATTTTGATCTTTTTGGTGCCAATGTAGAGTTTAATTTGCTCTGCTATGGGGTAAGATTAGTGACCCTTCTTTCCCGCGTATAGAGGGATTGCTTCCTGCATGCAAGGAATAGCTACTGCTACTAGGTTTGTTGGAAACTTATGAAGATGTGGCAACAGCGATGACAAAAATAAACAAAGAATATGAGAGCAATCGAGGTAGTCTCAAGATTTGATAGCTGATAAATCAACGTAGAGCTCATGTTCTTGTGATTTCGAAGTCATTTTTATATCTGAAACTTTTAGAAGGGTTCATGTAAAGGAGGGGTTTTTATGGTATTTTGATTTGCACATTTGCCTACTTTAGTGGTGCATGTCCATTAATTTGGGCATTAAAAAGGCAACAATCATGTTATGATTGAATCCATTGATAATATTTTGTTTTTGACCATAAGAATTAATTGTATTTTGTTGATGTCAGCATAGTCACTATGGATATGGTGGCCATAAACAAAGCCTACAACGAGTTTAATTTATTATTTAATAGAATCTAGGAAAATATGGTTACTTGTGGTTATTTAAAATCAACATTCCTTCCATATTCGTGCTCTGCTGGATTTATCTGCAGCAGTTGATACAGTCTCTAATCCCAGGCATATCCATAGGATGCAGGAGATAGGAATTCAGGGCTTGGCATTACATTGGCTTAAAGATTTTCTTTACAATCATACCTAAACTATTTATTTGAGTTCTTATAAATCCTGCATTATGCCATTGGACAAAGGGGTGCCACAGAGCTCCTGTCTATGCCCTACCTTATTTAACATCTATGCGGTCTCCCATGCTAAGATCATCAAAGTCTTTGGATTCAAGGTAACATCTTATGCAGATGATGCACAGTTAATTATCTCCTGCCATGAAGATCTGCCCAAAATTAAAGAGTGTTTTGAGCCGGGAGGATAGCAATTGCTGATTGGATCACAGTTAACTGTCTTCAGTTGAATGCTGTCAAAACTGAATCCACACTGTTTGACTGGGCCCAACAGCTTTGGTCCTCTCATTGGTAGCCTTCGGAACTTGGCATAGCTCCAAGTCCTAAACCAGCGGTCACAAGTCTGGGTGTCCAATTGGATCAAACTTTTGCCATGAAGGAGCAGGTTTCAACTACAATCGGGATATGCTTCTACACAATGCGCCTGCTGAGGAGAGTTTTTCCCTCCTCCCTCGCCCAGTGACGCAAACCCTTGTATTTGGACTATGGAAATGAGCTTCTGATCTTGACGAATAAGACGTTGCTTTTTAAACTCCAAGTGGTGCAAAACACAGCTGCCCGTCTCATCTGCAATTCTTCAACTGAAATTCCTTCTTACCCTCTTTTACGATCTCTATATTGGCTACAAGTCCATAAAAGGATTCTCTTTAAAATGTGTTGTCTGACACATAATTCCTTACTTAGAAAAGGTCCCAGCCATCAATCATCCAGACTAGTTCATTGCTGCCCTACTACACGTCTGAGATCTAGTGATGAATCACTGTGGAGTGTCCCAGGGGCGTAACACAGGCCCCCGCAGCCCCTGTGGTGCGGGGGGCCCCAAGCTCCAGGGGGCCCCCTCAGCACAGCACTCTGGCTGCAGAGCTCCTGATTGAGCCCAGATGCCCCCCCCCCCCCACATGCCTTGCAGGGAGGCCCCCTCAAGTTTCGTTACACCAGTGGACTTTCCCACTTGTCAGAAGGACCCGTACAGGCGGCAGATCCTTCTCGTAGCTTGCCTCTCTGTATTGAAATAGGTTTCCTCTGCACATTTGTATATGCATGGATCATCTCAAATTTAGAAAACTATTGAAAACAATGCTCTTTTAGAACAGGAATTCCTTGTTTGGCATGCGCCTCTGGCCAGGCGCCAAGATACCCCTCTCAGGGTGATTTGTGAGCTGTATAAATTATATTAACATAACATAATATAAACTACACTAGCTAGGTGAACTAGTTAGTACTGAAAATATTGAATATTATAGGGGCAATGAGTTGCACTTCTACTATTATGTATTACTTTCATCATTTTAAAGGATTAGATTATGCTTTCATATTCGAATTAAAGTGTTATTTTTTTCAAGCACAAATGATGCAAAGGTCTTCTCTGCGATTTACAGGATTCCAAGAAGTAAGTTAAACCTTTCTATAGACTTGCCGATAATAGGATTATTAGTGTACCATATTATTCAAAAAGGCTTTGTTAAAGAACTAATTAAGACTTAATATGCACAATTCAGTCAAAAACACTTGCTAGTCAAACTCATACAACAAACCGATTGTATTAATTTATTCAACAATATAAATGCAAATTATTATAAATTGTTCCTTTGCAAGATCTGGAATGCACTGAACTCAAACACAATCATTTATCGTCGCCGTTCAGATTACCTCTTCCATTTATCACGCCGGACCATTTTCCAACATAAAACAGTCTTTTTCTTTGCGCAATGTGTCAGCACATTTCTTATCAAATTAAACTACACTTCTGTGGTTTCGAAAAGTTTGAAAATCAGACCAACATTCCGGAAACAAAATGCAGCAAAGGGGGGCTAGCGTTCCCTGCGCAGAGGTGATCTATGTAATTGCTATTGGGGGACTTGAAAAGTTATATTTTATTTTTGCACTGTTGTTAGTGTTCTTTCTTAAGATGTCTTCTGACGCAAAAGAACCCGTTTTTCTCTGTAAGTGCGTTCCTGAGATGTTGTGGCTTTGGTTTGCGTGTGTACAGTGGTGACATTTACACAGCTGGCGGTAATCAAATGTTCTTCTTAGTCACACCTGGGCTTGGCGTTGATGGCCTCGAGCCTTTGTTATTCCCATGGCAAAAGCTGTGTTTCCATCTGGCTAGCTTGCCCTCCATCGAAAACTCGCAGATTGAGCAATCAGTGCTCTGTCGTCTTGTAAACACAATTTATTGTGCGTTGGTTATTCTGACGCAGTTTGTCAAGTGTATAAACGGCACAATAAGAATCAGGCTGGCGGTATTGCTTTCTTTTTAAACACAAAAACATGACAGAATCTCAGTAAAACTGTCATAGGGTGAGACAAAACATAATAAAATGGCAGCATCATGTAAAAAAGCATAGTAAACGTTTAAAGAGATATAAAATGAGCTAAGCCCTTGGTCTGAAGTAAGAGAATAGGATGAATATATAGACTGAATGAATGAATGAATTGTAGATTTGTATAGCACTCAGCTAGTCAGCAGAGTGTCCCGACGTGCTCACGTCGCCTCAGGTTAAAGCATAGGGTTTTAATGCCTTCCTGAACAGGTGTTCCTAAGAGATAGTCTTCAGGGAGAGGTAAACCAAGTTCCATTCCTTGCATGGAAGCACTAAAAACGATCCACCGTGTACCTAAATTTCCGGATGCGTGGCATCCAAACTCGGAGGGCCACAATATATCGGAGGGTGTGGGGAATGATAATGTTGGGTTATATCAAATTAATGCTTAATTTGAGCTAGTGCTTTCCGGTGCTAGGGAACAGCACTTAATTGTCAGTACTGGCTCTTGAGACAGTCCACCAAATGGTGGTGGTGTCTGTCAATTTTTGAGCTAAGTAAAAATATTTATTGAGTCGATATTTATTCAAAATGAATAACAGCTGTCACTCACTTTCTTATAGGTTTGGTTAGCCTGGGATAGCTTGAATTTTCACACTTGTAGCAGTGCGGTGGTTAGTACTTGCTTTGTTCTCTTATTGGCAGCACTGGCAGGGGAAATGAGTGATGCAGGCTGCCATAGCCTCCCGAGAAGGGCCCTGGAACTATTTTTTTTTACTAATTAAGCACAAGTACTGCAGGTCCATTTGCAGAAGTCCGGATGTATAAAGACCAGCGTCTTGAAAAAAATCCTTTTCTCAAACAGGAGCCAGTGTAATTCATACAAATGCAAAAAAAGCAGGGGTGAGTGCCCCAGGAGATGCTCATCCTTGAATAATGGGAATGATTAAGGAGTTCAGATGTCCTTGGAAAATGGGAAACCCCTGACTCATTAGAACAAGTTTCACAACTTGGAACGACCACTAAAGAACATGCCACTCTATCAATGTCGGTGCCTCACACAGCTTCACACTGATATCGACCATGCATACCATGCTCTGACCATTCTACAGAGTACATAATTCAAGTATGATACTGGCTTATCAGCTGAGATTGTACTTGCAATTACTCGAAATGCTTTGAGAAGGCCCCTGCCCTCCACACCAAGTAAGGGGTGAAACACGCATTGGGTGTCCCCTGTGACCTGATAACAGGAAAACCATAATAAACAAATGTGACGCACTTGGGTGGCATCCTTCATCCCATTGGTCAGGGGTGCCCGATGCTTGATGCCCAGGAAAAGTGAATGAATATGGAAGAGTTGCCATACAACTCAGATCCCTGCCTGGAAAATTCAAGAGAATAAAGACTGCTCTGCAGGAACCCCTGGCCTGCACTCCAAGAGGTCTGCACTCATAAGGACTGCTCCTGATGCACTCTTTGGAACACCAGTCCTAAGGACTGTGCCTTGCTTCAAAAAGGAATAAGGAGGTACTCCCTGACAGCAACAGGTGCAACAGAGCTACAAGAGATCTACAGCCTGAAACAAGTAGAAGAAGCACTGCCCTGCTGGACCCCTTCTCTGCACCCAAAGGACTCCACTAGGAAGGACTGCTCCTGCTGCACAATCTGGTACTACAGCCCTAAGGACTTTGCCTTTCTTCACAAGGATTAAGGAGTGGACTCCCTGCAAGCTACAGGTCAACAGAGGCCACCTGCACCATTTCCACAAAGAAGTCCCCATTCTGGAGTGGACCAGTGGACTTTTAAGAATATGGCCAGGTGCATGTGGAAACTGTAGTCCTAACATCCAAAGTGTCATTAGAGCTTCTTGACCCTTGGATTGGTAATTTGGACACTTTGAACCCCCACAAGGAACTTCTGGAAGAAGTTTTAGTGGTTTTGAGAAGTTTTGTGTAACTTTTGTAAAAAGGTCCATAAGCCGACCAGGTGCATTCTGGGACTAGGTGTCCCAGACACCAAGAGGTTAACCAGAGCGTCTGAATCTGTGGCTGGTGCTGAGGACCACTTTCCTGCATCAAGTAACTCTTCTGAAAGTAAGTGTAAAAAAAAAAATGACTTTCCCATTCCAGCATGACCTTTTTTAACCCTTTGAGTGGTTTTTGCTTCCAAGCTCTAGTTTTACTTTTAATCTTTAAACATGCATATCTCTGGTTCCCTACATTGTTGCTTTAGTGTCTATTTGTTCATAAAAATGTCTTCTATTTTGATAAAATATATTTTTTTTTTATTGTGTGTTGCCTTTCTTATTTAATGTATTGGTGTTTTTAAAGGCTCTACACGACTGTCTCTTAAGTTAAGTCTGCCTGCTCGATGCCAGCTACCGTGGGTTGAGCAAGGGAATAATTTATTGAGATTTGCACTGACCCTTTTATTTGTTTGTGTCCTTATTACTAGTGGTAAGTCACTACTTATCACTACTAATAATCCACTTTCCAATACTGTTGTATTGCAGATGAATTGATAGACTTATTATGGGTGCTAACTAGAAGCCCTTTCAAGTTAAACCATTGTGTGTCTCTATTTATTGTTGATATTATCAATTTATAGTCTATTTGTATAGGATAAAGAGAGCCCAATTTGAGTTGGGTAGTCACTGAATATCTTCGAGCTTCAGGAAGAGGTATTAAATCACTATTTTGGAATCTACCTCTGCAATATCCTCTACAATAGGCACAACAGGGTGGAGGGCCAGTGGAGCCTCCTCCAGATGTTCACCTTGTTCATAAATCAAAGGATTGGTCATTACTACCTTCCTCTAAATCATTCACCATATTTTTTCATTCATTGATGAGATGATCAAGGATCAGCGCTTTTATTATATAGGTTTGTACAGTGCACAGCTACCCAAAAAGGGTTTCCAGAACTACTCTACAGTGAGGAACGCAGAATCACAACAAAAAGGTTACTCCCATTGCCAGAATTAAAACAACCAAGGGGATTATTTACAAGCCCCTTGTGCCACAGGTGAGTCATTTTTTTGATGCACCGCCGGCGCAGTGTGCTGACCCATATTCAGAAGACTATGCAAAGCCACCCTGAGTGGCTATTCATGGCCTTATAAATATGGCCTCAATTCATGCATCACTTTAGCGTGACAGGGGCTTGCCATGGGTATTGCTGTGGGTATTCCCATGCAACACCCATAGATTCCTCTGCATTCTCAGATTTACAACATTTCATAAACCTGGGAATGCATCAGAATCCTATGCCTTCCCAGGGGAGAGGTTAGGAGGCACAATGCGGATAAATACTTTAATTTCTCCTAGTTGTTTCCTTATTCTATGCTTGCTGCATTCTGCAGCACACATAGAAAGAGGAAAAAGTTTCTTGTTTTTGAACAGGAAGGTGTCCCTTCCTGCACAAAAACAATCATCCCCGCAATGCAGGCACCCTTGCACTATGGTGCAAGGGTGCCTAAGTTGGCGCGTAGCAGGCAATTGTACACCACCACAGGGATGTGTCATATTGTTGCAAATATGATGCAGCCCAGTGCTTTTAAAATGACACAGCTCAGCGCAGCAAAATGGATTGCAGCACTGCACCATTTTGCATTTTGTTGTAAATAAGGCCCGAGGTTTTTAACTTCTTGCAGAAGACCGATAGAAAGCGACAAGCTGTCTGATCAGGTGGTAGGAATTTTCCCAACTTCGGACCTAAGGGGTAAAAGACTTGGCCTCTTTGCTGGGATCTCCTAATTCTAGGAATTGCAGAAAGATCGAGATTGCTTTAAAGCAAGGACCAGCTAGGTATGTATTGTGACACCAGAGATCTAGGATAGATGGGGCCAAAGTTAGAAATACATTTATGTACAGAGCATAGTGCTTTGAATTGAACGTGACAATTAGTTGGTAGCCAGTGAAGTTCACGGAGCAGGCTAGCATTGGGATACAATTTAGAGGGGTGAAGTAGGAGCCTTGCTGCCATGTTTTTTACTATCTGAAGCCGCTTGTGCAGGCTCTTCATCACAATTTAGTACTGAATATTTTCGTAATCCAGCCTGGAATGACAAGGCCTGGATAACGGTTCTTTGGGCAGAGATAGAGACACATCCCAAAATGTTCCCGAGCCATCTTCAAATACCAAAACAGGTAGCAGCCACCTTCGTGATTTGGTGACTCATCAAGCCAAACTCCCAGATTCTTGACCATGAGTAGAGGAGTGGGAGCAGTACCAATAGGCCCAAGACACAAATGTGATCCCAAAAGTGGGGGAGGTTGACCACCAGCAGAACCTCAGTCTTATGCCCGTTCAGCTTAAGAGAGTTAGAAATGAGGTCGAAAAGAACCAGTCCAGCTGTGCCACAGGTATCTAATTGTTTCCTTAGATATTTCATCAAGGGCAAGAAGAGCTGACTCCGTGCTATCTCCTGCTCTCATTGTGAGAGGTGGAGCAGACCATTAAGCTCTGTGTACATCGTGAACTGTTTATTCATATACTTTTCCAGAATTTTTGACAGAATAGGAAAAATTCATATCGCCCTACAGTTAGATCAGGTAAAAAGATTGAGATTAGGTTTTTTGAGTAGGGGCATGACCATTGAATGTTTCCATGCATTTGGAACAATGCCTTCCGTAAGTGAGGCATTTAGAAGCTGAGTGAGTAAGTCCATGGATTGTGGTTCGAGTTTACCAAGCACCCAGGGAGGACATTAGTCAAGAGGTGAAACTGACTTGATAGTGGTGAGCAGAGATAAGAATGTTGGAAGATACAGAAGCTGAAATGAGCTCAGTGAGCTGGACTAGACAAGATGATCCCGTTGAGAGTTATAGTCTAGTGTAAGGGAAAATGTGACCTGAATGTCTGCAAAATATTTGGAGAAAAAAGTAGCTAACTGGTCACACTGAGGTTGTGAGAGAGGGTTAACTGGGGCCATGTTTGCTAGGTCAGATAGTGTCTTTACAACCTTGAAGTGAGATTTAGAACAATTTTAGACCAAACTGGTTTTATCATAGAAGAAGGAGGCTCTAGCTGAGCGACCATTTTTGTGAAAATCTTATAGGGCCAACTTATACTTGACTTTGTCCTCTGCGCAGTAGGATTTGTGCCAAATTCTCTCAAGTGATTTACAAATCTTTTATTTTTGCACAGAGTATCATTGAACCAGGGGGCTAGTTGGAGTGTTCTGTGATGCTTTCTTATTGTGACAGGAATTAGAGAGTTGAGCGCAGACCTAATACAGCTGTCAATGCTTGAAATTTAGCAGGAAGCATAACCTCTTGCTAACAGCGAACATCCAAGAGTCTTACACAAATAGTGATATCAAGTACATACTTGGGTCTGAGAACAGGTTCAAAACTAGTTTGTTCTGAATGTTTTGACATGTGGTCTATGAAACAAATTTGTTTGTAATAGCCATTTATTTTCGGCTATATTTGAAAATATGAATCAGAGTTTTGTCAATGTCTATAAATGTAAAAAGTATTATCTTGTTTTGAAAAAAAAAGCCTAAGTGGGCACATATACCCAATGGATGTATGTGATTTAAAGTGTTTGACATAAAAGTATTGGCAACATAAAAAAACAAGATAGCAGGTAATCAAAACCCAGAACCCTAAATAAAGAAATAGAGTGTGGGGAATGATCACCACATAGGCATAATACAGTTAGTACATTTTCTAAAAGTGGCATTTTCAGAATTGTACCTTAAAATCCGACTTTTAAAGGGAATGTTAAAGCATATTTCTATCTACTCCCAATAGAAAGATAGCACATATTAAATGTAATAAGATAAACCAGTGTTGGCCAATGGGAGAGATAGACCTTACAGTAGTGAAACATTACTTTAGGAATTTTTGACTACCAGATCATATAAATCTTAAACCCACATGTCCTACTGTATAAACACAATACACCCTGCCCTATGAGCCTTTAGGGCCTATCTTAGGGGTGACTTATAAGTAAAGTGCACAGAGTCTTAAAAGGCAACAAAAACAGGTTCAGCAAAGGAAGGGAGTGAAAGTAAAAGATTTGGGGTGACCCCATAGAGAGGGTCAAGTCCAAAATTCCTATTATTATTTATGAAATTGTTCTTATTTTGTTTGTTTTTTCCTCCATTTTTCCCTTTACCACAGAATAAATGCCTACAACCCTCCTGGGATAAAGGCAATCAACCAGTATTCTCCAGCCATCTCTGACCTGGGCTTCTCTTTCAATCTAACTCCAGATTTAACCCTTCTCCTTGCAGTAAGCCTCAAGGCCTCAACACCATTTGTGTCTTGCCCTTCCTCATTTCCTTTTCCTTTGAGAGTTCCAGGTGAGGGCTTGTCTGGTGGTGTTTGATGCAGGCTTGCGGAGGGTGTGACCTATCCAGCCTCAGTTTATTTTTATGATTTCTTCATGAGCAGGAAGTTGGAAAGTCTATTGCCATAGGTCATTGTTGCTGATGGTATTTGGCCAGTGGATTTGGAGCATTATCCAGAGACAGTTGTTGATGAAGGTCTGGACTTTGTTAGTGGTGGCTCCTTTTTTTTTTAATTAAATTTTTTATTCATGCTCGTAAATACATACAAACAAGCTGGGGACAGACAACATTTAGACAATTCAAAATACAAAAAGAAAAAGTATAACTTTTGTTAGTCAAATTCACTTATCCAGTCATTAAGTGGTCTCCAGATCTTAAGTCCCTTGATTCTTCCTTTTTTCCCTTTTCGAATATAGAGGGCTTTCTCCAAATTAAATATATGAAGCATACGCATTTTCCATTGTCCAAAAGTAGGTGGTAGCGGATCTAACCACGAGGAGGCAATACATAATCTAAGTACTGACATAGCAATAAATAAAAACTCCATGCTATTATCTACTGGTGTAGATACACCCAAGAGCATAAGTTGGGGGGTTAACAGAAAATTTCTATTCAAAACATATTGTAAAAATGTTGTAACCTCCTGCCTTAAATTATCCAAAGCCGGACATGTAGAAAAAATATGAACCAGGTCCGCCCCCAAAATATTGCATCTGAAACAGTGTATACCCCCGTGCCACCCCATTTAACAATTTTCGAAGGGGTAATATAAAGATCAAATAAAGTCTTATAACATTGAGCCTTAAGATTTGCTGTAGTTAATACAGTGTTAGCCAAACCAACAGCTCTTTCCAATCCTGAGTCTGTAATCTCGAGCCTTTCCTGCCATTTTAGAGAGTGTTTCTCGATATCGTCAGAAACCCCTTCGAGAAAGATTTTATAAAGTTCGGAGATTGATGGAGGAGAATCACTGGTAATAACCTCCAGCAGGGGTATCACAGAATAGCCTTTTAAACCACCTCTTTTTTTAGTTATAAAATCCCTCAATTGTAGAAATTTAAAGAAGTCTCTATTACTAAGATTAAATCTATTTTTAATTATTTCAAATGTGGCTGGTTGGTCACCGACCAATAAATCAGAAATTCTACAAGCCCCCGCCTTGATCCATCTCACTAAGCATCCGTCAAACAGCGTTGCAGAGATCTGAGTATTATCTAAAAATGGGGTATATCTGCTAAACCTACCCAAACCAAGTTTATTTCTGGCATGTGTCCAATTTTTATATGCTGTGATCAAGATCTTAAATCGTGTCTTTTTAAAATAGCTAGGCTCATATATTTTTAATAGGCATCCTCTAGCATCCTGACCCAATAAGATCTCATATATGGAAGGGACATCTTTCAAGATCGGAGGAGCCTTTTTATCTGCTCGAAATATAGGCCAATAATATTTAAATGATGCTGCTAGATAATACAGTCTAATATTGGGTAATCCTAATCCTCCTCTTTCCACTGGGAGTGTTAAAAAACAATTTGCACGGCGTATTTTTTTAAAAGACCAAATGAACCTGGCGATCTCGCGGTCAATCTGACGAAACCAAGTATTGTGAATTTCTAAAGGTATTGTGCGGAAAATATTTAGAAGCTTTGGAAGGACAATCATTTTGATCAGGTTGCATCTCCCTATTATAGATAATTTCAAATTATCCCAACGACCTGTATCCTTCTTAATTTTAGAAATAATAGGGGTAAGATTAACATCGACTATTTCCTTTGTTTGGGCCTTTACTCTAATCCCAAGATATATTGCCTCCTCTACTATTCTTTCATCCATATAGGCCAGATGTTTGTTTAGTAAAATCTGAGTTTTACCCCTGCTAAGCTTGTAGCCAGAAACTCTGCCAAATTTTTCTGCCAAAGTTTCGACTTCGACCAACGTATTAGATAATTCTGAAGTCACAATTGCGACATCATCTGCATATGCCAAAATGTTCGTAGAAAAATCATTCAAAATAAAGGGGGATATGTTCTCAGAGGCCTCCAAAACCCTAAGGAAGGGATCCATGTATAACGCATATAGCAGAGGGGAGGATGGGCAGCCTTGTCTTGTCCCTCTTTCTATAGAAAAGGGTTCGGAAAGACAACCCATAATCTGAACCTGTGCTACTGGTTTATGGTAAAGAGCCTGAATTGCCCTGATAAAACCTTCACCTAAATTGTTCGCTTCTAAGCATATCCAAAGATAACTCCAGGAAACGCGATCGAACGCCTTTTCTGCATCTAAATAAGCAACCGCTAAGGGAAGCTTTATAACATCAGAGGCATCCAATAATGTAATAAGTCTTCTAATATGATCCTCTGTCCCCCTTCCCTGGATAAATCCATGTTGCCATCGGGAAACAAGATGTAACATAACTCTATTGAGACATGAGGCAAAGATCTTGGAGTATAATTTAGTATCACTATTTAAAAGAGTGATGGGTCTATAGGAGCCCATATTTAGCGGGTCCTTCTCCTTCTTTAAAAATACAACAATATTTGCCAGCCCCCAAGACATCGGTGGGACCGCTCCAGCTTTAACAAGGTTGAAGAGAACTAAAAGCTCCCTTCGTATCTCCTTAAAAAAAGTTTTATAAAACTCTAATGGTATACCATCTATTCCCATAGCTTTACCAGATGGTAAATCAGATAGCGCTTTCTGTAATTCCTCATACGAAATTTCTAAATCAAGATGAGATGCCTCCTCATCTGTTAATTTTGCTTTGGGGAGAAAAAAAGTGTCACAGATTGTGTCCAATGAAGTATCTGCTGTATATAAGGCTCTATAGTAATCTTTAAACGAATCTCTAATTTCTTTCTCATCTGAAATTATATCGCCATTGATGTTTCTAACTTGATCTGTATGTCGAGCGGATATCTGTTGCCTAGTTTTAACGGCAAGTAATCGCCCAACCGTCTCGCTGTATTCATAACAATCCTGCTTTCTAGCTAAATAAATGCCAGCTAGCTTATTTAAATACAAATCACTTAAAGCCGTTTTAGTTACTGAAATTGAATCCAAATTTCCTGTTAGTTCAGTCTTATTTCCCACTTTAGTTATTAATTCTGTTTCCCGATGGGAAAGCTTCTGATAATAATTCTTGACTTGCAAGATATGTTTCTTCTTTTTAAGCGCACCAAAGCTAATAGTTTCACCTCGTATCCAAGCCTTAAATGTGTCCCAAACAATCCCTAGGGATGCAGTACCATTATTAATCCTAAAGAATTCCCCTATTCTAGTTCTCATATAATCTCTATAATCTTTATCTAAAAGGATGGCCCTTTTGAATGTCCATTTTTTACCTATGTTTACCATACCATCCAGGGGAATTTGGAGAACTAAGGGGTTGTGATCTGATAGAACCCTTGGATATAATTCAATTTTTGCTTCCTTTAATAACAAGGAGGAGACTAAAAAATAGTCGAGCCTGGCAAATTTCTGATGAGGGGCTGAATAGTAAGTAAATCCCAGATCCGGACCTCTTAATTTAGGCCAAACGTCGATAAGCCCCAGATCAGTTATCAGATCATTAATTGCCTTACGTATTTGTTGTTTACGTTCTGTGGTCGCTTTACTATCTGTCTTTTTGGCGCCATTGATATTTAAATCCCCACATAAAACATAGGGCGCTGGCCATGATGGAAGCTCCATTGCAATATATCTCCAAACTGAAGGATCATCTAATACAGGAGAGTATATTGAAGCTAAGGTAAACACACTTGATCCACATTTAATGGTCATTAAGGTCCATCTTCCCAGTCTATCCGCAGCCTTTCTATCGCATCTAATACTGCTATTTCTAGATAGTACAGCAACACCCTTTGTCCTGCAATCCTGTGTAGTATGAACAAGTCTTTTAAACCCCAGGCTATCTCATAAATTACTATCTCTACTAGCTATATGCGTCTCTTGCAGACATAGCAAGTCTATATTCAAAAATTTAAGATCTTCTTGGAGCTTTCTTCTTATGTTTTTATCATTAGGGCCGCAGATATTAATAGAGGCTATACGAATAACCGATCTAACCATTATTTACTGATATCGATTTTCTCAATATTATCTTGCCACTAAAATACTTTTTTTTTACATTACCAGCCTTATTTTTCAAAGGCTCATTATAAACAATGAATCCTTTGAAAATCAAATCCAAAAAGTAACACACAAAATGAAAACACCTATCTGTCACCAGCTGTGCAGAGCTGAGAATACTTGTGTCAGTTATGTCAAAAACGAGCATTTTTTTTTTATACCCACCCCCCCCAAATCTCCCCTCCCCCCACTCCCCAGCAAATCCACCCAACCCACCCAACAATGCGGTCTTGGTCGAGACCCCATTCCCCCCCAGCCCTCCCTCCCCTTCAACGAGGCATTAGGACCGATGGTCCCAAGGATGTAGCGAGCCGAGCTGCCCCGGACCAACCCCACAGTGATACTCCAATTATACTCCAAATTATTTTATCTTGCATAAAGCACACTACACGCCCATTCAGAATACCAAAGATAAACCAAAAAAAGAAAAACACCTTTCTAATAGATTTATAGTGAGAGTAGAAATATCTTAGCTGCTGCTTCTGAGGTGAAACACTTTGTTTGATTCTTGCTCACTATCTTTAGTTTGGCAGGATTTAAGAGATACGCTTGAGCTCCATTATTATTAAAAGGTGTAATAAGCTGTCGCAGCTTCCATCTAGTTTCAACTGTAACTGGGCAATAATCTGGGCGCACAAAAAACTCAACCCCTTTACCCATTTTTTTTCGATCAGGGCGGGCTAAATCATATAGGGCCTCTCTTGCTAGAAAATTATTAACAGAAATTAAAATGGCTCTAGGGTGAGGAGAACCCTGTGCTTGATTAGATCTAGCACGTTGAATAAAGGGAGATCTATGGGCGTGCAATATCTCTAAATTCCAGTCCCATTGGGTTAAGGTAGGAAAGGCTTCGATAAACAGATCAATAATAAATCGACGAGCATCAGATCCTTCCAACCCCTCCGGGATGTCAATAACACGTAGGTTATTCCTGCGCAAGCGATTTTCCAAATCAGTAAGTTTCCAGGCAATGTCATTTTTTACTGTAGTTAGAGTCTCTGTGGTAATTTTCTGAGCTGCTAGCTCATCTTCTAAACTGGAGATTCTCGCCTCAGCCTCCGTGAAGCGCGCCGTAAACTCAGCACAGGATTTCTCTATGCGCCTCACCGTGTTCTGCAGTTTGTGACAAGCACCCTGCACCCTTTGACTTTCCGCTCTGGTTTCTTCCCTATGTGCTTTAATGCTCTGAAATATATCTGCCAAAGAAACATTTTCAGGATCATCTGGCGGACTGATAGCCCTGCCACCGACTGCTTCAAATTGTGGGGTAAATGAGTAATCCCATTGTAGTTTCTCTAATTCTTCTTCGGGAGTAGCCGACGTAATTGGACCCCTATAGCTATTCTTTTTCCGTACAGTTTGAGAGTTGTCAACAGTCGCATAGCTCCATTTTTCCTTTTCAGCCTCTTGGCACTCACTTGCCTGGCGTTCATTAGTTTTGGCCAATGGGCTCTCGCTGTCTGATAAATCAAGCTCACCGTCAGATGAGCCAGAGAGAGAAAAAAAGTCACCAGAATCCAAAGCCTTAGCACCCTCCTGCTGTGGAGCCTTAGCTGGGTGCTTTAACCCCTTGTGTGCCACGCCCTTTCCCCGCCCTGTGCCGGGCGTTGCATTAGCAGGCGGGGTTCATGACGAGCTGGACTTGTCATGGGCACAGCGCGACCGTGCTCCATGACGAGTCCAGCTCGTCATGGGCACAGAAGGGGTTAAAGCTAAATTAGGCACATTAGCCACAGGCGTCTGGATGCTCATAGAATTGCTTGTATCAGCAGATAATCCATCTTTTTTTATCTTTTTTCCCCTCCAATCCATCAATGATTACACCATTTCCAGTCATCAATGTTGCTCCTAAAATTGATTTTTCAGTTATGTCTGTGTTTATCAACTCAGTCAATGAGTTATTTGTGGCATCGTGCTCTGGCGCTTTCTCACCGATTACAGCTGTACCCTGCGAGGGAAGACTGAGCCCTGCTATGTTATTTTCAGTATTGACAAGTGAGGAGGCAGCGTTTTTCTTGCCCTTGTTAGTGAAAATCGTAGGAATAATACGCTTACCCCCTTCAATCTTCCTCTCCGCCGGGGTTGCAGCTTTTCCCTTAGTGTTTCCTCCAAACGCCAAGCCGCCAGCAGCTGCACCGCCAGCGGTCCCGCTCTTGGCTGCTCCGCGAGCTCTACCCCGCCCAGCCTTCTGCGGCATCCTAAAGATTGTTGCTGGATCGCCGCTACCCCGCCACGGCCGTCCCAAGACCCAAGCCTGCGTCCAGAGTCTTCTTGCCGCGGACAGTGTTGGAGAATGCAGAAACAGCCAGAGCATATCGGTGCGCTATGCGGTAGGTAGAAAATAGCGTAGTGGTTCGGTTCAGTCCGCTGTCGATCCGCCGTCAAACCGCCATCATTCCGTCCCTGGTTAGTCCGGAGCAGGAATCCCAGCTCACACAGCCGTATCAACGGCCGCCAGCTTGTCCCCCGTTAGTGGTGGCTCCTGTTGCCGCACAAGTTTCTGCTCCATACAGAAGGACCGATTTTACATTGATGTCAAACAGCCTAATCTTGGTTTGCAGTGTTAGATCCATGGAGATTCAGATCTTCTTCAGCTGAATAAAGGCAGGCTTTGCTTTGCATTTCTTGTCCTGACGTTGATGCCAGTGTCATCCTGCTTGTCTATGACACTGCCTAGGTAGGTGAAGGTCTCAACCTCTTACAGTACACTGCCTGCTGGAGTAATTGCAGTTGTGCTGGCCATGTTAGCCTTCAGTATCTTGGTTTTTCCCTTGTGGATGTTGAGGCCAAGTTGTGCTGATGTGGCCACCACTTAGCCAATCTGCTCTTGCATCTGCAGATGGGTATGGTAGAGTAGGGCCAGGCCATCTGCAAAGTCCAGGTGGTCAAGTTGAGTCCAAGGTGTCCACTGGATCCCATTTCTGTTTCTTGCTGTGGATGTCTTCATGATTCATTCTATAGCCAACAGGGCAAATAACCCTGACAGACTGGTCCTCATTTTGAAGGATTCCATAAGCTGTCCTCCATGGAATATCTTGCAGGTCAATACCTCATAAGAGTTCCTTGTGAATCTAACAAGTTAATCCGGCACACCTTAGTGGCCGAGGAGTTTCCAAAGGGTCTCTCTGTCCATGCTGTTGAATGCCTTCTAATAGTCGATGAAGTTGACATAGAGGGGTGATTTCCATTCCATGGACTGCTCAAAAATGATGCGCAGTGTTGCAATCTGATCTGTGCAGGACCTATTTGTGCACAAGCCAGCTTGCTAGTCTAGTAATTGGGCGTCAACGTTGTTCCTTCATTTAGTGCAGGATGACTCTGTTAAACACTTTGCCTGAGGTTGATAGAAGAATTAAATGTCTATATGTTTTGCAGTTACTCAGTTCACTTTTCTTGGCGCTTTTGATCAGATATCACTCCTTCAAGTCTGATGGCACTTTTCTTCTTCCCAGATTCTTCCAAACATGGGGTAGAGCATGTCTACTGATGTTTCAATATCTGTCTTTAGTGCCTCTGCAGGAAAGTTGTCAAGGCCTGCTTCCTTCCCATTTCTCAGACATACGATGGCTCGCCATATTTCATTCTTTGGGCTGCTGTAGTCGATTGACAAGTCCTTGTTAGCTGGCTGTATGTCTGGTGCAGACTGCGATACGTGCTAATTCAGCAATTTTTCAAAGTACACTACCCATCTTCATTGCTGACCTTTGTTACCCATGATTGTATTCCCAGCGTTGTCTTTAATAGGTCATTCTGGTGTGCTATATCTGCTGTATTGTTTCCTTGTTATGTCGCAAGAGTTTTTCAGGTATTCATGCCTTGCTGCTTCCTGGGCTTCTCTGTCAGGACCATTGATTCATTGATGGTATTTACCACAAATTGAGGACCCTAATACTTAGGAGTGCCTCCAAATAGAGAAGTAGTAGGCCTTTGGGATACCTAGAGAGTACCCCAAGAACAGTGAGGCCCTAAATGGTCTACCCACACTATAGACAAAACCAAGTTGCCCCATCAACCCCTATGCCCAGGTCGTGGTTGGTAGCAACATTTGATAGGTTTTAGGTTTCAATAGCTTCACCCAGGAAATATGACTACAGTTTCCATGTGTAAATATAGGAAAGTGAGAGATGGAATCCATTTTTTTTTTTTCAATGTTTAGTTATTCTGGATGATCACAATATTGCTTGCTTGGATTTGTAGTAATAATTATGTTGGAACTGGGGTTTGTCAATTCACAAGGGTAGCCTGGCTCGTGGCAGGAAGGCTCCCAATGGCCTTCTGAGTAAAGTAGCTGTGCAGCACACGCATCCACCCAAGCAGAGTAACGCACGCAATGACATGACACCACACCACTTGTGTTTAAAAACAAAACGTTTTATGTAGTGTTTCGTAGCAGGAAGTAAATCAGCATAAATTCATTAATAACTGTGAATAACATATGCAGTACATTTGCATGGATTCATTAATATCTGAATGACATACGCAGTAAATTAGCATGGATTCATTAATGACTGTGAATAACATAGGCAGTAAATTAGCATGAATTCATTAAAGACTGTGAATAACATAGGCAGTAAATTAGCATGAATTCACTAAAGATTGTGAATAACATAGGCAGTAAATTAGCATGAATTCACTAAAGATTGTGAATAACATAGGCAGTAAATTAGCATGAATTCACTAAAGATTGTGAATAACATAGGCAGTAAATTAGCATGAATTCATTAAAGACTGTGAATAACTTAGGCAGTAATTTAGCATGAATTCCTCCATCTACCAGTACTCCCACCCGCTTTAATGGTGTCACGGGATCTAAGGATCTTTACCCCTGGTAGTAAGAGCAAGTTTGTATGGTTTCCAGCCCCTACGATCAGAGGGGAATCTTTACAGGGCTTTGGCGCTAGCCTTAGGGTTCTTCCCCCACCTCATACGCTCGATGAATTAAGGCTCGGACTGTCCCCCTCCTTCCGGCGTCTCTACAGGCACATGCGGCCCAGTCCCAGTCTTTTCCCGGTGAGGGGCGGATTCAGATGCGGGGCTGCCTCCGGAGTGACTGGAGAGTTCTCGGCAGCCCTCCCGCGCTGATGGAATCTCCGCCCCCCCTCCCCGGGGATGTTACCTGTTCTCTTCGGCCCTCCGGGGCCCTTGCGCAGGTCTCGGCGAGATCTAGGAAGTTCCGAAGCCGTCTTACTCCTGCAGCACAGCTCGCGAGGAGCGGCGACGTGACGACGGGCTCAGGAGGATGGACGAGGGCGGGGGCGAGGCCTATGACACGGCCGGTGCCCCGTCACGTGATGAGGGGGGTGTTTCCTGTAATCGGCTGTGACCGCCGGGGCCTCCGCGTAGAGGGCTTTTCCTCAGCTGATGCGGGAGTCGCATCAGAGACAGCCGGTTCCCCAGTCAGCGACAGCGTCTTTGGACAGCGGCGGTGAGTTAGGGGCCCATCATTACTTTTCCGCTACTTTGCTGACAGGAACTCGGTGTGGTGGCGATTGGGGATAACGGCTAGCGCTTCTAGCCTAGCGCTTCTGGCTCAGCGCTGCAGGGCTCGGTGCTTCAGGGCTCAGCGCCTCAGGGGGGTGTCGGCGCTCCAAAGAGATAGTACTTCAGGGCTCAGTGCCTCAGTAACTCGGGCAGCGGCGGTGAGTGGGGTTTGATTAGCGCTTCACAGCCACAGCGCCTCAGGGGGATGACGGCACTCCACAGATACAGGTGGCGGTTTCTTGTGGCACTGATGGTTCTTTGCCCTTTGCCCTTGGTGAGGAATTGGTTATACAGATAGGGGGGGGGGGGGTTGAGTTGGAGGCTGCTGTCAGTCAGGCCTCTCTGGATGGTCCCCTGGGGATTCCCTCACACTGGGCCAGGTCAGTGGGTTTGGTCAGGTTTCCTCACAACTTAAAGGGCAAGGCCTAGACCTAGTCACCCCTAGTGGTATAGGTGCCCCCTCCCCCTTCTGCCTAAAACTCCAGCACAGGGTCTCCCCAGGTCAGTGACGCCCTCACAACTAACTAGAAAGTTTCCCGCCCTTTCTATTTATACCCCCAGGTCAGGTGACCTCTCTCTATTCCGGAAGGTTCCAGGGCCTTCTACATTCTAGGGATGGTCAGGGGAACCAGGCTAGTGATGTCACAATACCTAAGGGTTCTAGACAGCTCCTGACAACTAGGGTGCTACATGGAAGACCACTCCGCAGTAGCAGGGGTCTGTGGCAGCCATCTTGATGGTAGAGAGCACCTGCACCTTAGCATTGACTAGCAATGGTAAGGTGCCCGGAGACCTAGAGCCAACCAAAAAGAGGGTGGAAAAAATGAGGCAAGGGCGAAAAAAAAAAACCCAGGAAAGATCACCCTAGGGCGGACAGGTCTAACAGGCGTCCCCCCCAGCCGAAAGTGGGGAGACCTACCCAACCTCTAGGGAGCTCTCCTCGCTAAGGCGGAAAAACCGGGAGAGACCGTCCGCGTTGGCGTGGTCAACCCCGGGCCGATGTTCCACCCGAAAGTCCATCCCCTGTAGGGAAATGGACCACCTTAGTAACTTTGGGTTCTCGCCTCTCATTTGCATGAGCCAGCGAAGGGGGCGGTGGTCGGTCTGTATGAGGAAGTGAGAACCAAAGAGATACGGTCTCAACTTTTTCAGAGCCCAGACCACCGCAAAGGCTTCACGTTCAATGGTGCTCCACCGTTGTTCCCTGGGAAGGAGCCTTCTAGATATAAAGGCCACCGGTTGGTCTTGGCCATCCTGGTTCAGTTGCGAGAGCACAGCGCCTATGCCATGCTCAGAGGCGTCTGTCTGCACGATGAATTCCTTGGTGTAATCAGGAGTCCTAAGCACCGGGGCGGTGCACATCGCATGCTTCAAGGTGTCAAATGCCTCCTGGCAAGCAGCTGTCCAGTTGACTTTCCGTGGTTGCTTTTTAGATGTCAATTCAGTCAGGGGGGCAACGATGGTTCCATACCCCCTGACAAACCGGCGGTAATATCCAGTGAGGCCGAGAAAGGCTCGGACCTCAGTCTGAGTCTTGGGGGGCTCCCAGGCCAATATGGCCTCAATCTTGGCCTGGAGGGGCTGCACCTTACCCCCGCCCACCAGGTGTCCCAGGTAAACGACAGATCCCTGTCCGATCTGGCACTTGCTGGCCTTGATGGTTAGACCAGCCCGTTGCAGAGCCCGCAGCACCTCCTGGAGATGCTGCAGATGGTCCTCCCAGCCGCTACTGAAGACAGCTATGTCGTCCAGGTAGGCCGCTGAGAAGGACTCCATGCCAGATAGCACCTGGTTCACCAACCGCTGGAACGTGGCCGGAGCATTCTTGAGCCCAAAGGGCATCACTTTAAATTGAAAATGGCCCTCGGGGGTGGAGAACGCCGTTTTCTCCCGTGCTCCGTCTGCCATGGCAATCTGCCAGTACCCTGACGTCAAGTCAATGGTACTAAGGTACCGGGCTGCTCCCAGCCGGTCAATCAGCTCATCCGCCCGAGGGATCGGATGAGCGTCCGTCTTGGTGACGGAATTCAAACCCCGATAATCCACACAGAACCGAAGTTCTGGTGTGGTGCCCGGTGGGGCCGCTTTCGGCACCAACACTACCGGACTTGCCCAAGGGCTGCTGGAGGGCTCAATAACTCCTAGCTCCAGCATCTTGGTCACCTCACCCTGGATACTATTCTTCACTTTGTCGGACAGCCGATAAGACTTGGCTTTAACCGGTGGGCTGTCCCCTGTGTCCACATCATGGGTACACAGTTGCGTGAGTCCAGGCGTGAGGGAGAACAACGAGGCATACTGCTCCAGTACCTGGCGGCAGTCCCTCCGTTGTTCCGGGGTCAAGGATGGGGAGAGGACCACTCCCTCTACCGAACCATCCTTCTCTTGAGCCGCCAGAAGGTCAGGAAGAGGCTCACTCTCTTCCTCCTCGCTCCCATCCGTCACCATAAGGAGGGTCATCTCCGATCTCTCATGGTGCGGCTTCAGGCGGTTGGCGTGGAACACCCGATGGGGCTTCCGGGGGGTCTTCAAGTCTACTATATAGGTGTTCTGGCCTCGTCGCTCCACAATCTCGAACGGACCAGTCCACCGGTCCTGGAGGGCGCTAAGCTCCCCAGGCTCCATGACCCACACCTTCTGTCCAGCATCCAACTCCACCGTCCGAGCGTTGCGGTCATACCACTCCTTCATGACGGCTTGACTGGCCTCTAGATTGGTTGAGGCCTCCTTCCACAGCTTGGCCATCTGGCTGCGGAATGCCAGCATATAGCTGACAACATTCTTGGGGAAGCTTCATCGAAGTCTTCTCCCATCCCTCTTTGACAAGGCTGAGGGGCCCCCTCACGGGATGGCCGTAGAGCAGCTCAAAGGGGCTGAACCCGACTCCCTTCTGCGGCACCTCGCGGTACGAAAATAGCAAGCAAGGGAGGAGGATGTCCCATTTCCGCCTCAAGTCCTCTGGCAGGCTCCGGATCATCCCCTTTAAGGTCTTGTTAAAACGCTCTACGAGTCCGTTAGTCTGGGGGTGATAAGGAGTGGAGAACCGATAGGTCACCCCGCACTCCTTCCACATGGCCTTCATATAGGCTGACATGAAATTTGTGCCCCTATCCGACACCACGACCTTGGGGAATCCCACTCGGGTAAAAATTCCCATTAGGGCCCACGCCACCACGGGTGCAGTGATGGACCTCAGAGGAATGGCCTCAGGGTACCGGGTGGCGTGGTCCACTAACACCAGGATGAACCGGTGTCCCGAAGAGGTCGGAGGGTCCAATGGTCCCACAATGTCGATCCCGACCCGCTCAAAAGGGGTCCCGACCACCGGAAGCGGTTCCAAGGGGACCTTCACCTTGGTTCCTGTCTTGCCACTTGCCTGGCATGTCTTGCAGGTCTTGCAATAGGTGTCAGAGGCAACTCTCATCCTGGGCCAATAAAAATGCGGGACTAACCGCGCGAAAGTCTTGTCCTGGCCCAGGTGTCCAGCTAGAGGTATCTCATGGGCTAACTCCAGCAAAAAGGTCCGGTAGCATTGGGGCACGACTAAGGCCCTTGAAGATCCATGCACCGGAACCTTCGGCTCGCTATACAGGAGGCCATCCTCCCAGTAAACGTGGTAATTACCGGATTCCTTATTAGCCGCTTGAGCTGTGGCCTGTCGCCGCATGCCTTCAAGCGTGGGGCACTCTCTCTGGCCCCGGCGAAATTCCTCCCGGGTGGGCCCTCCTTCCACGCACCAACCGGCCGGGATAGGCAGGTCCCCCACAGGAACAACATCCACCACCGCGGATTCTGGAGCCACAACCGCCGGCTCCTCTTCCATCCCACGGGGGGTATCCACCTCCTCTACTGGTCCAACTTCGGGTTGGGCTGTTCTTTCCGGCTCCAACTCGGTGTGAGTTCTTGGCCAGGCAGCCATGGACCTTGTAACCACACAGGCCCATCCTGGTAACCCCAGCATTTCGGTGTGGGCTCGTAGCTCCACTTCCTTCCAGATGTTGGTCTCCAAATCGTTCCCGAGCAGACAGTCCACTGGCAGGGCAGGGCTCACGGCAACTTTTAAGGGGCCTTTGACTCCTTCCCACTCAAATGAAACCTGAGCCACCGGGTAATGACTCAGGCTGCCATCGGCCAATACGGCTGGATGGAACACGTCAGGGATCAACTGCTCCGGGGACACCAGCCGCCTTACTACGGTGGTCATGCTGGCACCTGTGTCCCTCAAAGCCTCCACCTCCTGTCCATTCACCTGCACCCTCTGCCGGTATTTGGCAGTATTCGATGGTAAGGAAATCACTGGAACCTCTTCCCTATCCCCCAGTGAGACAAGGGTCAGGCCTGTCCACTCCCCCTCCCTATCTAGGGGCAACTCCACCCCAAGCGCTATACTAGCCACCCCAGGGGGCTTACCTCCTGTGGGGGCGGGAGTTCTTTTGCGACACTGGACATCCCCCTTATAGTGTCCCACCTCCCCACATTCATAGCACTTGACTATTCTGGGTGGTTGACCCTTGTCAGGGTGAGTGGGCTTTGGGAAACTGGACTGAGAGGGGGTCCCTACACCTTTCCCAAACTGCCTGTTTGGTGGGCCTCGGGAGAGCTCCTTCCTTTTATCTCAACCCTCTTTCCTCTGGGGGGTGCTCTGTCCACCCTTCGGGCCATCTGCCCCGGGACCCTTAAAGGTCACTCAGGTACTAACCCAAGTGTCCGCCTCTTCCGCAAGTGTCCGGGGGTCGGTCAACTTGCGGTCCACCAAGTGTTGGCGCAGCTCCGGAAAACACTTATCCAAGAGGTGCTCTCTCAGAAATAAGTTGTACAGACCCTCAAAATCCTGCACCTCGCTGCCACGCACCCATCCATCTAAGGCCTTCCGGGCATAATCATAGAAATCCACCCAGTTCTGCGTGGTTAGCTTGTGACTGCTACGGAATCTCTGACGGTATCTCTCAGGGGTGAGGCCAAACTTTTTAAGCAGGGCCTCCTTCATCACCGGATAGTTGGTTTGGTCTACCTTCTCTAGATACAAGAGGGTGTCCCTCACTACGGGAGGTATATATCGGTACAGGCCACCCCCCCAGTAGCTTGTGGGCACCCCATGGACCTTCAGGGATACTTCGTACGCCTCCAACCACCGGTTGATGTCATCCCCTACCCCGTAACTAGCAATCACATCTTTTGGGAGGTAGAATTTAGGCTCCCGTGGAACCTCTGGTACGCTGTCACCATTTACATTCCCTTGCGCACTGATCTGTAATGCTCTCAACTCCAATTCTTTGAGCTGGAGCTCATGCGCAAGCTTCCTTTCTTCCATTGCTAGCCTCTTATCTTCCTTTTCTTTTTCCAATTTTGCAAGCTCCCATCTCAGTAACCTCTCCTCCCTCCTGTCCTCATATTCCTCCGGCGAGGCACTCCTTCTAGACACACTACTGCCTGCCCCAGAACGTCTCCCTGGCGACAAGTTTTCACTGACATCAACGTGCAGCAGGTCTAGTTCTCCTGACGTGCCCGCCTCCCCTAATGCCCCTTGCTCCTCTGGCTCCTCGTCCCCTTTCCTCTCTGGGTGGGCTAATACCCATGCTTGTAAGGCTTTACGGAGCTCTTCTCCTTTGGCTCTCTTCCCAACTGCCACCCCCATCCCCTGACAGAAACTCCTCAGCTGAACCACCGAGTATTCCTCCAGGTTGGCTAGCTGGAACTCCATTCTGACAGGTGGGGACCCAGACAATATGAGTGAATATCAGGACGTAGGTAACAACTAGGGCAATCCTCTGGGCACACCGTTAGACAGTAGAGGCCACCTGGCTATGCTTGCTTAATAACTAGATGTCCAATTGCGGCGTACTCTGCTTCACTGAAGGGTGCTGCACAACTACAGGACCGGATCCCACCGCTGAGCACCAAATTATGTTGGAACTGGGGTTTGCCAATTCACAAGGGTAGCCTGGCTCGTGGCAGGAAGGCTCCCAGTGGCCTTCTGAGTAAAGTAGCTGTGCAGCACACGCATCCACCCAAGCAGAGTAACGCACGCAATGACATGACACCACACCACTTGTGTTTAAAAACAAAACGTTTTATGTAGTGTTTCGTAGCAGGAAGTAAATCAGCATAAATTCATTAATAACTGTGAATAACATATGCAGTACATTTGCATGGATTCATTAATATCTGAATGACATACGCAGTAAATTAGCATGGATTCATTAATGACTGTGAATAACATAGGCAGTAAATTAGCATGAATTCATTAAAGACTGTGAATAATATAGGCAGTAAATTAGCATGAATTCACTAAAGATTGTGAATAACATAGGCAGTAAATTAGCATGAATTCACTAAAGATTGTGAATAACATAGGCAGTAAATTAGCATGAATTCACTAAAGATTGTGAATAACATAGGCAGTAAATTAGCATGAATTCATTAAAGACTGTGAATAACTTAGGCAGTAATTTAGCATGAATTCCTCCATCTACCAGTACTCCCACCCGCTTTAATGGTGTCACGGGATCTAAGGATCTTTACCCCTGGTAGTAAGAGCAAGTTTGTATGGTTTCCAGCCCCTACGATCAGAGGGGAATCTTTACAGGGCTTTGGCGCTAGCCTTAGGGTTCTTCCCCCACCTCATACGCTCGATGAATTAAGGCTCGGACTGTCCCCCTCCTTCCGGCGTCTCTACAGGCACATGCGGCCCAGTCCCAGTCTTTTCCCGGTGAGGGGCGGATTCAGATGCGGGGCTGCCTCCGGAGTGACTGGAGAGTTCTCGGCAGCCCTCCCGCGCTGATGGAATCTCCGCCCCCCCTCCCCGGGGATGTTACCTGTTCTCTTCGGCCCTCCGGGGCCCTTGCGCAGGTCTCGGCGAGATCTAGGAAGTTCCGAAGCCGTCTTACTCCTGCAGCACAGCTCGCGAGGAGCGGCGACGTGACGACGGGCTCAGGAGGATGGACGAGGGCGGGGGCGAGGCCTATGACACGGCCGGTGCCCCCGTCACGTGATGAGGGGGGTGTTTCCTGTAATCGGCTGTGACCGCCGGGGCCTCCGCGTAGAGGGCTTTTCCTCAGCTGATGCGGGAGTCGCGTCAGAGACAGCCGGTTCCCCAGTCAGCGACAGCGTCTTTGGACAGCGGCGGTGAGTTAGGGGCCCATCATTACTTTTCCGCTACTTTGCTGACAGGAACTCGGTGTGGTGGCGATTGGGGATAACGGCTAGCGCTTCTAGCCTAGCGCTTCTGGCTCAGCGCTGCAGGGCTCGGTGCTTCAGGGCTCAGCGCCTCAGGGGGGTGTCGGCGCTCCAAAGAGATAGTACTTCAGGGCTCAGTGCCTCAGTAACTCGGGCAGCGGCGGTGAGTGGGGTTTGATTAGCGCTTCACAGCCACAGCGCCTCAGGGGGATGACGGCACTCCACAGATACAGGTGGCGGTTTCTTGTGGCACTGATGGTTCTTTGCCCTTTGCCCTTGGTGAGGAATTGGTTATAAAGATAGGGGGGGGGGTTGAGTTGGAGGCTGCTGTCAGTCAGGCCTCTCTGGATGGTCCCCTGGGGATTCCCTCACACTGGGCCAGGTCAGTGGGTTTGGTCAGGTTTCCTCACAACTTAAAGGGCAAGGCCTAGACCTAGTCACCCCTAGTGGTATAGGTGCCCCCTCCCCCTTCTGCCTAAAACTCCAGCACAGGGTCTCCCCAGGTCAGTGACGCCCTCACAACTAACTAGAAAGTTTCCCGCCCTTTCTATTTATACCCCCAGGTCAGGTGACCTCTCTCTATTCCCGAAGGTTCCAGGGCCTTCTACATTCTAGGGATGGTCAGGGGAACCAGGCTAGTGATGTCACAATACCTAAGGGTTCTAGACAGCTCCTGACAACTAGGGTGCTACATGGAAGACCACTCCGCAGTAGCAGGGGTCTGTGGCAGCCATCTTGATGGTAGAGAGCACCTGCACCTTAGCATTGACTAGCAATGGTAAGGTGCCCGGAGACCTAGAACCAACCAAAAAGAGGGTGGAAAAAATGAGGCAAGGGCGAAAAAAAAAAAACCCAGGAAAGATCACCCTAGGGCGGACAGGTCTAACAGATAGCAAACAATAATATGAAAAAGGAAGTTTACTAATTGTAGTCATATTTGGAGCAACTGTCATTAGATCAACCCATGAATGACTGTTAACCTCTTTTTAGTAAGAAACTGAGAATGCAACATTTAGGATTGCTACTGCTTACAGAGAAACATCAAATATAAACACAACCCTAAATTCTCCCTGCACATTCGTGTCAAGGTTCTGTCTGAGAGCAATGCAAGTATTACCATTGGGGCAGGTTCCTTAAGCTGGAACTTGTCAGGTGTTATATAGAAACCAGCACCCACTGTGTTTTCTGAGAACAGGGTAACACCCTTCTTCCCAGAAACCCTTCTAAGGTGAAAAACTCAATAAATCAATCAGGATTTGCATAGCATGATTACTTACCAGTGAGGGTCTCAAGGCTGTGGGGGTTGGGCGTAAAGGGGCTGCTGATCCGTCTTGGTGCTGGGGTTCAGTCGAAAAGCCAAGTCTTGCGATCCTTCCTGAATTGGCTCAGCAACGTGGATTGCCTGAGGTGGAGATGCAGGGTGTTCCAGGTCTTGGCAGCAAGGTAGGAGAAGGATCTTCCTCCAGTCTGGGTCTTGCATATCTGTGGCATGGTGGTCAAGACCAGTTGGGCGGATCGGGCATGACTAGTGGGTATATGGAATGAGAGGCAGTGGTTCAGATATACAGGTCCTGAGTTGTTGGGGGCTTGGTAGGCATGTGTGAGGAGCTTGAAAGTGACTCTTTTTTTGACTGGGAGCCAGAGGAGTTCTCGCTGGTGTTTGGTGATGTGGCTGCGGCGGGGTATGTTGAGGACCAGTCTGGCTGTGGCATTTTGAAAGTTATGTCGTTTCCTGAGGAGGTTTTGGGTTAAGTGGGCGTAAAGAGCGTTGCAGTAGTCAAGTCTGCTGCTGATGAATGCATGGGTGATCGTCTTTCTGGATTAGGTGGGGATCCATCTGAAGGTCTTTTGAAGCAGGTGAAGCATGTGGAAGCATAATGAGGAAAGGGCGCTGATCTGGTGGTTCATAATGAGCGAGGAGCCCAGTATGATGCAGAGGTTTTTTGCATGGTCCATGGGTGTGTGGGGTGTACCTATCACATCAGGTCACCAGGAGCCTTCCCAAGCTGAGAGGGTGGGTCCCAGGATTAGGGCCTCAGTCTTGTCCAAGTTGAGTTTGAGGCAGCTGTCTCTCATTCAGGTGCCAACGGCCTTCATCCCATTGTGGAAGCTGTTTCTAGCGGCTGTGGCTATGTTGATGAAGGAGTGGGTCAGCTGGGTGTCGTCTACATAGGAGACGATGTTAAGTCTGTGGTTGCTGACGATGACTGTGAGCGGGGCCATGTAGAGGTTGAAGAGGGTGGGGCTCAGGGAGGAGCCCGGGAGCACCCTGCAGCTGATCTATATGGGTTCTGTGAGGAACAGAGGTAGTCTGACTCGCTGTGTTTGACCAGTGAGGAAGGAGTTGTCCAGTCCAGGGCCTTGTCGTGGATTCAGGCATTGTGGAGTCTCATGATTAGGATACAGTGGGAGATGGTGTTGAAGGCAGCGGAGAGGTCTAGAAGGATGAGGGCTGATGTTTTTGGCCTGGCTGAGGAGGGAGCGAATGTTGTTGGTGGCGGCAAGGAGGGCGGTCTTGGTGCTGTGATTGCTTCAGAAGCTGGATTTGGAGATGTCCAGGACGTGGTTGGCTTCAATGAACTTGGAGAGTTGGGCGTTGACGGGCATTTCGATGACCTTGGCTGGGAAGGGGAACAGGGAGATGGGTCTGAAGTTCTTGAGGACTGTCGGGTCGACAGATGGCTTCTTTAGCAGGGGGTTGATCTCAGTGTGTTTCCAGTCATCTGGGAAGTTGGTGGTCTCTAGGGAGCAGTTGATGGTGCTGCGTTCATTAGCTCTTTGAATTTAACAAGAAGGGGAGGTCTCAGCAGGTGGCATTTAAAAGGCTTTTAAAGACATTATTAGAGGTCGCCTTATAGCAGCAGAGGCAGAACATAGGAGGATCTGCATGTTAAGTATCAAAAGTTGGAGCAAGAGATTCAAGATTAGAAAAAAATAGACTAAAGAAGCCATCCCGCCGAATCACACACAGTCTGATTTCTGCCAGGTGTCAGCTTTGAATGCACTATACTAATTAGGCAGAGCTCTTCCTACTACACCTTAAAAACGGTCTTACATCATGGATGATAAAGTGAGTGCTCAGTTAGCTACAGCACTAAGGGGTAAGAAGGAGAAACAATATGTTAAACAAATCCTCAAGTGTAAGACACTCATAGGTAATGCAGATAATGTGGATGAGTTCAGCTGCTTTCATTGTGGCCTATATTTGGGGAGCCAGTGCACCCGCACATGTCAGGAGAGCTTTTTGAAGGAAGTATGGTTACCTAGGTTCCTAGAGCTGCAACAGGTGACTCTGGAGGAACCTGTTCAGCTTAAAGAGGGTCAGCAAGCCATCAAGAGTTTAAAACTCGGCAAATCCCTGGGCACAGATGGCTTTACCTCTCAATTCAACAAGTCCTTTGTGGCCAAATTAGCCCCTAAGCTCACAACCCTCTTACATTTTTGTGGCAACATGGGCTCGATTACTCAAACTATGAGTGAACCCTTACCATAGTAAAGCCAAACGCCAATAAAGATACTAGACTATGCACATCCTACTGCCTCATTGCTTTAATCAATATAGATGAGAAGCGCTATACCAAAGTCTTGGCCATGCGATTAAATGTGGACCTCCCCACTTTGGATTGTCATTCCCCAAGTTGAAAAGCCCTCTCTAAAAATAAACCCCACAATGCTGCTATCCTTGGACACTGAAAAGGCATTCATTGCAGAAAGTGGGCCTGGGTCCAAAATATCTGGACACGATATTCTCTACGTACACAAATCCGACTGTGAATGTCACTCTGAATGGCCACAGTTTAACCTCTTTTTCCGTTCACTGCGGCAATTGACAGGGGGTGCCCATTGTCTCACCTACTATTTTCCCTTTTTATTAAACCCTTAGCATATTTAGTTAGACAAATGACATCCGTGATTGGGATCTCCTTTGGAGCACTGGATTTTGCAATTGCTCTATATACTTATAGCATTGTATTATGCTTTGAATCGCTGCGCACCTCATTTTCTGTTGTAGTAGATACACTTGATTCTAATGAGATGGTATCAGGATTCAAAATTAATTACAAACTGAGGCAATGAATCTGACTCTTGGATATGATGAGGCAGGAGTGTTGGCTTATCAATTCCTCTTCAGTTGGACCAAGAGATCTATGAAATATCTTGTGGTTAGGATTACCAACCCCATACCCTTGCCCCCGCCCCCCCCAGGGAATTATTAAATTTGAACTTCCCACAACTATTGGCAACTATAAAGAAAGATATGGCGTCCTGGAGGCACTTGATATTGTCGTGGCTGGGCAGAATTCTTGCAATAAAGATGAATACCCTCCTGCACCTCTTATATATGTTTTAATCACTTCCGATAAAGCGCAACAGAGCCTTTTTCAAGAAAATCCAGGGACACCTCTCGAACAGGGGTGCTGAGGATGTATCAAAAACAGTTAACTCGGCCTAGGGAGGCAGGAGGCCTTGCAGAAAATAGGATCACCTACTACTATGTCGCAGCCCAGCTCAGGGTGGCGGCGGAGTGGTTCATGCTGGAATTAGAGAAAAATGGCAGCAGATGGATCATGCCATAGTACGTTGACCTCTTTGGGACCTGATTTGTGTGGATAAACTATAGGCCCAAACATGCTTGTCTTATCTTGCCCATGTCGACTACTACACTCCCATATATTTTAATATTGCCTTCACTCCATCACAGGAGGGCCAATCATTCCCCAACCTCAGAGAGGGAGTTTGCAGAATGATCTCGGACATGCATGAAAATGATGCACCCTAGGCCTTTCTGGAATGTGAGGCAACCTTTCAACTCCCTGTGTCTGAGCGTCTGAGCTATGTTCAAATCCAGCACTGCAGAACACACCCTATGGTCTTCACTTGGGCTGCTAGAGAAAAAGACCCAGTCTGAAGTATTTTTTCTGAAATTGGTGAGTGCTAGGGCTACTATTTCCAAAGTATACAGATTGCTGCTAACACAGGATATGCCACCTGGGTGGAAACATAATAAGGAATAGGAATGCATCCTGAGGAAGAACTTTGACTAAAACAATGGGCGGGACTGGAGGGACATTCATTCATCTTCTACATCAGTTCATGGCAGGGAGATCCATTATAAGATATGATGTGTCTGGCAATACATTCTTCTCCGATTATATCATATGTACTACAACCGTCTCCTAGATGCTGGAGGGGTTGTGGTGCATTTGGAGAAGTCTTGCACATTTTTGTGGGATTTTCTGACGGTCCGTCCATTTTGGGAAGGATTGTCACCATTACTTGAGGACATAACGATATACCCTATTTCCTTTACACCAGAACTTGTAGTGTAGTTCCTATTCCCTTATAGGCTCTGCGCATTGGAATAATATACACTATAGTTTTTGCATAGGACTAAGGTTGGAACACGTCTCAGAATCGTGGAAACAATAGATAACAGTTTCACTCAGTCAATCGTGCATGCTTAGTTTCTCCAGACTTACACAGAAATAGATAGATGGGCGTTTCAATAAAAGGGTTTATAGAACAGTCTTGTTTCTCGTGTAAGAGATATGAGCTGTTACAATCATTAGTCAGTTAGCAAGATATAATGCGCACAGCTAAGCAGTAAGAAGAAATAATACTGCAATAGCATTGTCTTTTAGCTATGACATATATTCATATATACATACATAAATAACACAGGCTAAAATGTGAATACTCATCTGATGCTTCTAAAATAGTCCTACCCCGGTGCACCTAACCTAAGTGTAGTGCGAGGTAAAAATAGGTGCTATTTTCTATAGTATGGTATATACTAAGTTTAGTATGCCTAGAGTCCCTCTAGGTTCTAGTCGGCTCCATACCTTTAGAATGAGCGAGGTGGGAATCTCTATCCGGGTCTCAAACTCTAACACCCTGCGAAGGGAGTCAGATCACTGGAAACTGGATTCTCTGCAAGCAGGGATGACAGCGTCTGGTCAGTGCGTCAGGCCGGGATATGGTCTCTTCTGACCTTGCCGTTGTGAACCGTGCAGGCAAGTCGTGCTGAGTCGTGCTGTGGTTTGCCATGGTAAGGGAAGGCATATTTTTACCTGGAAGGTGCTTAGGAATGCCAGTATTGACGTAAAGTCGGGCAGAGGAAGACATCATGGATGAACCCCTAAGGAATAGTTGGTCATGCATAATATATGAGTTCTTGGAGAAATCAATAATCCTAGCTAGGGAAAGTCCCGTTCGGCTTAAGGGTCTGGTTTATAAGAACTCGTTGTAACATGGGATGAACGGATGTAGGTGACCATGCCTGTATTTGGTTAGCATGGCTAATGCCTAAATAAGGACTGGGATTCTATGCCTAAATAAGGGCAAAGCGAGTTGTGCCTATATAAATACATGATTCAGGGAAACCTATATACGGGTATCTAAATCGAAACACAACAAAGTGATGCTCTATGGGATAAAACCCATAGAAATATGGTGCTCAAATTTGTGGGGGCAGCCAAATTGAATACTGGCCACAACTGAAAACATGGAGAATGCCCCCCCGCTCAGTCACTGGTATCACAGGCTAGGATTTCTCCTTACCATAGTATATTTTACATGTTTTAGGAATGACACTAACATATACTTCAAACCCACATGGACACCAGTCTGCACCACAATGAGTGAAAAACCTTCTAATTTAGCCCTTCCTTCCCGTTGGAGGAAGCTGGACCTTTTTAGCTAAAATTAAAGTTTATGTCTCACCCACCCTCTTTTTGAGTCTTTTTAGAGGAATCAATATTTTGTATATGCAGTGGATTTATGTGGTGGGAAGATTCCCTTTCGATGTAGGGGTAGCAAAAGTGGTAGTATGGGAAGGGGGGGCATATAAGTGGGCTGGAGCATTACGATTTGTGTGGTACTTTAAAATTTGGGACCGCTTAGCAGGCATGGCCCTACCCTGCCTATTCCGGTATCAGCGAACCACGAATGGCCAATGCAGTATGTACAAGTGTTTTGCATAACGTTTCATCGATGGACTCACTTTGTATATGATATTACACATCGACTTCGTGGGTTCCATTTTGGAGCGGTAACCATCTTATGGTTGCCCTCACATAGGCTGCGCATTAAGGACATGCACGGGCCTTCCGAACACATGTGCCTTCTATTTGACTTCTCTGTGACCTGTGCAATTTGGCTCCACCGCCCCAGGTCAGTCCGGTCTCACGAGCTCCCCGTCCTACAGCCACCTGTGATTAGCATCAGGGTTTGACACACCATAAAGCCTTTTCATCCCACACAAGCCTCCGGCTAATCTCTTTCACACCTGACTCTTCCTGCTTTATGGCTTGTTTAACAAACAGGAGGTGCCCGTGTTTATTGGGAGCTGCTGATATCTGATGAGGGATCTGAGCCTCGCTGGGTAAATAATTGTGGGCTGGCTGAACTGGAATGTGGGATGGTCATCATGACTCTGCCTTTTCGTTTGTAATGAATACATATGAATGACCATATCGTAAAACGAGGAATGTGTGCCTGAAGCATGATATTTTGTATATAAGGAGAAGGCCGTTTCTGTAAGTTTAAGCAGTCTCCTGAGAACATACATTGTGTTGTACTTCTCGGATACCTGTAATTGGTCTGCAGCCAATAAATACGATCTTTGACTTCACCTAGAAGACTCTGTGTTTCTGTGGGTCTGAAACAGGAAGAACTCGAAGTCTTCGGGTGTGTTCCCCTGCACCGCTGGGTTTTAAAAACCCAGTACTTCAGTTGGCGCCCAACTCGGGGCGATTTCAGCAGTACCGGTCCAAGCCAGAGGTTCGTGAGGAGCTTCGTGTGGAAATTCCAGAGGAAGGCCGCCACTTCATCGACCCCTGCATGTCGACGTGGCCCAAAAGTCTTTTCTGCGAGGTTCTCCTCGTCCCGACGGCTGCGAAAGGAAGCCAAACAGAAAGAAATTAAATTGGCAAAGAAAAATAAAAGAGAGAGAGGTATGTCGATAATGCAAGCAGCTATACAGTTTAAAGATAATGAAGAGGACCAAATGAATGAGCAGTTGCACAGGCAACGCAAACTAGTTATTGATAAATGTTACCCAGTTTTGCCGCCCCTTCAGCAAGGCGCATCAAAAGAAAAGGAGAAAGATCCCCTGATGGCACATTTGTTAAGTTCGCCACCCCCGTATGCGCAAAATGCTACAGCACCTCCACAACCTCTAAATGCACAGCCTGCAGTTAATTTGCCGCCAGTTTTCCCGCAGCCGCCAGCTCCTCCTCAGCTGGCTCCTATCCCTACAGCGCAGCCCTCACAAGGGCCGCCAATTTCGCTACCTGTCTCCCCTGCGCTTCCTGTGACTTTGCCTAGTACATCAGCTGCCTCCCTTGGCGCTCTTCCTGATACTGCCCTTGTACTTGGATCTACACCCGTTTTTCTTCCCTCTGTCTTTCTCCCCGTTTTCGCCTCAACTTCTCCTTCTGCACGACAACGAATAGCTAGTGTAGTTACTAGTTTAATGTCGCCTGTCTTTGGGTCATCTAGTATGACCCCTGGTCCACAACGTAAGCAGTTGCGTAGTCAACTGCCTGATTCTGCAGAGAAAGAGGTATTAGACCATATGGCACGTAGGTGGATTGTTTTTTCTTCACTCTATGATGTGGAGTCAGTTGTTAATGTTTTTCACCAATGGGAAGCCCCAAAACAGAGGTATGTGTTTGAGAAAATGTGTGAATTCCTCTGTGAGGAATTGGAAGGTCATGGTTCAAACTCAAACCCGCAAGAGTTGTGTCGAGTGCGATTTGATTTTGGAAAAGGTACAATTGTGGGTCCCGACGTAGATAAAGCAGTTGCGACTTTACTGTCCTTCAGGAATGATGATTGTCAACAATCATTGTTCGAACAGGAATTCCCTGTGGGGAAAAAGGTAAAAGCGCGCCAATATCCGATGCGTGTGGTTCCTCCAGTTTGGAGGCCTGGTGATGCTACTGCTGTTCCACCTGTTCTGCCACATTTTCAGCGTGATTGGGTACATGTCCCATGGAAGCATTCTGAAGTGTTAGCGCTTAAGCAGACATTGCCTGACCCCCGTAAAAACCCTGCAGGATATTATAAGGAGTTATCACAGACTGCAGAATCGTGTGTCATGAATTTAGCTGACATCGATATGTTGTTCGGGAATGTTGTTCCGCAGCCTTTGTGGGGATTGATTCGTAATACAGATCATGCTGCAGAACTAGGGGGCACATGGGCTAATATCATTGCCGCAGACACTAGGCAAGTTGGTGGTGCAAAACCTGAGCCCCTAGTAGCAGAACTCCCTGGTAGAATTATTACCTACATGAAAACTTTAATGCCCGCAATGCGTGTGAATTGGGATAAACTATCGGCATGCAAACAGAAGAAAGATGAAACGGTGTCAGATTTCTTCACCAGGTTTGAAGAAACATTTATCGACCACAGTGGTCAAGACATGAGTACTGAAGGTGGCCAACGGTTATTTGTTGATAAATTCGTGCATAATTTGCTTCCCGAGTTGTGTAAGAAATGAAAAGATTCAGAGAGTTCTTGGGCTGTTTCCTCTTCAGCACAAATACTGGCCACTGCACAGTATTATGAAAATAGGGATAAAGATGAGAAGGATAGAGCAGACAACAAAACGAAGGAATTAAAGACGAAGGTTCTGTTACAACAGGCCTACCCACCGCATGGTAGTCAGAGTAACTATCAGCAACCTCAACAGTTTCAGAGAAACATGCAAAGGTTCGAGTATTCCCAACCGCGTGTTCCTGTAGGTACGAATCAATGTTCGTATTGTAAAGAGGAAGGTCATTTAAAGTATAGTTGTCCTAAATTGTTGCAGCGTACTAATAATGGGTATGGCGCAAGAGGTAGAGGTGGTCAGCAAGCTCCTAGAGGCAGAGGGCGTGGAAATGTTCCCCAGAACGCGCGTCCTCTTCCGCCTCAAAATACGATAAATAGCTTTGATCAGCAAGCCAATGCAACTGGTAATACAGCTCAGTACTATAATAATGACTATTATGCAGAAGACGACAATGTAGAAGGTAATGATTACTAGGACAGCCATAGACAGAGAGAGGGAGTTGTTTCAGTGCCAGTGGATCAGAGTGGACCGTATGTTAAGGTGACTACAGCGGGTGTAACAGAGCCCTTTCTGCTGGACACTGGTGCTGCAAAGAGTTCAATTATGCATTCAAAACTCCCTGGCGCGCCTTTGTCTGGCGAAATGAATGTTTCAGTAGGTTTTTCTGGCGCCCCGGTTAGGACCCCGATTTCTAGTCCTATGCCCCTTTCTGTTGGACCTTGTGAGCTAAAAGCACCCCTCATCCTAACGACAGGTTGTGGTGAAAATCTGTTAGGGTTGGATTTGTTAAAAAGATTGCATGCAACACTATATTGTTCTCCCTCAGGAGTACAACTTACATTGGGTAAGGAAGTGATTTCCCCAATGTATTTGTCGAAGAATAAATTGCCGGCTGAATTGTCATCCCTTCCGGATGTCCTTTGGGCTACTGGTCCCAATGATGTGGGTCTCTTGGAAATACCGCCATATGTGGTCACTTTAAAAGCCAATGTCAGATTGCCACACATTCCCCAGTACAAGATCTCCAATGAAGGTCAGAAAGCGTTGTTAGCAATTATCAGTGATTTGATTAAAAAGGGTGTAATTGAAGAGACAAGAGGCAACGTTTGCAATAGTCCTGTTTTACCTGTTCTAAAACGAACTGACCCTTCTCAGCCACCTGTTTACAGGTTTGTGATTGATCTTAGAGAGGTCAATAAAATAGTTGTGCCACAGTTTCCAGTTGTCCCTGATATAACTGCCTTGTTAACTATGATTCCAGCCTCCGCTGCATGGTTCTCAGTGATCGATTTAAAGAATGCTTTCTTTAGCATCCCAATTGCAGAGGAGAGCAGGGACCTTTTTGGCTTCAGTTTAGGAGGTCGAAGCTTCCGTTTTAAACGCGCTCCACAGGGCTACTGTTAAAGTCCATCAATATACAGTCAGGCTTTAAAGGCGCTGCTTGATGCACTTGTTTTACCTAGTGGTGCTACCCTTATTCAGTACGTTGACGATTTGCTAATCGCCGCGGATACTGAAAAGATTTGTAAAGAAGCTACATTGTCATTGTTGCGTCATTTGTCTGCCTTTCATCACAAAGTGTCTCTCTCAAAACTGCAATATTGTCGACAAGAAGTGACCTACTTAGGTCATCTCTTATCGAAGGAGGGAAGGAAACTGACCCCAGAAAGAATTCAAGCCATTGCACAATTGAGCGTGCCAAGAACACAGAGAGAAGTGCGTGCTTTCTTGGGCATTACTTCATACTGTAGGCACTGGATCCCGAGTTTTTCTTTGCTGGCAAAACCTTTGTTAGCATTAACCTGTAAAAATACGCCGAATCCTGTCCCATGGTCTGAAGAGTGTCAGAAAAGTTTTTGGGAATTGCGTAATGCATTATGTTCAGCTCCTGTGTTGGGTACCCCTGACTACAGCAAGCCTTTTACATTGTATGTTCATGAAAAGGAAGGTTGCGCATTATCAGTGTTAACACAGCCTTTTGGCGACAGACCGCGTCCATGCGTATATTTTTCGTCAACTTTGGACCCGGTAGCGAGGGCATTGCCAAGTTGTTTGAGAGCTACAGCCGCAGCAGCTGTGTCTATTCGACAGTCTGCTGGACTAGTGATGGATAACACATTGATTGTAATGGTTCCACATGCTGTGGACACATTGTTAAACGGGACCAAGACACAGCACTTAACTAGTGCTCGATTGTCAGGGTATGAATTGACACTGTTGGCAAACCATATACACATAAAGAGATGCAACACGTTGAATCCAGCTACATTATTACCGATTCCAGCAGACATAGATGAGATTGAGCAGCATGATTGTCTGTTCAGAACAGATGAAGAGACGAAAGGGAGAGTGGATCTTAAAGATACTCCCCTAACTGAGTGTGATGGTACCTTATGGGTGGATGGTTCGTGCTTCAAGCTTCCGAAGGTGATACGACTGCTGCATATGCTATCACGACTTTGCACACGATTGTTGAGACTGCACGCATACCACATAATTCGGCTCAAGCAGCAGAATTAATTGCCCTTACAAGAGCATGCGTGTTGTCTGAAGGAATGAAAGTGAACATATATACTGACAGTCAGTACGCCTTTGGCGTGGCCCATAGTTTTGGGCGCTTATGGAAAGAACGTGGGTTCCTGACTTCGCATGGAGCTAAAATTCAGAATGGTCAGTTGGTGAATGACCTCCTTGAGTCACTGACCTTACCGTTACAAGTTGCAATCATGAAATGCAGTGCGCACAAGAAGGTCACCGATGATGTTGGTCGTGGTAATGCATTTGCTGACGAAATCGCGAAAGAGACAGCAAAAGATGTGAAGACTCGAATGTATGTTGCAGGCCCTGCAAGATGGGTTGGTGATGTTGGAATATGTGAAGATACGATAGAGAGTGTGAAGTCCCTTCAAGCTGAAGCCACAGAGAAAGAATTGAATATGTGGAGAGAAAGTAAGGGTAAATTGGATGAGAATGGTTGTTGGGTTGATGTGTCGGAACATCAGTGATGGTTGTTACCTGATGCATATGTGCTTCCAGTGGTTACGATGGCACATGGAATGGCACATATCAGTGTGAAAGGAATTTGTAATTTGTTGGCCCCAGTATGGCAGAATGCTGGAATTCCCAAGTGTGCAGAGAATGTGGTCAAGAATTGTATGGTATGTTTGAAATACAATCCTGGTAGGGGAACCCCGACTCCAGCTGGTCATTTTGCGCCTCCATCATATCCATTTGAAGTCTTGCAGCTAGATTTTATCCACATGGAAAGGTGCAACAATTTGAAATATGTACTGGTTGTTGTTTGCGCTTTTTCAAGATGGATAGAAGCATATCCCCTAAAAGACAATACTGCCTTGTCCACAGCCAAAGCCCTTGTCAAAGAATTTTTCCCTAGGTTTGGAATGCCGAGAATGGTATGGAGTGATAATGGGTGTGAGTTCGTGGGTAAAGTGATGAAGAATGTGTGTGAGGGACTAGGCATTAAACAAAAGTTCCACGCTGCAAATCACCCCCAATCAGCTGGGCTAGTAGGGTGCTACAACGGCACTCTGAAACTCAAATTGGCTGAAATCCAGGCGAGCTCCGGTCTTAAATGGCCTAAAGCTCTGCCTTTGGCACTCCTATCAACAAGAATGACTGTGCATTCACGAGTGGGACTTAGTCCCTATGAGATAATTTTTGGCCGGCCAGCCAACATATGGTGTGTGCCAAGACCGACAAAATTCAGTGTAATCGAACATCCAATACTGCTTGACTATCTCTATGAATTGACGGCTAAATTGCGTGTTTTACACCAACAGGTTCACGATACTCTGCCCCAGGCCTCTGAAGCACCAGGACACCCTATCGACCCTGGCTCGTGGGTGCTTATAAAAAACTTTCAACTAAAAAACAACGATGAGCCCCGTTGGATCGGCCCTCACTTCGTACTTCTATCGACAAGATCAGCGGTTCGAGTGAAAGGGAAAAAGAATTGGATACACGGCGCCCACTGCAAACGGATCCCTTTGCCCCTACCATATGACCGGTGGGTCCAGGAGGGTATTGCTGATTCTGAAACTGACACTGTCCCCCGTTTTGTGCCATTTAGTGATGCACACGTAAAAGGCACAACTTCAGAACGAGAAAACGACGATATTTTGCAGGAAGCTGTGCCACCGTCAATTCGATTGGACACCATAGAGCCTGAACTCTTGTTTCAAGACCAGACAGTACCTGGCAGAAACCGCTATAACTTGAGACCAAGGCCTATGGACAAATAAAAATGCCCTTCCCTTGCTATTTTCTTTTTGATATTACAGCTCTCCCATCTGGAGGACTTTTTGATTTTTGTTTTTTGAACCACCATCCGGGTTCAGCTGCAGGGTCGTGGTGCCAAGACTTCGGGGTACAGGCCGACGACGTTAGGTCAACGGTTCTGTTTGGTCTGGGGCGTTCCCTGGACTGACAGGCGTACTCCTTAGCAGAAGATACTCACCCGCCGCGAGCAGCCCGATTAGAGGATGGAGTTTTTCAAGATGGAGAGACCCGCTGAGGAAATGAACTTTAAGACGAAAATATGTAAAATAATGAAGAGCAAACGTTTTGTATTACTATGTCTGTTTATACTATTTAGTATGATGGTGTGTACTCTAGGTTATGTATTCTTCTCCTCTCAAGTGCCATTTGCACCCACTGTACAGCCTATACCTCCTCCTACTGACTCCTTACACTCTTTCCACCCTCTGCCTGAACACGAACAAGCTAGACGGTCTGAGTTTGTAAATAACTCGTTTATTCAACTCCTGCACCAGCACCAACTAGTCATGAATACAACCAATTGCTGGGTGTGTGATTTAATGCCACATACCATTAATAAGGGTATCCCATATCTAGTGCTGCCGTTAGCTATAATGGATCGTCATGGGCATTCCAGACTATGTTTCTTTTTGCATTAGATGCCTACTCCCCGCGACAACCTCGTTCCATCAGACCTAGCACAAACAATAAGGCCTTAATGAAAGGAGTTGCTGATATGAGCAGAGATATCGACGCATACTCATCTATTCCCAAGGATGAATTGCAAGCTTATGTAGGTTGGAACGCGACGGCGTATAGCATTAGTCTGGGTGAGAGGTAGCGAAAGTTTCATCCCCGATTTGGGTCGTGCCCCACATAGGTCGGTTCTGTTTACAAGGTAATGGTCAGAATCCAAGAGCTCAACTAGGGAAGAGTGACTGTACGGAAACATACACTTTTCCATCACAGTTTTCCCCTGCGTTTTTGGCTGCCAAGGGTACATACTTTGTTTGTAGTGATCGAGCATATACATGGTTGCCCCCTGATTTCTCGGGCACATGTTATATTGCAAACTTGCTACCGCCAACATTTACTGCTGCCTCTGATTATCACAAGACCAGAGTTGTGAGAGGCGTTGTTAGTCAGGAGGATACTGCCGGTCAGGAAGCGGGAGACTTCTTTCTGGGTTTCCTGCCGTTTTGGGGACCGATGGTCAACGCTCCAACAGTTTATCAAGCCATCTCCAAACTGCATAAAATATCCGAATCTATACACGTGGATAAAGGAGATTGGTCATTGATGGGATGGTTCTGGGAACTGATATCTGCCTGGGGATGGAAAATTCTGATGGTCATTGGAATGATCTTAGCCATTCTTTTCCTGTTCTGTCTGTGTGTACAGTGTGCTCCCGCGATATGTGGCCTCTGTGCTACATTATGTGTAAGGAAACCTGTATCGAGGGACGAGCTAAGTAATAGGATGATGCTACAGCAACATCTCCATGGCCTTATGAATATAGACCTGGACTCGGATTAATATAAGTATAGTTATTGCCTATGTAAGGGCAAAAGGAGGGTCTGTGGTACTGTAAAATTTGGGACCTCGTAGGAGGCATGGCCCTACCCTGCCTATTCCGGTATCAGCGAACCACGAATGGCCAATGCAGTATGTACAAGTGTTTTGCATAACGATTCATCGATGGTCTCACTTTGTATATGATATTACACATCGACTTCGTGGGTTCCATTTTGGAGCGGTAGCCATCTTATGGTTGCCCTCACATAGGCTGCGCATTAAGGACATGCACGGGCCTTCCGAACACATGTGCCTTCTATTTGACTTCTCTGTGACCTGTGCAATTTGGCTCCACTGCCCCAGGTCAGTCCGGTCTCACGAGCTCCCCGTCCTACAGCAACCTGTGATTAGCATCAGGGTTTGACACACCATAAAGCCTTTTCATCCCACACAAGCCTCCGGCTAATCTCTTTCACACCTGACTCTTCCTGCTTTATGGCTTGTTTTACAAACAAGAAGTGCCCGTGTTTATTGGGGTCTGCTGATATCTGATGAAGGATCTGAGCCTCGCTGGGTAAATAATTGTGGGCTGGCTGAACTGGAATGTGGGATGGTCATCATGACTCTGCCTTTTCGTTTGTAATGAATACATATGAATGACCATATCGTAAAACGAGGAATGTGTGCCTGAAGCATGATATTTTGTATATAAGGAGAAGGCCGTTTCTGTAAGTTTAAGCAGTCTCCTGAGAACATACATTGTGTTGTACTTCTCGGATACCTGTAATTGGTCTGCAGCCAATAAATACGATCTTTGACTTCACCTAGAAGACTCTGTGTTTCTGTGGGTCTGAAACAGGAAGAACTCGAAGTCTTTGGGTGTGTTCCCCTGCACCGCTGGGTTTTAAAAACCCAGTACTTCATTTGAAATAGGTATGAGTCTTGTAGATGTAGGAGTTCATCTGCCAGTGGGAACTGCCTATTGTATTTGGTGATATATTGTTATTCTTGTCCAGCTCACAATATTTTTGTGGATTAATAACTAATAAACAGATTTGTGCAAAAAAAGGAACTCTACTACCATTATTAATTTAGCATCCATATCGATCCTCTTTATAGAATGTACGTCTTTCCCAAAATAGTTTCGGCCCAAAATCTTCCACAAAATCTTCCACAAACTTATGACACACTTCAAACTGTTTTTTTCTTTGTAGGTTCTTGGTGCCATAGGGTAATTCTGAATCCACATTTCTTATTACATTAGTATGCATTCTTCACAAAAATGTATTACCATTAATTTCAATCTTTAAGCCATCAGTCTTTCAAGATATCAAAGGATTTTGGACTGCCTGGAACATTATGAATAACCAACAAAAATATCACAGAACAGGAGTTTATGAAGGCCTTAAAAACCTGTCTCTTTTCGTCAGTCTGCTATTAGAGCCAGGGCACCTCTGTTGAACTAGCTGTGCGCTCTACAAATTTAAATTGATTGATTGATTGAAAAAGTGGAAAAAAATATACTTATTGACTGTCACAATCCCAGAGTGCATACTTGAAAGGACAATTTGGATTTTCATATAAGTGCAAGATGTATGGCATAAAGTGTGAGCACCTGGTAGATTGAAATGGTCCCTCCTCAGATACAGGATGTACTAGATTAATCTCCAAATTCTTTAAAATCAAAATCACACTCTTAAGGGAACATATTTCAAAAAGAAGGATGAACTGGCTGGGTTTCCTGTGAGACGTTTGACAAGATGTATTAGAATCCAGTGGTCTACCAGGTAGCTCACTTTTCAGTTACTGAGCAAATTATTTTCAAAATTCTATACGAGTATTAATACAATGGTGGTAGGACTGATAAACTGTCAACAGCATGAGACAACTATAGGAGAGGATACTTCAAAGCAAGCAAGCATATCAAAAGGAGTTTGCTGGGATAAAAAATCTGTGGTGGCTGGTAGGGAATGGTGGCGGGGCAGGGAAAGGTGGGAGGTTAGGAAAAAAATTAAAAAGAAAAGAAAACATCCCTGGTGGTCACCAGCCGCCACCTCTCCTCCATCGCAGGAACCAGGAAGCACCCAGGCTCCCAGTATCCCCTGACCAATTAAAATGCTGCTTTACAGCAGGATTGTGATTGGTCTGAGCGCTTTGGTTTGGCTCCAAGAGAGGGACTGGGAGGCTGGGCATGTTCTCCACCCAGGCTGTGCAATACACACTGCGGAGACCATGAAAAGTGCACATGACGGTTTGGCCGACCTGAGACAGCCAGTCAAACCGTCATGCACACTTAAGATGCAGCTACAACTACTCCTCCCTTGACATCACATGAGCCTGCCCTAACTTAACCTGCCTGCAGTGCAACTGCAACACTTACTTTTCCTTTGCAAAGCTTTAAAGCAATGGGGTGACACTCCTCTGCCTTAGCGAAGTAGTCGAAGAAGTGTGACTGGCAAACCAGGATCCCTAGACTTGGGTGATATGCATCCTGACTTCCAGATAGAAACCCATTTTCCAATGATTGCATGTTTTAACTGCATCTAGATTCGTTCTGCTCTTTGTGAAGGAAGTTTGCTTCTCTATGCTACAGCGAGTAAATGGTTGAAACTACTCTTTGTATAGGAACAATGTAGGGTTTTTCAGAACCAGGTAAAATAACAATTTTTACAATGAGGTGCACCTGTACACTATTAAGCATGAAAACAGCCACCATTCTGGGTTTCTGTTACAATTTGTTTCCATTGCTAAGTGACATTTTAAAGCTGCTACTTTACCACAGTTTCTCGAACCAGACACACCTTTGTAGCCCATAAAAAATACCTTAGAAAAGGTATATTGAGAAGATGTCATGTTAATGTTAATGGGTTTATAAAGCGCTTGATTACCAAACAGAGGGTCTTATTTATTAAAAGTGACGCATCGCTTTGTGAAAACAGTGATGCGTCACTTTTCATTGCCCTCTACTTGCAACATGATGGATGCGTCATATTTACTGTACGACGCATCATGTCGCAAGGAATGTCGCATGGAATGACAGATAAGTCAGTTTTACTGACGTATCTGTCGGTGCCAAAATGATGCATTGCTGGGGTTGTGTAGGAAGCAAGGCAGGGGGGAGTGCTATGGATATAGCACTGCGTCACCCTTATGCCTGCCATGAAGCAGGCGTAAGGTTTTGATGCATTTTGGCGCATTTGCGTTCTAGAAGTGGCATCGTGAAATCTCATAGATTTCACTGCGTCACTTCTACGAGGCTAACTTGCATCGGAACGCCCCCCTTGCATACATTATACCTGACGCAGGTATAATGTAGCGCAGGGGTTCACAAAGTGAAGCATCTGCTTAGATGCATCACTTGGTAAGTAGGGCGCAACAGGGGGCATGTTTTACGCCGCCCATGCTTCACAAAAAGTGATGAAACAGCAGGGCAAAACTGTTGCAAGGCCTCACAAATAAGGCCCATCGTTTTGATCCCGCTCTGAGAGAAATTTGTTGTGCTGAAACTAAAACTGTTGAATGAAAAGCCACGTTTTTAAGGCTTTTCTAAAAAGCACAAGACTGGGGAGTCCTTCAAAGTTTGGGGTAAGGTGTTCCACAACTTAGCTGTACCAATCACAATACTTCGTCCCCCCCCTCAGTGTGCTTTCTTGAATCTTGGTATGGTCACATTTCTCTTGGAGATGGACCTTACAGACCTTGCCGGAATGTACCAGAAGAATTTTTCAATGAGAGATGCAGTCCCCATTTCAATTTCCTAAACAAATGACTGCTTCTTCTCTCCTTGCTTAAATTGGCCACATATTATTCTTTATGTCTCTCTGTGGGATATACTTTTGTCATTTCAATTTAAAATCCAGGCTGTTGACTGTTAAAATGTATACATGAATTTACTACATACCATATTTTAGTGTAGCATCGAATGCAAAATATATCTGCCGCAGAAGTCCTGGTAGGATTTTAAACCATTATCATTCAGTCTATCAAGCATTTTACTGCAATCTTTCTTTATAATTACAGTTTGTATTTCTCGTTATCCTAGTTTTATTGAAGAAATTGATTTGTATTTAATTTGTATTTTGATTTTTTTCCTTGTCTTTAGCGATGCAATGCACCATTGTAATGGGTTTACAGTGTAAAATGCTGAGTTGTGTATGTTTATATAAAGTGAACTTTAAACAATTACAATAAACCCATATTATTCATAAATTGAATCATTTAACAATATTACAAACATGTTTTGAGTAGAAAAGAGTTTGATGGTATGAATTCTAATTTATATTCAACTTGAAAAATACTTAAAGAAAACAATGAAGAAAGGCTTTATCAGGTTCTACCAGCTATTTGTTTTAGAATACACATTACATGATACAGCAGTAGAATATGGCAATACATATATTAGATCTCCTCCCTCTGTGACAGTCTTGGCGACATAATGAGTATTCTAGTATCCTGACTTACACTGCTTACCCTTATATAATTTGATATACATGTATAAAGTCTAACACACATAACTTCTCCTACCATCAGTATTGGAGAAGGAACTGTCCTTTTACATCCTCAATGATACACAAAGGTATTCACCTTATATGCACCACTTACATAAAACATAATTAGTCTTAGGCAGATGCAACTCCACTTATGCACATTCCCTCACACCTTTTAGGTATTTAGTCATCCAAAGACACCATCCCACATGAGCACAACCTTGTACATTGACACCCTTCACCACCCTCTTGCACCACACGAGGACCAACACAAACACACACACACACACACACACACACAAAGACATACTGTCAGCTACAGACACACTATTCAACAATTACCCATACTTACAAATATTAAGAAACTTGTGACATGCACAAACATTTGTTACCTCACACCCCAATTCATTATATATTAGTCACCCACAATTTTCATTTTCAAATATATATTCACAGCATATATTATTAGCCATTTTCTCACCTTTTTACTGTTACCTTAGCATATATAATACTCAGTCCTTTTGATTATCTTCAATATGATACTTCTTATACCCTCAAATGTCATTAAAGAAATATCAAAGGTCACATCCCCTCCAGTGTTCAGACACCCACCTAGAAACAAACACAGTTTCAACCACACATCCCTGAATAGCAGCACCAATATTGTCATTTGTTGGTGAAAAACATATTGTTAAGTAATGGGAGAAAGAAGTTGAAGTCTTCATGTGAGCTGTGAATTTGATGCTTCAAAAAACAACATCATCTGTAGAAAATCAAGCAGGAACGTTTTCTTCTCTTCCAGTTTTCATTTATCCTTCGGTTGAAAGTTGGTGAAGAGAGGACTCTGAGATGGTAACACCAGCCTGTGATTGGTGACGACTGCTGAACAGGGTAAACAGAATTTCCCATGTTTTTTTTATCCAAGAGCTTACGCAGTGTTATATGGTTCCCATTTCAATGGCGTGCTTTATGACAAAAGCAAGCTTAAACTTGCTATCAGCACATAATAAATTATAACATCACTGTTTGCTTTTGCACATATCACTATTTTCCTGCTCCACTGCTAAGGCCATCCCATTTAGACCTAAATATGGTTAAAGAAATATCAAACTTCCTGGCCATATACGTCCCAACTACAATGAGGTGAGGATGTAGCCTTATGGCTAGAGCGGTCGAACTCAAAGCTGGGGAACTGGGTTCGAGTCTCGGCAACGACGCTCAACATACTGTCATTCTGGGCAAATCACTTGATCTCCCCATGCCTACCAAAAATGAATGTGTCTTTGCGTAATAAAACTGGCACTATTTAAAGCACTCTGATACCCAATATCTTCGGGTCTAGTCTGCGCTATAAAAAAATCTATTTGTTTTTTTTAATGCTGTGGTTGGTTATACAGTTCTGGACAAGGAGCCTATCAGAGCCCTGGCGAGAGCAATGGTGGCGCTATGCTGACGAACTGAAGAAACAACACACCATTCATGTCACAGTACCTCTGTCATCCATCAATGTATAAATAAAAATACTTTTTGCACCTACAATCATAACTCTTCATCATGATCCTGCATGGAAAAGAATGTATTTAGTATGTACTGTACTGTCTTCAGTATGTTGTCACTTAATGTGTCAACAAACATTAAATGTGTGACATGCTCTGATGTGAACAACCAACCTACTGAATCTTACAGCATAAATGTCAAAAATTGTCTAATATGAGTAATATGTATGGGGTTGTGATGGGTGTAAGTAACAACAAAAGAAATACAACATACAACCGAGTGAAAATTCTGAAGTGAGATTACAAGAAAATGCTCAACTAGAATGTAGGAGAAACAAAAAGCATATGAAAATTTAAAAACTGTTGCTTCTCCTACACTAAGACCCTCTCTTGGTTTGCTTTCAATGTGTCTCTTCTTCTACTCTTTCCTCCAAATCAACCGCCATCTCCTGAGGGACCTCCTGTAGGTCCTCAGGGAAAGTCTCATGTTTGTTGGAATAGACATCACCTATGCATAGGGACTGAGAGGGTGTAGGGTGCAGAGAGGGTTGATAAGCCTAGCCATGTTCTCCCAAATGTATTGTCTTTCATTGCCTCTCAGCTGCTTCATGGATGTTCCTTGGAGCAGAATCTGTTTTCTGGAGTAACCTTTCTTCAGCTAATTTTGTCTTTTCAGAGCTGAAGTTGGGGGCCCCCTCTGTCATTTCCTTAGCCATTGTGCAGGACAATGAGTTGTAAACAGAAGGGTGGTTTAGGATGGCACTTTAACACATCATCCATGTCTCGAGAACAAGGGTATGTTACTTCCACTAGGTATATTTTCACTATGTACTATGTAGTTGACTAATGTGTATATGACCAGAGGAATAACTGAATAACTTCCACTGGAAAACACCAATAGTGGAAAAATGCAACTAGTAACCATAAATATGAGTAGTATTATATCTGCTGGTGTAGAATGAGCTTGAGGTTGAAGACTTGCACAGTAGACAAACCAACAGCCATGAATACAAAAAATAATTTCTTAACATTTATGCTGTTTGTATACACTGATTGTAATATTCTATATCCTATACCAAACCTCTATGAGTCAGCACTGTTTAAAGAGAGGAGATGGGTATTAATGAAAGCAACAAATAGTGAGATCAGATTATTTTGGTGTTGTTCTTGGTGTATGCTGTATGAAGGGCCACACCGTTGTTCAGCCAGCCACAGTGCAATAAGCACATAGATGGTGAAATTTCAGTTTACTGCAGAGTATCATGAAATGCTGACATAGGCATCCCTGGATAACATCGCTGACCAATTTGCAATGGTCAACCCTCAAAATCAACATACAATATCCAAATGTCACTTGCAATGCTCCCACACTCAGGCAAATCATGAGAAAAATATTTTAAGGAAAAGGAAACTTAGCTGGTGGATCATCGCTGTTGAGCGGTATGGACCACTAAATGACTTTAGGAGCGAAACACATCATAAATACATTGTACAAAGAGTAACTCCAACCAAATACCAGGTGTATCAGCTCCCACTCAGCAAAAATGCAATGCACAATGAGTAGTGACATCGGAAATCAGATTCCTCAGCTCCACAAGTTCAGATGTCCAATAGACATCTATCTGTTGCAGACTACACCAATCAGAGGGAGGTCAAGGTAGAGGCATACACAAGGAGATAAGAAGACATCATATGGTCTGGAGATCTCATCGGTCCTCAGTGATTGAGCCCGGCCCTGGAGAAGTGTGGTTAGAATGCAAGCTAGATTTAGCAAAGTCCATGGCCGCTTTCGGTGTAGTGAAGATCTTCTGTGTTGCCTCATGATAAAGCATTTCATATGGCACTCCGGCCGCCTGTAGTCTTTTCTTCACTGGTAGGTATTCACGTCTAGCAGACTGCACCAATGCAGTAAAGTCGGGGAAGAAGGCAATATTTTTTGCCTGATATTGGATCGACCCCTTTTCTCTGGAGAGGCACAGGAACGCATTGCGGTCCCGAAAGATGAGCAGTTTGTCAAGTATTGGCTGTGGTGTGGCGGCAGGTGGGGAGCGTGCTTGCAGAGTCCTGTGCGTCCTCTCCACAATAAGTATGGGGATAGGTGCTCACTCCTGAATACCTCCTTTAGCATATTTTCCACATAATTTTCCACTCAGCCGGTTTTGGTGGACTACGGTATTCCCATAATGCAGATGTTACTGTGACGTGACCGGGCCTCTAAGTCTTTGTCTCTGGCTTGGATTATTTCCAACACTTTGTCCATATTCAATTGTTTTGTGGTGATTAACTGTTTTATGTCTTCAGCTGATGATATCCGCTGTTCTGCTGTGTTCAGTCGCGTGGCATGCTTATCTAGCTGAGGCACCGTATTGTCCAGTCTAAGATTCAAGGCAGCAATCTTTCCATCAATTGACAGCAGACTATGTTGCATAGCCAGTAACGTGGCATCTAAAGTGGGAGTAATCTGAGATGGCTGCTCTTGTTCAGAATCTGAGTGGGCATGCTGCGACGATCTAGGCATGCGCCTAGACTAAAACGTGAGGTGGGTCTGCTATTTCTCATGTTTCCCCATGTTGGAAAAGATCGCAGGTTCTGCAAATAGAATAGTAGTATGCCCAGTTTTGCCACTTGTGGGTATTGCATCTTCCTGTGAACAAGTTCCTAGTATCCTGCTTACTTATCCGTCATGCTTCTTCACCTCTGGAGTTTGATTACCAATGCAGGCCACACCTCCCCTGTCATGTGGGGCCCGTACAGTCATGGCAGAGCCGCTGATGAAAGAAGAATGTTTAGCATGGCCCACTGTTGCTTATCTGAACAATATGGCCAGGTTTCAGCGCAATCTGTTGTCCGCTCTCTGCACGACTCCTCAGGAGTGTCCTGCTAGTGTCCATACCAGACCCGGGCCACCCAGCTCTCAGCTTCAGCTCAGAGCAATAGCAGGGGTTTGGAAACCAGAGCAGATGACAGGCAGGAAAGGCATGCAGTTAGCCCCCAATGTGTAGAACTGCAGGGATAGAGCAGATGTGATTTGCAGTACAGGCCACAGCAGGTCAGGTCAGATGCCCCAAGCCGAGTAGGAGCGATCAGCCCAGTGTCCAGAGGCCCGCCCCAAGTGCTCACCTCGGGTCCCGTAACTCCACTGTCCACCACGCTCAGCTGCGGTAAGCAACCATCCTGGGTTGAGGTGTCTCAGCAATGTGGACTAGGCGCCCACCCATTCAGCACACGGTCAGCTGTGGTCCACAGAATGCCCTGGGCTGCCGTCAACAAGCCCACCCAGAGGCTGCCCATCTCCTGTGTGCCCCCAGGTAGTGCACACTGCATCTCATCTGGCAGGGGCTGTGGGCAGGGTGCACTCCCACTAAGCCCCACCACTATTTCAAATCAGCGTTGGCAAAGCTCTCTTGCCAGACGCGCCACTCAGCCTAAAATAGGTGTGTTATTTCTTCAGTTTGTCAGCGTGGAACCACCATTACTCTCACCATGGCTCTGATAGGCCCCACACCACCCATAATTATGCTTTTTGGCTGTCTGCATCATCCGAGCACAGAGCCATATCACTCTGACATCAGGCCCCGCCATATAGTAATGTATGGCTGTGTAGTTAGAGTATAATTAATGGATTGGCAAGCCTGGCTGGCAGAGCTACACTAAGGTGCAGCCATCTTGCAGTGGGCTCTCTAGTGCCCCCCTTCCTCAACTGAAAGTTAATCTGGTATTCTCGCTTTCTTTTGTCCCACTACTCTGGAACGTCTGTGTGCACTCCAAGTCCTATGCTGCAAATTGACCCTGACACCAAAGACTGTCTCTGAGGCTAAAAGGGGCTAAATGGAGAGCACCAAAAGCGTACTGCTTGAGCAACACAAGACTACTGTCTGTGTCCCTGTGCACTGGACACTAAGCAATGATGACAGCATGCCACTTTTTAATCCTTAGTGAGAGGACCTGCCTTTTCCGTGTTTCCAAAACTAAGTTCAATGCCTATGAGAACATTGGTGTATATTTCCAATCAGGGGTTATATATACCCAAGACCTGCACTAGCTTCCCCAAATATATATTGAGTGTGTTGATTGTACTATGCCTGATAGTAAGACTCAATGTAGGTTGTGACTTCATGTATGCTTCTTCCAGTAGGATGAATTTTTGATTGCCTCTGGCTCTGCCGTGGCTCAAAATTGAGGCGTTGTGACAGCCTCCCCTGGCAGCGAATGTGCATTGCCTGCATTCATAGGGTGGAGGGTATAGCTCCATGCCCAGAAATGGGGAGGATAGTTAAAAAGGCTTCCATTGGAATTTTTCTGTGACCTATCCAGCGGGGGATTGCTGACTAGTCTTTTCTGAGCAGTATCATTTCAGTGATCTATGGTAATAGATAAGTCAGCAGATTCAGTTGTTATAGAGGAAGACGTTTCTAGGCAATACCTGGGCCTTTTGTCATCCCTAGTGTTCCCCATCCAGGAAGCCTGATGAGATGAAGGTCTAGAGTTTCACACACATTGTGCTCTTGCTATGAGTGCTTCTGCTTAGAGCCAGTGTCATCACTACCTGCTACTTTCACCTCACACAAAGAATTATCTGCACTGCAGTAAAAAGATTAAGTTATGACTTGGTACTGCCCCACTCAGTTCCTGAACCATTAACAGTGGAAATGCTGTATAATACTGGGGAACTAACATTCTTACTTTGTTCTAGTTTTCAGCGTCATCACTGACCAAACATGGAGGTAAGCTGTAGAGTACTCTAGGAGCTGCTGTGATTCAGTTCTGGCATCACTGATAGAAAGTCTCCCAGAGGCAGGGGAAATTTGCCTGAAAGCTGCAGGTCATGCTGGGAAAAGCTGTGGATCTACCTGATACCTGAGAGTCTGCCTGTCTGCTGAGAAGGGAGAATTAAGCACCTTATCCTGCAGGAGCTGTATCCTAAGGAGGAGATGCCAGCCACTGAATCAGGGAGAGAATCAGCCCATAAGGAGCAGTTTGGCCCAAGGAGTGTCAGAAGCTGACCTACAATAATTTGAGAGTCTCCAGAATACCCTACCCAAGTGAACACCATGGGCCGTATTACACAAAGTACACTGGGGGAGAAACAAGTATTTGAGCTGCTTTGTGTGCCCATAGGGCAATGTGGCATTAAAGAATGGGCCACAGATACTTGTACGAACCCTTCTGTAATACTAATAATGATGGTGTTCATGTAGCACCAGTGCTATATCAAGAGGGAATCCTTTTGCCTCTGTGCTGTTTATAGACATAGGCAAAGCAAAGAAGTCATACAAAGGAGCAATGACTGTGCGCCACAAAAAGGTGGTGCCCTTTCAGGGCACCCCCTGAGAGCAGCCCTTCTGTAGGGGGCACTGGAGGTCATTGTAATTGGGTGCACTGCTCTTCTTTGCACCCAATGCACCTGTTTTAGTGTGCCCCATGGTGTAAACAAGAACAGTGCACCAGATACCTAATAAGGCCCCAAGTTTGTTACTGACAGTCACATGAGTGTCTCCTGCAACCATCAAAGAGGAAGATGGTAGACCTGTGCTGACTCTTCCTTTACCGTACTTGAAGCCCTCACCCCAGTGATCTGGACCAGAGGGAAAGGATTCCCTATCCCGAGTGCTGGAGCCATGAGTCCACTGTGCCTTCTCAGAGCTGATGCACTCATAACTGGTTGATTTGGAGAGAAACAAGCAGGGCCACTGAGCCCTGGTGACTATGAGTGTATCTGCTCGCACCATGCTGAAAACTGCCGCACATCTGTGCTCGAAGATCTGAGTGCACACACGACAAGGAAATATCAACGCCTGAAAAACATTGATTGGGAAATTGCCTAAGCAGATCTGTTTAGCAGGACTTTGAGTGATACTTGTGACCCATATAAGAACTGGCCAGTCATAAACTGTAGGCTTACCTATGAGTCACAGATTACAAGAAAGCTACTTTACTGTTGCCATATTGAGTCTGCATCTGCACTAGTTTTAAGACTATCTTTTCTCTAACATAGTGGTCCATGTAGTTCCCACAGTCAACATCCCTTTAGTTCTACTTCTACTTTATGAACTTGTGAGGAATGGAGTTTTTTCAAGAACCAAAGCACTAACCTAGTGTTACTGGTAAGAAAGAGACACATCTGTGCAGCTGTGGCATATCCTACAATCCACCTCCATGCTGACTGCACTCCATGAGTTTATGTTATGTTATGATATATACATTTATAGAGCGCAACGGTTACCCGAAGGTGCCCTGCTGCTTAGCTCAAAACAGTTGAAATAGCAGGATAGCATGAAGACCTCAGTCCGAAACTAATTGATGAATAGCCATGTTTTCAGTTCCTTCCTAAATAACAACAAGTTGAGGGAGGCTTGGATATGGAATGGAAGTTCATTCCATGACCTAGAGGTGAAGAAAACAAAGCTTCTGCCTTCCAAGTTAGCTCTTTTGAAAGTAGGCACTATCACCGTCTTAGCTCCTAAGGAATGAAGAGTTCTGTTTGGGGTGTACCAGCTAAAACACTGCCTAAGATGATCTGGTCCCCCATCGTGCAGAGCCTTGAAGGCAGTACAAAGTGATTTAAATCTGACCCGTTGCATTATTGGCAGCCAGTGGAGCTTTCTGATTCTTTTTTTTACAGATGTCAATTTAGAGGTACCTATTAGCAACATAGCTGCTGCATTTTTTGAACAATTGCAGTTTATTAATGTGTTACTGTTGGATATTCAGGTATAAACCATTGGAGTAATCAAGTTTAGATAAAATAAGAGAGGTTATTACAATGTGTTGGCTGGCCTATGACAGTAGGTGCAATATATTTTTATCATTCTGAGGGTCTGGAAAGTGGCGGTAGTAAACTCGTTCAACTGATCCACTAAGGTGAGCCTATTCTCAATTATTGATCCTAGGTTTTTAGCTTTCCTGACAGGCGTTGGGAGGGTACCTAATTCCTCTGGCCACCACCTGGGAAACCAGAAGTTAGCATTGTTTCCAAAAATGATTACCTCGGTTTTTGCCCAAGTTTAATTTCAGTGAGTTTTCAGTCATCCAAATCTTGACCGACTTCATGCAGTCATGAAATTTCTTACCACTCACTATTTCCTGATTCGGAAGCAGACACCACTATCTGCGTGTCATCCGCATAAGAAGTTAGATGAAAACCGAAGGATCTAATCAATGGGGCAAAAGTTAAACCATACACATTAAAACGAGTAGGACTCAGTGAGGACCCCTGTGGTACCCCACAAGGGAGAGAAAAGGATATGGAGGTAAAGTTGTCAAAGGCAACTGTTTGATTTCTATCTGTCAAGAAGGAGCGAAGAAGCTTCCAAGCCATAACCTGAATGCAGCACACCGACAACTGGTCCATGAAGAGATCATGGTGGACCGTATCAAAGGCTGCAGAGAGATCCAACATTATCAATGCTGCATTGCCTCCCATATGCAATGCCTCCCTGGTTTCTTTGGTGGACTTGATAAGCACTGATTCTGTGCTGTGGTCACCCCTAAAGTCATATTGTGTTGAGTTTAAAATAAGATTTTCCTGTAGGAAACTGCTGAATTGTGAGTTCATGCCCTTTCAATCAGTTTTGCTGGAGTGTGCAGGCCAGCAGGGCAGGAGAAAGGTGGTTTGGGATCAGAAGTCCGAGAAATGAAAGAAACACACCACAAGGGAGACATCCTCTATTCCAGGCAGTCCTTCTTGTCCATCTTACTGCTTCCTTTTTATGCTCTCCTGGACGTGTTGCTGTTGAAACTGTAAATACAATTAATCCACTAACTCTCTAACAACTACAACCTACAACTGCAACTAGTTCTTTCTGATCACATCACCGCACTCCCTTGAACCTGCCGCTCTCCTCTTCCACTCTTTGGGAGACGATAACTACTAAACTTCTTTTTGTTCTTTTACTAAACAAAGAAACATTATGGGACTGTAATGTGTCTTTGGTTTTGTTCCTAAAATCTCTGTCCTGCAGAAACCTAGATTAACTTGTTTACTCAGTGGCTTTTTGTTTTTAAATAAACCTAAGTTTAATATTCCAAATTAAGGAGTAATCAATTCTCAAAATCGTCTCAGGGTTTACAACTCCCTTTGTTTTCTAGGTTGACTTCACCTTGCCAAAACGAGGAAGTAATTTGAATGTTCAACAAACATGCAGTGACTAGTACATGCCATTCTGTGTTTCCCACTTTTACTAAGGACAAGACAAATCCCTTCCGGGGAACCTACACAGGTATATCATTTTATAGTATGCAGGTTTAGAGCAGCGTATTTTTAATTTAAACCATTATCAAACTGTTCCATAATAAACATGTATAACCAGCAGCGGTTCCTTCACAATGGCAGTGGAGCATCACCCCACTGTCTGGCACAGAGCCAGCAATTGAAAAATAAAACAATGTTCTGAGCCAGCTTGTGCAGGGAGGTTAGGGGCATGGGAGGGGGAGGAGGAGTGCTTGTGCACTCCCTACATGCTCATATGTGTTTGGCCGGCCATCTCCGGCCACCCAAAAAACACATGTGCACTGAGGTTTCTCCAACCCGGCTGCATTCAGCAGCGGGGCTAGAGAAACCCCACAGAATCTATGACCTGAGCTGAGCGTTTTTCTAGCCTGCTCAGGCCAATCCCCACGCTGCTCTGCAGCACGGGGATTGGATGGGAGTCTATCTCAGGGTCTGCTAGAAGAAGAAAGAGGACAGCAGGAGCAACGCAAAATGGGAGGCGGCCGGCGACTTCAGGTAAGTTTTAAAAAAAATTATTAACACGACTCCCCGCGTGCTCACCCCATACTCCCCCACCCACCTCACCACCCTTTGTTAGTGGCAGCCGCCACTGTGTATCACATGATTGAATGTTCATTTTAATCTTGATGTGCCTTGCTTTCTTTCCAAAGTCTAATTTCAAAAACATCCAAAGGCAAATTCTTATTGTGCTTGCTCTCCTTTGATTCTTTTCTTAAACTGAGGAGCTCCAGAAGTCACTACACTCAATACCGAGGTCCTAAGATGACATCACACAAAAGAGACAGGAATGGAAACCATGATTCAGGACAAGGTAAGAAGCTTCCACCTTCCCTGAAGTCTTGATCACAAGTGAAGTAGTTTAGCATGGGAGTGGCCTTAATGCCACAGTCGCCTTCAAGGTGATTCTTCCTGAACTATATTGTCTTGCCTTTTCTGACAAGGCAAGACTACCAACTCCTAGCATCCCCTGCTAAGTATTAACTGCAGTGTATGCTCAAGATCACAGGCATTACCGGTGCAACTTGCTCACGTGCATACCCTATGCCTTTCAATGCACCTAAAACCTTTCTAAAGACATAAAGATGCTGGAGGATAAGCACATAAGCCCATATTTGCCTTAGGTGGTATTAGGGAATCCTCACAGGTTCTAACCCATTTCACCCTTAGATTTGTTGCTTCTGAACCACACAGTTTTTGGAATTTCTGTTCTGAGTGATTCTCACTAACTTAATCTCTCCTCTGTAAACTCATGTAAAATGGTTTTGAATGCAGACCTACAGTGTCCATCTTATAAAATATGCTCTGGTATTTCCCCAGTTCAGGAAGGACCTCAAGACCTGGTTCTTCGGATGACTCCAGCACACTACAGAGCCTCCCCCCCCCCAGCGCCTTGAGACCCTCACGAGTGAGTACTTGCATGTTACCTACTTTGATTGATTCATTGATTGAGTGACTGTTGCAGTGGGGACCTTTAATAAAGTGTTTATGGGCAGTGCAGGAATTATAATTTAATCGGACAGTCAAATGGGCATTTTCAAATTATTTTTTTTACAATTGTGTGAGTAAGAAAGACTTCACTGAAAGTTTGTAGTGTGTTTCAGTATTTACAATGGAGGTGTATGCTGCAATAAAGTAACAATTGTGTTTCCTTCTGTGCCTATCAGTACAGGTCATGATGATTACACCTTATCTTGACATTTTGCTAAAATCTTTGAATTTTGCTAAACGTTTTGGCCTTGTAACTTTCAACTGTGCTAGTTTGGGGTGAGGCTCATTAACCATCTGCCAGAGTGAATTGCCCACCTGCCCTGCATGTGGTATCCAACTATTTTACACATAGGTTAAAGGGTAATGTAATTTTCTAAATTGGAAAGTGTGTTCCTTCTGGACGGTCAAGGGTTTGCAAAATATTTTGCATAGAACATATTGTGTGTTATGCTAGTTTTTACTGTAGTGCCATTTGTCCCACTTAACACCTCCTTAACACCTGTGATGTTTTGAGGTTATTGCATGGGTAGATATGAACTGGTTAACGGAACCTAAAGAATGGGTGGTTTCTTGCATGTGCATCTTGGGTGTAGTGAACCACCTTTCTTAATGGCAGATTTAGAAATGTGTGGTTGTGGTGTTCTGTCTGGATAAACTCTCTGCACCCCATTCCTTTCCATCTCTCTAGATAATAAATCTGTGTATATTTGAGTAAAATACTCATTGGACCCTTATACTTGTGCACCTCAAGGGTTTATGATCTTAAAACTTCTGCAGTCACAGGATGAGCTCCACCATCAAACTTATGTACCTCAGTAGACACGTTTGCCTTATCACCTTTGTGATAAGTAGACATGTAACCAGTGTGTAAATGGCACATGAATACGTGATATACATTTTGCACTTCCTTCCAGACTTTGTGAAACAGGTCCTCAGTTCTCCAGCTAATACTAAATTTAAACATTTTGAATGGTAAAATACTGCCATTTGGATGACACTAATATTTGATACTCTTGCTGCCGCTGAAATATCTGTAGACTATCTTACGATGACTGTCTTTTATAATCCAATCTAACTACTGATCTCCTAAAACTGTTATTTTAGTTTTTAATATTTTTAGGTCGAGCCTCAGCAGCACATGTGCTGCTCTGCGAGGCATGCTGTATTGCAGTATGGACTTGAAGCCCCGCCCCATCTCCGCCCATATTTGTCATTGGCTTGTGTCATTGTCCTTCGTAAATGCTGGCTTCTAATTCGTTAATAGGCTTGTTAGTCCCTCCTTAGTACCGCCTTTTCTTCATTTGTACCCTCCTATGGGGACTGGCCCTTTTATTTAGGTTGTTACATGATACGTCCGATTTAGTCTGTAAGCACTATTTTCTTTAATGAGTTTCTCCTACAGCAGGCACAACGTGCTTTCCTGCAACTTTCAGCACTTTTACGGGGTGCTTTTACAAAAAAAAGTATTTGTTTGTCAACTTGACAAACAAATGTTTTTGGGGTAAAAGAGCCCCATAACGCATTTTCACTTTAATAGCAGCCACGGACCTTTCTTTAGACATAGCTCGCGTGGCCTCTATTAACACGAAAGCGCAGCATGGGGCGCTTGTCAACAACAAACGTTTCCAATGCAATAGGTCTCGCATTTTAGAAACTTTCATCTATTGGTATTGTAAATGGCAATGCCTTTCTTTATTGCATGTTTTTTTAAACCCATCAATAGAAGGCTTTGCCATTTACAATGCCAATTGTTCAAAATCTCGCAATGTGCAGGCTTATTGTATTGCAAATGCGTGTTGTACCTTGCTGCTTCTTCGTGTTCTTCACCACTGTTTATTAATCTGCTAAAACCTAGCTTCCTGTAAACTCAGTATACAATGGCCCATTGTCTGTGTAAATTAGGGAGTCAAATCTTGCCTAGTTTATCTATGCAACATAAATATCTTTGTTGGTACCACTATATCTTTGTTATAGAGTTTTAAACACATATACTGAAGAAATCATATTTGGAATGTTTTAGGGCTCACAACCAGATGGAAGATGTCACTTTAAAAAATCCCGGTAGCTTTTTAAAAATACATTTTCATAGCACTTGTTAAATGCATGCCTGGTCCTTGGATAAGTATTTTCTGCATGATATTCTGCAATATTACATTCTTTCCCCACAGGCGACAAATTTGTAAAATGCCTAATATATTTTCAAGTCATACTGGAATAGAATTGCAACAGGAGAAAATGCGAACGACCAATCATTTGGAAATGCATAACTCATTAGATAACTACGAGCTTTCATGACTTGCTTTCACAGTTTGCAGCTCCTTGTCCATTACCAATATACCATACATCATTTCACCCATTTTATCTATGCATTTAAAGTGCATTATGTCACATGATAATTATTCTGAAAATCTAAATTTGTCTTTTCAATATTCAAGCTCATCGTTCATGTTTACCAAGCTGACATTTGTGGGGCTCATTTGGAAAGCAAGTACCCAGACACAAAATTAAGGCAGATTTATTTTCAGCCTTTCTTTGTCATTGCACATTGTCCCTTTATGTAAAACATCACATCATATTCTATGGAAAACGGAAAGCCATAACATGGCCAACAGCATCATAAATTAATTTCCCACAGTGTATTTGGAAGATTATTTCTATTTTATATTAGTTTTTCGTGAGGCGCTTAAATCAATCCTACGGTGGCCTCGTGGTTTAATATATATACGTGAGGATAACCAGGGGCAATATGGAACGTTTTAAGGAACTTTGTGGTGGGCCAGTCCATCATTCAGAAGGGATAGCATATGCCAGTATATCAAGTATACTTTATGTAGACAATCAAGTCCATTAAATTCCCTGGTGGGACTGAAAACATTGTCACATTGCATAGATTTAAACACACGGGGAAACAAATTGAGGGAAAATAGCAGCATCTCAGTCATGCAGTTTTTATGAAATTAAAGCATGTTACAGTGTAAAACAGAAAGCAGCTTAAAACATACGGGGAATATTTACAAGGAAATGGCAGAGCGGGCGCTGCGGCCACTTTCGCAGCGCTGTGCTCCGCCATTTCCCATACGTAGGGATGTGCCGTATTTGCAACAATACGGTGTACCCCTTATTTTTCCTTAGCTCTGGCATTGTAAATACCTGCCTAGAGCCAACACAGACACCTTTGTGCCATAGTGCCAGGGTGCCTGTGTTGCAGGGATTATTGTTTATGGGCAGGAAGGAGTCCCTTCCTGCACATAATCAATAATGGTGATTTGTTACTTCTATGTGTGTGGCATTCTGCAGCACCCATAGAAGTAGCAAATTATCATTATTTAATGATTGTTTATGTGCAGGAAGGGACTCCTTCCTGCACATAAACAATCATTAATGGTGTTTTACTCTTTCTGTGTGTGCTGCACAATGCAGCACACATAGAAGAAGCAAAAACGAGTATTTCTCCTGGTTGCACCATTCTAACGCCTGCTATTGCAGTTTTGGGCGCTGCCTCAGATTTGCAGATTCCTGTAAATCTGGGGCAGTGTGAATAAGGATTGGGTGTTGCAGTGGAATGGCCACAGCAATACCTGTTGCATCCCCCTTTCACACAGATACCTGCATGTAAGTGTAAAGGTACCATGGGCCTCATTAATGAAAAGTGACGCATCACTGTGTGAAAACAGTGATGCGTCACTTTTCACTGCGCCCTCCCTGCGACTCCAATGATGCGTCATATTTACAGTATGACGCATCATGTCGCAAGGAGTCACAGATACGTCAGTATTTCTGATGTATCTGTAGACGCAAAAGTGACGCATTGCTGGAGTGTGTCACAAAAGTGACGCAACTCCAGCAATGTGTCCTTTCACATGGGGCAAGCCCCATGTGAAAGGGCCTGCGTCAGTCTTACGCCTGCTGTGAGGCAGGCGCAAGATATTGACGCATTTGCACCCTAGAAGTGGCGCAGTGAAATCTCATAGATTTCACTGCATCACTTCTACGATGCTTACTTACGTGGGAACGCCCACCCTGCATACATTATACCTGACGCAGGTATAATGTAGCGCAGGGGTTTACAAAGTGACGCATCTAGGTAGATGCGTCACTTTGTAAATATGGCGCATCATGGCGCATGTTTTACGCCACTGATGCGTCACAAAAAGTGACGCACCGGTGGCGCAAAAGTGACGCAGGGGCTCATAAATGAGCCCCCATATTTACAACGTATGGTTAAGCCACAAAAAGTGGCTTAACACTACTTTATAAATAAGGTGCAGGGCATTGTGCCACCTGAATGTTGGTCAAGGTTACCAAGCCCCTTTTATATATGCCCTATAGTTTTTAAAATGAGTTTTCCTAATGCCGTAAAAGAGAGAAAGTTTGAATAATCACTTATTAATTACTGAGCATCTTATAGTCAGAAGTTGATGGCATGACAGAATGGTCAGTGCAATGTCATAATATAACAATATAGTTTGATCTCAACCATGATTTACTAAGAATCATAAAGGGAAATAAAAAATAAAAAAACATTTAGAATGTTTAAAAGTCTATTTCAGATCTTCTGAGGGTGCAGCACAAGCAGACAAGGGGTTGCAGGACCCAGTGTAGACAGGATAGGTAAACGTTTGTCTATGATATGATGATGATCACAGTTGAGCCCATTTGCAATCTCCCTTCACCTAGCAGCCTGCCATTGTGTTCCCACTATGAGTTAGGTTTTAAGGGTGGTGGCTGGATGTGAGTGAAAATTTTGTTCCTGAGTGATTTATCTGCTCTGTCCAAAAATGTTATAAGTCTGGTAATGACTTGCGGATTGGCATCATTCAGAAGAAATTTAACAGCTGCCTGAATTGTCCGTACTCATCCTTTAATCAGTGAATGTCAGAGGAATTGTTTGCCTCCATCAATTAAAGCAGGATATATGTATAGCAGATGTATTAGATTCTTGACTTCATGGTACAACTAGATTGGTTCAGTGACATATTTTTGTACCCTTTACGAGCATAGCTGTCTAGAACTATGGCATCTTGTTCTCTTTTGCTGAAGGTCCGGTGGTCTGATGCGAAAGATTCCATTTCAACCTTTTTATTTCAGGATGCTTTTAATTGTGGATGTGGTAGATTTCAATTTCATAATTTTCACAGTGCCTTTTAGCTCCAAAGCATTGGAAAGGGCATTTGACCAGTTGTTTGGAGGTAACAGGCTATTGTCGGGTGAGGCTTCAAGACAGATTACATTTTTCAGAGAGCCTTTTTTGTGGCTCGCACTGATTGCATGTACTTTAAAATGCGGGCCCCCTGTATGAGACTTTGGTTGCTCAACCTCAATTCCATCCTGATCTGGGCTGTAGAGGTGTTATACGGGAGTTTAAGCAATGACCTGAATATTGCACCATGAGGGGCTTATTTATGAAGAGACTGTACTGCCAATGCATCAAAACGTTTGATGCACTGACGGCGCAAGTTCTACTCCATATTTATGAGTTGACGCATCTTCGAAGAAGTGACACTTTCCCCACCCCTGCATAAAGAACACACTGCATCGGAATGGGCTGCATCACGTCAGTATTTAATTATGCAAGGTAGGCGTTCCTTCGTAAATGCATGTGCAAAAGTTACTCATCAATATTTATGACTTTTCACAAAAGTGACAAATCCTCAGCCTAGGTGATGCAGCGTCAGAAAGGAGCGCATATTTCACAAAAGGAGCACTCTGAGATACCTCAGGGAGGAGGAGATCATCACTCTTCATCGCCTCAAGAAGCAGACTATAGTAGACCTACTAACCATGATTGCTCCAAGACTAGAGGTCACAACCAACAGGCGGAGCACAAAACGCATGGCAGGATTACATATGCTAGCGCCTGGCTCCTTCCAAACAACAGTTGCCAAAGTGGCTGGAATATCTCAGCCATTCTTCTCAGCATTCATCCCCACTGTCCTGGATGCCATCATCCAGCTGACACCTCACTATCTCTGTTTCCCGAACACCCTGGAACATCAGATGTAGATCAACAAGCATTCTATGATATTGCAGGATTCCCACATGTGCTGGGTGCCATGGACTGCACACATGTGCAATTTGTACCTCCTGCAGCAACCTCACATCTGTACAGGAACCAGAAACATACCCACTCCATCAATTTACAGGCCATCGGGGATCATCGTGGACTTTTCACAAACGTGCTGGCTAAATACCCTGGCAACGTACATGATGCCTTCATATTCCGGCACAGCATCATAAATGACCGCTTCAAGAATGGCCAGTATGGCAATGGCCTACTTGTAGGTAAGCTAAACAGTAACACCTAACGCATCATTTATGGTGCCATACTGGCACCATTGCATTGCTGGAATGTCCCGTTTTTGATGTTCTGGAGGCACAATGTGTCACTAGCATATTTATAAGGTCATGTAAAGCCACCTAAGGTGGCTTTCCATGCCCTCACAAATATGCGTCCTGTTTTACACAGAAATCTGTCCAAAGGGGGTGTAGCATGTGTAGCATGTGTGTTGTTGGGTGTGTTCCCAGCAACATCCATGCCTTTTGGACATGGCACTATTTGAAAATGGAACAATGCACAAGCCATATGGCCTGTAATGTACCCACAACTATGTCAAAGAAGTGATAGTATATTGTATTATTTTTTTCAGCTGACCAGGGATATGGGATACAGCTGTGTGTCATGCCACCCTATGGAAACCCACAGTCACCCCAGGAAATCGCCTACAACCAGGCTCTGTGCAGGACAAGAAACATTGTAGAAAGAGCCTTTGGCCTGCTGAAGACCAGGTACAGATGCTTGTATATTTCTGGTGGTTATTTGATGTACTCACCACAAACTGTATGCAAAATGATTTTGGCATGTTCAATACCGTACATCATCTGTGTGCTGACAAATGTCCTCTGGGATGAAGAGCTTGAAATCAAGGAGCATATGGAGGATGGCCAGGCTCTAGCAAATCAAAAAACAGCTGCAGGCACACGCAGTTGTGCTCACATTGTCCATAATTTCTTCATGTAACAGTAATCTGTTATTAATCCTCAAGTACCCTGATTTGCTTTGGAAAAAAACACAATTTAAGTCTAAAACATCTACATATCTGTGTGCATCACACGTCAAATAAACATTGTATGTTGCTGGCAAACCTCACACTTGGAGTATATGTCAGAAATGGACTCTCCTATCCAATGCCAGATATCAGACATCCATCACACAAAAAATATGGGCCTGTGGCGCATGAATGTCACAGTTCTGACATTCAGTTGGCACAATGATCACAGGCATATAAACAATTACACATAAAGCCTAGTCATTCATGTGTCCATCAATGTCATTGGCAATATGTGCTTCTGTCATGCAAAACACAATGTGAAAGGAGCATGCATACCATGCGTGTTGCTGTGGGTGTCCCCATGCATCACCCATGGATTCTGTGAGAAGACAAGCTAACAAAGATAGCCCAAATCCTGAAATGTGTCAACATGCATGCACATTGTGTTGTGTTAGGGAGATGCAAAAAGTATAAAGGTTTAGAAAGCTCTGTGTACTCACCATGTTCAATGTCAGTGCAACAACAATTAATTGATTGGAATAGTGCATGAATGGGAACCGTCCTACACGAAACCAATCAGCCCTGCAATGCAGGTACACTTGCACCATGGTGCAAAGGTGCCTGTGACATGCGAACAGTGCATTAATGCATTGTTCCACATCGAAACTGCACATTACTAATCTTTTCTCCTGATGTACAACAGCACACCAAGATTCCTTGCAGTGTTACTTTTTTACATCCAAAATCAATGAAATTAGCCCCTAGGTACTGTCTATTTCCAAGTGTCATAAATCCAATATGCCCATAAAATTTCTTTGTTTAGAAGAGTGTTGGACTTGGCCCTTCTGGCAGGTTCACCCCGAGACTTTTTGCTTAATATGGTGACTTGGTTTAGTGATTTTAGTGACTTCTGCGCACTTTACCGCTGTGTCCCAGGGTAAAGTGCGTGCGTGTTGTGAGGTTGGCCTGCCCTCCCATAGGAATGCATGGGGGAATGTATGGGTCCCGGTAGTTCCTGATGCGTGGGGTGTGCAGGCCCGTGTTTGGTATGTGCGGACTCATGGGAGTGAATGCTGCGCGTTGATGTGTGCAGCGTGCATGTACCTGGTGTGGAAGTGCCACTTCTAGAAGTGGGCACTTCAGTGTGCAGTCTGAAATGTGTGGCTTGTCTGGCGATTGGCTGGTGAGGTCAGGTGACGGACTAGGGAATTCCCCAGAGTCAGGAGGAGTCACCCAGTGGTGAATGGGGAGTTAGCATGTTGATGGCTGGGGAGGAGTGTACCTGGGTCCTGAATAGGACAGGGCTTCCCCCACACAATGCTGGCGCCGGCCCCTGTGGTGCGTCTAATGACCCTAGCCCTGCCAGTGAATAGGGAGAGGGGCTGAGCAAAACAAAGTGCTCAGGAACCTGTTGGAACTGGTTCGCCCCTTCCCTGCACCTTAGACAAAGGATTGGACTGTATAAAAATGGGGCTGTGTCCCCACAGAAGTTGTTCTCTTGCAGGATCCACTTGAGGGGGGGCTGCTGCTGCTGGGCGCCAGGAGAGACCGCCACTGGGGACTGCCTCCCTGCTGGAGGGCCCTGTGAGCTGGCTCTGGGCCCAGCCTTTGCCCCCTGCTCTCTGAAGGACCTTTTTGGTGGCTGGACATTACTTGTAGCGCCGGGGAGCGCTTCCTGGACTTTATAGCGCTGAGCGCGCTGGTTGTCTCCCTAGCGCTGTGTGCGCTGTGATCCTGATAGCGGGTGCCCACCCCGCGATTCCGCCGGTATCTGCCAGGGTGGGCGGGTGCCACCCCGCTTGTTTTCGTATTTCGAGGGCCGGTGCCCACCCGGCATTTACCCCGCCAAAGATTGCCTTTATCGAGGGAGCCTACCCCTCTTATCGCGGAAACGATCACCGCTGCAGCCCGGAGTTCCCGGTCGCGTCATCCCCCTGCCGCGCTGTGATTGGTTCAGCGGGAGGGGGTGTGACGCACGTATTCCCCGGCCCCGAGAGACGTCGCGCTGAGGAAGGGAGCAGGCGGGAGCCCACCCCGGGCTCCGGCGACCAGGAAGTGCGGCCAACAGAAGCGGAGTCCCCCGAGGACGGCCCGGTGAGTGGGGAAGGGCTTGGGGACTCTGCCCGAGTATCGTGGGTGCCGGTCCCAGACCGGCTCCTTTTGTAAGAAGCCCCCGCCTCCGGCGCGGGCCCGGGGTTGCTGAGAGCCGCTCCGCTCTCCAACAGAGGGGAGCCTGAGTGTCTAGAGCGCTAGACGCTCCAACGTGGGGGACATTGTCGTTCTGAGCGCGTGGCGCTCCAACAGGTCCACAGTGTGCCTCGAGCCCCGTGTGGCTCTAACGTGGTGGCAGTATTTGACCGAGTCCGGTGAGACTCCCACGAGTGACTCCGAACACGGGGGCAGTGTTTCCGAGCCCAGCGAGGCTCCAACGTTGCAGTACAGTATCAGTGCAGAGCCGGTTGAGGCTCTAGAGGGCAGTTCGTTGTTTTAGAGCCCAGGGAGGCTCCACGGGAGCGACAAGAGTTGTTTCCCAGGCACAGTGGTGCCCACGTTTGCTTTCTCCAGCTGCCCAGCACTTAGTGGGCAGCTGCATCGTTTAGGTTTGGGCCCTCGGAGCTTTGGACTGCGCCTCCTGCGCAGCCTTGCCCCTGACTTGTTGAACGCAGGGCGTCCTAGCCCCTTCCAGGCCAGTTGGCCCAGGGACTGCCACAGGTGGTGGCATAGGAGTTTTGCGCAATTGTGTTCCTACTTGCACCTCTGAATGTGTGTTGATGCATCATGTGCCATTGCTTTTACACCTCTGAATGTTTTTAGGCATCATGTGTTTTTCCTTCCATACACCTCTGAATGTGATGCATCATGTGTAACATTCTATTACCCCTACAGGTATTGTGATACGTAGGTGGTTGTTGCTTTCTCCTAGTACAGGTGGTGCTAGTGAGGTTCTAGTTCCCTGCGTGACAGTCTCCTAAAGTAGTTAGGGTTACGTAGGTGGTACTTCCCCGATACCAGTAAGTACTGGTTGTGTGCTATACATATTATTTTTGTGCTACAGTGATTTTATATATTTTGTGTGCTAAATATCTAAAAAGTGCTAATTCCTGACAGTGGTCCAGGTGGCCCTGTCTTGTACATAATCCCTTGTAAATTCTGCCCGTGCTTGTTGGCACATTGTAAAGTGTGTGTTTTTATCTAATGTGTTGTGTATAATACAAAGGCTATTTTTATAGAATACCTTGTGTGGAGTTTCCTTTGTGGTGGGCCTTGGGTGTTGTTGCTGGGTGCGCGCGCAAACGCTTTACAAATCGCCTCAGAGATAAGCCTGACTGCTCGTGCCAAGCTACCAAGGGGGTGAGCAGGGGTTATCTTTGGCGTGTAACTTCCTTGCCCTGACTAGAGTGGTGGTTTCTGCCTGACTTTGGCGCAAGCCTTAGCCAACCGGAAATCGCCAGTTCTAACAAAGAGCAAAAAAGTACGTAAAGAATGTAGTCAAATTGGATGTATCCAAAATTTAAACAAGCACAAACATCAAAAAAACATCCACTTGGACAGTGGTGGACTGTAAAATGATGTCATGGAATGATTATGGTGATGTCAGCATCTAAGATCTGTTTTGGCCTACCTCAAAATATGACTCAGAGCCAAAAATGACATTAGACCATCATACGTAGGATTCAGATCTATGCATTTTTCACTCAACGCCCAAAATTGGCATTGCAAGATGAAATGTAATTTCCTGACATCAAGTCCCAAGCATGAAACATGGTCCACAGGGACAGTGGTGAACTGTAAAATGATGTCATGGAATGATCAGGGTGGTGTCAGCACCTAATGTCAGTTTTGGCCTACCTCAAAATATGACTCAGACCCAAAAATGACGTGAGACCAACATACGTCAGAATCAAATCTATGCATTTTTCGCTCAACCCCCAAACTTGACGTTGCAAGATGAGATGACAAATATTGTTCTCCAAAATAAACAATCAACATGGACACCTATATGATAGAAAAAATCTATGTCATCCATGCAATTGCCAAAATCAGGCTCACATGCAAAGATTTACACCATAAATTGACTTATCACTAATGTATGTGCCTGTTGAGACACTTCTATTACATCCGGAATACATGCATCTGGTGTCCTGTGTGCAACACAATGCTTCGTAATGTAACTTAACGTGAAAATCTGAAATGATCGATGCGTCACAAACATTTGACGCACCGGACAAAAAAATTATGCATCGGGTAAAAACTTGTCACATCCAAACAGGATATGATGTCATGAGCCTGCCATGCTGCAAACCAGCAAGTTTCATGTTCATTTCACATTCTCTTTCACTGTCTTCTTGTCTGTGCTTTGTGTAGGAGGGTGTTTTGGATTTCTGGTGATTTTTGTCGAGCTTTAAAGTTGTTTCTCTGTCTGTTTCTTGTCTATTGTGTCCACATTGTGTCAGAACTGTTGTGTAGTTGTGTATTGTGTAGTTGTGTGTTCATTTGTAAGGTCTGCTGGTCTATTTAGGGGTATTTGTTCATAGTTATAAGGGGAAGGGTTGTTAGATCATAGAGTTAGTTTTTCAGTTTTAAGTGTGTTTTGTGCTGTGTCACAAATATGTCAGGCAGGTACAGGAACCTGACTGAGCAGGAGTTTGGGGGGCTATTGTGGCTCATTGTCCACTATCTACTCAATATGATTGGGAGTGGAGGCAGGGTACTATGGGGGTACCCAAAACAGGAGAGGAATATACGTTGGGAGAAGGTGCAATTCCAGATGCAGTGCCTTTTTGGTGTCGAGAGGAACTTGCACCAATACAAACACCGCTGGGCAGACATTGTCAATCGTGAGCAGGATCTCCTGGACCACCCGGGCCTGATGTCTCCGGAATAGTAGGTAGGTTGACTGACACAGTGATGTTTTGGATTTATTAATGTCAAACTTAGGGCCCAATTTACCAGAAACTAATGCAGAACGTTGGCGCAAGTAATTTTTTGGCATAGGGATGTGTTACTTTTGAAGCACAGTGATGCAACATAGTTCAATTAAAGTAATGCATCTCAGTGCCTTTCCAGGCACTGCTGCATAAACTGATGCAATGCACTAGCTCAGGCACCCTTGCACCATGGTGCAAGTATGCCTGTGTTGTGGGGATATTGGCGGGCTCATTTACAAGCCACTTGCGCTGCCGGCACATCACTTTTTCACATATTAAAAGTGACACACCAGTGGCGCAGGGAGCTTGTAAATAAGCCCCTGGGGCTTCTTACAAGCCCCTTGCGCTGCCGGTATGTCACTTCTTACCATTTAAAAAGTGACGCACCTGCGGCGCAAGAGGATTGTAAATAAGCCTTATTGTTTTCTGTGCAGGAAGGGGCGCCTTCATGCACAAAAGTAATTAATTGAGGTCATCACCTCTTCCAATGCATACTGTAGCATGCAAGACATATTGAACAGGTCAAAAATTAGGAGAAAATAAATCAGTTTTCCTTGTTGCTCCTAGCTAGTCCTTCCCTGGGTTGGCGCAGCATTCTGATGTATTTCCAGATTTACAATTGCTCATACATTTGAACAGCCACAGCAACACCCATGTCGCGCCCCTAACATCCAAAGTGTTGCACAAAAAGTGTATATAGTGACAGGCCTACATAAAGACACGCAGGGTGTCTTTACGTGTGCTTGTAAATTACGCCCCATTTCACCCAAAATGTTGCTGTGGCTGTTCACACACAACACCCATGTTCACTGATGCATTTACAGATTCACAAGCAATTGTAAACCTGGAAATACGTTAGGGTGCTAGGCCATCCCCAGGTGTGGCGTAGCGAGGCACAAAGAGGAGAAATGGTTTCATTTCTCCATGTTTTTACCTCTTTCAATGCGTGCTGCATTCTACGGCGCGCATTGGAAAAGGAAATTACCTCAAGTGTTTGTTTTTGTGCTGGAAGGTGTCCCTTCCTGCACATAAACATCCTCCCCATAAGGCAGGCATTCTTGCACCATGGTGCAAGGGTGCCTGAGCCAGAGCATGGCAGCAGATTGTGCTCATGTGTAGGGAAAGGCACAGAGATGCAACATGTTGTGAAAAAATGTCACATCCCTGTGCCTTGAAACTAATGCAGGGCGGCACAACAAAATAACTTGCGGCACAGTACTGCGTTCGTTTTCCATAAATGAGGCCCCTAGTCATTAAAAGTTTTGCATGACATTCGCAGACAGAATTGTGGAAATTCTTCTTGTACCCTCATCATAACACCTTGGATGCCTTGTTTGTAGAGTACTCATCTCCAGGGCCATCATACTTGAGAACTAGATGTCGGCCAGCGCCACAAGTAATCTTCCTGGGTAACCAACATCATAACAAAAGTGTGGGAATGCATCATTTGCAGTACTTATTGGGCTATCGGCCACTTGCACCCAGCGCATGTGCATAAGTGTCTCCCGTGCGCCATTGCATGCACCCTTTATCCATACTGCAAGGGTGTCTGCGTTGTGGTGAAGAATAATTGTGTGCATGAAGGATGACCTTTTTGTTAAAATACTTCAAAATGGCCTGATATTCACTTACTATATGTGCTGTAGAATGCAACACACATTGAATTACCAAATGCTAAACTTAAGACAATTTCACATCGGTGTGCATCCATAATGCCACACTGGGGGCTACATTAGGTTTGGATGCATATCCAGACATATGATTTCTCATACAGCGGGAGTGTGTCTGTTGTGTTGCAGCAACAACATCAAGACAAATGTTATGCCAATGTCATGCAGTGACATGTGTGAAAGTGGCACACAATTACAAGGCCATGAAAAGTGTTTTAAAGTTGCATTGCATAGCCTTGTGTATATGTGCACCTTCCACACAGAACAATGTGTAAAAGTGGCATTTCATGGGTCTTATGGTGGTTGTCACAATGCAACAACCATTGAAGCATACCCACTCACAGATCTTTGAGGCCATGTATGTCTGGGAAGGATAAAATGTAACTCCATGTGTGATGTTAGGGAGGTCCAACTACCATAAATGTTTAGTTTCATATGCTTAATCATTTTCATTTGTGTGCATTCTGCAGCATGCAGACCTGTGAAATTTTAAATAATAAATGTGATTATTGTCACAAAGCAGTCCATACCTGCACATTCACAATCATCACCACAATGCAGACACGCTTGCAACATGGGGCAAGGGTGCATGTCTTTGTGTCTGGCATCTAAATGGATCACCACAAAAAAGTTGACCACATGTGTGTTACAAATTTCACGAGAGTCTGCTTCATATGTAAAGCACTTAGTCAGGCCATGGTGTATGTTTTTAGGAGATATATGGGGCTCACTGTACTAACCTTGTGAAGATGCCACTAACTCACATGCCCAACATGTCCAATGTGGAACTGTGCAACATTCACTAATCAATTGGACAACATTTTTGTCTCGTAGGTGGTCAACCCCCATACACACGGGAAGAGGTTGAGAAATTCAAGGATCCTAATGCCACAGGTGAGTGTAATTTCATTTCTATTCTTGTCTGTTTGGTTACCATGTCACCTTGAACATACAGTGCTCTGAGAGATGTCAGTAGCATTAGCATCTTATGCAGCATGGTTTCACATCACATGTGCATGGAAGACCAAATGAGTTCTCAGTACTATGTGCACATAATATGGATCACTTTTGTGAAGTGTTGCTGTAGGGCAGTGCAAAAAGTTTCCTTGTTGTGCTGCACTACGTCAGAACCGCATAAATGGAGCACACTTTGTCTGTGACAGATAGTTTAGGTAATCAATGTCAACATGAGACATGAAAATAGTAGATGAACAAATACATGATGTAGACAATTACCTATGGAAAATAAATGGGCATATGTACAAGCCCCTATGGCCACCACAACCTCACTTTCAGTGATGTTGTCGTGGCTATAGGGGTCCTGCCTTATTTACAAGGCAGCTTTAAGCCATTTAATGTGGCTTAACACTGCCTTGTAAATAAGGCCCCTTTTCACGCTGTGCTTAGCACGAAAGGGGTGAGCAGTGGGTGTTGAGGTGGGTGTCCACCACACCACCCATTGTTTTTTACGCTGCCCCCTATTTAGGAAAATCTGGTCTTAACTTGGCAAAACGAGGAGAAATGCTTTATTTCTCCTAATTTTTGCTTTTTCCATGTGTGCTGCCTTGTACAGCACACATGGAAAATGCAAAATACCTTAGAGTGTTTATGTGCAGGAAGATGTCCCTTCCTGCACATAAACAATCCTTAAAACAAATTACATTTTGTAACTTCCATGTGTGCTGCATTAAGCAGCACACATAGAAGTGACAAAATGGCATTTCACGATTGTTTATGTGCAGGAAGGAACACCTTCCTACACATAAACAATCTTTCCCTGCATGCAGACACCCTTGCAGTATGGTGCAAGGGTGCCTGCGTTGGCGCTAAGGTGCTCAGCTTAGCACCAGTGCACCGGGAAATGCAAGGCTGCACCATATCTTTGTACATATGGTGCAGCCTTGCATTTCTGAAGTGGCAAAGTGAGGCGTTAAGCCATGACAACTAATGCCTTACTCCGCCACTTCCTTGTACATATGGCCCAAAATGTGATACAAAACACGTATGGCCTCATTTATGAGGCCCGCTGCACCGCCGTAACGGCACTTTGTGTGAGGCAACACTAAGCCACTTTTTTGGCCTTAATGCCTGCCTTGTAAATATGGCTCCCTTTCACGCAGTGAAAGGGGCATACAATAGGTGTTTCTTGGGGCATTCCCTGCAACATCCATGGCTATTTGACACTGCCCCAGATTTTAGTAAAATCGTAAATCTGACGCAGCGCCAAAAACATACGCACCCCCAGGGGAGGCGTAAGGGATGCACAGCAAGGAGAAATGTCTTTATTTCTCATTTTTTAACTTCTTCTATGTGTGCTGTATTCTGCACCACACATAGAAAGATGAAAAGAGCCTCTTCTGATTGTTTCTGTGCACGAAGGTTTCCCTTCCTGCAGAGAAATAATCTTCCCCGTAACGCAGGCACCCTTGAATCATGGTGAAATGGTGCCTGTGTTGGCGCACGGCAGCCCATTGTGCGCCGGTGCAGGGGAAAAGGACAGGAATTTGCCATATCTGATAGATATAACACATTCCTGACATTTTCTTTTAGCGTTGTTCAGCGTAACAAGATGGCCAGCAGTGCTGCCCCATGGTAGAACATCATAAATGAGGACCACATAGTATTCTGAACACACTTATTTTTTTAGACATGTCACATATGACAGACACACATCCTTAGACATGCATCTGCAGATCGGACATAGACAGTTAGTAAGAGCTTTCAGCAGAATGCTTGTTGTCCCCTGGACTACATATGACCTGTCAACCACAAGGATTACGATACCTTGCATGAACCCTGTTATCCTTTGTATCTTCTTGAACGCCTGTCAGCATCTCCCACATTGTAACCATTCTCTCAGATTATTGTCTCTCAATACGGACATACATATATCCTCCAAGCCATTTCCAAAATGTATTCAGGAATTGACTTCACTTTACATGTGTACATGTTCATGCTTACATTAGTCAGTGGCATCCGTGGATAGATGCCACATCAATAGCAATAATGTGTAATGGTTGACATTACACTTGTCATCTGACATGAGTATTGTGACCTAACTATCATCTAATGTGATTACCTGTGAACAACACTTTTAATTCTCTGCTAATAAGATGTCACATTTCAGAATCTCAAAATCATTGTCAAGATAATCACTTTGGGTACTGTAAATTGGTGTTACCAGAGCTGAACTGACAAAAGAAATTCTGCAAAATATCATGCCCCAAATACCCCAACTCTTTTTCCCCAGATTTATCTGCTGTACTGGCTATGTTGTTTGCTTTTGCTGTTTGGCAATACTACAAATAGTAGTACTGTAACAGCCTGCCTCATACCAATACAGCGTGAATGCAACATACCATTGAGAATAAGTGGATTACGGCCATTCCACAGACACCATTTGACACTGGTCTGTATTGTATTAACACGTGCACACTTGTACTATGGTGCAAGGCTGTCTGCACAGAGGGGAGGGATTGGTCTTGTGCAGGAAGGTGCCCCTTCCTGCACAAAATCAATCAGCCCCACAATGCAGGCACACTTGCACCATAGTACAAGTGTGCACATGTTGGTACAAGACAGACACCTAGATTCAGCACATTCCTAGAGTTTCATTTTGACATAGAGCGGAAGAGCAAGATTCCTTGCTGCGCTGCCCTACGTCATAACATCATAAATGAGGCCCCACATCTTTCAAAGTTACGTTGTGTTAGCGATAGGGCCTTTACAATATGCCCTTTAACTTGCTTGATTCTGAATGTGTGCAAGTGTTAATGTGCAAGTGTAGACTGATGTTAATTTCATCCCTCTATTAAAGCCAACATGACACCCAATGAGGAGAGGCAGTACTGGATCAGGCTTGACTGATACCGCCACATTTGCCATGTGGCACGGTTCTTCCGACAGATAGACAGGCAATATGAATGTGCAAATGTAGCTGGGACCTGGACGTCACCAACTCCACCTCAACCATCAAAAAGAGGCACACGCAAGACCAAGACCAAGACACAGTCATCTGCACCGGATACACAACCAGGTCCAGAAGCAGGAGGATCAAATTCCCCACAACTGGGACCATCCTCACCTCAACAGGCTGGACCCTCCACTGCCCCCCCACCTGGACCTTTCTCTACCCCACCCTCTGGACCTTCCACTGCTCTTCCACCTGGCCCTTCCTCCACCCCACCCTCTGGACCCTCCACTGCTCCACCCTCTGGAGCTTCCTCTGCTACACCCTCTGGACCCGCCACTGCTCCCCTGCCTGGACCTTCCTCCGCTCCACCCATGGATCCTCCTCTGCTCCCCCACCTGGACCTGCTGCTGCACCCTCAGACATTGTGTTAGCTCAACGTTTGACCAAGGTTGAGAAACTTGAAAAGGGCCTGCAGGACTTGAGCCTTAAGCTGGCAGGGGTTCAATTGCATCTGGCCACCCTATTAAGAATGGTGGCATCCTTACAGGATACCATAACACAAATGGACCAGAGGTTGTAGCCCACCACCATGATCTCTAACTTTTGTGTTTTTAAGTGCTCCTTTTACATATATATAGTATAATAGTAGTTTTAGAAAGCTTTTAGTATTAGTGTAGTAATAGTTTGTTATTGATTAGTGTAGTTTAAGTCTTTAGTATTAGTTGTAGGATACGTTGTTAAGTTATAAGTAGTGGGTGGGGGGTGGATGTTTAGTAATTGTTTAATGTATTTTAAGAAAAAACTTTTGTTTTAAAACCCCGAAAATATATCTTTGTTTAGCATGCTAGGTTTAGTTACTCTGTGTTTAGATATAGTGTATGTGTGTCTCACATTTCATTGCTGCATAGGGTGGGTGGGGGGATTGATGTTTTAGTGGTCTGTTGTGATGCATGTGTAAGGTAGCATAGGTAGTATAAGTTTAGATGTTAGGATGTTAGTGTAGTTGATTTAGTTTAGTGTAGTGTAGGAATTAGCATTTTAGGTATTTATAGTGCAGTGGTGTTCAGGATAGCGCTTTTGAGATTTTAAAAATAAAGCTTTTGTTTTTCTAAAAGTTATGACTTGTTCTAGGCGTCATAAGTGGTGACATCTGCTTAGGTTGGGTCTTACACATGCTGTGCAAGACTGTCAGTTTGGATCTTATGTCTACCAAATGTTGAAAGTACAAGTAGTCAAATAGGGTCATTGCCAAGCAGCTTTGTTCTAGTATTGGGAGAACAGTATCGGAAATCACGTTTGTTAATGTAAAGTACCACACATCTCGTAGACCACAGAAATGAACCATTCATGAGTTTACTAGGCCTTTGACATTTATGGTCCGTTATTCTTCAATTGTCTGTGTTACAGGTCTGTTCAAATGTTGCTATTGTGGTTGTGTGCAAGCTACATCCATGTCCCCTTACACATTTAAAAATTTACAAGGTGCCTTAAACATGGTAATGTGTCCAATTGACACATCTCTACAGGAAATGTGTTATGTAGCGCTGGAAAATTTGGGATGTCTATTGGTAGTCACTTACTCATATTTTCACATATGTGCTGCTTGATGAGTAACGCCATGTCAGCAAAGTTATGTATCAGTGGCTAATTCTAAGCCCATTGTGCCGCTGCAGCGTCTCCTTTGAAATGTGGCAAAGTGTAATTCAAGGGCCACAGAACTACAGGTAGGGCCTCATACATGAGACACCTGTTGAGTAATTTAGGATGTGGTTGCAAGCACACTGGTGGGAAGCACATATACACTTCACAAATGCAAAAATTGTTATGACAACAATATTGTTCACATTACTATGTGCCTTTGATGTCAGCCACCTGAATAACATTCACATGTACCCATACCACTGGGATGTCAATGATAGTAACATATCAAACATTCACCTAGGAATGCCACCCGGAAGTTCAAGATTGCAATCAGATTTGCTTGTACCATTTACACACTCTTACCAATTTTGAAACTGGTTGTCATACCAACATGGAACATCATGTGCTATCTTTGCCATTGCAATTTCTGCCTTCCACACTGTACTTGTCACTCAATTAATGGGGACAGTAGCACCATGACTGGTTGTCATACCAACATGGGACATCATCTGCTATCTTTGCCATTGCAATTTCTGCCTTCCACGATGTACTAGTCACTCAATTAATGGGGACAGTAGCACCATGCATGCTGAAAATGAAAAGTAATTTTATTGAGACAAGAAACCAAGGAGCAAGGTATGATGGCAGGCCAAAAACCAAGAGGCACTTGCAGTAAGGATGAGGATGTCCAGGCACAGAGCAGGCTAAATAGATGTCATGGGACATATAGGTGAGAGTAACATTTAAGTGTGAATGAATTAGAAATTTCCATCATATGAGTACATCACAGAGACAGTCCACAGTCCACAGTCACAGATATGTGAGAGATAAACCAGTGATATTATGAATAAGGACTATGACATTTTCTGGGGTATACGAACAATCCAATAAACACAGGACATTCTCGATTTTTGGTCATGTCCTATATGCTAGAGTTGGAAGAAGTTTGGCAGTGACTATTTTAGAGTTTTGTACCCTTATACCCAAAAAACTGAACATTTGAAATGCCTTAGGGCCACACAACCAGAAGGAAGATGTCACTTTCAGAAAATTCCAATAGCTTTTAAAAAAACATTCTCATAGAACTTGGTAAATGAATGTCTGGTCCTTGAATAAGTATTTTCAACATGCTATTCTGCAATGTTACATTCTTTCCCCAAAGGAGAAGCAGTTATAAAATGCCTAATATATTTTCATGTCATAGTGAAATAGAATTGCAACAGGAGAAAATGTGAACGACCATTCATTTGGAAATGCATAACTACGAGCTTTCAAGACGTACTTTCACAGTATATAGCTCCTTGTCCATTACCAATCTAGCATATATTATTTCATTCATTTTATCTACGCATTTAAAGTGCATTATGTCATATGATAATTATTCTGAAAATCTGAATTTGTCTTTTCAATATTCAAGCTCCCCGTTCATGTTTACCAAGCTGACATTTTAGGGTCTCGATTTGGAAAGCAAGTACCCAGACACAAAACGAAGGCAGATTTATTTTCAGCCTTTCTTTGTTTGTGAATATTGTCCCTTTTTGCAAAACAGCACATATTCTAGGTAAAATGGAAAGGCATAACACGGCCAACAGAATCATGAACGAATTTCCCACAGTGTAGTTGGAAGATTATTTTTATTTAATATTCGTTTTTCGTGAGGGGCTTAAAATGATCATATGGTGGCTTCATGGTTTTCAGGGGTATGCGTGGTGAATAACCAGTGACAATATAGACCGTTTTCAAGAACTTTGTGGTGGGAGAGTCCATCATTCAGTAAGGATAGCATATACCAGCAGATACCTGCAATTGTATGTGCCCACAAATGTTGAAAAAGTCAGAGGAAAATTATGGTTATTTATGAAAATGTATAGGCAAGTGCTTTTTAGCCATGCATCCAATACAAAAAAAATTCTCAGATATAAACTTGTATAGTTTCATACCAGTGTGCATGGTTAAACATATATGACTGTCTCAAATAGGCACCAAAATATGTTTATTAGCATCCCAAAACTTGAAACCACAAACTGAGATCTGTCACAATGTCAGATGTACTTCTTTTTGAATTTATGTAATTAAAATGTTGAATTTGGTTTACAAAAATAAGCGTAAAAGTACTTGAGAGGTTTTACACCTCCATTTAAACATACATTTACACATTTTTACAATTGACAATCCATTCCAGGAGTATTCCTGGAAACCTGAACCTTTCACAAGTTCCACTGGAAAAGTCAATTGACTTTTCGGGTCTTGACATTTTCCTAATACAGAATAGTCCTGAAAAAGCCAGCGTCCACATGAAATTGCAAAATTTTTCTCCACTGGGACAAAATCCCTACAGTGAAATCCCATGTTTCATTCCCGTTCCCAAACTGAAAATGGACTTTATGAAGCCCTTCCCTTACAGGAGCAAATGTTCACAGTCCAGGCGCAGCATAGAATTGACTTTACATATGGTAATAACATATTAATTAACATTAAAAAAAACTGTAGAAACTCACTGAAAAAAACAAAAGCTTAAGTGACATTATAGTTAGGTATGATAAGAATTTCTTACTTGCATTGAATCTTTTTTTGAAATTCACTGAAAAAAAACAAAATTTAAAGGGACCTTCTTGTTTGGTTAAAATGTCAGTTAAAAAGTACAATTTTAAATGAATAAAACTACTATAATTCACAAAGTAACTATAACTCGTGCCCTGAGGTAACTATCAGTCCCACACCAGGCACAGCTAATTTCTCCACATATCAAATCACTCAAAACCTGTTCTATTCCATCATTGATAATATCATTGAGAAATTTGCAATTAAAACATTGATGAGAAAACTTTGCATGGCTGGGGAGTGTGTTATAGTTGCCTTAGGGCACAGGCACCCCCTCCTGTCTAAAATAAAATTAATTTTACAAGCCACAGTCCCACTAATCATTGAGAAAAAAGATTCAATCACATCTCTACAGTACTAAGAGATTTGCACTGGCTTCCTCTAGAGGCCAGGATAACGTTTAAAACATGTTGTCTCACATACAAGTTCTGTAATCACCATGAATCTACATAAGTAGATGATTTACTGCTCCGTTCAGGAGGCAGGGGACAATCCAGAAGCAGAAGCTCTCTCTGCCAGGAAAGACCAAAAATCAGGTCTCCTCTAGTTCTGAAAAAATCCTTCTCAGATTCGGCTTCAAGCATCTGGTACTCTACCTCTGCGGATGAGTCTACCACTTGAGATCCTAACCTTCAGAAAAGGTGTTGAAACCACTTCTTAAAAACATAATTTAGAGGCTGGGAATATGAAGTATGCAGATTATAAATACAAAATGGGTTTATCTGATGTCACCACAGTCATGGCAGTGCTGCTGATGCTAAACCTAGACTGATGCTGAACCTAGAACTTTGTGCAGATTTTTTGATGTTTTTGTTCTGAAGTTATGGACTTTCAGCCTTGCTCCCCTCTAGCATCTCCCTTATTTTCCTCCCTGCCACCCCAAAGTTCCTAATGTTATACTTAGACATTTGCTTTGATGCAAAGTACTTCAATACGTTTCGGTGACACTGCGCTATATAAAACAAACAAATAAATATATACGCGATCATCAATGGTACTAACTAACTAATTTTGAAACTGCTATTTGATTTTGAGGCAGCCCTTACTAGACCTTCATATGGGTTGTCCTTTTAACTTTTTTCTTTATCACAATAAAAGTCAGATGAGTAAGGGCCGGAGAGTCATGGTTTTCTTTGCAGTCTGTGTTATGAAGATATGAAGCTGGCTCTGCAAAACTGTTCCAGACACTGTAACACTAGAGACAATCCAGGAGAAAATAGCAGTATGGTGAGAAATGGTAGCAGCAAGATAATCCTGAGCATTTATGTGAAGCAGCTCGCAGCCATTACAGTCTCAGATACATATTAAAGTACTTAGTACAATTAGACAAGGCATTTGAGTTCACTAATGAAGAGCCATTAACAAAGAACCTCGCATGAGAGTTAGTACTATTTCCTTTCATGAACATTGGATTACATTCAAATTTAGGCACAGAAATAATTGAATGACAACAAACCAGGAATGTGTCTTCATGCTTATGCAAAGTGGAGCTACATCAACCACTTCAGTCTGCTCACTAAATGTTATGTTATGTTATGTTATTTTTATTTGTACCGCGCACAGCTGCCCCAGCAAAGGGGCGTCCTGGCGCTTTGAGAAGGTGAACACAACACAGCACTAAAAGCGGACAAAAGGAGACGAATTATAGTCTTTGAGGGTGGTAGTAAATCCTTCTCATCCATTAAAATGTGGTCTTTGAACTTAAGAGTTGGTTTAAACACTGGCCTCAAATTGAATTTAAACATATTAGAGACCAATCATATGTGCTTAAAGTGTTTTCCAATTATATGCATTCGATATTGTCAGATATAATGGCGCATAACTGAAAGATAGATCTCAGGAGGACGAAGATGCACAACCTACTTAGAGCATGAATTTGGATCTTGGTGGGAAATGTTTGGGCAGCAATAACCATGGGTTTTCAAATCTTTAGGAGGGTGGCCACGTTGTACTATCTCCCATGTGTCTCCGACGTGGCACTTGATTTTTGTAACATTATCAAGTTTATCCTGCCTCTAACTTTTGGTCCCTGAAATATACCAAGTGGAATATTTAGTATACTATATAGCTTCACACTTTTCCCTTGTTACCATATTTCCCTTTCCCAGAACATTTGCTTTAGTTTAAGAAAAATGGGATGATCAGTTCCAAACCAGCAGTTCACTTGATTATTGCCATCATCCTGCTCAGTGTCCATTTCACTTTCATAACGGAGTTTCAGATGTGTAATGAACACGAACACCTTTTTATTCAAACTCACATAGTTGTTAGTTAAACTCCCTTTTAATAGTAAAGAGAACAACATTACCTTTGTGGGTCATTTTGGAATGTTTTCAGCCACATCATGGGTAGACTTAAGTACATAATTAATCAAAGGCTTACTATGCCTTTTTTTAGCTAACATTTGTTTGATTAGCATTTCAGCAATCATCACAAAGTTCAATTTCAAAATCAACAGTATTGCTGATTTCGATTTCCAAAGATTGCACTTGCTTGGTACGTGGAGATATGCAAACACAACTTCTAGTCATTGCTTTCCATCTTTAAGCCTGCATTGCAGTTCATTCAGTTGGGCTGCTAAAGGTCTAATAGCCTGGTATATGACCTGAAATGCCCACTTGGGGCTAGATTTATCATTATTTGATGCAGTGCACTGCAGCAAGATAACTGGTTGTGCTGTATCAAACGGAGGGAGCAGAAATGTACGATATTTACTAACATATGGTGTATCCCTGCTCTCTCTCTGGGCTGGTGCACTCAATGCATCCTAGTGCCAATTATGGCACCTTTGGGTCATAATGCAGTGGGGCCTGCATTGCAGGCAGTATTGTTTTTGTTCAGGAAGAAACACCTTCCTGCACAAAAACAATCCTTGCAAAAAAAACAAAAGGTCAGGGCACTAGAAACCCGCACCAATCAATCTGGTATTCTATGGTATACTTGCAAAGGTGCAGTGCAGAGAGCCAGGGGCGTGACCTTCTTACGTCCCTATTATTTGACAAAGCCAAAAATACAAGAAGCAGGAATGGCTCAGCACACAGCTATAGTTGTATGTAACAGACAATTGTATACGTCAGTAACTGAAAATGAACAATGACACAATGTCTCCCAAAAGATTCACAACGGACTTTAGTTTCTTAATGATGTAATTTTCTTTATTCTTTTATTCAAGTTTTCTGATCTTTTTGTAAAAGCACAGCATACAGTACATAGCCGACGCAGCGCGTTTCGACCCAACGGGACTTCTTCAAGTCTCAGCAAAAATGATGCGTGCAAGATCCAACGTGACGCTAAGTACTATATAGACAAATATTCGAAAATCATAAATCTGTGTATTTGCAAAGATGGACAACTGTATTGTGTTGTCTGGAAATAAGTAAGTGAAGGTTTGATACCCACAGCCGGGCATGGTAACGTATCTCAGCATAGTCCACAAACAGCGTATCAAGAAATCAGTCAGAGAGTGACTAATTTCTTGATACGCTGTTGGTCACTTCTTAAGATTATAATCACTGCTCTGGTTATGATATACCAGAAGGATCCTCTTCCTTCTGTACACATGTTCGATGATTTAAAACACCTGACAACAAAAGGGACAAGCCCTTTCTGACTCCTTGGATACGCACTTCCAATTTTCTGTAACAGAGCGGCTTGGCAAAGTACCCAAGCACAATTTAATATAAAGTAACTTGGCTAGAGGAGGCTCAATCTCATCCAAGAATCCTTTTAAACAATAATCATATTTGTACTCCAGAAAGGAAGCCATAAGGGTACTAACCAAGGCAGGTCATAAAGTCAAACATCTATATAGCACCAATAAAACCCCTTAATTGTTGCTTTTGGAACCCCAATCGCTCACACAGGGGTGAATCATAAGTTCTCTAACCCAATCTGGAGGAGTCATACCTTGACAAACCTAAGCAAGGGGATTTTAGATACCCCAGACTGCCTCTATACATCATGCAAACCCTGTCAGTATGGCTAAATCTCTTGAGACACCCAAAGTCTTCGACAAGACAATAAAGTTGTGAGACTCACTTTGTCAAAAACAGACTTAAGACCAAAGTCAAACTGTAAAGGAATAGGAAGGGTACTAACTTGGAGATTATTAAGGTATTTGTTGGAAGTGGGGGTCCTTATCGCTTACCGCCACCACCAAATGCTGGAGGCGGGAGTTCCCGACCCCTCGCTTCAATGTTAGGCTAAGTAAGGACACGGTCTGAGATAGCCCTGCTCACCCCCTTAGTAGCTTAGCACGAGCAGCCAGGCTTATCTCCAAGGCACGAGTGTACAGTATGTGCAACCACGCTCACAGCAACTCAATGATGTCAACACAAATAGACTCCACACGAGTTTTGATAAAATGAGTATAATTTTTATATAAGAAATTATACGATACGATACGACCACACGATACAAAATCAACATATAAGAATGGGAAGTATTCTTTCCAGTGGGTTGGTAGGCTCCAGTCCCAACCACCGCTTCTAACCAACAGTTAAGCTCACTTCTAACCGTTTCCAAAAGTTTAGGCAAGTCGTATTGCTAGAATCACACACATTGTCAAAGCAAACAAATACTGCAATGCGTAAAGATATTCTCTTGTACTGTGCAACAGAGAAACAATGCCATACGTAGCGCCACAGTCATGTACTTTGCAATTGAAGGAATAATGCAATGTGTATCACCACCAGCATGCCCTGTACCAGGAAGAAACAAAGCAATGCGTCACGCTGCAATCCTGTACGATGCAATGAATACATAATACACTGTGCCACGTTATAATCAGATTCTGTGCACTGCAGAAATAATGCAGTGCGCCATATTACGATCAGGTAATTTGCAAGGGAAAAATAACGCAGTGCGTAGCGCACCCAGCAGGCACAAATGAGGTTAGGCGTCATACGACAGTACAGTAGTTCGTTAGCAGCAATAATGCAAAGTGTAATACGACAGTTTTCAGGTGCTCCATTAACAGTGCCCCCGTTATGGATCAAATGATGACACAAAAGTACTGCTTCCCACTCCGGCCCCACTACTGTCCCTCCTTCAGTCAGCATGGGCCGAGATCCGAGCCGAAGCAAAGGCTTGCGCTGCTGACAGAAGCGAGAGGGCAAGAGAGTGTCCGTCTGGGCCCGCACCCCACCCCCGGTGGTGATCCACATTACCTGGGGGGGCACGACCCTACTCTCCTCTCCAACGTCAGCGACTTGGGCCTTGATCCAGAATTTCGGCACGTGGTGCGGCAGACTCGGGCTGGTGGCTCAGCTCCTCCGGGGCTGCCGGTCTGGGCCGTTGCTGGTTTACTCCGAGGGCCCAATGACTTGGCCCTCCTTCCGACGGTCTCAGTCAACACCGAGATCCGCTCTCAGCACTGTGGAGACTTTACTTCAAATTCGCTGAACACGAGCGCCTCGGGTTGCACTTTAACGTGCACACCGCTCGTCCGAGACTTGCCTCTTCTCTGGTGCTCACGACGACCCAGCGCTCTTTACCAATGCCCCGCTTGCACCTTGACATGCACCCTGAGCATCCAAGTCTCTCCTCTTCTCACAGTGCACACAATGTCGAGGCGCTCTTCACCAACGCCCTGGATGCACCACGACACGTACTCTGCGCATCCGAGTCTCAGCTCTTCTCCCGGTGCACACGATGTCCAGGCGCTCTTCACTAACACCATGGCTGCACCACGACACGCACTCTGCGCGTCCGAGACTCACTTCTTCTATTGGTGCACACAATGACCAGGCGCTCTTCACTAATGCCCTGGCTTCACCACGACACGCACTCTGTGCATCCGAGTCTCACTTCGTCTCCCTGTGCACACCACAACCAGGTGCTCCTCACCAACGCCCAGGCCTGCACCACGACACGCACCCAGCGCATCTGAGACTCAGCTTACTCCTGCGTGCCTATGATCACAAGGCACAACTTCTGAGTGTCTCAAGCTGCAAAAGCACGCACACACCGCGTTGCTTGGGGCGTCTCTGTATGTCCAAACAGGGAGCCAGCTCACCTCAGACCCTTGGAGTTACAAGATACAGCACAAAGCACAGTCTGCTTCAAGCAGGAGGACCCAGCGCCTCCAAGCACAGTCCCAACAGCCTCTCCCTTAGTTAGAACAGCAAACTGCAGACCAGCCCCAGATCATGAAGCAAGGATTGGTCTTTCCACAGCAGTCTCTTCAGTTGCTCCTTCTTTAGCAGAGGTCCCTCTTGACCACAGAATGGGTTCAAGCCTTTTCAGTCTCAATCCATATCTGTTTCATTCCAACCTTCAGGGGTTTCAGCTCTCATAGTTATACCCCTTAATGTCTTTGAAGTTCGTTTGTGCTCAGGGGTCCCTGAACCCTCCCTAAATCAGTTATGGGTGTCTCCCTTCCAGTGTCACCTCTCTCCCTTTGATACTGGGGGTCTGGATCCTTAATCACTCCGCAGGAGATGGGTTAAATGGCTTATAGCACCAGCCCAGGCCTTTTCACCTCACGGTCATCTCCTCCCCTCCTCTCCAGATGCAGGGCAGCCTGGTGCCGTCTCAACCCCTCCCTGGGTCAAGACCTCTCCCAGCTCCTCTCACCTTTCAGTTCCAGACAGACAATCCACATTTCAGCACACACACACAGAAATGCCTAGAGCACAACATTCAGCCCCTTTCTAAAAGAGTGGCTTCTGAACAAACAGTGACAAACCCACCATCACAGAAAGATGTGTTATGACACTGTGAGTTCATAAATATAAAACTTAACCTCTCCATTATAAACTGACAGGAAACTAGGTTAACAAAGACAACACCCAGCCTCCCTCATTCTGTCCTATGGGCAGGGTGGACTTTCAGCAGTGAATAACTAAATGGAGTGTTTTTCACTGTCAGAACATAGCACACACCTCAGTGTATTGTCTGCCTATTACTTACACTGCACCCTGCCCAGGGGCTACCTGGAACCTACTACAGGTGTGCCCAATGTGTATGTAAAAGTGAAAGTCAGGCCTGACAAGTGGTTGCACTTGTCAGGACAACATGCTAACTTAGCACTCTGAGCGCAGGCCCTACACTGCAGGCCTGAGTTCGCTTGTCCGCGCGGCTTTGCATTACTAGCCCTGGCACACACAGTGCACATCACTAGGGACTTTACTAGTAAGGCAAACATACCAATCATGGCCAGCCAATCACCATTACATTTTACATAGAGAACACTCGTACTTTGACACTGATCAAGCAGTAGTAAAGTACCCCAAGCATCTAAATTGGCATCTCTATGTCAGGAAAACGGTCTTGGGGGAAAGCAAAATGTTTAGGGAACTTTAGCCAAAAAGGCCAAGTCCTACAGTATTGCATACAATTATTTTTGACAATCCCCAAGGATCTGAAGGCAGAGTTCCCCACTATAAAGGGTCGCTCCAAGAGCTTTGAGATTGTAAATTTCATGGGCTGTTGATATTGAATGAGAGAAAGATCCTTGTTGTGACCTCACAAATCACCAGAGTATTGTTCCAGTGTAAGCCTACACTACTGTATATGGGGTAACCAATCAAATTGCTCTGTAAGTGTATACCCTGGGTAGTTCAATACATAAACTATCTCCAGCGGTACACCATTAAGTGTTGAGTTGAGTCAAGCTGTTGGACATGGATTAAAGTCATGTTAATCTCCAGATCCCTTTGCTTGCAGAAGAACGCAAACTAATCCAGGAGCTTCTGAATCCCCAATGGTGTTTTTGATATTCAAACCGTATCATTCACAAACAGATGGGTAGGAACCTTCACTCTTGCTAGGATTGGGGCATCATTCTCACACTTCTCTAATTGGGTCGCCAGGTCTTTAATATAAAGAAGAATAGGGTTGGGGCCAACACAACTGTGCCTCATGCTCCGTTTGACTGGAACAGGGGCTGTCAACTCATTCTGCATCCACATTTGACCTGGGTGAAATTGTTGGTATGCAGTCTAATGATGATATTCAAAAGTTATGATGGGAACCAAATTTCTGCCAACACCTTCCACAGAGACTCCCTAGGAACAAGGTCAAATGCAGACCGACGGTCCACAAAGATCATATATAGTCAACCACTCCCAAGGGTAATGTATTTTCAGTAAAGTTGCTGGAGGAGGAATACTTGATCGATGGTACCTATGCAATCCCAGAATCCTGCTTGTAGAGGACTCAACACACCAACATCAGCTATCTAGTCATACAGCTAATCCAAAATGATCCAGCAAACAATTTTTGGGATCTATCGATAAGGCTGATGGGCCTATAATTAGAGGATAGAGACCCTGAGACCTTCTTATAAATGGAGATAATCTCTGCCCCTGCCCATGATGGTGGCATGGGGATACCTTTCATTATGGCAAACAAAGAAAAGTAGGGACACCAGACATCCTTATCAGCTTTAAAGAGAGCTCCAGGGATCTTTTACAACCCTGGGGCTTTGCTAGGGGTACTCCAGTTGATAACTTTGCTAATCTCATTGCTGGAAATAAGATGCACTTCTAGGGCCTCAGGTCCAGAATTGGAGTCTACTGTGGTAATACTAGCTACTTCACAGCCCATAACTTTATCCACCTGCCCTGTAGTCCCACTCAGAGGAGGATCCAGCCCAACGACACCCGAATAGAGCATTGAGAAGTGGTCATCCGAGCATCAGCAGAGATGAAATTGTCCACTGGGGCATGATCGTAGGGCCACCATTAGCAACGATGAGCCAAAAAACTGTGAAACATCCTTCCCTTTGATTGGCACATAACATGAAATCCCATCTTGCGTATTCCCAGGGGCTCTTGGAGTTAAGTATTTTAGCTTAGTAGGATAGCCTAGTGTTTTTGGATTGCATGTCTTTTGTCCCATCTTTGAGAGTACACGCCCAGCGGTTCTACAAGTTTTAAAACACCAAGGTGTCTCTTTCTTTCTTTTGGGAATGGTCTTAGACTTTACTAAAAAAAGATTCCTTAGCGAGGTCAACCTGAAATTTTGAATGACAAAGTCTCAAATCTAATCTTACAACCAGCACAGCATCAAGCCCAAATGTGACCACCTCATAAACCTTTCTCAGGAATTCTGTGGAGTCTGCTAAGGAAATCCATTTAAGCTTACAGCGGTTTTTAGTGGGAATGAGTCTTCTGTCAAAGGGTTCCGTAATAGAGTTAAATAAAGTGGTGCCCAAAACCAAGGTATTGTGATCCCTATCCTGTGGAGGAGTCCCTATCCTATCAATCATTTTCCACCATAATCTAATATCCAGCAAAATAAAATGAATAAGACTAGGACAATGTAAGCAGTTGAACATATGTCTCCTCTCTTTATCTGAAATAGATTTCCTGTTATAGGCTAGTGACCATTATTTAGTGTAAACGCACTTAATTGTAGCACAGCAGCTGACTATTTCTTGATGAGGGGAAGTATAAGACCAGGAACTGGCCAAACTTGAACCTCATCACCATTAAGAACTTCAAATTTGGTACTAAGTGGCTCAAATTTACAAATAAAGTCTTCTGCCACAACCTTGAAGTATCCAGCTGGTAGGGCTGCCATATGAGAGTCAATCAGGTCTACAACTTGCAGTTCGGTTCAGCTGCCCCCAGGCCTACAATACACATTATATATAAAATATATACCACTGTAAGGAAACAGTAGACTGTAACTCAGAATGTCTGGAGAGAAAAAGTCAACCTCTTTGGCCACACAAAGTACTGTAGTTTTTATACAAATTGATAACCCCTAGACGGTCGGCCCTTCCCAGAAGAGATTGCAACCTGGAAGAAATTAACAAAGCTAGATTTAAACTGGGTGTTAAGGGATTAGCTCTCCTGAAAAAGACAGATATCGAACTTGTCAATGAACTCACCCCAGTCAGGGCAGGAAAGTGTAAACATGAATCCAGCAAGATTCCAAGAAACTGGCTTAGTGTGAGGAGTAGAGAGACATACAAGGCCACTGGGATGAGCAACTCCTAGGGAGTTCCTGGAATATGGAAATGCAACCTAGGAGTAACAGTATGAGAAGAGAGAGTAGGAGTGACACTCATTTTTTCTAACCTTTTGGCAGAGAGATTACCGCCATCTTTTGTTAAACTTGGGTGTCAATCAATGCTGTCCAGACTCGATAAGAGGAGGAATCTGTTGGATGAAGTGACAGAAAATCTATCTGGTACATTGGACCTAACTGGCAAGGACCACTGACTTATTGTCATTGAAATTGCTCTCCCACCCTCGTAGCTCTACCATCAAGTGAGGCCCTCCTGAGCCCCTGCACTCTCGAGTGATGGTGTTCGAGGCCCTCCTCCACCCGCAGGCTATACCTGCGCCTCATCCCTGGTGGTCCAGTGGACCTCTCACTCTTTCTTTCGCTCTGTTTTTCTGTTTGCTTTTTCCTTTCACCTCTTTCTTTCACCTTCGCTTTTCACCCATTTACTGTCACTCTCTTTCTATCGCTTTCCATCCTCCTTTTCACTTTTACTCTGTTTTTACCCTACTCTTTATTCTGTGCACCTCTCTCCCATTTTTCCCCACCGCTGCTGCCCCCACAGCCCCTCCCCTCCAGAGCGACCAGTCCAAGAAAGTTTCCCCTCCCCACTCCCGCCTCCCAGCTGTCCAGCCCTCCCCGACCCCTACTTAATGGCGGCTGCTGCGTAGGATTGCCGCTGGCGTGCCAAAGGCAAGCCCGTTTGCACCCGTGCGTGACCCGAACACGACCAGTGCCAGGAACCCTGGACCTCCGAACTGCCAACGCTACAACCCAGGGGCACTCTCTGCACTCAACCCAGGTTGCAACAACAACTGCAAGCTAGCATCACCAGCCGACATTCATTGACCCTTCAGCTGTCACCACTGCTGCCACTCCTGCAGCACCGCCAAGACCACGGATCCAGCACAACCCGCCGACAACAACGCGACCGCACCAAAGACCCTACAATGCATCTCCTCAACGTCCAATCCCTCCACAAACATGCAACCAAAATCTGGGACCTCCTCGACAGCACCACCCGGACCTCGCATTCTTCACTGAAACCTGGACCAACATCACCTCGAGACCTGACATCGCTATCGCCATTCCCCAAGGACACAAGATCTCCCGGAAGGACCAGCCCACCCGCCCTGAGGGGGAATCGCCATTGTCCACAAATCGACCCTCTGACTGGGCACACTTTGCGACGAGCCCACAGACCTGATGGAACACCTACACTTCAAGATACATGCCAGCCCTACCACCATCCTCCGGGAACCCTCATCTACTGACCCCCCCGGACCCTGCGGACCATTCACCAACTCCTTCACTGACAGCATTAGCCTGCAGGCCATCGTGTCCACCAACTACACCTTGCTGGGAGACCTCAACTTCCACCTCGACAACCAACAAGAACCCAACACCACATCCCTCCTGGACAACCTCCACAACATAGGACTCCGTCAGATCGTGACTGAGCCCATGCACTCAGCAGGACACACCCTCGACCCCATCTTCACCACAGGAAACTCCATCACTTTCAGCCACACCACCGAACTCCCGTGGACAGACCATAGCTGCATCCATTTACCCTCAGAACACCCACCAAACACAGAACCCAGCACCTGCTCCCATGCAGAAATTGGACTAAAATCACAGACGACCAGCTCACCACCTCACTCGGCAACTCCACCCCAACCATTGCAGACAACAATGACCCCAACACCGCAGCCCAAACCTTGCACAGATGGATCTCCGACTACACCAACACCGTAGCCCCGCTCAAGAAGAGGAACAACACACATGCCAAAAAAGCCAGCTGGATCACCACCAAACTGGCACTACACTCTACACAGCCATCATCCAGAAACTCCTCAGGAAACTGCAGAATGTTCAGTATGCCACAGCCAGACTGGTCCTCAACATCACCTGCTGCAGCCACATCTCTGAACACCTGCTAAAACTCCACTGCCTCCTGGTCAACACAAGAGTCTTGTTCAACCTTCTCATACACACCTACAAAGTCCTACATGATGCTGGACCAGCATTCCTGAACTAGAGCTTCACATTCCACAGACACCTCTGCTCTACTGAACTGGTCCTTGCCAACCTCCCTCAGATCCACAAGACCAGGACCGTAGTAAGATCATTCTCCTAACTCGCTGCCAAAACCTGGAACACCCTGCCTCTCCACCTCAGGCTATCCCCTTTGCTGACCCAATTCAGGAAGAATTTCAAGACCTGGCTCTTCGACTGAACCTCTGTGTCTATCAGACCTGCAAAACCCCCTTGAAGCCTTGAGACCCTCACAGATGAGAAGTTGCGCTTAATAAACACTGATTGATTTATTGATTGATTGATGGGTGAATAGCCTGATAGGTGGAAGGATTTAGCCAAAGAAGTAAGGAAGCATGTATGGATTGATGGATGGATAGATGGATGGATGGATGGCTGGATGGATGGAGGGAGGGATGGAGGGTTAGATGGATGGATGGATGGATGGATGAGGTGGCAGAAGTATGATAGTTGATTGATGTGCGGTTGGATCAAGAAATGAAGAAAAAAGACAGCATGATGGATGGAGAGAAGGAAAGATCAATTGCTGAAAGATGGATAGTAATAATGGCAAATTGATGAATGAAGAAACGACTGAAAGAATGGTGAAGAAAAAAATGATTAAAGAACAAAACAATGAGAAATATGCACCAAGAGCAGGAGGGAAGGAAAAAGACTGAAAGAAGAATGGAGGAAAATAAGTTAATTTTAGAAATCCCTCAGGAGGAGCTTTCCCTTGAATGTCTGTTGAGCTCACTCATCTCACTTGCTTATTGCTATTTGTGATATGATTCAAAGTGGGAGATATTTAATTTTTTCAGACCACTCCCTTGGTTATGCAGATCAATATAGGTTATTTTGTGTATCGTGAACAGATGGCGAAAGATAAGAGACAAGTTCAATGATAAACACTCTCACAAATTTACCAGAAAAAAAATGAATTAAATATTACATAAAATTAACAAAGCTAATATTAAATGCCACATTTTAAAATATTTTGATCATATAATCAGCCTTCAAATAAAGCATCAGCTATATAACTATGAATGTACCTTACACATGTTCTATAATATTTTTTTAAAGTGCAAACAAGAACAAGTTTAAAAGGGAGAAGCCATTGACAGATATTTGCATAAAAGCTCCAACAACTAGATTACACAGGCTATACCCACGCACATTCAATAATTAGAGAAAAGCTACATTTGATTTATCCAAAAACGTTATCAGCTTCACACTCCCTCTTACCACAAACGTAAAATATTCTGGGATGGATATTAAAATTACCATTATCAATCATAAACTACGTATACAGGACTCCTATCTGTCAATATGCTGCTTCTTACAAAAAGGTCCCAATTTTCCCTTTTCCCTGCGGTGGAGTGGTTGGGCCGGCTGGGGAGGGGGGATTTCGAGAGACGACCACAAAGGAAAATTAAATAATTAATTTTCCCTCGTGGTCATCTCTTGAGATCCCCCCTAGCAGGCCCCACCGCTCATCCGCTCTTACCTGCAGCGGCCGTGGCTGGTCTAGACAGAAATCAATATTTTCCCCGCATGTATTTTTTTCTAACTATAATGAAAGTAGATCTTTTTGAGAAAGTCTTAATGCTGTCATTCATGTCTGTCAGGCGAGGGTCAGCAGAGCAGATTGAAAACATGAAGAGATGAAAGGAGAGACAAGATGTACTAATGCAACATAAATATCTGCAGATATGCAAGTGGTTGTACTAAAATTCCAATGTTTTCCTGGTGAGCGCTTTTTCTATAATATACATAACTTCTTAAAATCACCACAACCCAACAGGCATCCACGTGTAGAGTACATTTTCAGATAATTACAGGTGGAAATGTATGCACAAAAAAACCCATTGTAACTTAAAAGCGGAACAAAACATAAATATAGAGACAAAGCGCCCCCCCAAAAATATTGCAAAATATTCAATGGTATCAAGGATGCAAAGAGTAGTTGAAATATCATCTATAATCTTTGTGAATATTTCTGTGCGCTTAATCATGAGACATGAAATGACCATTATGTATAATACTTTTCTTAAAAGACAAAAAATAAATCTTTAATACAGAATTACAGTTTTAGATGACTTCATAGGTAAAAGAGGCATAGCATTTATTCAAACTCATCTTGAGATGTAGCTTGAGGTTCACAGACATCAAAGCTCCCCTAAAGGGACATTATGGCTTCTTCTGGGAGCCTAGTGATGGCTCCTTATTCAAAGAATGCTACTGCTTGCAGTTTGTTTCCAGTTAACTGCCAAAAACATGGTCAAAAAGAGTTTGCCTGCCAAGATACATTTGGCCTTGTAGTGTTGTTATCATTAGAATTCTGAGGGAAGAGAATGCTGAAGGGAATGTAAAATGCCTTGGCGTTGGGTGGAGAAAATGAGGGGAAGTGAAGCTGTCTGGTTGTGCAATAAAGGTGTTTTTACTTTAGATGTATAGTGTCCTTACTGAATGACTATTTAGGAAGTAAACTCAATTTAGGACTTTAATGACCACATAACAACTCGCAATATTTGCTAGTCAGTCAGGATAACCTTATTCGGCAAAAGTGACAGTCATAAAAGTGCATTCATAATTTTCAACAGCAAATTGATTTTCTATCAGAACAAGCCATCCCTGCTAAGTACTCGCACTGTGTACTCTAAATCTTTCTCATTACAATCTCTCTATTCTAATATCTACAGACACTTTCTAATCTGCATTCATCAATATATTTATCTTCAGCAACACACTCCTTTAGAATGATTTGCAGGAAGTGCATTTATATATAAATAAATAAATATATATATATATATATATTTTTTTTTCTCTGAAAAAACCATATGTTTCAGGGACGTTATAGTTAGTTGGACATTTGACTCATATAAAACCGGAGAAATTCGCCTGTTATAGTTAGTTGAGCTAACTATAACTCGCACCCCCCCAATGCACTGCTGATGATGTCACATATTACATCAATCATGACATGGTCAGTGACATCAAGACATCACTGATAACATCTCAAATGACATCACTGATGATATCACTGATGGCATCATACATTGAATGTGTGTTTCAGTAAATATGTTTTATAAATATATATATGCCAAGGTGTATTGAAGAATGAATGAGTGTATAAGACTCAGTATGGATGATTAAATAGGTGTGTGACTAACTGTATAAGGGGCTAATTAATTGTGTCTTGCTTAATGCATGCGTTAGCGACTGATATAGACATTCACGCAGTTTAGGTTGTTACTTGGTGTGTAAGCAGTTCCATGGCTTGGTTAGCAACTAAATGAGGATTTATATGAGCTATTCATTGCTTGTCTGAGTACCTGTATGAGTACCTGAGTGTCTGCGTGGGTGGGTGGGGGGGGCTGTGACTCTCTGCATAGATGTGTGAGTGGCTAATTCACTAGGTATATGTGTTCAAGTCTATATCTGTGAAGGTCTGTATGGTTGAGTCAGTGTGTGTATGAGTGTCTCGGTGAGTGAATGGATGCTTCAGTGGTACATGTAAGTAACTCCATATGTGGAAGGCAGTATATATGAGTGTTGGACTATATAGATGACTATATGTGAGAATGAGTGATTTTGAGAGTGCCTGTATGGATCAGTGTGTCCTTGTATTAGTTATTGTATTAGAGTGTAAGTATGTGTTAGTAAATGTTTAAATAAGTGATGTGGTATGTGTTTAACTGTACAGGTGAGTACATGAAAGTGTTATTGATTATTTTTTTACTGACTAGGTGTGTGAATAACTCTAAGAATGAGAGGCAGTGTGTGAGTGTCTGTATAGATATGTGACTGGATATGATAATGCTGTATTGATGGCTGACTGTATGTACGAGTGAGTGTATAGGCGAATGAATGGATGTGCGTAGACCTACAAATTAGAGAGTGGATATGCACTAACTGGTATTGGTGTGTTCACAGTTTTGAAAATGATAGTCTGTATTTTAGACTGGGTGTATCAAGTGTTATAATAGGGTCTGATCAGGTGCATCTGATTTTCACGTGGATGATGTCATCAGTGATGTCATTTGAGATGTAATCAGTGAGGTCATCAGTGATGTCACTGACCATGTCATGAGTGATGTCATATGTGAAGTCATCAGCAGTGCATTGCGGGGGCGCGAGTTATAGTTAGCTCAACTAACTATAACAGGCAAAATTCTCTGGTTTTTTATGAGTCAAATGTCCAACTAACTATAATGTCCCTGAAACATATGTTTTTTTCAGTGAATTTCAAAGGTTTTTTAAATAATAATTTCTAACTATAACGTGCCTGAAACGTTTCGTTTTTCAGTGAATTTCAAAGGTTTTTTAAATGCTAATTTTTATTTATAAAGTTCATTAAACCTATCTTTTTTTCTGTGTTTTTTAATTATCGTCCCATTCTCAACTTGGTGAAAACTGCAAATCTCACCACTCTTCCATCAATATCTTACACCAGCAAAATCGCCACAAAAAAGAGCCACATCTAACTCTAATGAAATGCACAGTAGGCATTCCCGTGTAAAAAAAACATGAAAACACCACTTCCCCATATTTTCAACGACCAGCCAAATCTGCAATGCGATCCAAAAAGCAGGTGATAAGCCGAGTTAGCAGTAACAAATTAACATCAACATTCAACTGATGTAAGGAGGTCGACTATCTACTCCGTTATTACGACCCAACTCATAGCCACATCTAAAGACCAACACGTGATACAGCTACTGATCATGCAGCTCTGACACCCAACAACGCCACAACACCCAGTCCCACCACCACCAGAACCTCCCCCCGGACCATCCCCCCACTACCACCGAGGCAGCACAAAACAGAACAACGGTCCTTCCCAAAACGCCATGCCCCTAAGCCACACAATAGCTGAATGTTGGGAGATGAGCAACCAACTATATATGAAGGAGGCAAGTCACCCATCACTGATAGAGCACACAATGCCAAGTGTAACGCTCATGTGCTGCATAGACCTCACTATGCAAAGCACAAACCTCGCCATGTGGAGATATACTATTGATACTTGTAGTGTAGTGCACAGTGGACGCAACCATGTTACCTCAGGCAGTGGGTAAGATCTTGGTCATGTAGCTGTGTTGTCCCCCCTGGAAGAGGAAGCAGAGTGGGCTGCTCCAACGTATGCCACTCCAGCGTAGGAGTATGAATAAATAGACCAGGCCCTAGGCGTGGTTTACTTGTGGGAAGACCAATGAGTCTGTCAGAATGGCAGCCCTCACCCTGGCACGTGGCAGCCGCCATAACCAAGGGCCTCCTTGACACAGGGCCCCTGTGAACCCAGCGGCACAGCACTGCAGACTTATGTCTGTACCGACTACTGCCTTCGATCTACACTACGGACAGCACAGCTCAGAATTCAGATGTAGGGGCGATTGCAGATAATGCAGTCCAGTTTGCAAGAAACGTTGCTCCCAGTGTGGCCCACCCAGACCACGCATCATAGCAGGGTGCACACACGCTGTGTGCTTCAGGTACTACTAGCTCACTGTACCATAAGTCATCGCCACGTGGCCTTATCAACGCAGAATTCATTAGACAAAACACATTGCTCCCAGTGCGGCCCGCCGGGACCACGTCTCATCTCAGGGTGCACACACGCTGAGTACTCCAGGTGCCACTATCTGTGCAGCTCAACTCAACGCCACATGGCTGTGCGCCCATCCGGACCGCTGCCTCCGCCCTACACTGGAGTTACATGGTTCACAATTTAACATTAGTAGCGATGCAAATTGTGTAAGAGACTATAATGGGTTAAGAAGACCAAATGCTCCCAATCTGTGCAGCTCAAGTCAACGTCACCTGCCTGTGGGCCTTTGCTGACCGCTGCCTCCGGCCTACACTGTGGAAGACCGGTGACATGTGGTGCCAACTAACCCTGTTCAACACAAGCCGATCCCACATGTGTAACTATTTCCTGAGACCTCAATGTCAGCAACCACAGCACTAGACTCCCTTCGATCACCGAAGGGTATTTCCACATGGAAGACCGGCAACACGTGGTGCCACTGAACCTGTACTATGCAAGGTTTGTTTGGGTCACCAACGTATGCACGTGGCTGTGGACTCCAGCTCACTGCTACCTCTGCCCTACACTGCGGGTGACCGGCAACAAATGGTACCACTAACCATCTTCAACACAAGCCGATCCCACATGTGGAACTGTGTCCTGAGTCCTGAATGGCAGTGACCCCAACTTGCCAGCGCCTACAGCACCAGACTCCCTTCGATTAGTGTGGCGTATTTGCATATCGAAGTCATCAATGTGGAAAGTATTGCAGACGAAAAGAGAACGCAAAAGATACATTTTACACAAACTGTTGATTTCCCTTTCCACGTCCAGTAATTTCCAAAGGAAGAGTGAACAGTTTTATGTCAGCAATGAGACATACCATCACTTGAAAATCACCCAAAAATACTTATAATTTAAAAAGAACAGAAGCATCGAAGCACAATAATGATTACAATACGGAGATTTTGAAGATGTGAAATGGAAATATGAACATACAATATGATGCACATAACTCAATTGCTGTTTCTCACTATGTCATATCATATATTACCAACTCTGAGAAGACAGAATTGAAAGAAATGTGGGAAGAAATTTCACAGGAGAAGACACTTAGGAAAAAAATGAACAGCTTCAGTTTGAAGATACTTTCACATCGAGAAATTGGATCCTACCAATGTTCAGATCGATAGACATCTGCAAGTTTATATTCAAAGTCACCAGGAACCATCTGGATAAGTCTAGGTTTTCCTGCGGCACGAAATTGAGTTTCAATACAAATGTTATAAAACAAATTTGTGATTATATAGGCTTACATTTCTTTGCTAGTCAAGAGAACTGTACAGAAAATAACAGTTGGATATGTCTAGGTGTTGATCAACCAATGGAAGGTAATACTGTTGTGAAGTTTGAAAAAGAAATAACAATGTTTAAAGTAGTTTCTGGTGAAAATCCGAACAATGTTTATATTTATTGCCGACGTACTCATTATCAAAATCAAACTAGGAATGTAGATGTACTACCACTAACTCTGTTCAACACAAGTCGAACCCACATGTGTAACTGTGTCCTGAGTCCTGAATGGCAGTCACCCCAAGTCCGTGGCAGCAACCACAGCACCACACTCCCTTTGATCACTGAGGCATATTTCGATATACAAGGCCAGCGACACGTAGTCCCACCAACCCTCTTTAACACAAGCTGATCCCACATGTGTAACTGTGTCCTGAATGGCAGCGACCCCAAGTCCGTGGCAAAACACACAAGATGATGGACGGAATGTTGCACAATGGCAAAACATTCACCGCCATTCACAGATCTGGGTTTAATCCACCGTTATTTTGCTCACCACGCCACCCCAGTTCAGACATGGCCATATGCAAATCAGTCTTGACCCTGTGGCTCATGGGAATAGTCCAGCCCGAACTGCCAAACCATGTCTTCCCTGGACCGGAATCAAGCATCCTAGGACCGATTTCGGGGTTTCACCCCTCTTCAGCCAGGATAGCTTGACTCCAGTGGCTTAGTGAGCACGGGACCCACATCTGGGCATACCCTTCCCACATAGGGCGAACAGCAAAACACACAAGATGATGGACGGAATGTTGCACAATGGCAAAATATTCACCCCCAGTCACAGATCTGGGTTTAATCCATCTTTATTTAGCTCACCATGCCACCCCAGTTCAGACATGGCCATATGCAAATCAGTCTTGACCCTGTGCCTCATGGGAACAGTCCAGCCCGAACTGCCAAACCATCTCTTCCCTGGACCGGAATCAAGAATCTTAGGACCGTTTTCTGGTGAAAATCCCAACTATGTTTATATTTATTGTCGACGTACTCATTATAAAATTCATACTAGGAATGTAGATGTGCTACCACTAACCCTGTTCAACACAAGTCGATCCTACATGTGTAACTGTGTCCTGAGTCCTGAATGGCAGTCACCCCAAGTCCGTAGCACCAACCACAGCACCACACTCCCTTTGATCACTGAGGCATATTTCGATATACAAGGCCAGCGACACGTAGTCCCACTATCCCTCTTTAACACAAGCCGATCCCACATGTGCATCTGTGTACTGAATGGCAGTGACCCCAAGTCCGTGGCAGCATACTCTCTTTGATCAGTCAGACATATTTCCATATGCAATGGTGGCAACACGTGGTGCCAATAACTCTGTTCAACACAAGCCGATCCCACATGTGTAACTTTGTCCTGAGTCCTTAATGGCAGTGACCCCAACTCCGTACCACCACACTCCCTTTGATCAGTAAGGGGTATTTCCATATGCAACTACAGACTCCAGTAGGCAAGTAAGTATTACAGTCCTGCACCCTACATATTATCCTTTTAGTATCTTTGCTTCAAGAACTTTTTTTTATATCAGTTATAGCTTTACTACAATGACCAAATTAATCTTCAAATGAAAACTAAAATGGAATAGCAGTCTACACTGCAGGCAGTACAGCTCGCAATTCCATTTTTAAATGCTGATTTCTAACAACAAAATTGTACTCAGAAAATACAACACTTCGTCACTGTATTCTATACTTATTTCATCTTTTCATCTTTTCATCATACGCCTACACTGCACTCACTAGGGCTCCCAAGGAAATTATTTCTTCATTCAATAACTACAGAGTCCACTAGGCAAGTAACTTTTACAGGCCTCAAATCTACATAATATCCTTTTAGTATCCTTTCTTCTTGAACATATTTTATATCAGTTATACCTTTAGTACAATTACCAAATTCATTTTCAAGTACAAACGAACACTCAGCAGTCTACACTGTGGGCAGCAGACCTCACAATTTGAATTTTGGACACGTGGTGCCAACTAACACTGTCCAACACAAGCCGATCCCACATGTGTAACTGTATCCTGAGTCCTGAATGGCAGTGACCCCAAGTCTGTGTCACCGACCACAGCACCAGACTCCCCCCTCTGATCAGTGAGGCATATTTCCAATTGCAAGGCCGGCAACACGTAGTCCCGCTAACCCTCTTTAACACAAGCCGATCCCACATGTATAACTGTGTCCTGAGTCCTGAATAGCAGTCACCCCAAGTCTGTGGCAGCGACCACAGCACCAGACTCCCTCTGATCAGTGAGGCATATTTACATATGCAAGGCCAACAGCACGTGGTGCCACTAACCCTATTCAACACAAGGCGATACCACATGTGTAACTGTGTCCTGAGTCCTGAATGGCAGTGACCCCAAGTCCATGGCAGCCACCACAGCAGCAAACTCTCTTTGATCAGTTAGACATATTTCCATATGCAGTGACCCAAAACTTCATGGCAGCGTCTACACCACCACACTCCCTTTGATTAGTGAGGAGTATTTTCGTATTGAAGGCTGGCAACAAGTGGTGCTACTGAACCTGCACTATGCAGGCCGGTGAGGCCACCAACGTATGCACGTGGCTGTGGGCCCTTGCCCACCACTACATCTGGCCTACAGTATGATCAGCAGGCCTCACAATTCAGATAGCTTCCACATGATGCAGTCTTATAGCTAAGACACATTGCTCCAATGGGCGGCCCGTCCACACCAAGCATCATCACAGCCTCATACACTCTCAATACTTCTGGTGCCACTAACCCTCTTTAACAGAAGCCGATCCCACATGTGTAACTGTGTCCTGAGTCCTGAATGGCAGTGACCCCAAGTCCGAGGCAGCAACCACACAACATACTCCCTTCGATTTGTGAGGCGTATTTCGACATGCAAGGCCGGCGACATGTAGTCCCACTAAACCTCTTTAACACAAACCAATCCCACATGTGTAACTGTGTCCTGAATCCTGAATGGCAGCCACCCCAACTTCGTGACAGCGACCACAGCACCAGACTCCCTTCATCTTATTTTTTATTTTTCTTTAAATAATTTTTTATATGTAAATCTATACATGTCTAAGACTCTTCTTTGTCCAACCGCACAGGGACACTTCCGGGCCCAAGAAGGTTGTTGGGGGTATGATGGTAATGTGGGCAGAGGGTGCGTTACCTGTTGATGTGGGGAGAGGCAGCGTCAAAGGGGTATCTATCACAGAAAGAACTCCGATATATTTTCACAAATACCTCGGACAAATGCCAGCTGATGGACTGAATCACAAAATGATTTTTCAATACTTATGTAGTGTGAGTTATGAACAGTTCGCACCTAGGCTCGCGGAGAGACAGCAGCGGCCTGTCCATTCCATTCACAGATGCAGTACTACAAGCCGTCCACACCATTGTAGCTATCCCTGCCCTGTTCCGTCGTATGCCACGCCACCCAGATTACGTTCTGACAATGGCCCCACATACCTATCTGTCGCAGGCGTACTCGCTGTTCCTGTGCAGGTCAGTGGTCTAGTTCTCCACATCTCCCGCCCACTCCCTGAGGGCAGCTTTACCCACACACCACACCCGTCCGGCACATGCGTCACAGGCCATGTGACCACGCAAATACAATAGATCGACAACATCACATCCTTTATTGCCGGTGCTGACTAGATGCCGGACGCTCCACGTGTCTGAACAATAAAGAGTCTTTCAAAACTTGCGCTGAAAGTTACTTGCACCCTAATCTGTATAGCCCTCAGGGGCCTACCACCCCCTTGGCACGGACTTCAGATGCACAGGGTTAGTGCCACCCGAAGCTCATATGGCCATCAGGGGCCTACCATCACATGGCAAAAACTTAACTTCCACAGGTTTAGTGGCCCCAAAAGCTGATGTGGTCTCCGCCATTGATGACTCAGGACTCAGCGACATGTGTGAGATCTGCCAGGCCATGGAGAAGATGATGTGGTCTCTGCCATTCATGATTCAGGACTCAGCGGCATCTGTGCGATCCGCCAAGCACCTGATGTGGTCTCCGCCATTCATTATTCAGGACCCAGAGACATATCTGGGATGAGTTTTGACGAGCATGTGGAGTGCCCACTGCTGCACACTCCAGTGGCACCAGGTAATTATTTGCTCATGGATGCACAGGGGCGGCAGTCTCTCTCTCTCTCTCTCCCCCTCTCTCTCTCCCCCCTCTCTCTCTGTCTCTCTCTCTCTCTCCCTTCTTTTCCTTCTAACTCTCTAACTCTCTCTCTTCCTTCTCCTTTTCTCACTCCCTTTCTTTCCTTCCCTCTCTTTTTCTCTCCTGCTTTTTTTTCCTTCTCTTTTTCTCTCTGTCTCTCTTCGTTGATATGCGCATTACACACATCCTTATATTGTGCTTTATTTTCCAGGCTCTGTCGGCCACATCCATGGTCCCCATAGCAGTGTTCCACCTTGTTATTTTGTATTTTTTTTTATGAATTTTGTTTATTACTTTATCATCGATATATGTTAATAAAAAAATAAAGTTTGAAAAAAAATTAATAACATTTTTGGTTGTTTTCTTAACTGCTGTGTAACTCGTTCTTGTTATTATTACTGTTATTTGATGTAGTCCACCATGGTCTTAAATTTTGGGGGACTTATCGTGGGAATACTGGTGATGTCTGCAGTTTCCACCAACTTCTGAATAGTGTGTTAGTAATATCTCAAGTTTACTTCCATTAAAGTGCTGATAATGAAATGCAGACTAGCCATTCCCGTGCAAAAAGACACAAGGTGCACCTTTACGATTTATTCTAAATACTAAAATCCTGAATTGAATTGCACTGACGTAATGGCTGCACTCACAGTGTACACACAAAATCATTTACGAAACCTCATTGTATTTATATTGATTGGGAATCGGGCATCAGGTGCTGGATCTTGACGATATACACTGCCCAGTTTGTATATTGTCCTGCACACGCAAAAAATCACATCACAACTTTCACACCAACTGCAATGAGAAACAAATTCCGGCGATAAGCCATGTTCGCATCAGGGATTTTACACCTGCTTTCTGATGGTGTTAAGCAGGACGACTACCTGCACCATGAAAGAGAACACAGCCAAGAGCCACACCAGAACACCCACAGGTACCATAAAATAAATGAGCATGATACAGGGATACCCATGAGGGCCACTATGATGACAGCGGAAAGCATCCCTTCCATGACGGCATTGCCGCCATGGAGAGGCATGAGGTCTTCGCTGCAGGGTGTTGAGGGGGTGGGGGTGCACATGGGGGTACCTATGGCGTGCACACGGTGGCATGGTGCCTGTCACCTTGTGCATGTCAATGCACAACGTGCATTCCCAGCATTGTGGCGGGCGGTGGTGTGCGCTCCGCCCGCCACAATGATGGGAATGGGGGATGCCACTGGCAGCCTAATTCAGGTGCGGGACCGCCGCACCCCTGACAGACGGTCCCACATTTTGTTACGGTGTCCGAATGCCATTGTAATGATGCCCATAGTGTTTTAGTCACTTACTTTATATATATTGACCAAAATAGAGTTTTTTGCAATGTTTTGTCTGATTTTGAAAAGTTTTCGAACAAACTGAAAAAAAGTTAATATACTTTATTTTAGTATGTTTGCTTATCTAGAAATTGTTAAATAGTTAAACATTTCTATAGTTTGTACTTACTTCATGTTTTAGATGGTTCACTGCGAAGTTTATTGTTCTCAGTAGAAAAACACGCGTGCAGTCTCTGGTAATCAGGTAACTACAGGTTGTAAAATGGTGGTTGGCTTCTTTTATACATTTTGTTTTGTTGAACATAATTTGAAAGGAAAATATGTTTTGTGCCTGATTTTTTTTTGTGTTTTTAATGGTGTGTGAGAATGTAAATATTTATTTTGTTATGTTATTTTTTGTAACTTTTTATTTTTGTTTATTATAACATGCGTTTTGCCTATTTCCGGGTCAAAGCAATTTCACTGAAAGAGTTGTAGGACTTTTGTTTTCCTGAATTTAAAAACGGAAGTTTTCTTTTTCTGTTGATATTAGTTGTGTGTTATAGTGTTTTGATATGTGAAACTTTACGATGTATTAATGGTAGTTTACTTTGTGTAATTAAGTGTATTAATGTTTGTATATTTGTTTTGTGTTTACATAGTAAATTTTTGAAAATGTTTGTTAAATGTATGTTATGTTAAAATATCGTATATAAATTATTTTATGTTAATTTAAGTTTGATATTTATTTTATATGTGTTTTATACATTTTGGTAATGTTTAGTAAAATTATATTTTAAAAAAATCATTGGTGAAAAAGGTACTCGAGTTTTAATTTTATTGCGCGAGTATTATTTTTACAATTGGGTAATTTTATTAAATATTTTGTAATAAAATAGTATCTGTTGTAGCAATATTTGTAATAAATTTATATCTTTGTTTTACATTTATTAATATTACACACAAGTATTAATTTTAGTACTCTAGTATTAAATTTCATATTTAGGTATTAATTTCCAATAACCATGTTTTAATACACTTCCCGAGCCAAAACCCCTATTTTCCCTGCATCCTGCTCCAGGGGTTTATTATACAAAAAATATATATATATCACGTTGTAAAAGTGTGCGTTGTTGTAGTATGCATTGTAATGGATCATTCAATGTGTTATACTACATTTGCGTTGTAATGGTATGCGTTGTAAAGATTTGCGATATAATGCCAGTTGCGTTGTAAAAGTTGCATTGTAAAAGCATGCGTTGTATTTGTTTGCGTTGTAACGTCATATATTTGGAGGGAATGGATTGACAAATGAAGATGTTTTTTGTTTCGATGTGATGAGATTGAAGAGTTACAGACTCAGCGCAGTCTATGATACTGGGATAGATACTGAATTAAGCGTAGAAGATACTTGATGGATATTGAGACAAGTGTAGAGGACACTTGAGTGAGCCATCATTGAATGGTATTTCTTGTTTGCAGGTTTTTTGGGTTGAAGAGTGTACAGCACCATCACCTACACAGTTGAGATAGAAATGCTAATAATCTGTGGTGATTGTTTGATATTGATTCATGTTAGGATAACCTAATTGTGCAAAAGGGTGAAACTGCATTGATTTCACACTGGTCGAGCTTTCACTTGCGATTGGGGAATTATTTTGTGTGGATGAATTTCTATTGTTTTTCTTTAGAAGAGCAAATAAGATTTGAGATATGTTTTGCTACCATCATTTTAAACATTTTTGTTGGTTTGTGTCAGTGTAAAGGAGGGGGAGATGTAGCGAGGAGTAGGATTATACATAATAGTGTTTTGTGGTTAATTGGTGTACATTTGCGCTGTAATTGGTTGGTGATGACTGGGTGTCGTGCTGTGAAAGTGTTTGTGTGGATATCGCATTGGGATTTATTAGCAGGATTTTGAAAAGAGAACAACTGTGACAGAATTGGAGCAAAGGAAATCAGACTTTTACATAGCAGAATCAAAATACTGAATTGAAATTGTTTAATTTGTAATTTTGCCAGAATCATAAAATATTTCAAATAATTCATACGTTTTGTGAAAGGATATGTTACAATTGTGGTATGGGTAGATGCTCCTCATGAGGGTGCCTTTTAGACTAGAATTATTTAGCAATTGAAAGAAAAATTGTACAAAATGAAACTGCCCCTATACCTACACAAAATGAATCCTTCAATATGTGAGAAAAGGTTTCCCTAAAGAAAGAAAGGGAACATTATCAGAAGAAAACAAAGAAGGCAATATGTAAATAAGCAGATGCACAAAGGGATGAAGAACATCAGAGATGGAGGAAAGCCATAGGTGAAAGCACAAGATTGTATCCAGCGATTCCTACAGACATACAGAAGAAAGGGAAGAAGAAAAAGACTCAGGGAAAAGATAAAGAGGAAAAAGAAAAAGGAAATGAGACAGATAGTGATTCAGGGGATGATATTTTAAAAGAAATATTGGCTACATGACGTGACTTATGCAATAAATTAAAGTACTGGTGCCACAACAAGCATTAGCCAGAGCTCCTGTAGAAATTAGAGTGATGCAAATCGAGAGACCCCTTCAAGTACTTCAGATTGATCCACCACAAGTTGCCCAGCCACAGACTGAACCACCACCTGTGATAAATTCACCAACTATGCATGATCCGGTATAAGTGCTGCAACCAGTAATTGTACAGACAGTGCCTAGACTAGTTGCAAATGCCCCAGTAAACGTTAACTTGAATTCAGAGGCTCAAGGAGCGTAAGAGTTTTACCTACAACAAGATTTGTTCAGACCTCTCAGAAATCACATATTGTTGTTTGTAGACCACTGCAGACAGTTAAGGCATTAAGAGATGGGGAAGGCTTGCTTTCACAACATCAGTAACCCCAGGGAAAACAATTTTGTTTGAGGATGCAATTTTTCCACCATGGTTTGAAGAAGCCGTAGGGATTGCAAAGACAGAGAGCACAGTGCAACAAACTAATCCAAAACCTGAAAAGGAGAGATCAATAGATATTTCCACATTTAAAGTTGTACTGGAAGAAATAATAAGGGAATACTTAGAATTAGAACATTTTAAGCAATTTCAAGAGAAAGGATTGATTTATCTGTGTAAAGAATTTATAAGACAAGCAGCAATTATACATGATAAATTAACCGAATTGGCTTAAGAATATGAGCTAGACCTTTCTAAAAGTGTTTCTTTACAGAGGAGTTACAGGGTTCATTTATATGATGAAGCAATTGAAAGAATGTGATTTTCCGGAATGCAGGTGCACATTACAGAATAAAATGTATTTGTAAATGAAGTGAAACTGACAAATTCAAAAACAAATGGGCAAGGAAGCATTAAAAGAAGTAAGAAGAACCTAAGTTAGTAGGGTAAAAGAATGTATAGAATGAGGAGAAAGCTTCAGTTTATCCACTGAGTGAAATAAGGGAAGGAGTGCACATCTATGTACCTTGGAGTAGAGGAGAGCTTGCAACTTTAAGAAAAATCCCAAAAGTGAGAGAAAAACCTGTGCAGTGCTACAGACAAGTTCATCGTTTTGTGAAAGTTTCAAAAGAGCTGTGGATTGTTTTGAATGTATTCTTTGATATTGTGGTACCAAACGATTTGTGGGCTGAGTGTATGACTGCTGCACAGTATCAGGTGAAGAACTAGCAAAAATGGCACATACTAATGCACCATCTCTGTAGTTATGAAGAAATATGAAGCAGTAATTAGTTTCCTGAAAGGCAGAGTGCCTCTGAAAGATTTTGATTGGTTGAAAATTAATCGAACGACATAAGAAGCAAAATAATTAGTTTATCAGTGTTATGAGCTGTTGTTGCAGGTGAGCCAGTAGCACAGTGGAAGAGAATACCCTGATGAAAAATACAGGGCTTTTTGTATCTCAGTTTGTTTTAGGATTGAGACCAGAGATCAAGTCGCATATACCCCAAAGTGGAATATGCTGGCTGAATAAAATCACTTGACGAGATTCAGAGATATGCCAAATTTTGCAGTGATGATCAAGAAATGAAACAGACAAAGATTAAAGAGAGATTCATGTTGGTACAGGCAAAATTTGCTTCGATCGTTTTTTAGAATTTTTCTTTTTTAGGAAAACAAGGAGATATGCAAGTTATTGCTGTTTCACTAACAGGTTTTCAGGGAAATCAAGGAGGTTTTTGTATTCCACGAGGTAGAGGTGTTCTGATAGATCCAGGTGCAGGAGTGGAGGTTGCAGCATTGAGAAAAATGACTCCGTGTCACGTCTGTCACAGGATCGGGCATTGGAAGAAGGAGTGTAGATGTAATCCTGATAATACAAATGGAAATTTGCAAATGCTAAAGGGAGTGCTGATGCAACAAATAACCAGTAAAACAGATGCAGGTTCCAAGGCAAAAACAAGTTCCAATGACGTAGGTCCCACAAGCTCAAAAGGCAGCAGTGGTCCGTGGAGGGAGTTCAGTGGGGCGGAAAGGCAGGGCGGGGGAGGGGCAGGGTGGGGGTACTAAACACCGGAATATGGATAATTCAGGTAAGTAAACAGTTAAATAAATAAAACGAATTTTGTAGCACGCGCTGCACCGCATTTTGTGATGCAGGGCGCGCTACAAAATTTATTTTATTTATTTAATTGTTTACTTACCTCCAATTATCCATATTCCGGTGTTTAGTACCCCCCACCCTGCCCCTTCCCCGCCCCGCCTTTCAGCCCCACGGAACTCCCTCCATGGACCGGTGCTGTCAAAAGGTCCCACAGAATATAGGAAACCCAAAGTTTAGTCTGAACCAGATGCCAAAAGCAAATACACATACTTTTCTAAAGTAAATCAAAATACATTGCAACAATTCCCTAACTCAAATCAGAGTGCCTTTCAGCAATATTCTGTTTTCAATAATGATGACTCAGGCTCTATTCTATCCCAATGATGATGCCTGAGGGGGGAGGAAGATAGCATGCTTGTTATAATCTTAGAGGTAGACCAGAGTGGTCAATCCATAGATTGTGAGAAGAATGGCAACCCACATCATTTTACATAGATACCAGTGCTACCAGAACCACTGTTAGAGCTATGGAATTCTCAGACATACTCCTTTCGGGGAAGGACATCCACATTGTATGAGTTTCAACAGATTACCAATCCATTCTCAGAAAAGGTCCCAGAAAAAATATGCTCATTCGAAGAAAATCATCAATTTCTTGTTTGTGACACAAGCCCAGTAAATCTATTAGGGATTTATGTGTTGTGCAAGTTAAATTGTACAATAGATTACACACCAGATGGTGTAGAGTTTCAGATGTATGCAGAGATTAAAATGGTTCTACAAAAGACAGTTGCAGGAATGTTACTAATAATTACAATGGAAGAATTACCCACTGACTTGAAGGAAACTGTGATTCCAGATGTATGGAATGACACAGGGAAAGACATTTGACTTATTAAAGGAGTAGAACTAGTCCAAATTACCTTAAAGGTAAATGCAGTAAAGCCAAGAACACCACCATACTATCTGACTCCAGAAACAATTGCAGCAATAACACAGGCAATAGAAGACATGATACATAAAAGGATTTTGAGGGAACCGATTGGGAGCCCATGAAACTGCAGTACTGTCATAAAGAAGTTCAATATCTGGAACACATAATTGAGAAGGGAGCTAGAAGGGTGTCACCACAGAGAGTGGATACAATTCTTCAGATTAATCCACATGGAACACAGACACATGTCAGGATGTTTCTGTGAATGGTTGGCTACTGTAGACTGTAGATACTAAACTTTTCCCTTGTGGCAAAGCCTTTACTGAGGCTGACACATAAGGAGGTGTCTGATCTGCTTGCTTGGCACAAGCAAAAGAAAAGGTACTATTTTATGTCACACAGACCTATAGATGTCGTTAAGGCTGATCAAAATTTTTTAACCTGCTTATTGCAATCACTAGAGTGAGTTTTCATTCTGACTTTAAAGTAAAGAAATACTAACCTGACACATAGTAAAGATAAACAAAGTGATGTTTTGAAAAATGTTTGGAAGAAAGTAGAAGATAAATTTAAGAACAAAACTTTTCCCAAAATTAAGGTTAGAGGGCCAACATTAAATGAACATTTGCACATACAGAAGAAGAACACCCCAAAAAAACAGACAATTAGGGATTAGTAGTTGTGAACATATATTCAAATGAATGGAAGGAGCGTGGCACATTTTACTGGAAGAAGACTCTGCAATTTCAATAGTTTATTTTATTTACAGACGGAATTCTTATTTTCTACTGCATGCTGACTGGGAGGATATATGCTATTTAGCTGAGCTATTTCCTAACATGTACCATGTGTATGTTACAGATGCATTAACAATAACACCAGCACACAGATACACTTGTAGTACTAATGTGGGTATGAAATAGGGGGAAACATATTTGGTGCAATCTTTCCACCTGGAGGAGTTGTGTTAAATGATGAAAAGGTTATAAATCTGTCAACTGTTATTGACAAGCTGGCAACCAGTACTACTGGAGCTCTATTTGTAATAAAAACTGAACTTGTAGCAATATGGTCAATGGTTTTTCAAGACCATCTAGCATTAGATATTTTACTCCTTGAGAAAGGTGGAGTCTGCAATATGCTCAATGTAACCCAATGTTGCTCATACATACCTGACAAGAGTAGGAACCTTTCAGACTTGAAACCTAAATTAGAAGCGATGGGAACACCTAGTCTTTGAAAACTTTGGGAAAAGAACACATTCCATTGGGAATCGGACTACAACAGCAGGAGGAGATATTTTGAAAGCTATACTCATGCCAGTATTAATCATAGGACTTTGCTTGTTATGCCTATTTGCTTTATTTAAAGACTGTAGACTTGCTTACATAAGAGAGGAAACAGAGAAAGAAAAAAGAGACTTGAAAAATATTTAGATTTAAATTACCTCATGAATGATGACTCCCATAAGACATCAAAATTCCAAAGTTTAAAACAGAGACAGCAGGAAATAATGGATGCAGAAAGTGCCCTTTGAGGACAACTCACAAGTGAAATCAAGATAATGTAATAGTTAAGATAACGATTAGATGGGGGATTGATAAAATCCTATAATTAAAATCCAAATAATTTATTTAAGCACCTACAAATTGAAAGCTGACATGAAAATAAAATGTGCAAACTGCAATAGGAAGTCATTGCTATTCGTAGAGGCTATAGATATGCAGAGAAGCAAGTTTCCTTTAACTAGTAAAGAACCTAATATTGCGGAAATATGCACAGCCATAATTTTGAAGTTTACCTTAATGTGACATGTTTGGAAATGTTCGTTATAACTGCAGAATGTTCCAGTTTTAATAAATGAATTATTTTATTAAGCAAAATATTGCTTGTAATTATTAATTTCGGATTCTCATCATATTTCACATAATGCTTAAATAGAATAGCTGCACATTTAAAACAATTTTCTTGTTCATCTTAAGGAAATGCAAGTGTTCACAGTGAAACATTTAATATTTAGAAGGCTAACTGGTGTTTATGCCTACAGAACTGATGCTTATATTTCCAGAGGTTAACTACTTTGTTTGTTTGTTTGTTTGTTTGTGTGCTTGTTTGTTTGTTTGTTTGTTTGTTTGTTTGTTTCTTTCTTTCTTTCTTTCTTTCTTTCTTTCTTTCTTTCTTTCTTTCTTTCTTTCTTTTTTTCTTTCTTTCTTTCTTTCTTTCTTTTTCTTTCTTTCTTTCTTTGTCAAAGGCAAGTAGCTTACCACCTATGCCAGACTGATTGTCTTTTTCAGGTGTATGCAAGCCGAGAGCTTTTGATTTGACTAATATTAGGTGTATAAAATTGTTACTGATAGGGGTTTAAGCTGGACTTTATCAATTAGTCTGTGTGTGGTGTCATTCACATTTATCTTCCACCCACGCCAGCATGCATTAAGGGGCAATGCTTCAACCCACTTTAGCCATTGACTGAGATCACTATGAGTTACAGCATGTTATCCTTTCACAATGTAGCACCGAAGGAGTATGCAGTTCCTGTAGGGTGGGGAAAGAAGAGAAGGAGGCTAGGTTGGTCAACGTCCTCACTCAGTAGTGGAGTGTTGGACCTATATGTGCCTCTTCTCCCTCATTTGTATTGACCCTTTCACAAAGAACACATCCACACACAAAGTAGTTCCCTTCGGTGCCAGGGAGTACTATGATAATGTGTATTATTTTTTGAGACCCCCAAAAACGGTTTTGTCTGTAGCAAATTATTTTTGGGGGTATTACTGAGGGCCCAGCATATTTCTAAACAAATACATTTGCAAAAACAATGACAAACCAACATAATCATTGCCATAAGCCTGGTCTCCAGTGCCAGACCTATTGGCTTTGTATATCGTTGTTTTAATTTCAACTACTGTCCAAGATATGTGCAACCATTACCTCCTTCTCTAGGCAGAGGACATGAGCTCCAATTTGCTGTATTTGATCGGAGTAGAAGAATGATGCAAGCTGATTTGGGCACAGTTTCTGGCCCTGTGTGTAGATATCATGGGCTGGATAGCATATTGAGCTGCCCGAAAAAGCAAACCAAAGGGCAATAGGGTAGTCTGGAGTGTAATTCATTTTAGCTACCTAGATTTTCTGATAAAGATAGGAAGGATAACTTGTTGATGTTCCCTTTAATTGCTATCTCCTACAGCTGTTAAACAATTGGTCTAGTTTAATTTCATTTTTCAGCAATAGTAGTGATTTGATTAAGAATATTTACATGCAAAATGGTGAGTCATTGAAGCTGGAGGCAGTGGCCATAGGCCCATACACAGCCATGGTCTGCTTTAAAACATGGCAGTACCAGGTGGCTGCCTAGGACTCCATCATCTCATCACACCAGATTGTATCTAGGATCATCAAATGAGAACATTTCCATAGCAGAGGCTACTGGTAAGCACAACTGCCAAGGGGACAAGGAACACGTGTATTAGCTTTGCACCAAGAATAGAGTGATTGCCTCATTGTGATTGCCTCATTGTGTTTTATGTGAAGGTTTTCTCAATATTTCTAGTTGCGTGTTTTACCTAGTACAGAAGTACATAAGTGGCACCACCATGTTTGGAATCATATTCGCTATATTCACGGCCACTGGAATTATGCAATTCTGAAGTCGCTGCATTTTCTACTGAATATGCTGCTTTTTCCACATAACCAATTATGTGCTGCATAATCTGCAGATTTTGAAACCAAAATGTTTGTTTCGAGATCAAACATATCAAAAGTTACTAAAAGTACGGCAGCACATGTTGCCGCACAGTGGAATGCCCTAAGCAAATGTTGACTGGTGACTTTCCAGTTGCTTATTGCTGTATTTGGGTGTTGAACGGGTGCAAATGAGATGAGACCTTTGCCAAGATAGTGTTAACATGTAAAAAGGACAAAATAATGAAGTAATATCACAAAATGTGCTGCCTTATGTCACATATTTTGCCTTTTTGTGCCGAAAAATTTAGTCATCTATGCCGCACAATTTGGTCCTCTCTTTCTGTATATTTCCAGTGGTCCAGCTTTTATTTCAGACATATGAACATTAACTACCACGTTAAACAAACGCAACGCAGCACATTGGTCCCACACAAGTTACTAACACAAGTATAGTTGGAAATTGATATTGAAGTGTATAGCGATAATAAGGAATCACAGTACAAAATGTAAATACTGGCTTTACACATCTTTTTAAATAAAATCTGTTTCATTTTTCAAGGTAGTATGCAGTTTGGCATTTTTCAGCTGAAGTGTTCTCATTTTCCTTGTGAGATGTAAAAAAAGTGTTTCCTTCCCAAAAAATTCTGACTAACAGATACTGAAATACGAAGACAGCCATCTGTTGGACAAATTATACAACCAGATTTTTCTTTTAATTTTGTCAAACTGGAACTTATTTCAATCCTGGTGCAGCTTTAAATTAATTGGTTGAAATGATTTGTCATATGATTTCTCCTGTTTGCTAATATATTTTATGGAAAGATATCCATTCAGCCCCTTCTGGCAAAAACATACCCTGCAAGGTGTGGGGGATTTATGTCTAATGAGAGTGTATTCTACTTGATGTCATACATTTCAAGCTGATAATAGACACAAACTATGGGTGCAATGCTTGATGCACAAAGGGTATTAAAATGCATTGCAAGGTGTTTTGAGTCGAGGCTGTCACAATATTCTGACTAGTTAATTTTGAAAAAAATATTGGCACACATATTACATCTATAGAGGATAAAGGCTATTGCTATTTTAAAGATGCATATTTTATGCAAATCTGTAGCTCAGATGGAGATGTTCATTTAGTATTTTTGTTGCAAATTCTTTTAGGTTGAAAAACATTTTATACTTAATTTACAAACTATGGGGGTCATTAGTATGGCGGGCGGACTTTGTCCACCCGCCCGCCATACCCCCGGGAAACGGGACCACCCGCAATGCATGCGGCGGTCCCGCATCTACCATTAGGATGCGCCCGCCACACAGGCGGGCGCATCCCGCATTCATGACATTGTGGCAGGCAGTGCTTTCAGCACCGCCCGCCGCAATGCCGCAAAGGCAAGTTGTGCCTTTCAATGCACAACGTGACAGGCACTGCGTGGTGCCTGCCACGTTGTACATTTAAATACAGGGGGGTACCATAGGTAACCCCCATGTGCACCCCCCACCCCCCAGAATCCCTGGGGCCCGCTACGGGCCCCCACTGTGGAAGACCGTCTGCCACGGAAAGGCAACACCCCGCTGGCATCATAATATGGATGGCGGTGTCTACCAGACACCGCCACCATATTAATTGCTTTTCCGCCCGGTAGGCAATCGGGCAATCGGGCAGATTGCCTACCGGGCGGAAAACCAGCGGACGGTCTTTCCGTCCACTGGGGTCCCCCCGCCACAGTAATATGGTGGGGGGAATTGGCATTCAGGCGAGAGGAAATGTCGGGCGGTGGCGATCCGCCTGACATACTAATGGGCCTCTCTGTATTGCTACAACAGGTTACATAGATTTTATGGGACGAGAAAGCATGCTGGTTTGTGGCACAGACTGACAAAGTGGATTTCAGTATTAAGGAAGACATAGGTAAAGGAAAACAATGCATCCTATGTTGAACACTTATTGGGACCGCAAATTACCAAGATGCAGAACAGTGAAATACTTGGTCAGGGCACTGATTGCGACAGGAGTATTTTACTGTCACCATTTTGTATTAATTTTACAAGTGATAGAATACGCTTGCAAGATCTGCTGCTTCAATAGATCAGGATTCAATCAGGATTCCGCAGCAACCACAGCACCGAGACCGCCCTCATCGCCACCACGGACGACATCAGGATCCTTCTAGACAATGGCGAGACAGCAGCCCTCATCCTCCTGGATCTCTCCGCCGCCTTTGACACCGTCTGCCACAGCACAATACGCATGTGACTCCAAGACGGAGGGATCCGGGAGAAAGCCCTGGACTGGACCACCTCCTTCCTCTCCGGCAGAAACCAGAGAGTCCGCCTCCCCCCGTTCCAGTCCGAGGCCTCCGAGATCATCTGTGGCGTCCCTCAAGGATCCTCCCTCAGCCCGACGGTGTTCAACGTCTACATGGCACCACTAGCACGCATCGCCCGACAGCACAACCTCAACATAATCTCCTACGCCGACGGCACACAGCTGATCCTCTCCCTCACCAAGGACCCTCTCACCGCCAAATCCAACCTCCACCAGGGGATGAAGACAATCGCCGACTGGATGAAGGAAAGCCGACTTAAGCTGAACTCAGACAAGATGGAGATCCTCATCCTTGGGTCCAACCCCTCAGTATGGGACGACTCATGGTGGCCTGCAGCACTGGGGACCCCCCGGCCCCCACCGACCATGCACGCAACCTGGGAATGATCCTCGACTCAAAACTCACCATGACCAAACAAGTCAACGCAGTCTCTTCCACCTGCTATAACACCCTCCGCATGCTCCGCAAGATCTACAGATGGATCCCGACAAACACGAGGAAAACAGTCACCCAGGCCCTAGTCAGCAGCAGACTCGACTACGGAAATGCCCTCTACGCCGGAGCCTCGTCCAAGCTCATCAACAGACTGCAGAGAATTCAGAACGCCTCTGCACGCCTGATCCTCGACGTCCCTTGTCGCGACCACATCACCCCCCACCTGAGGAACCTGCAGTGGCTCCCCGTCGAAAGGAGAATCTCCTTCAAGCTCCTGATCCATGCACACAAGGCACTCCACAAGACCGGACCAGCCTATCTCAACAACCGACTCTCCTTCTACGTACCCAACAGGAAACTCTGCTCTGGCCACGGTCCCGCGCATCCGCAGAGCAACTTCCAGAGGCAGGTCCTTCTCCCACCGCGCCGCCTGGACCTGGAACACCCTCCCCCTCTACCTATGATAAACCGAAGACCTGCTGACCTTCAGGAGACAACTCAAGACCTGGCTCTTCAACCAGTAGCAGCAGCACCCCCACCCCTCCCTCCCAGCGCCTTGAAACCCTTACAGGTATGTAGTGCGCTTTACAAATTACTTGATTGATTGATTGATTGACTGATTGATTGATTGATTGATTGAATAGAAGCATCTCGCTCTCGCTGTTCTCAGAGCCCGACTGCTTCGTGTCGAAGGAGTTAGTGAGGAGTACAGGGACAACATTCCAAAGATCAATAATTAAGACAATAGCAAATTGATTGATCTAAAATATTTATATTTTGTTTTTTTGACACATAGACTTTATGGTCATACAAATGTTACAACAGATCAAGTGATATGGCTAAAATGTAGGCTATGTTTCTGTTGTATTTAGGTGGGTTTCCCCTCTCTCTCCTGCTCTCTAGGTACATCGATATGGAGGCACCTGAATAAATCAATCAACGGTTGGTAAAGAGCAACTACTCACCCTCGAGGGTCTCAAGGTGCTGGGGGGAGGTGGGGAGCAGATCCGTCTAAGTGCTGCGGTCATTCGAAGAGCTAGGTCTTTATGTCCTTCCTGAACTGGGGTAGCGTGGGTGATAGTCTGAGGTGGAGAGGTAGGGTGTTCTAGGTCTTGGCAGCGAGGCAGGAGAAGGACTTTCTTCCAGTTCTTGTCCTGCAGATCCGTGGGATGGTGGCCAGGGCATGCTGGAGGTGTTTTCTGGGTGTGTGGAAGGAGAGGCGGCTGTTCAGGTATGCTGGTCTGGCATTGTGAAGGACCTTGTAAGTGTGGGTGAGGAGTTTGAAGGTTATTCTTCTGTCTGCCAGGAGCCAGTGGAGTTTGCAGAGGTGTTGATTGATGTGGCACTGCTGGAGGAGGTCAAGGACCAGTATGGTTGGGCTGTCCTGGACATTCTGGAGCTTGCATAAGTTTTTCTGGGTAACAGTGAGGTAGAGTTTGTTGCCGTAGTCAAGTCTGTTGCTGATGGGCGCATGAGTGACAGTCTTTCTGGATGAGGTGGGGATCCATTTGAAGGTCTTTTGCAGCAGGCGGAGGGTACTGAAACAGGCCAAGGATCCTGAGTTGATCTGGCGGTCCATAGTGAGCGATGCTATGATGCATGAGGTTTCATGCGTGGTCCTTCGGGATGTAGGGAGTTCCTACCGCAGAGGGCCACAAGGTATCATTCCATGTGGAGGGTGTGTATCACAGGATGAGGACTTCTCTCCAGTCTGAGTTGAGCTTATTAAGTCACCTGTTCTTCACCCAGGTGGTGACGGCTTTTATCCCTTCTTGGAAGTTGTGTTTGATGACGTTGGGTTCGATGGTGAGGAAGAGGATCAGCAGTGTGTTAAAAGCACAGGACACAATGTTGTGTCTGTGGTTCCTGACGATAGTTGTGAGGGGGCCATGTAGACATTGAAGAGGGTGAGGCTGAGAGAGGAGCCCTGGGGCACTCCACAGTTGGTCTCCATTGGTTCCAGGAGGCATGGTGGAATTTTGACCCATTGTGCTCTGCTGGTGAGGAAGGATCGGATCCAGTCGAGGGCCTTGTCGTGGATGCCGTCATTGTGGGGCCTAGTGGGTGTGGTGGGAGATGGTCTTGAATGCTGCCGAGAGGTCCAGGAGGATGAGGGCCGCGGTTTTGCCCTGGTCAATGAGGGAACGGATATCACTGGTGACAGTGAGGAGGGAAGTCTCAGTGCTGTGATTGCTTCAGAAACCAGATTAGGAGATGTCCAGGGTGGTGTTTGTTTTCATGAAGTTAGCTAGTTGGCTTTTGATATCTTTTTGATGACTTTGGCTGGGAAGGGGATCAGGGAAATGGGCCTGAAGGTCTTAAGGTCTGTCGGGTCCGTGAAGAGTTTCTTTAGGAGTGGGTTGATTTCGGTGTGTTTCCAGTCATCGGGGAAGGAGGTGGTCTTGAAAGAGCAGTTGATGGTTTGGCGTAGCTTGGGTGCGATGGAGGGGGTGGCTTTGTGGAAGGCACAGTGCAGACAGGGGTGCGATGGTGCTCTGGAGTAGATGCTTTTCATGGTCTTTAGGGTGTTGGAGTGGGGTCCAACTGAGCAGGGTTTGTCGGGGCGTTGGTTGAGGAGGTTGCTGGTGCGGTGGGAAGGTCCTGGTTGTCGAAGTTGGCATAGATCATCTTAACCTTGTGGTGGAAGAAGGTGCTGAGTCTGTTGCAGAGGTCTTGCGAGGGACGGAGGTCTGTGTTTTCACTGTTTGGTTTGATGAATTCTTCGATGACGGTGAAGAGTTCTTTGCTGTTGTGTGCATTGGTATTGATTCTGTCTTGGAGGGCCTTCTTCCTTGTGTTTTTGATGAGGTGGTGGTGTGCGGTGGTGGCTGGTTTGAAGGCGGTGTGGGCCTCCTGGATTTTGTGATTCCTTCATGTCTTTTCTGTCCATGTCTTTTTGAGTCGTCTGCAGGAGCCTCTGGATTCTTGGAGGGCAGGCGTGAACTAGCTTACTGTCTTGATGTGTTTGACTGTGACTTTTTTGAGGGGGTCCCGGGTGTCAGCACAGTTTGTGATCCTTTGGTGAAGGTTGTATGCTGCAGTGTTGGTGGCGGGGGTTGACAGTGGTGATGTGCCGTTAAGGCCAGTGGTGAGCTGGTCCTCGGTGACCTTGTTCCAGCTTCTGCGAGGGAAGTGGTGGGGGTGCTTGGGTGCGGTGGATTTGTTGAAGGAGAAGTGGATACACTGGTGGTCTATCCAGAGACATTCTGGTCAAGTGTGTGCCCTGCTGTGTGTGTTGGGGCGGTGACTAGCTGTTTCAGTCTTACGTTGGTGAAGTTCTCTCAGAGGGAGGAGGTGTCTGGATCATTGTGGTTGTCCTGGTGGAAGTTGCGGCCTCCAAGTTGGATGTAGTCTGAGGATGTGACGGTCCGGGGTGTGATGAGGTCGATAATGGCATCAGTGAAAGGAGTGAGCGGCCGGGTGTTCTGTAGATGAGGGTACCACGGAGGGTGGTTTTCCAGCTGGTCTGGATCTGGAAGTGCAGGTGCTCCATGTAGGTTCTGGGGTCATCTGGGTGAGTGGTCATTTGAAGAGGTCCTTGCAGATGATCTTGTAGCTATCAGTGGTTGGCAAAGGAGATGTCTGGGGCTGAGCTGGCATTTATCCAGGTTTCCATAAGGAAGGCAGCTATGGGTAAGGCAGTTTTCAGGGATCGTACGTTGAAGAGGGATCGTATGTTGAGGAGAATCCAGTTGAGCAGTTTGAGAGTGGTGAGGGTCGTGTGGTTGGGTGATGGAGCTAGTCACTTACACCTGAGTATCGCTGGGTCGCCCCGTCGCTGGGGCAGCTATGCGCTGTACAAATCTGCAAAATTAATACAGTGGCAGTGAATGCAGCTGGCAGTTGTTGTTGTGTCTTGGGTTGAGATCGAGGAGGCTGCTGGAGTTGTAGCGGTTCAGGAGACCAGGGTTCCTGGTGCCAAGCTCAGTCAGCCACGATCAGGGCATGGACGGAGGCAGATAGGCATGCCTTTGATGCACCATTGGAGTGCCTGCCATTAAGTAGGGTGAGGTGGGAGGGCAGGTCAGTTGGGAGGGGGAAGCAGGGAGCAGGAACAGTGCAATAGAGGTGCCATGGGGCAGCAGATTCCAGAAAAGGCAGAGGGCAGAAGAAGAGGAGCAGAATGCTCTCCCACTGGACTACCAGGGATGAGGCGCAGGCAAGAGCCTGCTGGTGGAGTAGGGCCTTGAACACCCTGACACAAAGATTAGAGCGTGCTCGGGGGCAATACTTAGTTGGTAGAGCTGCGTGGTGGGAGAGCATTTTCACTGACTAGGTCAGGCACCTTAGACAGAAATCTCGGTATAGAGGATATTTTTTTATGACACTGATATGAAATGGAAAAGGGAGTCTACAGGGATCTGTTTCTTTTGTCTCTTCTTCCTGAAGTCTGTGCTTTCTCTTGTCCCGGAACAGGAGTCTTTGGCCATGACCCTCCTGGGTCACTGGTTTGGGGCCCTTAGTGTCCTCCTGTGTCTTGGGTCTTCTGGGGAGGTTGGCTGCTATTCTCTTTCTTGGTCATGGTTCCAGCCAACAGCGATACCTCCTCGTTCAGGACACCGACAATCCGGTACTCTTCCTCTCCCGCAGTACTCTGTCCTGTCGGTCTCTTCCCTTCTGGCTCGTGTGCTTCCTTCTTTACCTGCAGCGGCGTCCCATGGGTGACGCCAATGTGAACAGCTGGTATGCTTCTGTAGTCATCAACAGACGACACCTAAGTGGCCATCTTGAAGATGTCTGACATGAAGGCCACACTATCACATTGCCTCTTTTCCTGGACTGGACAAGTGGGGCATTCAGTGATGGGACAACGAGAGAGAAAGTCCACATTTACTTGAAGCTTGCCATGCATATGCAAGGTCTGAAAGGAGAAAGGTTGCAATGCCAAAAACCATTGAAGTATCTTGGGGTTAGTGTCCTTATTTTGTGCTAGCCAAGTGAGGGGTGCATGATCAATCAACAAGTAACAAGTGCAAGCCAGCAGGTAGTATTGAAGGGCCTCAATGGCCCACTTGATGGAGAGGTACTCCTTTTCTATGGTGGCATAATGGATCTTCCTAGAAAACTGTTTGCAGCTGAGATACAAGACAGGATGTAAATACCCCACTGAGTCAGTCTGGGACAATACAGCCCTGACACCCGGCCTGATGCATCAGTCTGGAGGATAAAAGGTTTTCTAAATTTAGGGAAAATCAACACAGCAGGGTTATAGAGTATCTCTTTCAAATTGCAGAAGCATGCTCGGGGTCTGAGTCCATGCAACACCTTTCCCTGTGTGTTTGTTGGTCAGCAGGTCTTTGAGAACGCTGGCAATCTCCACAAATTTGAGAACAAAGTGACTGTAATATCCAACAAGGCCCAGGAAAGATTTAATTTCTTTTTTTGTAGAGGGTTGCGGGATCTGATGAATATATAGCATCAACTTTATTAATCTGGGGTGCGATGATCCCATTGTGGATGGAGTATCCTAGGTGATCAATGTGGTGGGTGGTGAACACTGTCTTTTTGGGGTTCAGAGTAAGCCCTACCTGTTTGAGTGTTTGGAGTACTTGTTTTAAGTGTGACATATGGGTCTCCCAATCTGGGCTGTATACAACAATATCATCTAATTTCCCCCCAGCTTACAACTGGTGTTTTTTAAGTCACCTGTCTATCAGTCATTGGAATGTTGCTTGGGCTCTGTGCAGGCAGAAGGGTAAAACCTTAAAATAGTACATTCCTGTAGGAGTTGCAAAGGCAGTTTTTGCCTTAGCCCCCCGGGGTCAATGGTATCCGCCAGTTCTCTTTTGTGAGATCCAAGGTTGGCATTATTCTTGCACGCCCTAGTTTTTCTACCAGTTCATCAACCGGTGGAATGGAGTACGAGTCAAAGTGAGAAATGGTGTTTAACTGGCAGAAGTCCACACAGAACCCCAAAGTGCCATCCACCCTTTGGGACCAAAACCACTAGGGAACACCATTCGCTCTGTGATGGTTTGATTATATCAGCGTCCAGCATGGACACAATCTTTTGTTCCATTGCTGGATGTCTGGCTTCAGGAATACGGTATGGTTTTAGCTGAATGACCCTGGTACCATTGGTTAATATATCATGAATGGCTAAGGAGGTATGTCTCGGCCTACCAGATAGGATGCCTGAATACTGCTGTAGTAAGGTAGCCAATTGCCCACTCTGATGTTCAGTTAGCTCCTTCAATATTTTTATAGGGGCTTCTTGAGGGTCAAAACCAGCATGGACTGATACATTCAGGGGTGTACTGATGGTAATAAGACCCATAGGAATGTTTGTCACTTGGTGATCGGGGGTTCCTCCCATTTTGTAAATACATTAATGTGGTATATATGTCCTACACCCCTCCATTAAGTAACTCATAAGTCACAGGGGTCACTCTCTCTAAGACAGAATAAGTACCCTGACAGGTGGCCAGCAATTTATTGTGTCTTGTGGGTAGTAATATGAGTACCATGTGTCCTCTAGTGAGCTCACATAACTTAGCCCCTTTGTAGGATGCCTGCTTCTGCATTAGCTGGGATTGGGTCAAGTTGGCATGTACTTCCTTCCAAAGGGTAACTAGAGTGTTTCTTAGGTTCATACTGTAGGTCAATAATGACTTACCCTGATACTCTTTCTCCATCCATTGCTGCACTGCCATGTCCTGAGGAGGATGTGGTTTTCTCCTGAACAGGAACTCAAAGCGAGAAAACCCTGTTTGTGAGTATTGATAGCAAATAACACCAACCGTAGTTTCCTATCCCAGTTTTTCCCTGTCTCCCTTAAGATTTTTTTTAAGATGGTTGCGATGGTTCTGTTATAGCGTTCCATCAATTCATCAGTTTGGAGATATTATACTGCAGTGAGTATCTGATGAACGCCTAGGGTTTTACACACTTGGGTCATGAGATGGAACATAGAGGGAGTCCCTTGCTCCATTAAGATTTCACTGGGAAATCCTACCCATAAAAAAGAACAAGACCGTAGCTTGCACCAATGTGTAGTAGTTATTATGGTTAATGGGACTGCTTCAGGATACCGAGTAGTGTAGTCCAACAAAACCAGAATGGATTGGTGACCATGAATAGAGGGGGTTGTCAGTCCCACAAGGTCCCTATCCACCCACGGAAGGGTTCCCCAATAGTAGAGAGAGGCCAAAGGGGTGCCTTGGATATCTCTGCAGGATTTACCATCTGGCAATGGCGACAAGCCGAGCAAACCTGTCCACTTCCTTATATACTCCAGGCCAAAATAATTTTTCTGGAGGTAGTTCAGAGTATGTTCCTAATGTTATTGCCCACCCTCCCCCTGACTCTGTGCAAGTTGCAAGACTTGCTTCCTGAAAGCTTGGGGATCTATTATCTGTTACACTACCTTCTCTCCATTCAACCCCTTTTTAACGAAAAAATATGGGCCTACCTGTCTTGGCCTCGGTTAAGCAGCTTATTCCCAGGCAGGTACCAGTGACCCATCATCTCTCTGGGCTGACTGGAAACTTCGGAAGTGGTGTTAGGAGGTCTTCTGAAGAGGAGAGGACACAAAAATTGGTGGGGTGAAAGGTTGAATGAAATCGTTTTTGTCCCCCCTCTTTTCTCTATCTTTTTTTTTGATTGTCGGGGTATTTGAGTTTCTAGATCTACCTCGCACTAGGGTACTTTTTGTAACCAGTCGATGGCTATGGTCTGTTGCATTAGGTTAGACAGATACGTGTCAAAGTGAGGTAGATCACATCCCAAAATCACCTTCTCTGGTAGTGTTGGAACTAGCCCCACCTTTCTTAGCTCTGGGTCCCCTTCCACTTCTGATAGTACCTCTGGCATGGGATAGGTGCCTGTACAAACTCCCCGGGTCTAATCTGGGCTGATGGAATAAATTCCTCGCCTATTACAGCATAATGACAACCACTGTCAAGAAGCATGTCAATAGGTTTGCCATTTTTGTATATCATCTTTCTATATTTTATTATTTTCCCCTGCATAGACAACTCTGCCCCAACTGTAACCAATCTCCATGAGTTCACCAGCAGGGACCTATTGTGGAGAATGACGGGCTATATGACCCCATTCAGTGCAATGGAAGCATTTTGGACCTTGGACTAACACTCCAATTGGGGCTCGACCCATAAAACAAATTCCTATTCATTTGGGAACTGTAGGGATTCCTCCTCCTCTACTTGGGGCCTTAGTACTTCCCCCCAGGTTTCGCAGAGGTTGTGTTGAACTTGGGAGACCAATGGAAAGCACAGGCTAAATCTACAGCTGAACCCACTGACAGATTAGCATGTTATTTTAGCCATAACCTGGTATTGGGGGTAGGGCCTCAAAAAACTGCTCTAGGGAAACCATTTCTGTTATTTCATCCACTGTGGACATGAGTGGTTGTAACCCCCTATTTCTCAGACCTCTGATTAGATAATATAATGCTCTAGGGCTATCTCCTGCTACCCATTTTGCTTTGCAGAATTTTCCTCTGTAATATTTGGGGTCACAGGCCAGGCATTCATAACAACCCACTTGAAGTCACTGTATGCTGTGGTCCTGCCTGGATTTTCAGCCTGATGACTCTCCTGATAACGGGGGTGCAATGAACTGGCCCCATCTCTCTTGGGGTCAGACAGTGGTTGTTGCTACCCACTCAAAATCTCTGAAAAAATAGTCTGGTCATCTCCCTACTGGACATTCTTTAGAATGGAACCGTGAACGTTAGGGTGTACGCGGGCAATGGTAATGGCATCTGTAAGGCGTAGGATGACTGTATCCTGGACTTGTTGGTTCGTTGTTAACAAAGCAGCCTGCTCTTTCAGTGTGGTTTGGAAGACTTCCCTCTCTTTCTAGGCCTGCTGCACTTGCTTCTCTACTATGAGCTGGAGGTGCCTCTGTCCCTCCACCAATTGGGTTACCATCGCCTCCATGGTTATGAGTTGCTTCATGGTGGCAGAAACACACAAATCCCACTTCTAACACAAATTAAATACAAAGGGGTGAGTTTCTTAGGTGTGGTAGGAATGGCACCAGTCAAGTGTGCGTAAGAGTAAGTCTCATTCAAGTCCGGCGGTGCAAACTGGAGAGGAAGAACCGTCTATCCCTCCAAAAAATAGACCCTGAGGTCACCATATGATATAATGCAAGCCTGTGCACACGCTGGGTTTCAAATGCTTATTGCAACATAGTATACAGCCTACATAGAAATCAAGAGTACATGTATTATGCAAAGAATTTCAACAACAGTCGTAATTTAGTTGTTCTTCTTTAATCCAAAAGGTTGCCCAGCCAACACGTGTTTCATCAGGGGGTGTACCCCATGACTTCTTCAGGGCTGAAAAGATGTACAATGAAAAATATTCTTTCATGTATTCAATATAACACACTATGATATGTACATCACATATCATGCTCCAAAGTGAGAACGTATGCGTAGTAAAATTGTTCACCTACAAACAGTGCCCAAATGTTTAGTGTGAGCAAGATCTCATTATTTAAACACATTAGGTATGCTGGGGTCCACAGTGAGTTCATTTGACCCCTTAACACATCCATATACATAGACATTTGAGACACGCCAGTGGTGGGTGTGAAAAACAAATCAGATTCCACAAACGATAAAGAGAGAAGAAAGGGAGAGAAGCAAAGAATCTAGAAGAGAGAGTACACTCCATTCTGGTTTCAAGATAGACTGTAGAGGAAAAACACTGTAGACTGAATAGGGGTCTGTATTTTGCCCCCTTGATGTCGCGATAAAAAAAAAAGGGAGGAGAGGATACCCTCACCGTTGGTGGTTAAATGCATGCATACGACTAGAACATGCATCGTGATATCAGGGACAAAGTTTCCCTGAACGTCAATGCCCGATATGAATTGGAGTAAACATGCAGGTGTTACAAGATCATGTGACACTATGGTGGTGTGATCAACGCAGTGGTGAGATAAACCACTTGTGAACATACATCAAACAGGGAATTAAGAGACAAATCCTGGGTGAGTCATGTTGTCATGTGTGTGACAATGTGACTGTATAGAGAGGGGAGTACACTACCTTCTGGCAATCTTGCAAAGCTGAAAGTTGAAATGCTGAGTGGGAAAATGGTGAGAAAACACAGAAAAATCTTGACAATACAGCGACAATAAGTGTGATGGTCAGGAATTATTCAGAATGAGTGAGACCGTGTTCTCACTAGGGGTGGGCGTAATTTGCGTAATTGCGTTTCGCAAATCTCCGCGAAACGGTAAAAAATCTCCGCGAACACGCAGAAATTCCGCGAACACGCGGAATTGCTTGTTCGCGATGTTTTTTCCCTGTTCACAATTGCTGTTTGCGTGCTCGGGGAGAAATATCTCGCGAACACGCATATTGAGAACGCGAACAAGCAAAAATTTCGCGAAATCGCGGAAAGCAGCCTTTTGAGCAATTTCGCGTTCTCCGCGGAACGCGAAATTACGCAAATTCCGCAAATTCCGCGAGCGGAACGGAATTTACCGCCCAGGCCTAGTTCTCACCTCTCTGCCAGTTGTAATTCCGTTCCAGCTGGTGAATAAATTAAAAACTTTCTTGTATGTTGTCCTATAAATGGACGAGGTCCTGAATAAGAAAAGAAATGAGCAAGTCTGTGAGTCCACGTGTCATGACTGTGCATCGTGTGTGGGTTTACCACAATCTATAAAGGGGGGGCTAGCTCCTGATTCTCACCTGGTACAGTGAGTGTTCCTGTCCATGCTGGTGAACGGACATAGAGCGGAAATTCAGAAGTGCGGTTTTCTGGAATAATATTATAAAAGAACTATATCAAAGCATATAGTGAGATTATCTAGCCCCGCGGAACCCCTTAATGTGGCCCGTCCCCTATGTGTACTTACTTATTGTCAGTGAGTATGCTGGCCAACGTCTTATTCGAGGTCCCGTGTTCAACCAGAAGCAGTTCCACGCTGGAGGGTAAGTCTATATATAGGAAAAGAGTTCCGTACACTAGAGCGTTGACCTGGGAAAGGTAATATCCTGTGTCTCTGCTGGAAGTGAGTGACTACGTACATACCCACACGTACAATCATGTGTTTGTTAAGAGCGACTACTCACCCGTAAGGGTCTTATGGCGCTAGGGAGGAGGGGAGGTGCAGGTTCCAGTCCATTAAGGAGGAGGTTTCTCGTGAAGATGGGGAGTGATGTTGTCTGTCTGAGGTGGAGCGGTAGGGCGTTCCAGGATCTGGCCGCGAGGAAGGCGAAGGAGCAGCCTCCCGATCTGGTCTTTCTGGCACGGGGACCAAGGTGTAGGAGAGCTGGGCTGATTGCAGGGTCCTTTGGGGTGCGTGGAATTTGAGAAGGCTGTTCAGGTATGCTGGTCCGGTGTTGTGGAGGGCTTTGTGTGCGTGGGTGAGAATCTTGAAGGTGGTTCTGGCCTTGATGGGGAGCCAGTGGAGTGTGCGCAGGTGCTGGGAGATATGGCAGTGTCTTGGTAGGTTGAGGACCAGTATTGCGGCGGGGTCCTGGATGTTTTGTAGCCTTACATGTGAGGTTTTTGTTTATTCCGGAGTAGAGTGCGTTGCCATAGTCAAGTCTGCTGGTGATGAGGGCGTGCCTTCTTGAAAGTTGTGTTTGGCTGCGTTGGATTCGTTGGATAGGGAGAGGATGAGTTGGGTGTCGTCTGCGTATGAAACAATGTTGAGTCTGTGGGTTCTGATGATGGGGGCGAGCGGAGCCATGTAGATGTTGAAGAGCATGGGGCTGAGGGAGGATCCCTGGGGGACTCTGCAGGTGGTTGGTGTAGGGTCCCATAGGATTGGAGGGAGTCTGACCCACTGCGTTCTGCCGGAGAGGAAGGAGTGGATCCAGTTGAGGGCCTTGTCCCGGATCCCTGTATCGTGGAGCCTGCATGTTAGGGTGCGGTCCGAGACTGTGTCGAATGCCGCTGAGAGGTCGAGGAGGATGAGGTCTACTGTTTCGCCTCTGTCCAGGGGGGAGCGGATTTCATCTGTTGCGGCGAGGAGGGTGGTTTCTGCGCTGTGTTTTTTTCTGAAACCGGATTTGGATGAGTCAAGGATGTTGTGCTCTTCGATGAAGGTGGCGAGTTGGCTGTTGATGGCTTTTTCGATGACTTTCTCTGGAAACGGGAGCAGGGAGATGGGTCAGTAGTTTTTGAGGTCGGTAGGGTGCGCCGAGGGCCTCTTCAAGGCAGGGTTGATCTCAGCGTGTTTCCAGTCATCGGCGAAGGAGGCATCTGCCAGGCAGCGATTGATGGTGTGGAGAAGCATGGGTGCGATGGTGTCGGAGGCTCTGTTAAAGATGTGGTGGGGGCAGGGGTCTGTGGGTGCCCCGGAGTAGATTGACCTCATTGTCTTCTGTGTATCTTCGGTTGTGAGGGCTGTCCAGCTGTCAATCATTGGCTTCAGGGTGTCGAGGTGGCTGGTGAGGGCTCAGTGTGTTGGTTGTCTTCTTCAAAGTCGTCGTAAATGTTGTTGATTTTGTGGTGAAAGAAGGTGCTGATTTTGTCACAGAGGTCTTGTGAGGGAGCGATGTCAGTAGACTCACTGGTGGGATGGGCAAACTCATTGATGATGCTGAAGAGCTCTTTACTGTTGTGCGCATGTGTGGAGATTCTGTCTTTGCTGTTTTTCTAGTATTTCTGATGAGTTGGTGGTGGGATTTGGTGGCGGTTCTGAAGTTGTTGTGGGCTTCTGTGGATTTGGAGTTCCTCCAGGCCTTTTCGAGGTGGCGGCATGTGCGTCTGGACTCTCGAAGTTTGGTGGTAAACCATCTGGCTTTCTTGGCATGTGTGTTGTTGTTCTTCTTGAGGGGGGTTTGGTGTTGGCGCTGTCGGAGATCCATCTGTGCAGAGTTCGGGCTGCAGTGTTGGGGTCGTCGTCTTCCACATTGGTTGGGGTGCAGTTGCCGAGTGAGGAGGTGAGCTGGTCGTTGGTGATTTTGGTCCAGTTTCTTCTTGGGAGCAGGTGCTGGTGTCTGTGGATGGTGGGTGTTCTGAAGGGGAAGTGGATGCATCGATTGTCTGTCCTCGGGAGTTCGGTGGTGTGGCTGAAAGTGATGGAGTTTCCTGTTGTAAAAAGGGGGTCAAGGGTGTGTCCTGCTGAGTGCGTGGGTTCGGTCACGATCTGGCCAATGTTGTGGAGGTTGTCCAGGAGGGATGTGGTGTTGGGTCTAGTTGGTTGTCGAGGTGGAAGTTGAGGTCTACCAGCAGGGTGTAGTTGGTGGACGCGATGATTTGCATGTAGATGATGTCCATGATGGAGTTGGTGAATGGTCCGCTGGGTCCAGGGGGTCGGTAGATGAGAATTCCTCGAAGGGTGGTGGTAGGGTGTGCCTGTATTTTGAAGTGTAGGTGTTCCATCAGGTCAGTGGGCTCGTCGGGGAGTGTGCTCAGCCGGAGGGGGAATTTGTGGATGATGGCAATTCCTCCTCCAGGTCAGGTGGGGTGGTCCTTTCGGGAGATCTTGTATCCTTGGGGAATGGCAATGGTGATACCTGGTCCCGAGGTGGTGTTGGTCCAGGTTTCGGTGAAGAATGCTACATCCGGGGTGGTGCTGTCGAGGAGGTACCAGATTTCGGTGGCGTGTTTGTGGAGGGATCGGACGTTGTCGAGGATGCATTGCAGGGTCTTTGGTTTTGTTTTGTTCTTTCGGACGGGTTGTGCTGGATCTGAGGTCCTGGAGGTAGGAGCGGAGAGGGGAAATATTATGAAAAGTGACCGTTCATGCGGATAAAGTGAAACCAATGGGGCTACTTAGTACATGAGCCTCATTGTAGAATCAGGTGAGGCACATGAAAGAAACGTACACATGAAATCTAAAACCGAATAGATGAAAAGGCGAGTCAGTATGGCGAGGCTCACAATCATGAAAGACAATTATACGATCTACAGTGAGTTTGATGATATCATAATAGCGCTTGAAAGGCACGTGTGAGTTGAGAGATATTTAGGAACAGCACTATGCTATGAAGATTGGTGAATATGCCGGGTCTTCATGGTGTCAGATGGGATGCCTAGGGTTGGTATGTAGATGGTACAGAGAGAGGGGATCACTGGAAATAAGGTGTGATTATCCAACACATGGAAATCTGCGACAATGTATGGTATATTAGGTGAACAAACAAACACTGTTTCTATCACATAGGCAACGATGGTAAGTATACATATACATAGTGGGGAAAAAATCAGAAACGTTAACTACTTCACATATGTTCATAAACGATGGTCAAGTAAGGACAGTACAGAACAGTGGGAAACATATTCTAGGATACAGAATACATGTCTCCTATCTTCAACCTATAAGTGAGTAAATGCAGATGTGACTGAAGTGTTTTAATCCCCAAAAAAATACTACATCGCGTGGTCCGTGTTCCATCCACATTCCACCGTTCGAAAACGCATTTTCCAGGTTTCCTCTGTGCGCTGTAGTTTCAGCTCTCTGTTTTCCCCCCTCGAAAGTGGCAGAATTATTTCAATCCCATAGAATGGAAATTGTTTGTTGGGTCTTTGTGCTTTGCAATCCATAGCATGAATTGCCATTGGGTATTTATCATCACATTGTTTCAGCGCCTTAGCATGTTCGCTGATTCGTTCCTTCAACATTCTAATGGTGCTGCCCACATATAGTTTTCTGCACTTGTACTCAATGATGTAAGCTACATATTTGGAAGTGCAATTGATGTTGTGTCTGATTACAAATTCATGTCCATCCTGTCCAGCGAACACTTTTTTATTATCTGACGCCCATCTGCATACTCCACAAGAACCACAATTATGGAAACCTAGTGAGTGTTGAGTAAGCCAATCCCAGTCTTTTTGTCTTCGGGACCGTGGGACTACGAATGGTCAGCAAAGTCCTACCTCTTCTGTACGTGATTTGAGGTCTGTGTGTAGTGAATGACTTGTCTGTTCATAGGATACTCCAGTGCTTATTCAGGCTTCTCACTAGGATGTTTGTTATGTTATTGTAGTTAGTAACTAGTCTAACTGGTTGATTATAGATGTGCTTATTTTATTCTTTACCATTAGTGTGTCTTTCTTTGGTGTTTTCAGAATTCACTGTTCAGCCTTCCCTGTGTGTTTTTTGTTGTAACCTCTTGCTTTAAATCTAGTTTTCATGTTGCCCAGGCATGAAAGGAACTCTGTGTCTTCAATGCAGTTCCTCCTTGCTCTGGTGCATTTTCCATAGGGTATGGCTCTAATTTGATGGGGTGGATGAGAGCTGTTGGCGTGTAAAATGGCATTGCAGGCCATCGGCTTATGATGTAATCTGCTGTGTAATTTTCTTTCCTTTATGTATAATTCTACGTCCAAGAAAATTATATGTGTCGTGCTGTGGTGGTTTGTGAATTTGATGTCCCATGTGTTGGTATTCATGTACTCATAAAATTCATACTTTTTCTCTTCAGTGCCTTACCAGAGTAGTAGGCAATCATTGATGTATCGCCCCCAGTATATAATGTGATCATTCCAGGGACTACCTCTCTGGCACCTTATTCAATCATGTTCAAATACCCCATGAAGAGGTTAGCAAAATATGGGGGGAATTTAGAGCCCCTTGCTACCCCTTGTTTCTGTTTGTACCATTGACCCTCAAACATGAAGGGCCCGATTCACAAAAGTAATCTGAGACAAAATCCTAACTTTACGACTTTCAGTATTCACAGAAGGCATTTAGGACTAGTAAAGTTAGGATGTTCTCTCAGTTAAACTTAAGTTTTGGTCTTAAATTAAACTTAGGACAAAATTAAGTTTAATTGAGACAAATTCCTAGTCGCAAAGTTAGGATTTTGTCTCAATTAAACTTCAGTTTGTCTTAAGTTTAATTTAAGACCAAAACTTAAAATTGACTGAGACAAAATCCTAACTTTAGTACTCCTAAATGCCTTCTATGAATACCGAAAGTCGCAAAGTTAGGATTTTGTCTCAGATTACTTTTGTGAATAGGGCCTGAAGACATTATTACTGAGGATCAATACCATCATTGTCAGCAACATCCTGGTATGTTGCCATTGTTTTGCCGGTCTTTTGCCTAAGTGCCAATCGATGGCCTTCATGCTTATGTAGGTTTTATAGTAGTATAAAGGGATACGAAGTCTAATATTGCGAGAATTATGTCTTCCTCCCATGTTAGGTCAGATAAGATGCCTAGGATGTGTTTCATGTCCCTAATATCGGAGGGGAAGTTATGTTTCAAGGGTTGGAGGAACAGATCTACATATTCTGCCAGTCTCTCTGTGGGACCTCCTATTCTGGGCACTATAGGTCTACCTGGTGAAAAATGAAGATGCTTGTGAACCTTGGGCAAGGTATAGAGGCAAGGGAACGTGGGTCTGAACACCTTGAGGTACAGATGTTCGTCCTCTTTTAGCAATCCCTCAGAGTACCAATCTCTCAAATGTCTGTTGATTTGAATAGTGAGGGGGGAAATGGGGTTCATTTTCAGTTTCTCATAGCACAAATTGTCATTAAGCTGCGTTAATATCTATTGCTTATAATCTTCCCTATTCATAACCACAATGTTGCCCCTTTATCAGCTTCCTTGATAATAATCTGATTATCAGTGGTCAGAAGCTCCATCGCTTCCCGTTCACCTCTCTCTAGATTGTCAAAACCTATTTTCCTTTTGTGCCTCAATCTCTGGTCATATCTGTCTAGGTCTCCCAACACCTGTATGTAAAAGATGTCTATTGTGTTGCCCCCTAGTAAAGTCGGAGTCCATTTGGATTTAGTCTTAAATCCACTAGCTATAGAGTAATCCATGTCCACGTTAAGCTCTTTTCAGAGAATGTCCATATCATTTGGTGATTGTTCAAGGTCAGTGATAGATAATAGAAGTGAGTATCATACAGATCCTGAATACTCTGAACATCTGACATTAGACCGAAGGGATGTTTTTACTGCTTTTATTCAATGTAGGGTTGTTCTTAAAGAATTTTTTTAAGTTTCAAGCTTCTCACATATTTTAAAAGAGCAATTTTAACTTTACAAAGATCTCCTCCTTCAGCAGGACTGAAATTCAAACCTTTCTTTAGAAGTGAAATCATGTCATTATTAAGCACCTTGGAAGATGGATTGATTACATCCACCCCGCTATCTTTAGAATCAATTAATTCCTCTTGTCTCCCGATCTCAGGTTCATTCTGAAATCGTCTTGACACTGCTCTTTTCCCTCTGCGGGTTTTCTTGTTTGGTCGCCACTTCTGGGTTGTACCTTGTTGCCCTTTTTGTTTTATTTTTGCACCTCCCATAAAAAAGTTCCCCGATGTGCTTGCTGCATTTTCTATCTCACTGTCACTAGTGGCAGGATCACTAATGGATATTGAGCTAGAGGAGACACTGTTGTATTTAGGGGGTTTCCCCTCTCTAACCCGCCCCCTAGGGATGTCAATATGGAGGCAGCTTGGACAGAAATCTCGGTATAAAGTAAAGTGTCAGTGAGAACTGGAATAAGGAGTCTACAGGGATATGTTTCCTCCGTCTCTAATTCCTCCAGGGAGCAGTCTGTGCTTTCTCTTGTCCTGCTGTCTCCTCTCTGTCTCGTCTGTCCCTGCATATATGTCCAGTAACAGGAGTCTTCAGCCACAACCCTCCTGGGTCGCTGTGTAGGGGCCCTCTGCATCCTCTAGTGTCACAGGACCCCTGAGGTGGTTGGCCTTAATGTGGTCATCAGCTGCTCTGCTCCTCTCTTCCTTAGTCATGTTTCCAGCCGACAGCAATACCTCCTCATTCAGGACACCGACAATCCGGACCTCCTCTCCAGCGGTACTCTGTCCCATCAGTCTCTCCCCCTCCAACTCACATGCTTCTTCCTTTACCTGCAGCGGCATCCGGTGGGTGATGTCATTGTGAATGGCTGGTATGCTGCTGTAGTCATCAGCGGGAGACATCTTAGCGGTCATCATGGAGATCCCGGGAGTTTACATATATGAATTTAAAACCTCACCAGTGCATCAACAACTCCCAAATTCATAGAGAAATTGTAGATGAAGGCAAAATGTGAAGACTCTTGCAGAAATGCACAGTTTTGCTTTTACACAAAGGAGGATGTAATGTGCCTTTAAATAGTCAAAAATGCGTTGACCTTCTGAACCAAGATTATTGTAAAGAAGAGCTAGTTTCCTAACCGGCTCAAACTTTGATCCATCAAAAGCTAATATGTAGCTAACAAAGCCTTCAAACCATGGCTTCCATTTTGTTTTGGGTACACCTGGTTCTGGGAAGAAATGCGGAGGACATGTTATTTTTTGCATGGTGACTTACTAAAGCAGACAACAGTAGAGAATATTAATTCAATAGATCTACAACAATAGATGTGCAGACAGTAGAATGGTGTGCACACCACCATGTTAAATGAGTAAAAGACAATAGCAAAACAGCCACAAATCATGAAATTTTAAAGTGTTTGCATCATAATGAAACTCATGTTAAGGATGCACAAGTGATAGTAGATCAAAGTAATTAAATTATGTAAAACACAGGTGTGCGCATCACCGTAACAAATTTCCAATTATGTAGCACTTAATGTTCGTATCTGTAAAAGTATGACTTGAAATAATGAAATGCACATGTCATTTCACTAAACAGGTGTGCGCATCACCGAGTATTTATATATGAAGATGCACTTAAACTGAAAGCTTGAAGCTTGAAGCGGTAAAAGAAAAATGAATTTAAGGAAGCTGAACAGAATGGATAGAGGCACGTAATGCAGTCAACAGGTGTGCGTGTCGCCAACTTTGATGAACTTATGGTGCGCGCTCAGCTGGCTTTGAAAGAATGTCAAGGGTGTGTGCGTCACCGCACAAGAATCCCAACAACGTTGGTGCCTGATAAGATGGTGGCATGTTGCGTGACCCTGACGTGACCCTGACATGCGTGACGTGCCATAAGGGAACGCTGGAGCCAGAGAGAAGAGGACTGGAGAGCGAGGAGGAGAATCTTTGGGCAAAGATTGTAAAATCCAAGGTGTGTGCGAGGTACGCTCAGCGCTCACGGGGTGGCAGTTGACAACGATGCAGGCCCCGATCAAAGTTGAGCAAATAGAGAAAAAAAATATATAGTCATACGACCTGCCACCATAAAGTTCAAGTCAACGCCGTCCATTTCAGTCCAATCACAGCACGTCTACCGCGAAATTACAAGGAATAGTTCGGGAAGCGCTGTGCTGTAAAATGTGCTGAAGAAGATCCCAATCATCGCCAATTGTAGTGGGGATCTTCAATCAATAAACACGAGGAGAATAAAGTTGAAGAAGTCCTTTTTATTCTCTACAGCACACAGCACAGTCCCGACACAGCAGGCTGCTTCAGAGGTTTCCGCATAACTGCCAGACCTCAAGCTCCCAGCTGGAATCCCCCAGTGCATTCCACTTCCACATTTTGACAACCATTCCAGTAACCATAGGAATGGGAATACAACAGTGCCTTTATCTACAAATCTACAACTTGAATGACCCCTGAAGAAGCTGAAATTCTGCAAAACACGTGCATGCTACATCAGTCCTGTGGCTACTCTTTGCATCTAACGATTTGACGATTTACACGTTATGTTGTTGAGGATGTAATATCCTTATTAGAGTGCGATACTAAAAAGAGGCATAGCCAAAATATGTAGGTATATTACTTGATCTGTTGTAACATTTGCATGACCATAATGTCTAGTTGTCGAAATAAGCAAACATAAATATTTCAGATCAATTAATTTGATTTTGTCCTAATAATTGTTCATTGGAATGATATTTCTGGGTGAGTTTTGTGCAGGGCCAATTTCTCAGTTTATCCATTATCCTGTTTAGATTTAAATGCATATGATTGATTGATTGCAAACAGTGTAATAAGTAGTATGCATTGATTCAAAACCAATATTGTCAAATTGTACATAGTAATGCATAGCAAGAATAGGAGATACACGACTGTGTGCATAGCGTCCACAATGCATAGATCATTCCAGACGTAACAGGTTCAAACGAGAGCAAAAGGAGATAACTCTACAAACTACTTTGTACCCCTGGGGCTGCCTAGTTGCCCAAATAATGAGCTATAGTGTTCTCTGTTCACTCCTCATCTAATCAGGGCAATAGTAGACAAGGGAGGACATTGATAACAAGATACATATCTAGGAGTCGAATCATGGGAAGGGATGTAGCAGTCCTAACATGCAACAGAAGTGTTGTGGCACCCTATATCCTTAGCTGCAGTGTAGGCAGAGACACAAAAGTACAGCAGTCAAAAACTCAGTCGAGGGAGCAAGGGTGGCCTACTCCCGGCCATAGCTGTGGAAGAAAAGGCAGGCATGGTGGAGGACAAAGGTGTTGTTACTTAATATATTTCAGTGAGTGGTATGTGTTCCGGCTGAGGTAACATTCATATTTAAGAAGCAGTACATTGTGCCATTGCTAAAAAGATCATGGCAGGAGAAGCAGTCTTGCTTATGGGCAACCCAAATTTTTGCATTGTGTGCCGCATCGTACAGATATGTAATGTAGGAAACATGATTCATGTACAAAATATATTCATTGTGCTACCTTAGTTTTATGTTTTAGTGAGGTCATTGAGTAATCTAGTTTCACCTGGACTCAAGAGACATGATGCTGTCTAGTGTACAATGCCTCATGTTTCAGAGCCACCTATTCTGTGTATGTAGGTTTGTGTTATGTAAAATAAACAAAACAATGATCAAATCAAGGTCATTTTAACCAGGGTTAGTTTTACATGAAATATCACTGTTGTGTAAATGGATGGAAAGAGCCAAGCTGCATGATGCCTCAAAAACAAAGGAGTACAGTGCTCTCCTCCAAAAGCTAAAATAATTCACGATATTAATAGAGAGCAACGTTGCTCTTTATTTTGTAGGGGTAACTCTGAAGTCAGGCTCTCCTTCTGACCCCTGTCCAGCTAAGATCCTGAAGAATATTGCGGAACCCATAAATTCTGCAGTTAATTCAGTTCTGAAAACTTTGCATGGACAGGGAGTGGTACCTAGCTGTTGGAAAAAGGCAAAAATCACCCCCCTCTTGAAGAAGCCTACAGCAGATCCTGCGGTTGCATCCAATTATAGGCCTATTTCCCTGCTGCCCTTCTTCTCAAAGGTCGTGGAGAAGTACGTTAACTTAGTGCTAACAGATTATATAGAAGCAAACCATGTGCTTTATGAGAGCCAGTATGGTTTTAGAACTACTCTAAGCACAGAAACAGCCCTATTGGAGGTTTCGGAAACTATTAAAACTCAGATGGACAAAAGGGGCAGTGCTGTGCTGATACTGCTGGATTTATCCGCAGCGTTTGACACCGTGCCCCATGACCGTCTCCTGCCCAGGCTAGCGGAGTGTGGTGTTGGGGGCACGGTGTACAATTGGTTCGCTTCTTTCCTTACTGAGTGGCAGCAGGAAATCTGGTCTCTGTCCTTTACTGCCGCCATTCCTCCAATGCAAGTAGGGGTCCCGCAGGGTGCTATTTTGAGTCCCACACTCTTTAATATCTATATGGACCCACTTGCACGCCTGGCAGAATTACACGGAGCAAAGATTGTTTCCTATGCCAGCGATACTCAACTCCTGTTCACTTGTGACAAGGTGCAAGTTTTCGTGGAATGGAGATAAACAATTGTTTAATGGAGGTCTTTTCTTGGATGCGTCTTAACCAACTTAAGTGCAATCCAGAAAAATCCGAAATCATCTTTTTCGGCTGCCCCCCATGTGCTGATTGGAATTTATGGTGGCCCTGCGACATGTCCCCTACTTCGGCCCCAGTCAGCATGGTTAAAAATGTGGGAGTCAAGTTGGACACTAGTCTAGCAATGAAGTCCCAAATTCAAGCTGTCGCTGGGACTTGCTTCGGCTTGATAAGGATGATAAAAAACGTTCTCCTCCTTCTCCCGGTGGAATCCCGTAAGATCGTAGTACAAGCCTTAATCACAATAAGGTTGGACTACGTAAATATCTTGTATCTGGGACTGCCAGAGTATTTGCTCAATTGGCTGCAGGTTGTCCAAAACGCTGCAGCCAGAGTTATTCTTATGGTGAGCCCCAGAACGCGCATGTCGCCCCACCTGAAGGCATTGCACTGGCTCCCGGTGAGAAGGAGGATCCAGTTTAAGGCCTTAGTGCTCGCCTATCGTGCCTTCCATGATATGGGTGCCGTTTACTTGAGAAGCAGGATTCAACTTTATCAGCCTCTTAAGATCCTCTAGACAATCCCTCATGGTGATTCCCAAGATCACGAGATCTCGGATAGGAGGACGATCGTTTCAGGTTCAAGCCGCTCGCCTGTGGAACGTATTGCCCCTTTGTCTCAGATTGACTCAGGACTTGTTGTTTTTTAGGAAACAACTTAAAACTTGGTTGTTCCAACAATAACATTATGGGTGTCGGGGCGTGGGTCTTTCTGTTGCGGGTTTTGAGATTAGCGCCGGGACACTCTTTGTGAGTATCCGCGCGCTTTATAAATACCCAATTTCATTTCATTTCATTATAATCATGGTTAATCCGCATACACATATAATCTCTAGTTGTATTAACATTAAGGTATTAGAATGTGAATTGTTATAACATGTGAGTGAAGTCCTTCATGTAATCAAAGAATTAAAGTAGTAAATGCACTTGTTTAGGTGAATTATGTACATGTGAAGTGTATATCATGACTAATGAGTTTTTCATATAAAGGCTCATATAATGTGTGCATATTAATGATTGATATATGTTTCTATTTTTAAAAGTGGGCACTGTTCTTATGTTAGCTGAACTTGTTAGGCCTAACTTTCGTTTCTCCTTGTTTGCTCTAAGTGAAACTGTTAAGTAGAGTTTATGTGTCTGCAGGATATTTATTTCTTTTCATGTCTCTGTTGCAGGTGCAAGAATGTGTGCTCGTTTCTTAGAATAACTTCTTTCTTTCAGGAGTTAGGCAGACATAGGCCGCCACTGCCCCGGTCACTCTTTCCCCTCCTCCCGCTTCCCTGTTCCGGTCCCCGCAGTCCCGCCTTCCCTCACTGCCCATTGGCTACCCAGCCTCCTGCCTCCCTGCTGACCCTCCCTCCGGGCTCCTACTTATGACGCCCCCTCCGCGACCGCGCAGCGGACGCGCGCAGCGGGAGCGCCGACTGAGCGCCGAAGGTGCGCCAAAGGTAAGCCCGTCTGCGCCTGGACCGCGCCCAGCGCCAGACCCCCTGGCCCCCGCGCCCACCAGCCCCCCCGCAGGACCTACGACTTCGCCACGCTCATCGCACTCAACACCGCCCGAACCCCCGGATGCTACCGAGCGACCTCTCGACGCACCCATGGACCCTTCGTCTGCCGCTCCTGCAACTTCTCCTGCCTCCGATCCTGCACCGCACCCACCAGCAGCACCGGAAGCAGCAACCACCTGAAGTGCATCCTACTCAACACCCGCTCCGTCCACAGACACACCGTTGAGCTCTGGAACCTCCTCGACACCGCATCCCCAGACGTCGCCTTCCTCACGGAAACCTGGATGAACGCCTCCTCAGCCCCCGACATCGCCATAGACATCCCGGACGGCTACAAGATCATCAGGAGAGACCGCATCAACCAGACCGGAGGAGGCATCGCCATCGTACACAAGAGCACCATTCGCATCTCGGCTGCGTCCATCGACACATTCGGCACTGCCGAATACCTCCACTTCCAGGTCCACATCGACCCCCAGACGACCCTCAGAGGCACCCTCATCTACCGACCCCCGGGACCACGGGCACAGTTCTGCGATGACATCACGGACTTCATCAGCCCACACGCCCTCCACTCCACCGACTACATCGTCCTTGGGGACCTCAACTTCCACCTGGAGAACAACAACGACCGCAACTCCACCACCCTGCTGGACAACCTGGACAACCTCGGTCTGAAGCAACTGGTCAACACCCCCACGCACCAAGCCAGACACACGCTCGATCCTATCTTCTCCTCCAGCAAGTACGTCTCCTTCAGTCGCTCCACCGCACTCCACTGGACCGACCACAGCTGCGTCCACTTCAGCTTCACAAAGAACACGGCCCACCACCACCCGAAGCAGGTTCCACACAGAAACTGGAGCAAGATCACCGCCGACCAGCTCACCACCTCCCTCAGCCAGAACCCCCCCGGCATGACACCGGACCCTAACACAGCAGCCTGCAACCTCACACAGTGGCTGTCCACTAGCGCCGACAACCTCGCCCCACTGAAGGACCCACTCATCAGGCCGAGAAGCAAGAAAGCCCCCTGGTTCACCGACGAACTCAAAGACTCCAAGAAGGCCTGCCGCACCCTGGAGAAGACCTGGCTCCTCGACAAGACCGCCGACAACATGACCGCCCTCAAACTCGCCACCCGCAGACACCACCAGCTCATCCGCACCACCAAGAAGAAATCTCTGAAGGAACGACTGGACAAGAACGCCCATGACAGCAAGGAGCTCTTCAACATCGTCAAGGAATTCTCCAACCCCATCACCGGCAACAACGACATCGCCCCCTCACAGGACCTCTGCGACTCCCTCGCTTCGTACTTCCACCACAAGGTCGCCGACATCCACAACAGCTTCGGCGTTCACCCCCCGCACCCACCGATCGAACCCACGCACCCAGCCACCATCCTCCGGACAGGGACCGAGGTGACCTCTGAAGACATGTCTCGCATCATGAACACCATCCACTCCGGATCCCCGACCGACCCGTGCCCTCACCACGTCTTCAACAAAGTGGCCCCCACCATCGCACCCCACCTCCGAGACATCATCAACGCCTCCTTCAACACAGCAACCTTCCCGGAGAGCTAGAAGCACGCCGAACTCAGCGCCCTGCTGAAGAAACCAACAGCGGACCCGACCGACCTCAAGAACTTCCGCCCCATCTCGCTCCTTCCCTTCCCGGCCAAAGTCATCGAAAAGGTCGTCAACAAGCAACTGGCCGCCTTCCTCGAGACGAACGGATCCCTCGACCCGTCACAGTCCGGATTCAGAACCAACCACAGCACCGAGACCGCTCTCATCGCAGCCACCAACGACATCCGTGCCCTGCTCGACAACGGCGAAACAGCAGCACTCATCCTCCTAGACCTCTCCGCTGCATTTGATACTGTCTGTCACCGCACCCTAGTACAACGCCTCCACGACACCGGCATCCAAGGGAAGGCCCTAGACTGGATCACCTCATACCTCTCCGGAAAAACACAGAGAGTACGTCTGCCTCCTCACCGCTCGGAGGCCACCACGATCATCTGCGGCGTCCCGCAAGGATCATCGCTCAGCCCTACGCTCTTCAACATCTACATGAAACCTCTAGCGGCCATCGCTCGCCAACACAACCTGAACATCATCTCCTACGCCGACGACACCCAGCTGATCCTCTCCCTCACCAGAGACCCCGACACCGCCAAAGCAAACCTCCACGAAGGGATGAAAGACGTCGCCGAATGGATGAAAGACAGCCGCCTAAAGCTGAACACGGACAAGACAGAAGTCCTGATCCTGGGACCATCACCCTCCGCGTGGGACGACTCCTGGTGGCCCCCGGCCCTAGGCACCGCACCCAAACCAACGGACCACGCACGCAACCTGGGCTTCATCCTGGACTCCACTCTTTCGATGACCAGACAAGTCAACGCCGTCTCCTCATCCTGTTTCCTCACACTCCGCATGCTCCGCAAGATCTTCCAATGGATTCCGACCGAGACGAGGAAAACAGTCACCCAGGCCCTCGTCACCAGCAGACTGGACTATGGAAACACCCTCTACGCCGGAACAACAGCCAAGCTACAGAAGAGACTCCAGCGCATCCAGAACGCCTCCGCCCGACTCATCCTGGACATCCCTCGACGCAGCCACATCTCGAGCCACCTCAGAGACCTGCACTGGCTCCCGGTCAACAAAAGGATCACGTTCAGACTCCACACCCACGCACACAAATCCCTCCACGACCTGGGCCCAAGGTACCTCAACGACCGCCTGACCTTCTACTCGCCCACCCGCCAGCTACGATCCGCGAACCTCGCCCTCGCCGTCGTCCCCCGCTTCCAGAGAGCCACCGCCGGAGGAAGATCCTTCTCTTACCAGGCGGCAAAGACATGGAACTCCCTACCGGTCCACCTGCGGCTGACCCAGGACCACCTCGCCTTCAGGAAACAGCTCAAGACCTGGCTGTTCGAGCAGTAGCAGACCCCCCCCTCCCCAAGCGCCTTGAGACCCTTCCGGGTGAGTAGTGCGCGATATAAATGCCATGATTGATTGATTGATTGATTGAACAAGCGGAGCTGATAACAAGGGAGGATGTCTTTCGTGTCTGGAAAGGCCTGGGAACCAAGGTCGTCGAGCAGGAACCCAAACGTACTATTGCTTCATGGAAAGTTACCTACAAGGCGATGTTCAACTGGATGAACTAGTCATGTGATATATTTGTAGGTGTGATTTTCGCCTTTTGTATTAAGGATAGGGACAGAACCCAAGCGACTTTTGCCTTACCTGGAGAGGGGAGAGTATCTTAGAACGAGCTCTGTAGTTTTAAGCTACTCGACCCATATAATGTGAGTGTGCTTCTTAGGAAGTCTTCACGTGCTGACACCTTTCTGGGGCTTGCCTCGGAAATGCTAAGTAGCGATGCCACAATAGAGGTAGTGTAGGGACAGATTTTCGAATTGGCTATTCTGTGCATGTTGCACCGCTTAAATTTTATTTGTAGATTCAGATTTATGCTAGTGCCAATATATTTTTACACTCTAGTTTTGAGGTGTTTATATGTCCAACTATTTTAGACGTTCTAATAAAATGATATTATTTCGATTAGGAGTCTGTGGTCCTTTGGGTTCATGGGAAATGGTAAAGTAATTAACTAATGATTTTTCCTCCCCTCCACCCTTGCAAAGATGGCAAAAACGTACTCGGCCCTGGGTTCCAGAGTATGTCTACAACGTGGAACCTAGCTCCTTCAGTAGTGAGCACTCGTGGTCTGTGCATCCCTTCCTGTAATACTGAAAATACTTAATCAGCCCACAAAGGTATGCCAGCCTTCAGCGGCATGCAAACAGGAGATAGATAATTCATTGTTTTGGCAAGTTAGAACATTTAAAAGCAAGGCAAAGGCTTTCAGGTTCCCACATTTAAAATTACCTAAAACAACATATGTCAAACAGGCCATGGAAAATAAAAAATGAAACACTGGTTTAATGGCAAATCAAAGGCAAAGTATGAGCGCTAATATTTCAACAATTAAAGGTCACTGAAAATTAGATATTGACTTTTCAATAGGAGGTAAGACATTTTTTTAAACTATAATTAATAAAAATAGCAAAAGGCTATTGCTGTTAATGTATCATACTGTTTCCACGTGATAGTCCGGGCCCGCCAGTGGTTTAGTTAGTGTGTTTGGCAGTGAAAGAAGAAATGAGAAAAGGGCTCTGATTCTATTTTAATATCCTTTGATTTTAGCCGCTCTAAGCTCAAACTGAACAAAAAAGAAATCCAAGTCAGCTAATTTAACTGCAAGTTGCAGACTTGTCACATTTCTTCATCCCTTGGGAACTGAGTAGCTAAATTCATCAAAGGATTTCCTCAATTTCGTGGTAATGATAAAACCCCCTTTGATGCATTTGTCCCCGATGACCCGGGCATCATTGTAACAGGGCCTGCTTCCAATGAGGCATTTGTATTCAGGCTCCAGACTATTGCCTCGCTCTCGGAGGAAAAGGTTGGAAAGGGGTCAGGTCACTCACTGTGTCCCACTGCCCCCGAGAGCACTGCAGACGTAAGCAGAGGCCACTCTTGGATGACTTAAAAAATCAATAAAGCGTATAAAGTGTTATTACTTCATTGCTGATTATAGCAAACACAGTGCAACGATCAGAAGGATAGAATAGTGCCTTGAACATTGTTTCCTTACACACTAAAAAAAATCTTATTTGCACATTCGTCTCGCCAAATTAAAAGTATATCCGCGGAACTGTGAATGGCATTTGGCAGGGGAGACAACGTCTTATAAGCCCATCCAAGAGACAACAACATTTGAACATAACTTTATGCCCATTTGCTTTTATCTTTGTTTGGTTTGAGTCTGTGACTGGGATAAGGAGGTACATGTTTGAGTGCCCAGATTTCTGTTCTCAGATGATGATATTTGAATCCCCTGAAGTCAACAAACACCAGCACTGTGCTCAAAATCTGCATTTGCAGTGATCGTGCCACGTCATCAGCCTACGTACACTTACGTACAACGGGGCAGATTTATGAGCCCCTTGCGCCACTTTTGCGTCACTTTTAACATGGGAAAATTGACGCAAAAGTGGCGCAAGGGGCTCATAAATCTGCCCCAACGTGCTTAATTATTAAACATACGCAGTGGCCTGCTGCACAGAAGCACCCTATTAAAGTGTACGCTTGTGGAGTGGAGTAACCCACAAATCAACATGTAATGCAAAACTACACCTTGAGGGAGTGCTGATGGCTGCCCTGTGTTATCTTTTACGGCCCTGACACCCCCCTCTTAGGAAAGGTGAATGGTGCACCTATCAAATCCCTTGCATGTGGCTCTTAAAATGCCCCAGCTGTGCAGGCAACATACAGGCATGAGCCCCCTGGGTTCATGTTAGGAAGAAATTAGGACACACTCCATTGGCGATTTCTTTGTGCACTTTGAAACCCCCACCTTTTGTGAGCTATGGGTGCAAAATTAGGAACATCCACTGGCTGGTCCACAATGTTTTATTTCTGCATATAATTGCTTGCTACAATGCACGTTGCTTAACTGAAACATATACAAGGAGAAGCAGGATTGTCTTAATTTGTATGCGGTTAGATTCACAATAAGTCAAGCACCTCTTTTAAATACAGAGTAACAAGGTCCATAGAGATGGAATCTTGCACCACTTGCTCTATGGTACCTGCATCACAAACAGAAAATGATGCAGTTTCACAGTCTTCTATTACAGGACCCATGAGGTCTTGTATGCTGCCACTTGCAAAAAGATTTGCGCTGTTATTGATGTTATATGTGTTGCATGTTTCATTTCTTCTGTTCAAAATAGTAAAAGTAAACTACTTTAGAGAATAGAAAATCGTCTGTCGGTATATAGTTTCGTTGAATTGAAATTTGACAATTCCAATGCTGTAGAATTTACTGGACCTCAATATACTAAAACGCATGTTAGTTTCAAGTATAAGCTTACCTCTCTCTTGGTCCTCCGATGGACCTTGCTGGGTGCCGAGGGAGGTTGGATATAAAGGGTCACAACACTCATCCAATAAGTACCAGGAATTTGGACAACTGAATTACAACATTGATATCAAGCTCATGTAGATTACTCTCAATACAATAATATATACGTAATGGATTATCAATGCAAGCCCAAATCTCCTGAAGAAATGTAAGTAATTCAACGTCATACATAGAAAGAGTTCAGCTAAAGCTAATCAGAATAATAACATTAACATGTGATGCTCTCAGGTCTCTTTATTAGGATCTCCTCTAGTCATTAGTAAACCCAAATTGGAAATGCACTTTCGCTTATATAAGGCTAACACATGACAGCTAAGATAAAGTAGTACATTTAGTTTATTTGATCAAATATTAGAATAATAAGTGCATCAGTAGACTGCGTAGGGTAACAATACGAATAACAATAAGGTCAAAATAAGCACCAAAAGCTCAAGAGTTGAGCAAAGGTATAATTTTGCCAGTTCGAGTGGTCCCCGAAGGAAGAGACCACAATCCCATATAGAATATGTGTCAGTTCGGGAAAGAATCCAGATGAGTCCGCAAGATCTGCCTAATCTCTGTTAGCAGATCGTAATTAGCAGGCAATGCAAAACTGCAAATCATGCGTCACTACCACCATAATGTTCGAGAGTGAGCCACAGAGCAAGAACAAGAGCACAAGAGTTTTCAAGAGTTCCCCAGATCCGTTAGGTCAGACAATATTATATTGTTAGCAATTTCTGGAGGTGACACCTCCTGGAATCAACTTTTCTGGGCAGACCACTGAATCCATTGGTCAGCTTGTATGGAGTGTGTGTCAGGCGACAAAAAGAAGACACAAAATGCGGATAAATAGGTGGGATAATTATGCAATCCTCGTTAGAACAATGCTCCTTTAGCTAGAGCATAGAAGAAGATTCAACAGGACAGTTTTCCAGGCAGATGTCCTGCAATGGTAACATTATTGTAGCAAGATCTTCCATTCAATACATGTGAACTCAGTCAGGAAAAACACTGTTGCCCATAATTTGTTTATTTGGAGAAAATTCTTACTATCAGTGAGTTTAGCAAGGCAGAAAACTTCGTAAATGTATTCAGGCCTATATCAATTTAGGCAAATTTAACGCAGGATATAGAAATATAAAAATACATTCATACTACGTGATTTTAATGAAAAAGAGAATAAACTGTCTGATTTGTAACTGCATGGCCAAATTCAAGGGATGTGCTATTTTCTTCTTCTTTGTGGTAACATATAAAACATTCAGAGGAGGTTTGCAGATTTGAAATTTACATCAGCATTTTGTTGAATTGGTGCTAGAGTTTGTCGTTCACAAGGTCATCCCTATTCTTCCATTCTTAACCCTGACAAATGTTCATATATGTTGTGGGTCATTTTTCAAATTAATGTTGACTCCGTTTTATTATGGATGTAAAATAGAAAAAAGTCATATATTTTATTTATTGTGGACCACTTTGTTGGCACTTTTTTAGCTATTGGATTTGATTTTCTCAAAATGAGTGTATGTTTATTTATTCCATAGAGTTGTGGATTGAAAAGATTGGTGAACAGCAATGGAAGACTCTTTGGCAGCGAGAAACATTAGTTGATCAAGATGGTAGGTGAAAAATTTGAAAGAGGTGTTTTTCAACAAAAATCACTTTAAATAGGTTCCTAGCAAAGCAAAAAGTAATTACTCCAAAATGATCCACCAACCTCAGAGTGTTTCTACTTAGAACCGTTAATGGTTTCTGTCTTCAGTGGCAAAGCTCACAGTGCAGGAGGGCCAATTAGAAGAATCAACATATTTCAAAATGAAGAGGCCTATTTTCATGTTTAAAATGCTTCGCTATATCGAGCCAGCATATCAAATTTTAAACTTGCTTTTATGTGTTATGTGACACATAGAAAACAATCAGAAAAGCATTTCCTTCCTACGAATGAGAAGACTTAAAGATAAAGAAACTAGTTAGAGGTCCAGGTTCAAGTTCAATTCAAGGGATGAAAGCTTGCGGAGGGCAAGGGTCTCCGTGACATTAAGAATGTCTCCATTTACTCACTGGTCATTGCCCTGGGTCTGCCATCTTTTCAGTCCCTGCCACATGAATGTACACGGGGTTCGCTTTTAAACCTCACGTTTGTATACCACATATCCATAGACCATGCAACTTTTTATTTTTGAGACACATGCATGCATTATACATGCAAACAGTTTGAGTATACCTGGTTACATTTACTGTATGCTGTGAAGACCTTTGTATGCTAAGTATTTTACCATCAGCCATGATCATACAACAACTACGTTGGCTTCAACATTATGGTTTTACCAACCAAACTGACTTCATTCTGTGTAGCAAGGTGGCATACAGCCTATTCCCCACAGCTTAATTGTGTTAGCTACACTCTTAGGCCCTAGAGTATATTGATGCATGCAGAGAGTAGTGTTTAATTGACAAAGTCCACTCACAATGCAGCAAAGAGGTTTGAAACTATTGGGTGTATTTTTTAGCTTTTGTCATGTTATCTTCAGAGCGTTCTCCTGGGTTGGGATGTCACACAATTACATTCAAAAGGATGGATCTCTTGTAGTATTTCTTGCAGGACATCTACTGCACACCAGTGTCAGGGAAGGTAGTTTCCTCAATCAATCAAATGATAGCTATTTAGGGCTCCTGTGCAGCAATCCACAGAAATGTGTCAGAGACTAGGCACATTGGAAGAAAGGTGTACTTCCAAATATCCCATTAGAAAGCGAAACTACCATAACAGTACATCTTTTCCATGGTGTTTTTTCACAGTGAATGAGTCTGCTTCCAGAAGGTGTTTACGTATCTTCCTAATCATAAAAGAAGCAACAAAGAACATAAAGTGGATTCCCTCTATTCAAACATTCTGCTCTGAATTGGACAAGACAATCTGGCGAGCTAAGAAAAGAAGAGTCTCTTGCTAAAGTGATAAGTGATACAAAGTATGTTCTCTCAAAATTCCTACACACCTCTGGACATTGTAACAATGGATGGGAAGAAGGAGTGATTCACACCCAGAAACATAGCACAAAGAGGAAGCTTGTGTTACTAAAAGGTAATGTCGAAAACATACATATACCACAACATTAGGCTCCAACTTCAAAATACGAGCAATGGGACTCACAAAAACATTGAGATGCTGACTGAGTAATGCATGAAAGTTAAGTTAATGGTAGCACAACTAGCATCTCTGAAATCAAGTATGTGACCCAGAATTACAATCATATCAACGAGGAAGGTGCTTGGCAGCAAATATTTACATCCATTGATGTTAAGTTAATCTACCAAACAATCTTTGGCATTTGCGCGTCTCTCTCAGAGTTGAAAATGAGAATTGTTATTACCTTAACATGGCGCTGCTGTTGTGGACCATTTCTGCATTTTGATGTAACACTGCTGCGGAAATGTACAAAAAACGAGGCAGATTTACAACTTCTGGCGCATCTCTGCAAATCAGCAGGGATGCGCCAGAACAGATGCGTCACGTAGCCCCCCCTTGTGCCACCACGGATGCGTCGCATTTACAATGCGACGCACCATGGTGCACGGAGGGGAAGATGCGTGACGCATCTTGTGGTTTACGGGTGGCGCATTGCTGGAGTCGCGTCGCAAGCAGGACGCAACTCCTGCAATGCACAGGGGCTGCCCATACTTAACATTCTAGCAGACGTAAGGATTTGACGCAGCAGTGTCCTAAAACTGACTCAGTGAAATCTGGTAGATTTCACTGCGTCAGTTTTACGGGGCTTTCCTGCTGGGGAACTCCCACCCTGCGAGGGAACGCCCACATTAAACCTGACACAGGTTTCATGTGGCGCAAGGCTTTTTCAAAGTGACGCATCTGCCTAGATGCGTCACGTTGTAAATAAGTCGCAACATGGCGCATGGTTTATGCCGCTGCTGTGTCACAAAAGTGACGCAATGGCGGCATGAAAGTGTTGCAAGGGGCTTGTAAATCTGTCCCAACATTCTGAAAGTTTTTTTTTTTAAATGAAAAACGCCAGTCTTCACCGAACTGATTTTTCTTAGTAAACAATTGTAACTTTGTCTCGGTCTTGTCAGGTTGTTAAAGCATTCAAAAATTGCAAACATGATAACTGTAACCTTTGCCAAGGAATGCCTTTTATGAAGCTTCACGTGAGAGTTATGATGCAATGATTGTTATTATGTAAAATTCGGCAAACGACTGATTTTAGTCTAAAGATTTACATTCTGATCTTTGAGGATCTGAGCACTGGTTCTGTCAGATTTTGCTTTGACTCAGAAGGGGAATTGGTTCCGTCCTGTATCATACTTGCCATAATTCCCACGCTTTAAAGCTCTGAGTGGCAATTAGTACTGAGATTTATATCTGCTTGGAGGACTGCATAAGACTCCGAACGCTGAAAGAATTCCTCGCATTTTGCAACATGGGACCTCTTACCAGTTTTCCCATGTCTCCCATTTTATCTCTTTTGGAGCATGTGACATGGTGAAAAAGTGTAAACTTGCTTTTAGCACATCTCTTTTGATCTGTGAGGAAGCTTAATGTAACTCTTTGTAAAGATCAAAAAGTGTGTTCAAATTTAAGATAAGACGCTAAATCATTTAGGGGCATATTATCAAGACAGGCGACAAAATTATCGCCGCTTTGGCGGCAGAAAACTGCCGCTAAAACGGCGATAATGGGCTTGATAATAAGCTCTATGGAATTCCAATTGAAGCCCATGTTAGATGTGAAGGACATCTAATATGGGCTTCAATTGGAATTCCATAGAGCATATTATCAAGCCCATTATCGCCGTTTTACCGGCAGTTTTCTGCCGCTAACGTGGCGATAATTTTATCGCATGTCTTGATAATATGCCCCTTAGAAAGTAAATTAATTTTGGCAGGTGCTTTTGTGCAATATGCAAGGCTATGAGTGCTACTATACTGTCAAATAGTAGGAGGTTGCAAAGAGAAAGGGGCCAACATCAGATAGCGTAAGAGAAAATATATCAATGCATGTATATAGTAGGTGAGTTTACACTGAAAAATGGAAAGTCTTGTATCATTGAATAATGAAGTCTCATTAACTATAGTCTGAGGGGCATATTCTCAAGACCGTTTGATAACCATCGCAAAAGTTACTTAACGCAACCATCAACATCGCAGTCTATCGCGTTAAAATTATGCCGCGTTAACCAAGCATTCTCAACACTGTAGCACCATGCTACATTCCCCAGATAACGTGTCAACTGACCGCGTTAAAATCAACGCCACACCGCAAAAATGTGAAACGCGAACGCAAAGAAAGCTGAGATGAGGCCAATCGCAATACAAACAGCAGCGAAAACCAGCTACAGGCCTGCAATTCACAAGCGACAGGCTGGAAAAATCACATGCCAAACAACAACCAAGCACAATGGATGTTGCCGGAGCAAGTACGGAGGAGAACCAGAACCCCACAAGCCCCCGGAGGACCTGCCTGGGACCTCGGGGTCAGGAAAGGGCAAGGACAAGAAAAGGAGGAAGAAGCGCTTCAGTCCGCAGGAAAACAGGGTCCTGATAACGGAGGTGGTCGAACACCATCAACACCTCCACTGTGTCATTGGCAACAAAAAATGGACTATGGTGGTCCATCGTGGACAAGGTGAATGCAGTCCGAGTGCTGAAGAGGACAATGGAAGAGGTCAAAAGGCGCTGGAATGATGTCAAGCACAAAACCAAGCTGAAACTCCCAACAACCGGAAGGCAGCAATGCAGACTGGAGGTGGGAGTCCTGCGCCACAGCAGGAGCTGGACAACATGGAGGAAATGGTGTCCACAATCATCAGTGGTGAGACGGTTGCAGGAGTCGGGGGACAGGACACTGCTCAACAGGACCGTACACAACAGCACCAGAGTGAGTAATAACCAGGGACTGGTGGGACGGGGGGAGATGGGCACAATGGCACACATGCACAATCAAGTAGAGCACATCTGCATACAAACAAGGCTCCAGACCCCAACTCCCACCAAGAGAACTATGTACCCAATTATGCAACATGTCAGCACCGTACAAGCACAGAAGTCAAAGGCACACCGCATGAAAGGGATATGGGGCAACAAAACAGAGCAGCAGGGGACACCCACCCAATGCAGCACACACACATAACATGCAGAGCACATCAACACTGACAACAAAGTGGCACAAACCACAACACGTCCACAACAGAAGACATGACACAACTGGCGCCTACTGGGTGTAGACACTGGCCAATCAAAAGTGGCATTGCAGGGAAATGTGAGTAGACAATGCACAAGTTTAAACACACATCCATGATGTTGTCGAAATGTCCACTGTCCCGCAGCAAATAAGCAGCCCCTCCAAAACAGCCACGATGTACGCAGTCATGCAGTCTGTATGTGAACATGTACAATCCGACAACACACATGTGAACACATTGTCAAACTTCATCTCCCCTTTACATTGCAGAGGGACAATCAACACCTCCTGCAGAGCAGCCCGAATCTCTCTTCTCTGATGACGAAGAGGACCACCACAGCTGCGACTTTGACGCCCTCCAAGAGTTCATTAACAGTCTCTGCAGCCCACCTTCAGGAACAGGGCAGCCCAGCTTCAGCGGGGACACTCCACCCCCTGCACAGACCACACAGCAGGCAGCACCTACCACCACGGCTGCCTCCCAGGACCCCCACGAGGAACATATGGCCTTCCAACGCTGTGTGTTGGGATGCCAGGAGCAGCTGGCTGAACAGGTGTGGGTGGGCTTTGACCACATGGCAGACAAACTAGATGCCATACTTGGGTGTTTAAGTCCCTTCAGGGACCACTCACAGTCCCTAACGGACACCCACAGTCCGCTCCATGCTCTCCAACGAACCATGGCTGACATTGCCAGAGTCCTGACTGTGCGACAAGAATGACTGTCTAGTCAGGGTGGCTCCAGCGAGCTCGCCGGGGAGTTGGGACTCATGCGGAGGCTCATTGAGACCATGGAGTGGGCCAATGCGGAAAGAGCAGCTGCCACGGCTGCACACCAGCGAGAGGTAGCTAGGTTCCACAATTACCTCAAAACCATCCTCATGGCATTGCTGCCACAAGGCCTGGCGCAGATGCATGCTGCTGCTACCACTACATCCACATCTCCACCCCCTGAAGTGTCAGTGCCACACAGTTCAGAAGACATTCCACCTCCAGCCCCTGAGGTGTTACTGCCACACAGTGCTGGAGAAAGGCCAGCACCACCCACACGTGAGGCACATGAAACAGCAGAGGCCGAAGATGCGGATGAAACCGCCTTACTGGTACGGAGAAAACTGTAGAATTCATCTCCGCCATATGGCAGGTTTCAGCTCGGTTCTGCCCTCTGCATCATCACCTTCCACTGTCCCCTGATACACTCTGTGACACTCACCTTGTACCTCGCAATGGACTGCCATATTCTGTTTGATCGCCAATGACACATCTAACAGACTGCCGAATGAACTTTTCCACTTCCTTTGGACTTGTCATTCTCTGGATGACTCTGGCTGGCCCTCCACGGGCCAACATTTGAAAGTGGGGTTTGCATGGCCCTGTACTGCTCCAGATGCAACAATCCCCTGAATGTGCATTACACATCCAGAATCACACAGATGTGTTGTCTCTATGGTCTTTCAAGTGTGGTAGTATGGATGAATGTAGGGTCAGTGAATTCCTCTTACGTCCATGTGGCTCATGTCGTTGGACTTGGATCACAGGGTGACACATTGCCGATTGTTGTCTGGGTGGCGCCGACGCAACAGCGACACACGCATTTGTTACTTCCTTGTCCAGCCCCGTACAGAACAAAGCCCAGATCCCCAGGGTCATTGTTCAAACACTTATGCTAGACTGGCATATGCCAGGACAGCCCACTATGCTTACGCTTCGGGGGGGGACAACAATGCCACATATGCCAGGTCTTCCCTGTAGTGATCTGCTGCTCACAGGTCTAGTTGTCAGCATGCCACGGCCACTCCCTCATGGCTGGTTTACACCCACACCACAACCATAAAGCACACATGTCACAGTACATGTGACCCTGCCAATAAAGCGGGCCAGGCGCACGTGCACGATGCCATTTCCAACCTCTCTCGGGGTGTATCCGTGTGGTGTGCATGTAGGCATGGGAGCCCAGGGGCCTGCACATCAAATTTCACAGGCCCGGAGGTGACATGATGGTGTACGTACCACGATACCCAATCATAGAGGGTCAATGACTAGCGGGGCACAGACTTGGTGGCACCGGATACACTGCGGCCGGCACAGGCACACTGCCACGGGATGGTGACTTTCAGGGCACTGAGGTAGGGGCACCTTAAGTGCTGAGCGGGTGTGCAGCCAGCGATGATGCCCCGTTCCAGCGGTCCGGACGGCTCAGGTTTTGTGTACCCTGCTGGACCACAGTGTAGGCCTGAGCTAATGGGCAGCGCGGGCCTACCGCCATGTGGTGTCACCTCCTGGATCACAGAGTTAGTGGCACCTATGAGTCTGAGCGGGTGTGCAGCCTGCAATGATGCCGGGTGCACTGGTATGTCCTCTAACATGGGGTAATCAAGACCCAGCACCAAATGTGAGACCTGGTGGCCTGTGGAGCCAGGCTGCATGATGAGGAGGGTGCCATGTCCGCAGGCCCCGGGCTTGTGGCTTGCAGCGGCACGTGGACGGCCCTCTTTTATATAGCCGGTGGCAGAAGGTGAGCAGTGAGGCCTGCGTGCGCAGAGGCGGGTATGCACCGCTGGGCGGCGGGAGGGGCTGGAGTGCAGCTGCCTGGGTGTGCAGGGGTGGGCATGCACAGCTGGGTGGAGGGAGGGGCTGGGGTGCAGCTGCCTGGGTGCGCAGGGGCGGACATGCACCGCTGGGTGGCGGGAGGGTCTGGTGTGCAGCTGCCTGGGTGCGCAGGGGCGGGCATGCCCCGCTGGTTGATGGGAGGGGCTGGGGTGCAGCTGCCTGGGTGCGCAGGGGCGGGCATGCACCGCTGGGTGGTAGGAGGGGCTGGGTTGCAGCTGCCTGGGTGCGCAGGGGCAGGCATGCACCGCTGGGTGACGGGATGGCCTGGGGTGCAGCTGCCTGGGTGCAAAGGGGCGGGCATACACTGCTGGGCGGCAGGAGGGGCTGGGGTGCAGCTGCCTGGGTGCACATGGGCAGACAGATGATGATGTCTTATGCAATTGTATGTACTTTGCCATTCAGGTATCTGGACTCTGTTTCAGATGATGGGTCTGTCTCAGATGTGGGACCTGGTGAACTGCACTACATACCGGCACGTAGTTGGAGACACGCCGGTGGCAGCAGGTGAGCAGTGTAGCCTGGGTGCGCAGTGTATGCACTCTCTCTCCCTGTCCCTCTCTTGTTTTCTCTATCTCTCTCCCCCCTCTCTGTCTGTCTCTCTCTCTCCCCCTCTCTGTCCGTCTAGCTCTCTCTCCCCTTCTCTGTCCGTCTATCTCTCTCTCCTTCTCTTTCTCTTTCTCTCCTTTGCTCTCTCGCTGTCCCTTGAAGTGCGCAGGACACACCTTCCCATCATGATTTTTGTCTTGCAGGCTGTGATCTACGGGTTGTCCCGAGGGGAGCCGCAATGTGTCTTCATTTCTGTTCTGTGTTTATTTGAATAAATTATCATTTGTTACTTCGAAGTCGAAAGGTGAATGTGTGATGATTATTTTTTGTGATGACACATGCATGTCACCAGGTGTGATTGTGCGACATCATGAGGATTATTTGATACATGATTCCGTGTAGTTGATGTGGCATGTCTTTGGCTGGGGAGTTCCTGGGGGGTGGCGGTGGTGGGTGTTGTGGCCCTCTTGGGTGTCCGGCACACATGTTCAGTGGCTCCATGGCATCTGTTGTTCTTCAGGTGTGGCTCTGGGCTGGGCTCTCTTTTCTGGTGCAGGTTGTAGTCTGACTTTGCACCAGATCGGAGCAGGTGTTAGTTTCCTGGTGCTAACACGTCTTATCGCCTGTTTTGTGATCTTATCGCAGATCGGGCTGGTCGTTGAGAATGTTGAGGTGTGGTGTTGTCGCGGCTTTTTGCACGAGAATGTCTACTCTACATCTCATTAGCGATAGTTGCCGGGGTCATCTGTGGCAATGTTTTTTGAGGCTGCTATCGACGTAAATCTGGTGATATCGGCTGTTTGCACCAGCTTGTGAATGGGGCGGTACATTTTTCGCAGCTTTGGCTGTGTTAAAGTGCCGTTAACTCGACAATAGCTCCTTGAGAATATGCCCCAGAGATTGTAAAGAATTGGGCTCTTATTTGAGAAGAGGGGGCACCCCACTCACACAATAATCACAGTCCTTGTGAGTGTGAACTTCAAAAGTCATTAAATTAACCTGTGCTCAACCCTTTGTAATCTACACACAAAGCAGTCAGGCTTAACTTAGAGGCAATGTGTAAAGTATTTGTGCAATCCACAACCAGTAATAAAGTTAAAAACCCGACAAGAAAACATTGCAAACCAATTTAGCAAAACAGAATAGATTTTAATAAATAAAATGACAACAAAATTATACAAATCCATCAGAAAAACTAGAGTTGTGAGTTTTTAATGCTTTAAGTAAGAATAGCTCAAAAAGGTGCATCTGGCTGTACCGTACAGGGACCAAGTCACAAGTTCAGGCAGACCACAAAGGAGTGCAGGCCATATAGATAACCATGTTGTACAATGTGTTCTTGAGGTAAGGTCTGCATGGTGTGGCTTTGTGAGGCTTAACATCACTTTTGTTGGTTCCAATGATGCTTTCAGCTGTGCAGCGAGGCTTTGCAGGGCTCCGTGTCACTCAGCGTTGGATCTGATGGAGCTTTCAGCTATTCAGGAAATCTTTCTTGGGCTTCGAGTTCCTCAATGTGGGTTCTAATGGAGCTTTTAGCTAGGCAGCGAGACTTTCTGGGGCTTTAGGTTGCTGTGCATCTCTCTGTGTTGGAACCAGTACAGACTTCATATGGGACCTACATGACCTTGCCCTGCAAGTTTTTGAGTCCCTCAGAATCGGTTCTGATGAATCCTTTAGCTCAAAGCTGCATGGCTTTGCTGGGCCAAGCATTGCCTCACGCTGGATCTGATGAAACCTTCAGTTAGGCAGGGAGGCGTTCTCTCTTGTTGCCAGCCAAGGGATCAGCATCTGGGGAGTACCTCTTGGGGATCACAACCCTCTCCGGCAGAGGCAAACAGCAGCAGGGCTCAAGCAGGTCCAGCTGGGGCTGGTCAGCGGGGCAGTTTCAGAGCAGGCTTCTGAAAACGTGTTGTGTCCATGTAGATCAAACAGGAGGTCAGCCAATTGACCTTTGTTGTCACTCTTAGTACTCTGGGATCAAGGCAAGCAGGTCCAGTCTTCCTTCTTCGGACAGTAAGGCAGTCCCCAAACAGCAGGGCAATCCTTCTGGCAGCAGGGCAGTTTTTCTTCTGAATCTTCCAAAGGTCCAGGAGTGTTCTGATGTGTTGTCTGTCAGTGCCACCTTTTATCCCCAGTGCCAGCCTTGGTGTTCAGGCAACCCCTAGCCCACTCCCAAACTAGTTCTGACCATTTCCACTGTCCTTCCTGGGTTTAGCTCCCATCTGTCTTGGGGGACAAAAGCAAGGGCAAGCCTGGTGTCAGGTTCCTTTGCGTGTGCTGTAGGCAAAGCCCTTTGAAGTGTAAAAAGGGTTGGGTACACCCCGTGCCATCTCGTTGGGATGGGCCATTGTGTCCACATGTAGCCCCCTTTGTCCCCATATCTGGAACAAATCAACAACTGACTGCAGGAGTGGCAGCCCCAGTCATGTGACCTTGTTTACTGGCAGAAAGGCACAGTGGTTTTGGGCACAAAAATACCAACCTTCTAAAAGTGATTTTTTCAGAATGGGAACTTAAACTCTGACTTTACTATTAAAGAGAATTTTAATTTCAATTAATTTGAGTGTAAACATCTCTATCTGCTTCTGTTGTGTTTTTCCTGCATGGCCCATTGTAGTTTTCTCTATATTGACTCAACTGTGCATGTTGTAGGGCTCATTAGCCTTTGCACAAGTTGCTAGATAAACAAATTTGCTTTTGTGCCACATTGCACTTTTACACAGAACCTGCATATGTTTTTGAGTTCTGTTCTTTTCCTGGGATTTAGTCTGAACACCGTAGACAAGGGCAAACAACAATGTTTCTTGTTATTCTTTCTGGCCAGGCACTAACACCTAGACCTAACATAAGAACGTAGCTGTTGTTTATGTGTACACATAGATGAGCACATGAGCCAGGCACACTCACATGGAACGGGAGTTCTGAGACAAGAGCACTGCATCTGCTGAGATGTAGAGCGTCCATCCGTTTATGTTAAGGCACCGGGTCTGCCTGTAATCCCAGAGATCTTTCACATACAATCATTTACCTTTAGTAGCAGGGGAGGGGGTTGAGGTCATTCTGTCCTATATAAGGACAGGGCTTTTCATGATATACGGATTACTAACCATGCTATTTTTATCATGCATTTGTTTTCTTATTGTGGCACGTATACTGCAATTCAGAGTACAATAGTTAAAAAAAATATTCTTAACTTCCTTCATGTCTCATGGTTATCTTACAGTGGACAAGTATAAATGAGAGAGTGAAAGGGTGTGTCCTGTTACCGTGTAACATGAGAGGGTCTAGAGTTTTGTGTTCTGGGGTGCCAAATCACTTGTTTCTCTGTCAAGGTTAGGAGGGCAAGTGAGGCACTATAGCTAGTAGGACTTGGACTTGTAGATACTAAGGTGGTATGGTGACTCAGTCCCTATATACTGATACTCTATGATTCACAACATAGTTCTCTTCCAGAGCAGAATCCCTGTAGCACTCCCAACAAGAAGTTAGCACTTGTTTGATGTAATAAGGTAAACCAGTGTTAATCAATGGGAGAGAGAGGTCTTACATCAGTGAAAATCAACTTTAGGAGTGTTTCACTGGCAGGACATGTAAACCTTAAGCACACATGTCCTACTTGTAAATACAATGAACTCTGCCCTGTGAGTCATTAGGAAATGGGTACTGTTAGACCGGGGATCCCTGGTTGGCAGAGGAAGGTACCTTAGGCCAAGTAGGGACCCGTGTTCCAACATCAGGGACAGGAAGGTCACCTTCTTAGATAGCCCCGCTCACCCCCTCGGTAGCTTGGTACGAGCAGCCAGGCTTATCTTCAAGGCAAATGTGTAAAGTATTCGCAACCACGCTCACAATAATCCAATGATGACACCACAAATAGACTCCACACGAATTTTAAAAAAACCAGTATAAACTGTATGTAAAAAGATTTACCATAAGACCACAAGATATAAAACCAACATATGAGGTTGAATAATATTTCTCCTGGCCAGTTGTTAGGCCAGCCAGCCCTTGTAAGTTCTGGCGATGTCAATGAGCACTTCTAAACATTCTCCTGTACTCTAATATCATGTCATACAGTTCATAATGCTGGAATCAGGTACTTTTGCAATGTAAAAATACTGTAATGCGTAACGTAGCAATCAGACACTCTGCAATGAAAAGAATGCAATGCATAACGCAACAATCAGGCACTTTGCAAGTTAAAATAATGCAATGCATAATACAACCACCAGATATGTCGTTCTGCAAAAATAGGGCAATGCGTATACACTAATCAGGTAATTCGTTATGCAGGAACAATGCAAGGCGCAATATGCTAATCAGGTAGCTTGTTATGCAGAAACAAGGCAATGCATCATACGACAATCAGGTAGTTCGTTATGCAGATAAATATGCCATGCATCATTCACTAATCAGGTAGTTCATTATGCAGGCATAATGCAATGCGTAATACTCTAATCAGGTAGTCCGTTATGCAGAAATGATGCAATGGGTCATACGAAAGTCAGGTACTCTGTTCTGCAGAAATGGAATACTGCATAGTACACTCAGCCCCCAATTACCGGGCCTTAGGTGGTCTCTCCGACTCTCCTTCGGACTTGCAGTCAGTCTCTCACAGTTGCCCTCAACACAGTACGATGTAATCCCAAAGTGCAGCTTTGCACTCCGGCCCCTGTACCGCCACTCCCTTGGCAATACGAGCTGCGATAAGAGCCAAAGCAGAGGCTCGTGCTGCCAACACGAGAGAGAGGCCGAGAGTGTCTCCCTCTGACCCCGTGCCCCGCCCCAGGAGTCGACACACGTTACCTGGGGTGCGCAAACTCACTCTCCTTTCTTCGTCCAGCAGCTGGGCCTCCAATGCAGCTTTGTGAAATGGCAACGATGGCTCGGGCCGGCAACTCAGGTCCTCCGGGACTGCCGTTCCGGGCCGCTCCAGTTACGAAGATCTCAGGCTGCCACAAAGCACACGCACACAGCGTCGCTGAGTCTTCCTTCACTCCGGGTGCATGATCACTGGGCACTCCACACACAGGTCTCAGGCTGCACGAAGATCATGTGAACAGCGTCACTGAGACTCACTTTACTCTTGTGCACATGATAACAAGGCAAATCCTCACAAGGGTCTCCCAGTGCACAACACACCCACACACAGCGGTGATGAGACTCACTTGGATTCCGGTGCACACGATAACAAGGCATATCCTCACAAAGGTCTCCCGGTGCACAACGCACACGCACACAGCGTCGATGAGACTCACTTGTATTCCGGTACACACGATCACTGGACAATCCTCACAAAGGGGTTCAGGCTGCACAAAGCACACTCACACCACGTCGCTGATCCTTGCTTGGACTCCAGGTGCCCACGATCACAGGCCGATCCTCCTGAAGGTGTCAGGCTGCACAAAGCACATGCACACAGCATTGCTGAGACTCATTTGGACTCCAGCGCCTTCGATCACAGGGCAGGTCTTACGAGGGCCTCAGGCTGCAACAGGCATGCTCACACAGCGCCGCTGAGACTCTCTTGGAAACGTTTGTGTTGCTGTGTTTCTGAACAGGGAGCAAGCTCACCTCAGGCCCTTGGGGTTAAGTTACTTCAGGACACAGCACACAGCAAAGTCCTTCAAGCAGGGGGATACAGCACACAGAAAAGTCCCTTTCGCCTTTCCTTGGTTGAAACACCAAACTGCAGGCCAGCCCCAGATCACACAGCAAGGGTCAGTCCTATCCTTCAGTCTCTTCAGTTGTTTCTTCCTTGGCAAAGGTCCTCTTGACCACAAAGTAGCTCCAGTCTTGTTCACACGTGATGAAGCCATTCTCCAAAGTTCAGCGGCTTCAGCTCTCATAGGCTTTGAAGTCTTTGTGCTTCAGGAGGCTCTAACCCCTGTTCAGACCAGTTCTGGCTGCCTCCCTGCCAGTGACACCTTTCTTCCTTTGATTAGTGGGGTCTGGATTCTCAATCACTCAGCAGGAGATGGGCCAAGTGTTTTATAGCAGCAACCCAGGCCTCTTCACCACTAGGGACTTCTCCTCCCCCTACCCTCTAGAAGCAGGTCAGCCTGTTGCTGTCTCACCTCCTCCTCTGGGTCAAGACATTCCCCAGATCCTATCGCTTTCAAATCCAGACAGTCAATCCCCAGCCAGGCAGAGACACACAGAAATGTCAGAGCACAAAAACGCAGCCACTTCTAAAAGTGTGGCTTCTGAACACACAATGCAAAAACTACCTACATAAAAAAATATGTTATTATATTGTGAGTTCAGGCATACTAAACTTCTCCTTTCCATCTTAAGCCTTTGGGAAGATAGGCTGGAAAACATATTACACAGCCTTCCTATTCTGTCCTATGGGCAAGATGGCCTTTCAACAGTGAAAAACGAAATTTAAATTATTTCACTGTCAGGACATGATACATACCTTAGTGCATGTCCTACCTTTCACTTGCACTAAACCCTGTTCAGGGGTACCCTAGACCTATCATAGTGGTGTCTGATGTGCATAGAAAGGAAGGGTAAGGTCTGGCAAGTGAGTGCACTTGACAGAACAACATGGCAGTTCAACAAACTGAGCGCAGGCCCTGCAATGGCAGGCCTGAGTTCAGTTTTTAAGGCTACTTGTGTGGGTGCCACAAATAGTGCTGCAGGCCCACTAGTAGCATTTGCATTACCAGCCCTGGCACACATAGTGCACTGTACTAGGGACTTTACTAGTAAGGCAAACATATCAATCATGGACAACCAATTACCATTACTTTATACAGGGAACACTTACACTTTGACACTGTTTAGCAGTTGCAAAGTGTCCAAAGCATCTAAGTTGGCAATACCATGTCAGAAAAAAGGTCTAGGGGGAAAGCAAAAAGTTTAGGGACTTTAGCCAAATAGGGCCAAGTCCTACAGGTACTGACAACGACTTTCCCATGGGCAAAAAGGTATACTCCTTAGCGTGCATGAGGGCCGCATTGGTGTAAGCATGGTGGAGGTTGGGGGGTGTAGCATAGGGAAGAGAAGAATATGCATGATGTGGACAGTGAGTTGTGGGATGATTTTGAGTCTTTCATTCCGTACTGCCTTCTAAATTAAGCCCTAGTCTCTGTAAGAGACCTAGATCTGACAATGTTATATTATTTTGTACCTTAGTTACTATCCATTTACTGCACCCTGGTGTAAGGCTTCATTGCTTGCTATTGCTACCTTGGGCAAGTCGAGTATCCAAAGAAAGTAACTTGGTTGTTGAATTGGATTGAAGTAGAATCTTAGGCCTCACAATTTCCTTCCGACTACTTTCTATTAACATGAAGAGCGCTTCGAAACAGGCTCAGTTACAGTACCGAGTACTATAGAAGAAATTCCCCTCAAGAAGGTTTGCAATTTACTGAGGTGGGAAGACTCAAACACACAACATCTACCACATGACATGGGAACTTGGAAAATTTTAGCCATGGAGACAGGTGGCACGTTCTGTCTTTCTATGTGGGAAGATCTCCACCCTGACTGTGGAGTATCAACAGTTGTAAACTTTACTATTTAAATGCAGTTTTGTGAATACCAAAAAAGAGTAAAGTTACACAAATGTGTAAGTTTACCTTTATGAATCAGGGCCTTGATGATTAATCCTGGCATAACCACTTTAAAAAATGCTGTGTGTGAACACCTTATTTTAAGTTTGGGCAGGTTCTACAGCACATTCCTGAGTCTCACCATCAGAGCCACTCGCAGTCCAGTTGCTGTGTAATGAGCAATATAGTAAGGATGGAAACAGAAGGCATGTGTTTACATTTCTCAGCTACCCCTTGTAACAGTTATTGTGGTCTTGGGTAAATCACTCTATCATCCTATGTATCTGCTCCTTTTGTGAACAGAGATAGGAAAACCTAAATCAAACTAACTACTGGTTGTAAGTATGCTATAGGGAAACAAAAATGTAAACCAACACTCGTATTTTACCCATGGCGGCAAGAACACCCAGTCTCCTAGTACACTCACTAAATATGGTTCAGGGAGAAAGTCCAACATTTAGAAACAAGGGGTCCTGAACTGTGGAATTGGTAATTCTGCTTCAACAAATTGTTTGATCATATCCTTCCAATGCCTTTACCGCCTTAATTGCCATTATGTGACGGAGGTGGGTGAGCTACAAAAGGTTTGAGCCAAGCTTGATCCAGGGTTGGGGCTCTGGCTTTAGCTCAGCTTGAGGATCTCTTAGATCCGTGGACCCAAAATGAGCCGAGGTTTCATGTGGCTTCTGTCTTACATCTATGCTCAAACTTATGCACTAAGAATTAAAGAAAAAAACAACTTTTGAAGTAAAACAAGAGATACCCATCTAGTGGCTGAATTGCATAGGTTGCAACCAGAAAATCTGGGATGTATCCTTGTTAGAAATGGAGGTTTCGGGGCGTGGCCGAGTCGCCGACCAGCATGGTTGCACGGCTTTGAAGCTCCTGCCGCCGATGCTCTCCGATGGCGCTTAATGGCGTGATCTAGCCAACCAACTCCTCCCAAAACACGTCCGCATGCCATTCAAAGTTACTGAGCATACATTCAGGGCTGTTCTGACTCCTATTTGCCGCCGATCGGGTGGGTGGGCGATGCTGCCTACTCTGCACCAGGAGCCGCCCCGGCATGATTGTGTGGGAAAGTCTGCGGCCGTCCGCCGGTGCCCGCGGCCTGACCTCTGTGGGGGCCTCTGCTAGGCCTGCGGATTCCAGTCCTGGCGCTTGGGAGCCTACTATGTCAGCAATCTACACACGCCCGTTGAGTGGGGGGAGGTAACCGAGAGTCGGGCCTGCAACGACGGCCCCTTCTCTGCCTCAGTCCTTCAATTGTGGGCTTCTTCTCTGCATCAGCCCTTCAATTGTGGGTCCTGGGTGACTCCCCCCCACCTCCTCCTTGGCCCCCCTCCTTGCTGGCTGCCTGCAGTGGTTTGCGCCCCTGCTCCCAAGTGACACATATCTGCATCGTCCGCAGCGGCCACGAACGGTGAGGGTGATGGGCCGCGGGTACCCCAGGCAGCGGCGCCTCACATTCGTCAAGCCGGCCAAATTGGGCTGATCCTCCCTTTCCTTAGACCGCGACAGTACCTCGAGCACGAGGGACCGCCAGCTTGCGGGGAGGGGATGTTTGCCATTCTGGCAGAGCTCCGCGCGGGGGTTTGTGGCATTGATGATCGGCTGGACTCCCTTACCTCCAGGCTGGATAGGATAGGAGAGCGCATTGATGGCCACCATACTCGGTTCGGTGAGACCGAGCAACGTCTCTCGGATCAGGAGGACCGGCATAAGGATACGGTGCACAGGCTGGAGCGCACAGAACGCCAACTGAAGTCCATCGCCATAAAAAACGAGGATGTAGAGGCCCGCTCCCGCCAGAACAAAGTTCGCATAGTGGGCCTGGTGGAGACCACCACCATGAGCTGGCCGGAGCTCTTTGTAGCGGGCCTCCTAAAAGAACTGTTTGGCGGCGAACATTTTTCTGCAACCTTTATTGTGTAAAGAGCATACCGGTCCCTGGGGCCCCGTCCACCACCTGGCCATCCTCCACGTCCCACTGTAGCGTGCTTACTCAACTACAGGGACAGGGACGCAGTCCTTCGCCTGGTGCGGGAGGCCTCCCCAGTGAAGTACTTCTACCCCGACCATACTCTGGTGGACCAAGAGGCCCACAATAAGTTCATGGAGGTGAAACGCCAGCTCCGTACCCTTGACCTGAAATATGCAACGCTGTACCCTGCAAGACTTAGGTTGATGGTGGACGGTAAGCCACTGAGGTTCTGGCCTTCTGCAAACAGCGTGTTTCATATCATATTTTACTGGTATGAGCATCGGCGGTCTGAGGCATTGCCTCCCCCCGTGGATGACTCCAACTAAGTTTGCTGTGGGGTTCGTTGTTGTTTTTGTCTTCTGGGTATTTAGAGGGTGGGATCCAATTCTCGGGGCCTGTGGGCTCAGGTGTGGGTGGAGGGAGGTGGCTTGGGAATGGCTTGTTTTGTTGATATTGATGTGTACTTTTTGTATGATTTTTTGTTTTTTCATTTTGTTGCATCAACAAGCAGGTTCCTCACTCTATTTGCCTGCGCGAGGTTATTGGTATATTGGATATATGTGCATCATATGGATTACTCTAAAGAATGGTGAAGGCCTCATTGGTAAAAGTTAATCTGCTTACATGGAACGTTAGGGGGCTTAATAACCTGAGGAAATGTACATTTGTTCTAGCATATTTGAAACGGCATGAGGTGAAGATAGCTTTTTTGCAGGAGACCCACCTCCCCCCTCAGGGTTCACCCCCTTTTGCTTCCTCTTGTGGGTCCAACAGGTTTTTCTGCAGTTTTAGTACGTACTCCCGTGGGGTATGCACGTTAATTCATAGCTCCCTCCCCTTCACCCTTCTAGAAAATGCAGAGGATCCTCTTGGGTGTTACTTCCTCATCAGAGACACACTCATGGGCCATACAGTTCTCCTCTCCAATGTTTATGCCCCTAACACCGATGACCCAGACTTTTTTGGTAACTTGCACACCCTCCTAAATCGGTACGACTACGACATCCTCTTTTTTGGTGGGGACCTCAGTCTCTGGCTCAACCCTGCTCTCAGCTCTTCCAATCCACAAGCAACATCCAAGGTCCGCTCCCTTGTGGTGTTCCATGACTTGCTCAGCTCCTTGGCTCTAAGTGATACCTGGTGGAGGCATCACCCACCGACCCCTGGCAACACTTTTTATTCGGCGCCTCACTCCACACACACACGTATTGATGATATCTTTGCCATGGGATGCCGCTGGGTGGTGGGGGCAGATGTGCAACCTCGCACTCTCTCTGATCACTCCCCCCTCATCTTACATTTAAAAATCCCCCACGCGGCTGGCTGGGAACGAAGGTGGTCCTTCCCGGCCTCTGCTCTCCTGGACGAGGTTTTCTGAGCAGAAGTTCAGGAGGCCATTACGGAATATTTCCTCTTAAACACCGGATCAGTGACACACTACTCCACTCTGTGGGATGCCTTTAAGGCGTTCATATGGGGAGTCGTCATCTCCAAACAAGCCGGGGTGTTACGGGATATACGTGGCAGCCTCGCTAAGGTGGAAGCCGAGTTGGCCCTACTTGGACGAATCATCTGCTGACCTGCAGGCGCAAGCCATGCGAAATGCACTTTTACTAGATTTTAACGAACATGCCGACAGAAAGGCCTCTTTGCTCTGCAAATATCAGTTGGCGCGGTGCTATGGCGAAGGTGAGCGTCCTGGCAGGACGCTAGCCCGTTTGGTGAACCCGCCGAAAGGGGCTGGACATATCACATCTATTGGGCGTGCAGATGGGACTTCTGCCACATCTGACTCGGAAATAGTGGTGGAACTAGTGGCTTATTACCGTTCCCTTCATTCTACCACATTACCTGACAACTTTACGTAACACTTGTCCTATTTGGAGGAAGTGACCATGGTCTGGCTCACTAAAGGCCAGGCAGAGTTCCTGGCACACTTTATGGTCAAGGAAATCTCTTTAGCTATCCATGAGCTCTCTGGGTCCAAGGCGCCGGGCCTTGATGGCCTCACGGGGGTGTTTTGTAAGGCGTATGAGGACAACCTGGGGCCCCAGCCCCTGGAGGTGTTCGCTGAGGCACTGGAGTCAGGTGTTCTTCCCCAAACAATGCACAAAGCGGCCATTTCCCTGCTGCTCAAACCTGGAAAGAATCCTACACAGTGTTCCTCTTATCACCCCTTCTCCCTCATTAACTTTGACAATAAAATCCTTGCTAAGACGCTCTCCTCGCGACTTTCTTTATTAATGGATCAAATCTTATCTCCAGTAAAATCTGGTTTTATACCTCACCGTTCCACTGCCCTTAATCTTCGCACAGTATTCTCGGTCATCAACCGTACTGAACCGACCACACCAGCTGCGGTTACGCTTTTAGATGCCGAGAAGGCCTTCGATTCTCTTGAGTGGCCCTTCCTTCTGGCATCTCTTTGTAAGCTTGGCCTTGCCTCCAATTTTATAGCTCTGATTGCCCTTCTATATTTGCCCGCCTTTGGGTTAATGGCTCCCCATCTCCTCCCATCCCTATAACCTGTGGCACACGCCAAGGGTGTCCCTTATCCCCACTCCTATTTATTATAGCAATGGACCTCCTGGTTCGTCATCTCCAGGAGAAACATCTGTTCTGCGGCCTGCAATTCCCTGCCGGCCCGCTTTTGATGTCCCTGTGCGCAGATGACATCCTGCTTTTTGTTCGCCACCCTCAAACCAATCAGCTGTTAATCGAGGAAATTGAACGCTTTGGCACTATGTCTGGCCTCATGATATATTGGGGGAAGTCTGTACTGTTCCCCATCAAGGACGCGGTGGCAACGGACGGGGCTGAGTATTTCTTACAGTTGACTCATGAGACCACGAAGTATCTTGGGGCGCAGCTTCACAGGGACAAACGTCAGGTTATACAGCTAAATTACGGACCTGCGATTGACCAGTTTACTTCGCAGATCGAAAGATGGATACAATTGCCACTCTCTATGGCCGGCCGTATTTCCCCTATAAAAAAGGAAGATTTTATCCCGTTTTCTCTATTTTTTCGCACCATTCCCATCCCACTTACCAATGCGTTTTTTATTCCGTTTCCATATTCGGCTAATCTGAGCTGGTCGCAGACCTAGGGTTGCTTGGGATACTCTTACTCTCTTATATGCGTGGGGGTTTGTGGTTCCAGACCCTCAGCTTTATTTTCTGGTGGCGCAGGCCCAGTCTGCTCACCACTGGTTTCATCCCAATGCCCGAATACCTTACACTAAAATAGACAAGGAGTTGGCTGCCCCGACTCCTCTGGCGTCACTGCTTCTGCGGAGGGTCCCCCTTGATGCTTCAGATATCCAACCTTTGGCTACTACATGCCAGACCTGGCGTAAATTAAATCGGCTGTATGGGTCCGGTCCCCTTTATTCGCCCGCTCTTACACTTGCCCATAACCCTTTTTTACCACACACCACTGACAAGGGGGTCTAGGCCACTCTCTCAAAACTCGAGTTGGACACTTTCGGATCCCTAATCCCGGACGGTCGAAAACATAAATTATCTGAATTGACGCAGCTTCCGGGACTCACCGGCAGAGACTCCCTTAACGTAGCCCGGCTGCATGGGACACTATGTGCCACCTTCCCCTCTTTCCCCGTCCCCTTTGCCAACTTCCCCCCACTCACTTTTCTCATCACTGATGATACCGGGTCTCGCTTAGTGACCAAGCTATATAAGGCATGTTTGGCACTCTGGGTGGGGTGGGATGGGGTGCTCCAACGCCGCTGGGAGATCGACATTGGACATCCCCTGGCTGACAAGGACTGGGACTTCTGTCTTGCACAAACACACAGTATCCCCTACCCATAGGCATAAACTGCTCCATTTTAAATTTGTACATAGGATCTATATAACCCCTAGTCAATTAGCTAAGTTTGACCCTTCTAAGCAACCGATTTGCCCCAAGTGTAATGCCCTGGATGCAGATTTTGCCCACATGGCTTGGTCCTGTCCCCTTATTTTGGCTTATTGGCAGAAAGTATTTACTACATTAACACAAATGATAGAGACACCCCTTGTACCGTCTCCGGAACTAGGCATATTAAACTATGTTGTCGACGCTTTGCAGCGATAGTGCTGCTGTTTGCTAAACGTGAAATCGCTGTTCTCTGGGGGCAAAGGCTCGTCCAACCAAAACCGCCTGGCTTCGGAGTCTGACATACTGTAGCGTGCAATCTGAGATTTATGCCTCACTCCAACCTCCAACTTCCAGGCCCTGAGACATTTGGTGTATTTATTGCTCACACCTCCAACGCACACTCCTTACTTCACAGACTTCTCCTCCTCCCCTGGCCACCATGAATGCAGAATAGATTGTAATCAGGCTCCTCTGCCAACCCCTCGACCAGATGCCTCCTCTTCTACATACCCGCTGATTGCGTTCCTGTTATCAGATGTGCCTTCTAATCACTGCCCATAACTGATGGGGACTTCATTTCACAGCCCCAATGCTGGAACCTTTGTTTCATTTTTTGTATTTCAATTTTGAGGACGTTTTATTTATTATTCATTGTGTAGTATTGAGTCTGGAATTTGTTGTCATATGTGTTTTTGTTTTTTCCCCTCATCCGCATCTGTTGGTTTATTGATTCATAGTATCTTCAGCAGATTTTGGGATCTACATTATTGTGATTTGTTTATATGTGTTTGGTTTATTGTCATTGATGTCTTATTGTATTTTTTTCTTAATTTCAATAAAAATCCTAATAAAAAATAAATAAATGGAGGTCTCTAATTGGCAAGGGTTTTCTCCTTCGTCCAAGTAGGGACCCTTCTTCCTAGTCAGGGTAAGGGAGTTACACTCCTAAATTAACCCCTGCTCACACCCTTGGTAGCTTGGCACGAGCAGTCAGGCTTATCTAAGAGGCAGTGTGTAAAGCATTTGCACATAACCAACAGAAATACAGTGAAAACCCTACAAAAGGACACCACACCAGTTTAGAAAAATATGAATATATTTTTATATATCCAAAACAAGACCACAATGATACAGTACTTTAGAAAAATATACTTTGAAAGATATCCTTAAAATTTCAGAAATACCTCAACAAAACAATTCGTACTAATTGGTAGCTCCGTCCTTGGCTACCTTGATGCTGAAACAACAGAGTCTAACAGTTCCAGCTGACAGAGTTGGTACGGGCCAGTGAAAGCGTGGACAGACTCGGTAACAGTACCTTTCTCATTGTGGCAGGCATGTTGGTGCAAGCCGGTCATGGCAACCATCGCAGTTGTGTTGCAAAATGGAAGTGGTGCAGGGTGCTGTGCCCTCTCAATGCGGTGCAGGCAGCGGCTCGGTGACGATCATCCAGACAGCGTCGGCGAGACCAAGGCTTACGGTGGAGGGTGATGTGGTGCTTGATGCGGTGTGTTAAATTAGATGAATGCTGGTTCAGTTTAGTTCAAGCGTAGTTTATTCATACAGAGCACCACCAACATAGACAAGCTGCTCCTCCAGTGTTCATCCTAAACTGTCTTCCAAAAGCGGCATCACCATGGAGACAGGAATGCTGGAGCGAGCACAAACTACATCATAACACTAGAAAGCATACGAGGAATATAACACGGTGCTAACAGGTTGCGGTGCAAGTGCCAGAGCAGTTAGCGAGAGCTGGCGTTGGTCACCCAGACTGCTGTGTGGGATGAGGTGGCGCGCCGTGAAAGTTACGAGCGGTGCCCCCAGCTATGATGCAGTCTCAGGTGTCGAAGTCAGCAGCAGTGACAGCATCGGTGAGACCAGGATGGCAAAGTAAAGCAAGGCGGTGCGGAGTGCAGTGCCCACAGGTCACGGTGTAAGCAGCAGCTCGGTGGCGTGGCATCAGTTGTCGTCGGTGAGACCAGGGTTGTGATGCGAGATGCAGCAGGTGCCTTCTGTGGTGCCGTCAGGACATAGAGCCAGTAACAGTCAGTGACTGAGTTGGTTTTGTTTCCCTTCTCTTTGGAAACTGAAACAGCAGTTCCAGAAGCGGTACCCAGAGGATGGTGAGGTCTTTGCAGTCCCTGAGACTTCAGAATAGGAGGCCAGCTCTACTTCAAGCCCTTGGAAATACTCAGCACAAGCTAAAGGAGGTTCAGTACAGTCCTTTGGCAGCCCAAGGCAGAAGTAGCAAGTGCAGGCCAACCCAACAAAGCTACCACATAGCAAATGGGCAGTCTTCCTCCTGGCAGCTCCTTCACCTCTTCTTGACCTGTTCCTTCATTCCAGCAAGTTCTAAAATTTTGGGGTCCGGGCCCCAATTTTTATACTCAGAATCCCTTTGTTTTGTTCTCTCAGGCAGATAGTGTCTGTGCTTAGCCCAAACCAGTTCTGTCCTCTCTGGCCAAGCTTCCTGGTAGGAGGTGGAGACAACATTGTGGAAGGCAGCTCAGGCCCATTCAGGTGAAAGGAAATCTCCTCCCCTACTCTAATTGCAGCCCAGGTCTATTCAGCCCAGCCCTGACTCATCCAGAATCTCTGGAGCCGAGCCACTGCATATCCCCGCCCCTGTCACTGCAAAGCCAGACAGTCAATACACATCCTAGCAGAGGCACACTGGATGGCTAAGAAAGAAAATACATACTTTCTAAAAGTAGTATTTTCAAGCACAGAATGTAAAAATTACCCTCACTAAAAGAATAATCTTAACATTCTAAGTTCAAGCATACTAAACTTTATTTTCCTACATTGTTCCCAGGGGTAGATATATTTGTAAGATGTTATAAGCAAACTCCCCATTCTAGCCTATGGGAACAGGTAGCCTTGCAATAGTGACAACAAAATTGGCAGTATTTCACTATCAGGACATGCCACACACATCAGGGCATGTCCCACATTTTACATACACTGCACCCTGCCCACAGGGTTACCTTGGGTTTACCTTAGGGGTGCAGGGAAGGGGGGCACTAGAGGGTGCACGGCCAGATGGTTGCACCGTAGTGCAGTTCCACCGGCAGCCAGCATTATCCTTTTATTATCCTGCTTCCTACTAGCCATCCAAGCCGTCAAATGCACGATGGCTTGTCTATAACAGCCGCGTATCACTCTGGCAGTGTTTAAAGGAAATTGACAGCCCCAAAAAGCCAACAGAAGTGGAGGGCAGTGCATTGCAGCGGAAGCAACATGGCAGCCGCGTGAGAACCGGTGAGATTTCGAGGACACAGTGTTGGAGGTAACAGCTGGTACTGCTCAAACTGACGGGTGTTTACCTGCCTCTACAGTCCTACTGAAGCTCACTGTGAGGAACTGATGACCAGCGGTGCCGCGGGTGCAGATGCGCATGTGAAGTGGGGATCAGCCAGCAGCACCCACCCGTGGCCTGTGTGGATTGTGCTCTGTGAGTGGAAATCTCGCCCTGGGACATTTAGCCTGCAGTGCCCGTGGCCTGGATGGCATTGGGTGGGTGTTGTGGGCCGGAGCTGCATGGCGGGGAGCCGCTGCTGACTGGGAGCTGAGATGGAGGTGAGGCAGGGGCGTGCTGAGAGATCGTGGTGCTTTCTGGCTTGGTGGCCCGTCTGCTTACAGCATAGCGGTGGGGCCATATCCTGCGGTGGGTCCCCTGTATTTTGCTTGTATGGCGCTTGTGGTGGCATGGAAGCTGTTGTGAGGACTTGAAACCTGTGGACATGCCTGACCTGCGGTGAGACTTCGAGGCGTGCTGATGAGGGGGGCTTTAGCAGACTGGAGTCACCTGTCTGTTCATTGCCAAGCCTGGAGGGCTGAATCCTGGCCTACTTGATATTGCGCCTCCCCCGCTGGTGCGCCGTGCGATCCCCCCGCTTGATCTGCATGCGTGGGCCTAACTGAGTGCTGCTAAAGCTCTTCTGGTGGACGCTGTGTCGTGATCTCTCCACTACCCACAACATCCCACAATTTGCATATGGCCTATGTGCTGGAACTTGATGTGAGTACACCGGAACGGCGGCGGGAACCAGAGCCGTGTGTCTGAGCCTAACTGGGGAAGCCTACTCATATCAAACAAATGAAGGAGTCTACCCTGAAGACACAAAAAGTGTAGACGTAGTAAAGAGGAGGATACAAACAGTTAAAAAAATTCCTTTGTCAAGAAGACCCCTCATTCACCAACCTAGTTGGTGACATGCTTCATCCCTCTGGGCAGACCTCATCTCTCTCCTGCATCCAGAATCAGAGCCTAGCACACTGCCCCACGCATAGGCCCTCGTTGGTACTGACTAGTATATATTGCCTGGCACCACGTGGACAGAAAACTGAGAGGGCACTAGCGACTGCGTCTTTGGTTGCACATAGTATTCTGCCCTGGTCCCTACTATCCCTTAGCGTGCGGAGGGCTTAGTGGAGAGACTGTGCAGCGCCAGTGCTTATAGAAGCGACTGAGGAAAATAAGTTTAAGTAACGGGCACTGGTTTCTGTGTGTCGCTGCCACCATGGGCAAACCGGACTGTTAGACGGACCGGGAGGGTCGGCCGAGGACAAGGGGAGAGGTCTCCGGGGAGAGCCGTCCCCAGCGATCGTACAGATGAGCAACTTCCCCCCCACAGATATACACCACACAAGGATAGGATTTAACGTTCTTTATAAGCGATTTCTTAAGGTACGATGGAATGGTACAAGGAGGTCTGGACTCAGGGGTCCCCTCGATTCTAGTCTCTTGGTTTGGGAAAGGGGGTTGCGGGACAGTCTGGTTACCAATCTGGTAGCTGAGATGGTCTGATGGATAGCTCACAATCCTCGAGCTCGATGTTCTAGCTTGTACGGGCCGCGGCAGCGCCAGCAGGTCCCGGTGAAGGTGGTCGTTACACGGTCCGCGGCAGCCCCAGCAGGTCCCGATGAAGGTGGTCGTTACACGGTCCGCGGCAGCGCCAGCAGGTCCCGATGAAGGTGGTCGTTACACGGTCCGCGGCAGCGCCAGCAGGTCCCGATGAAGGTGGTCGTTACAACGGTCTGTGGCAGCGCCAGCAGGTCCCGACGAGGAAGGAGGATGCAGAAGGCCGCGGCAGCGCCAGCAGGCAGGACGATAGTTCACAAGGCAGGGCTACGGCAGCGCCGGTAGTCCGTCACGGCTGAGTTCTTCTCGGTGTCTCTCGACTCCAGGATACAACTGCCTTCCTGCTCTGGAGCTGCCCTAGTTATAGGTCTGGCGCCCTTTGATGTCCGGACCCTCGCACTTGGAGGTCGGGGGGTCCGGGATGAGGGAGTCCAGACACCCAGCAGGGGGTGGAGCCAGCGCCCGGGGGAGCTGGAGGGCGATCGGCACCTGGTGGGGGAGAGCCATTGACACTTCTTTCTCCCATTGACCTGCCAAGTGGTCTGTTCACCTCCTGGGTGGATGGTGGTGCCGGGATGTCGGGGCCGGGCCAGGCCCAGGGTTAGGGTCGAGCTGAGGCCACGCGGCCTCGTGGTGCAGTGTCCAAGATGGCGGCTGATCCGGCCGGGGGAGCCGGTAGTGGTTCGGCCCCATGATACATGGATGTCCGGGGGCAGGAGTTCCGTCGGGAGACGGGGTGCGGGTTGCTCTTGTGGGTAACACCTGGGAGTCCGGGGCTTGGGCCCTGTCATGCGGGGAGGGAGCGAGCCCTGCATGTGGCCTGTCCAACACGGACAAAAATCAACTACGCCTCAAATTTGACTTGCACAGGTCAGGGAAGTCATAGAAAACTGCCGCTTCTGACTCAGAACTGGATAATGTGGCTGAATCCCCGTCTGCCCTAGAGAAGACAATCACAGGTATCCAGGCTAGCCTGCAGTACATAGACTGGAAAATTGAGGCCCTTAATAGACGGATGGACCACCTGTCCACTAAACTCGACAAACTTGCAGCTAGGATAGGGAAGGCGGAGCAACGCATTTCGAATGCGGATGATAGCCTACAGCAGGTCACGACAAAAACGAATGACATGGAAAAAATATTGGCGATCATCCAAGCTAAAAACCAAGACCTTGAAGCGTGATCGCGGCACAACAATGTATGCATTTTGGGTCTGCCAGAATCCAAACAAGGGGGGAAGATTGGAAACCTATGTGGAAAACATGTTGCGAGACTTTTGAGGTACCAAAAACCTTTCAAGCCTGCTAATTGTGGAACGGGCTCATTGCTCGTTGGCGGTCCACCCGCCTCTGGGCACACCACCCAGACAAATCTTCGCCCGCTTGCTGAACTTTAGTGACCAGGATGTGGTGCTCCCCATTTCCCGACAGAAGGGTACCATCACATATCAGGATAATAACCTATCATTTTATCCTGACTTCACGACAACAGTACAGGCAGCAAGAAAGGAATTTCAACATGTAAAAAAAGATTTTTATTACTGAGAATATTCAATATGCCATGCTCCATCTGGCTAGCCTTCGGATGAGTACTGATGATAAAGCCAGGATCTTCACTAGCCCCAAGCAAGCTATGGATTGTGCCAAGTCTCTTCGTTGCAAAAAACAAGCTCTTCCGGATGCATCGGACAACGATGATTGAGGCACAGAACTCGTCCCTCCGCTCCTGGACTCACTGGCTACCCCTTAGCCCGGGCACAGCCAGGGCCACTGTGCTCAATATTAGACTACAGACTATGGCACAGCGCCTCTGACAAGCTGATTTCTGGTAGCTGTACCGCTGTAGTGTATTGATGTTGCTGGCTGCATGTGGGCACTCATATCCTTTTCTGTATACCACCTTTGGTGCCGCTATGAGGGTAATGACGTCTTATCTTGCGAAGTGTGTGCTGTCATCCTATGACGTTGGCGCAGAGCTAATGATCTAGGGAGCACATGCTCATTGTTCACTGCCACCTCCCCTGTACATCCGAGAGTTGGATGTGCTGTGGCGTCCCCAATGGGTGTATCCCACATCACTTCTTGTATTTGTTTTCACATGTTGGGTTTTGTTGTGACTCAAGGGAATGGCTCTGGCAAATTGGGGCTGCTAAGTGGGTGGGGGGGTCAAATGTTGTTGATGTGGGAATTGTTCACTGTGATTGCACTGTTACGCTAGCTTTGACATATATTCTTAGCCTACTATTCCTGCCATAGATTGGTCATTCTGCTGTTGGTTTTTTGTCTTCAGATTGCTGATGGATGACAAATGCCCCTGTTTGACGTGGAATGTCCGATGGCTTAATTCCCCCCCAAAAATCTGACAGGTATTTATTTGCCTATCTGCATCGGCACAGGATTCAGATTGCTCTCCTACAGGAGACGCATCTGACCAAGATATCTGAGGCCAAGATTGCCACTAAAACGGCTGGGTACAAACTGGCCTCTTCGTATTCTTCCTATGCCAGGGGGGGTTGTCATTTTTTAAAAACGAGATATCTCATTTACACTAATCAAAACCTATGTAGACGATGAGGGGCATTGTGCTATGGTTCACGGTAAACTGGGGGTCTCCCTGATTACTGTTATTTATGTATACGGGCCCATAGTGGATGAGCCAGAGGTCTTTGTGTGAATCTATGATATATTGCGAAGCTGGCCTGAGGGGACTATTATTAGGGGTGGGCGGAATTTGCGTAGTCGCGCTACGCAAAGCTCAGCAAAATGGTAAAAAGTCCCCGCGAGCACGCAAAAGTTCAGCAAACACACAGAATTGCTTTTTTCGCCCGTTCGCGATGCTGTTTTCCTGTTCACGAATAAAGAGGGGAGAAAAATATCGCGATCACGCATTTTGAAAGCACGAACGAGCAAAAAATTCCATGAAGCTGCGAATCACAGAATATGTAGCAATTCTGCGTTCTCTGCGGAATGCTAAATTACCCAAACTCCACAAATTCCGCGAGCGGAACGGAATTTACCACCCAGGCCTAGCGTATATGGGGGGAGCTGAACACTTAACTGGATCCCTGAATGGATAAATCTATCCTGCCAGGCATCCTCACACCTAAAGTGGCCCAAAGTATTACAAATGCTATGCTAGAATTTAGTCTGGTAGATGTTTGGAGGCTTTGTAATCACACAGCAAAGAGAGGGTACACACGCTACTCCTGCGCATCACAGCTGGTCCTGTTTGGAATACTGGCTGCTAAGTGAAGGGGCAAATTAATGGGTAATTGATATTGCTGCGCTCCCATGCACGCTTTCAGATCACAATTCTGTGCGGCTTGTTCTAACACTCCCAACTAACGTTCGTCGCCCATTTACCTGGAGGCCCTCTTGGACCCCATTTACACCGACACCATCAGAAATCCATAGTTGCTTACCTCCTGAGGCACAGCCGGGAGACGTTTGTTTTTGCTTTTAAATATCGAAAATTACATGTTTTTAACTTCACTCTCCCCCTGATCCCTGCACACGATTACTGTGTGCAGGCACTTGCTGATTGCCTAAAACGAGCGCTGGGAAGATCACAAGTACCGCGCTTAGGGAAAGACCATTTCCCCCCGCCCGGAGCAGGACACGCCCACTCCGAGGCCACGCCCCCTAGAACTTTGAATAAATAGCGCGCCGTCGCGCTGGGCGCTTGTTAGTTGCTTACCTCCTGAGGCACAGCCGGGAGACGTTTGTTTTTGCTTTTAAATATCGAAAATTACATGTTTTTAACTTCACTCTCCCCCTGATCCCTGCACACGATTACTGTGTGCAGGCACTTGCTGATTGCCTAAAACGAGCGCTGGGAAGATCACAAGTACCGCGCTTAGGGAAAGACCATTTCCCCCCGCCCGGAGCAGGACACGCCCACTCCGAGGCCACACCCCCTGGCTTTTTGGTCCATAAGAATGTGTCTGCACAGGAAGCGCAGCGGACGAGCGCAGCGGGCGCGACGAATGCGCGCCGAAGGCGCGCATAAGGCAAGCTCGTCTGCGCTCGTCCGCGCCGAGACCGGGCTAAGGGCCACCCCCCCTGATCCTTCATCTCCACATCCCGCAACCAGCACCTTACCAATAACTTACACTCCGGATCAACTCCTCAGCATCAAACAAACAACCAGGTACCCTCATTTATTACCAAATTTTAACTACAACGATCCTAGGTTCGGACCACTCATGTGTCCCACTTGCACTGAGACGCCACCCATCTCTCCCCCTATACCTCCCCCTCTTGTAACAGCAGCCCTTATCAATGCAAGATCCCTACCAAAACATAAATTTGAAATTGCTGAGTTCATAGACTCGCAACAGATAGATATTCTATTCATCACTGAAACTTGGGGAGACGAGGCCTCTGGCCCTGATTTCAGAGACGCCACACCAGACAACTACTGTGTGTGGAAACTGGACAGACCTATAGGGAAGGGTGGAGGAGTCGCAATCATGTACAAAGATCACCTTAAAATATCTACTACAGATACAACCTATCCTGAATGCGAGGCCCTCCTCTTCTCAATAGGCATATCCAGTAAAGCAACATTTAAAGGTATGCTCATCTACCGCCCTCCAGGATCCAGAGCCAAATTTCTAGCACGCCTGGATCACATAATCGAGACATCTATTGGAGCACCACAGTTCACTATTCTAGGTGATTTTAACTTTCACCTCGAAGTTTCAGAAGACCCTGACACTAAAATGTTGCTTGGAGACTTAGAGACTGCCGGTCTCACACAAATTGTTAAAAAGCCCACGCACATAGCAGGCCATACGTTGGATGGAGTATTCACCAACTATCCCGAAATCTCCATCACAGAGGTCATTCCTCTAATTTGGACTGATCATTCTGCTGTATGCTTCTCTATCCCTATCAAACCCACGCCCCCTAGGCTGTCTCTTTCCCACTCTACTACATTCAGAGACTGGAAGAATTTAAATCTTGAACGTCTCACTCAGATGATTCAGGATAGTCCATCACTTAATGAGCATGATCCCATAGCAGCGTCAGACACTTATACGGAGATTCTGATCGAAGCCTGCAACAAACTGGCTCCTCCTAAAACCTCCCACCGTACTAGAAATCGTTCATCAGCCCCCTGGTTCTCTGAGCCGCTCAGACTTCAGCGTCAGTACTGCAGAAACCTTGAACGGCAGTGGCGCCGTAACTTTAACACATCTGACAAGATTAGTTACAAAAGCGCTCTCATTAACTATAAAAAACTCATAAAAACAGAAAAAACTACATACTATACAAGCCAAATTAATGAGGCGAAAAACTCCTCAGGGAAACTATTTCAAGTAGTAACCTACCTGTCCAATCCATCTGTTCCTCAGTCAGAAGGGTCTCAAGCCCTTTCTGATACATTAGCTAATTTTTTCGAGGACAAGGTTAGAGCTATCTTTAACACATTTACACCTGAGGTAGCGACCATTCCCTCTCATTCCGCAGTTGACACCGGCCCTTCATTCGCAGGTTTTGAACCTACCTCCTGTGAATTTATTCAACCACTGATTGCTCGAACCAAATCCGGCTCACCTTTGGACCCTTGCCCTCCAAACATCCTTAGCCTCATTTCGGAGGTTATTGCCCCTCCCCTAACCACCATCTGCAATGCAATGTTTGAATCCGGTGTATACCCCCCGCAGTGGAAAAAAGCAATAATCAAACCGCTGCTAAAAAAACCTAGTCTAGACCCTCTCCTTCCTGCTAGTTATAGGCCTATTGCCTGCCTCCCATTCCCTGCAAAGATCTTTGAAAAGATCATGAATATTCAGCTGTCAAATTACATCCATCACAATAATCTACTGGATGATACCCAATTTGGGTTTCGACAGGGCCACGGAACAGAGACGGCACTGCTGAAAGCAGCAGATGAGATTAGGTCCACAATGGATAATGGAGGAGCCGCAGTTCTAGTACTCCTGGACTTATCTGCGGCCTTCGACACGGTCGATCACGCCACCTTGATCGACCGTGTCGAAGCCATAGGAATCACATGCAAAGCAAAAAACCTCCTGGCCTCATTCCTGTCGAACCGTCCACAAACAGTGAAACTAGGCAACTTCACATCCCAGACCTTCTCCTTGCCATGTGGAGTACCTCAGGGATCCTCGCTAAGTCCGACACTATTTAATATCTATGTGTCGGACCTGGCGAGGGTCATAAAATCCTGTGGAATCTCCCTCACTACCTATGCTGACGATACCCAATTGGTGTTATCGATACATAATGACGGAATCTCAGTAGCAGCCAATTTCCAAATGGGAATGAAGGCAATAAGCTCCTGGATGTCATCCAACTGTCTTAAACTCAACTCCGATAAGACAGAAGTGATGACATTCGGGAGGCTTCAACCCACCTGGTCCCCTCAATGGTGGCCTCACCAGATGGGACAACCGCCAGAACCTGTGACGAAGGTACGCAATTTGGGCGTTATCTTCGATAACAAATTGACATTCCGGCAACACGTCAATGCTGTGGTTTCTTCTTCCTTCCACGTACTAAAAAGGATAAAAAAACTAATCCCATACCTTCCGTCACATGCAGGTAAAACCTTGATCAGTACACTAGTATTCTCCAAAACTGATTACTGCAATGCATTGTTACTCAATACACAACAAAAGGTTCTTAATAAACTGCAAACTGTCCAAAACGCTGCCGCTAGAACACTGCTATCAATCCTGAGATTTGCATCAGTTTCCCCCTACATCAGACAATTACATTGGCTACCGGTGAGGAGCCGCATCAAGTTTAAGGCTTTATGCATTGCATATAAGGCCATTCACGATCAAGGACCCTTATTCTTAAGAAAAGCCTTCCGACGGCTCGAACATACTAGAACTCTGCGGTCATCCTCAGCGCACCTACTCATGGTACCCCGTACAAGAAGGGCCAACTGGGGCGACAAACGCTTTGCTGTTGCCACGGCCAAAATGTGGAACGCCCTTCCTCTAAACATTAAGATCGCTCCGACCCTTCTTAACTTCAGAAAGCAACTAAAGACATGGTTGTTCCCTGCCTAATTCCCCCCCCCTCCTCCGGAGAGTTCTGCAACTACAGCGCCGAGACACCCTTAGGGTATTTGCGCGCTCTAAAAATCGCAAAAAAATAAAAAAATAAAAATAGAACAATACTTCGAGATTAATGTAGGCACCGTGGAGAGTGCTTCCACTCTCCGGGTAGCCTTTAAAGTGACCTTCAGAGGAGTCCGCAATAGCACCACAGCAGGTATTTTAAAAGATCTTAGGGGGCAGCTTGAAAAGATAGAAGCCACGTTGGCAGACTTTGAGCGTGACTACACTGACAAACCATGTGCCACCACACTCTCTCGCATACATGAATTGGTGATTGAATATGATGCCATGGCGGAGTCTGAGGTATGCTATCTATCGCGTAGACATGTAGCCCGAGCGTATGGGGAGGGTAGGCGACCGGGCCGCAAATTAGCTGCTAAACTCAAATTTCGTGCCGAACATCATCACATAGATAAAATACTTGACGCGCATGGTGGGGAGCACTACACCCCTCAGAAGATAGTGGACCAATTTTGTACCTATTACGCTACCATGTATACATCGCAGGGGACAATGTCTGCTTTGGATCTTGCGGAATATCTGCCAGACATTGCTTGTGCATGGCTGTCGGATGATCACCGCCATTACCTAAATCAGTCGATCTACTAACTGGACATAAAAGCAGCGATACGTGCCTTACCCAATAAAAAAGCGCCAGGGCCCGATGGCCTCACCGATTAATTTTATAAAGACTTTTTTGATTTGGTCACACCCCACTTGCAGGAAATGTACGCGGAGGCACATGAAACTGATATATTGCCGGCGTCTCTCTGTCAAGCGCTGATCATCACCCTACTAAAAAAAGATAAATCACCCGAACATTGCGAATATTATCGGCCCTTATCTTGATGCCAAAATACTCGCCAAAATTCAGGCAACCGGGCTCCAGCCTCTAATGCCTTGTCTGGTCCTCTCAGACCAAACTGGATTTATTCCGGAGAGATTCACGTCCCACAATCTCTGAACTATATTTGCGATGTTTCATGTCCTCGATCCAGAATTGCACGCAGCTGCAGTAATGTTAGTTGTGGCGAAAGCATTTGGCTCCATAGAGTGGAGTTACATGTTCCAAATCCTTCATCGCATGGGGTTTCCTTCAATATTCCTTGGATGGGTGCAACTATTATACTCTGACCCCTCTGCGCAGGTACGTGTGGGAGGACTGACATCAGAGCTGGTTCCGATTGGCAGAGACAACCGGCAGGGTTGCCCCCTGTCACCGCTGCTGTTTGCCATTGTGCTCGAGCCCTTGGCCTGCATGATCCAGCTGCGACACAGAGACACGGCCCTCGGCGACATGGTGCTTTTTATTAGAGAGCCCCGACGCTACCTGGCTCAGGTGCTAAGAGAGTACATCAGATTTGGACTGTTCTCTGGTCTCAATATGAACTGGGACAAATCGGTAATAATAACACTGACATCCATTACTGATCCACCAAGTATGAAGTACCCTCTGGTCTGGACAGTAGAAACAGTTAAATACCTGGGTGTCTGGGTGCACAGGGATCCCAAGATTGTCGTAAAAGAAAACTATGGCAGAGCTTGTGTTTCTCTAGAGCAACAATTTGACAGGTAGATTGCACTGCCACTATCCCTAGCCGATCATATTGTGGTTATCAAAATGGTCATTCTCTCAGGTTTTTTAATACTTATTCTGCAATATTCCCATAAAACTAACACAGCAATTTTTTAACACCATGCAGGCTTCTCTGCTTAGACTCATCTGGGGAGGCAAGCAGGCTAGAGTGGGCTGAGCTATACTTTGTGCTCAAGCACAGTATACATACTACTGGTTCCGCACTCACGTTTATACCCCACACATGGTGGAAGAAGATGATGATGCTAGTCCGGTTCCGCTACCCGGCATCATCACACATGCACGTCGTGGCATGCCGAAACATGAAATCAATACATTAGACATGACTATTGTGGCCTGGCAATATATAGGCAAACTTGCAACTAAGCTCCCTTTTTACGCCCCGGCACTGCCACTGATACATCATGCTGCGCTTTCGGTAACACAAGAGGAGGGCCCATTAAGGTCATTAAAGGAGGCGGGTATTGATACCTTGCAGGACCTTTACCCGGATGGGAGTTTCATTACCCCTGAGAGGCTCCAATATATCACTAACCCTACACCACTATTTCAATTCACTGTGCATAGACTTAGGCAAGCTATCCGAGCTCATTACACTACATATCCAGCCGAACTGCCAACCCTGCATGCTCCACAATTATTATTGGTTGAGCGCACACGGAAAAAGCTGGTTACCAAACTCTATAGGGCCTTGCGGGATGAGAGAGCTGTGGATTCGTATGGAAGTTTCACCCACTGGAATAACAGAATGATGCCCCACCTGACGCCATCAGAGTGGGAACACATATGCAATCTCACTAGTACCCTCACGCCAAACGGTAACCTGCGCATAATACATTTTAAATACATTCATCAGGTCTATCACATGTCATCCAGATTGCACAGGTACGGCCTACGTGACACTAGCAAATGTAAGTGATGCAGCCAACTGGACGCTGACTTCTGACACTTAGCTTGGGACTGTAGGCTAGTGTTCATTTTTTGAGAGGAAGTGGTGAAACAGACACAGAAAATGGCAGGGGTTGAATTGCAGTGTAAACCGTTGGTTTGTTTACTATGCTATGTTCCTCAGCTGAAGGGAACTCTGGGCAAATTTGTGCGAATTGCATTATTGATGGCCAAACTCCGGGTGGCTCTGACTTGGGAGAGCTCATTTGCCTCGAAAACGGCACACTGGGTGAAAGATATGGTATATTGTAAGGAGAACCTCAAATTATATGCAGAAGAACTTCCAACATCATCTAAACCTAAAGACATTTGGGAACCATTACGCCAATATCTCCAACAGCAAGCACAAACCAGCTCCCAGGCCACAGCAGACTGATGTAACTATATGCAAGTGACTTTATATTGTGGACTTTATTATGCATATGCTCAAATGTCTAGCATTACTGATACACGGTAACGGTCAATCACAGGTTGTTTGTATGGTTATTCAAAGTTTGAGCTGCCTTGCATGGCAATACTGATGCATATATAATTTTGAACCTTCAATAAAAAATTGTAAAAAAAACAAAAATGTAAGAAAAGGGACGGTTAGAAACTGGAAGGTGGGTGCTCTTGCCGAGTCGACATGGCAGTACCAGACTGTACACAGGCTCTGCAATGGTCGGCCTGAGCTACATTTACAGGCTGCTTATGTGGGTTGCACAATTAGTGGCCCAGTGCACTGTACTAGGGACTGACCAGTAAATCAAATATGCCAATCATGGAATCAGCAGTTCATATTAACAATTGACAAGGGGAGCCGTTGCACTTTAACAATGAACAGCAGTGAGAAAGTGTGAAGAGACACTAAACCAGCAAAAACAGAGTCAACTCCAGGTGGTCAGAAAGCAAAAAGACAGAGGAAACACGCCAAAAGATGCCAAGTCTAACAACCCTCATTTTACAAAATTGTGTGATCCTAGGCAATTGTTTTATTTCATATCACACATGAAACACCTTGAAATACATGAGTTTGGGATGTACGTTGTACAAAACATTCTCATATTTGACTTTATAACTATCAGGCACATGCATCAAGGTAGGATTTTGCGAGTCCTTAATTGTGATTATTAAGGAATCACAATTAAGTACTCGCAAAAGCCTATGCATGTAGGAATCGCTATCAAAATGGCGATTCCTACACATTCCTTATTTGCGACTCGCAATTTGCAAGTCGCAAATAAGGAATGGCTTCCCATTCATTCCTATGGGCCTACAGGCCCATAGGAATTAGGAATGAATGGGAAATTGCATGCACAATTTGCGAGTACCAATAGGTCCTTGCAAATTGCGCATGCAATTTCAGGGTGCAAGTGTGTCAAAAGGACACCCTGTTGCACCCCTGAAATTGATCTGTGCACATATGTTGCGCTCACATGCCCTAAGGGCATGTGTGTGCGCAACATGAAACTTTTTTTGCAAATTACCATGAAGTTCAACTTCATGGTAATTTGGGTCGCCTATTAGCGAAATCGCTATTCTGAAGTGGTTCTTGCATTGCATTTAAGGAAAAGCAAATTGCGATTCCTTAAATGCAATCAAATTTTGAAAAATCACAATTAATTGCGATTTTTTTAAAGTGCGAGTGGCAAGTTGTTTCATGCATCGCAAAAGCTAATTTTGCGATTGCAAACGGCTGATTTTTGCGATTTGCACTGTTTGCGATCGCAAAAAGCTTTGATGCATGTGCCTGTGAATGTTTTCCATGTATAGCAACAACCCAGGCCACCAAAAGGGGGCACATGAAATCTGCCTTGTCTCTTAATTCACTATTGACATTGTTCTCCGGCAGTGGAAGCATGAATGCTTCCATGTTTGTGTTTGAAACTATCTGTTTTAAAAATTCCCTCTCAATGCAGTGATACAATCTTTTGTTCTAAATTGAAAAGCTTTGCGATTTGAATGAAATAAGGTTTTTTTAAATTTGAAGAGACTTTTATTATTTCTCGAAATGTTTGCTACAAAATCAAGTAGTTCCTAAGCTTATTTGGTACAGGACACCTTCTTTACTTGCATTCCTGATTGCCAGTTATTTTACCTTCTTTCTATTTGAGTGTAGTACAGGGTTAGGTAGACAGCAGCACTGGGCTGGGGGACGCATGTAAAGATCATGGGGGCCTCCAGCGGCCTCCAGCCCGTACTCTGAGTAGCACTGCATTAGGGCGTACCATAGGGGTGACTTACTATAACAAAGGAAGATTTAGGCCTGGCAAGCAGTTTATGTTGACAGGTCATAGAGGCAGGATAAAACTACACACACAGACTGCTGTGGCATGCCTTAGGCATGTTTTACAGTGCTACTTTAGTAGGTGGCACAATGGGTGCTGCTGCCTTCTAGTAGCATTTAATTTATAGGCCTTGGGTACAGCTAGTACAATTTTCTAGGGACTTAAAAGTAAACTAAATATGCCAATGAGGTGTATACCAATGATACTGTGTTTTACATGAGCACACAATTACTTTAACACTGGTTAGCAGGAGAGAATTGCACAGAGTCCGAATGCCAACAAAAAAGAGTTCCCCAAAAATCAGGAAGTGAATGCCAAAAAGTATGGGGTCTATCACTCCAATGGTGTTAGGCCAAATGGAAAGGTTTTCAGATGCTTCAAGGAAATGCTTTATTGGGCACAGCAACCAACTGTTGGAAAGTGGTTTATCAATCAATCAATAAATTGAATCTTTATTCAGATATGAATATATGAATATATCCATAAAAGCACAGGTCAAATAACAGCAAAAGAATACATTAAATTATAAAAATACATAAAGCTAAAAGAAGCAGCAACATCATAAAAAGAAGGAGAGGTTCCCAATAGGGACCTGTAAACACAGATCAAATAGCAGCATAGAATACATTGGACTATAAAAGTGCAATCAAATGAATGACAGTCCAACATCATAAAACAATTCCAAAAAAATGGACATGTAGGATATACATGAATACTATCTCAACAAGTATAAGAGTTAACAATTAGGCGCGACATGATCATAAATTACAGATTAATACACTCATTAGAAACATGCTTCAATGAACGCTCATTGAGGCAAGCACGCAAACTGCCGCTTTCAAAAAAGATCCCACGCGAAAAATTAAATCATCCTCTTCCAACGTAAGAATTTTTGTGTAGGCTGCCTTATGATGAATAGTGGCAGTTTCTGTTAAAAAATGGAATCAGATAAAAGTTGCAAAAAATTAGAAAGTGTAACATTGATTGGTTACTACGATCATCGCAGGGACATAGCAGTTGATCAAGGTCAGCATTGTACCCTAAGGGGAATCAAAGCAAAAATGTCAAAGTACCTGCCCTTAGGCGAAACAGCAATCCTCTCTCCCAACGACCTATGGTTTTTAAAAGGTAACTTGATGGCAAATGTGACGACAAATGGGATGCATCCACTAAGAACATATACATGGCGACTGAGGTTTTCTGAGCCTCCTTTTCATAGCTTACATTACTGTATTGTGCGTATAAAGCCTCCTGTAGGGATGTTTTGTTTATGTGCACCATGTCAGTTGGATTTAGAAAGAGATGCTCAAGATTCACGCTGTTTAGGCTCTCTCTTAAAGCGACCAGTCAGGGTATGTCCCTGCCCTTTTCAAATTTGAGACAATCTATCAATCAATGAATCAATGAATCATTTGTTAAGCATGACTACTCACCCATAAGGGTCTCAAGGTGCTGGGGGGGGATTAGCAGGCTCCAGTCCATTAAGGGGGGGTCTGTTGAAGAGCTAGGTTTTGAGGTTTCTTGCGAAGATGGGGAGCGATGTTGTTTGTCTGAGGTGGAGCAGAAGGGCGTTCCAGGCTCTGGCCGCGAGGAAGGAGAAAGAGCGCCCTCCCAATCTGGTCTTTCTGGTACAAGAACCGCGGTGTAGGAGAGCTGGGCTGATCGTAGGGTCCTCTGGGGTGCGTGGAATTTGAGTAGGCTGTTCAGGTATGCTGATCCGGTGTCATGAAGGGCCTTGTGGGCGTGGGTGAGCATCTTGAAGGTGACTCTAGCTTCGATGGGGAGCCAGTGGAGTGTGCGCAGGTGTTGGGAGATGTGGCAGTGTCTTGGCAAGTCAAGGACCAGTCTTGCGGCGGTCTTCTGGATGTTCTGTCGCTTGCTGGTGAGGTCTTTGTTTATTCTGGCGTAGAGTGTGTTGCCATAGTCAAGTCTGCTGGTGGCGAGGGCATGAGTGACATTCTTTTTGTGCTCGAGGGGGATCCATTTGAAGGTCTTACGTAGGAGGCGGAGGGTGTGGAAGCAGGAGGATGCGACAGAGTTGATATGGTGGTCCATTTTGAGCTCGGAGTGCAGGATGATTCCAAGGTTACGTGCATTGCCCGTGGGGATGGGTGGGCTTCCGAGGGCAGTGGGCCACCGGGTGTCATTCCAGGCATCGGGCTGTGGGCCCATGATGAGTACTTCTATTTTGTCAGTGTTGAGTTGTAGGCAGCTGCTTTTCACCCATTTGATAACAGCTTCCATGCCTTCTTGAAAGGTGTGTTTGGCTGCGTTGGGTTCATTTGAAAGGGAGAGGATGAGTTGGGTGTCGTCTGCGGATGAAACAATGTTGAGTCTGTGGGTTCTGAAGATGGGGGCGAGTGGAGCCATGTAGATGTTGAAGAGCATGGGGCTGAGGGAGGATCCCAGGGGGACTCCACAGGTGGTTGGTGTAGGGCCCCATTGGAAAGGAGGGAGTCTGACCCGCTGAGTTCTGCCAGAGAGGAAAGAGTGGATCCAGTTGAGGGCCTTGTCCCGGATCCCTGCATCATGGAGCCTGCATGTTAGGGTGCGGTGAGAGACTGTGTCGAATGCCGCTGAGAGGTCGAGGAGGATGAGGGCTACAGTTTCTCCTCTGTCCAGTAGGGTGCGGATGTCGTCTGTTGCAGAGAGGAGGGCTGTTTCCGTACTGTGTTTTTTTCCGAAGCCGGATTGGGAGGAGTCAAGGTTGTTGTGCTCTTAGATGACTGTGGCAAGTTGGCTGTTGATGGCTTTCTCGATGACTTTCGCTGGGAACGGGAGCAGGGAGATGGGTCTGTAGTTTTTGAGGTCGGTGGGGTCCCCCGATGGTTTCTTCAGGAGGGGGTTGACATAGGCATGTTTCCAGTCATCGGGGAACATGGTGGTTGCCAGGGAGCGGTTGATGGTGTGGCAGACCATGGGTGCGATGTTGTCGGCGTCTCTGTTGAAAATGTGGTTGGGGCAGGTGTCTGTGGGGGCCCCAGAGTGAATTGACTTCATTATCTTCAGTGTGTCTTCAGTGGAGAGGGCTGTCCAGTTGTCGATCGCTGTCGGGTTGGTTGGTGAGGGTTCAGTGTGTTGGTTGTCTTCATCGAAGTCAAATCTATTATTACATCTCTGGTGAGAGTCGCTGCCTGGTTTTTCCAGATTTAAAGCCAGAATGTAGCTGGGCGAGCCCTGATATAATCTTCAACGTATGACAGTTTCAATTCCTTGTGGAAAACATACCGTGAAGAAGAAATCGGGGCTCCCATAAGTTTACGGCAAAATCTATTTTCCTCACCCTGGATGCTACTACAATTTGTGAAGCCCCAAACTTCAACACCATATGTTGCAGTGGGGATACACTGTGATTTAAAAATGTTGCCAATAGCTAAAACCACCTCTGCCTATTTGGGTTACGGAAGGCAGAGGATTGAGTTGATGGCTTTTGAAAACTTGCTCCTACAATGTGCCACATGATCAACCCAGGAACCATTGGCTGCGAATACCAACCCCAAATAGGGAAAAGTGCAAGTGCGATGTAAACATTCAGTACCTAAAGAGTTTGTATTGATAAGGTGCTTTTTCACAACACAGGTCATTAAAAATTATTTTTTAACATTTGTACAAAGATCTTAGTTACCCATAAAATCTACAAAGCCCTGAACTAAAGGCATAATGCATTGGGTGTGCGACCCATTAGGACCGCATCATCAGTGTACAGTAGGGCAGGAAGTATATTGCAGTTAATTCTAGGGACATCGTTAGTAAGTATAATCAGTGAGTTGTGTAGGTCATTGATAAATAAAATGAAAAGGAGAGTGGCCAGGACACACCCTTGCCTGACCCCAATACCGATATTGATGTCCTTTGAAACATCCCCGCCCTTATTGATCCTCACCCGAGCTTTCAGGTCCTCATGTAAATAGGCTAAAAAATGAATTAAAACCTCATTCAACACATATTTTAAAAGAATCGACCATAAGCGTGACCTGTTAATATAATCAAAGGCCGAGGTAAGATCCATAATTCCAAGTAAATAGGAGATTTCTGGGGTATGGTATATTTTCCAATGATCAAGTTAAGGTTTAGACACTGTTCGACTGTGCCTATTTTACTTCTAAAACCTAACTGACAAGAATTTAAAATGTGTTCTTCCGCAGTCCATAACCTAATCTTGTTAAACAGGATCCTCCCGAGAATTTTCAATGTGTTATCGATCAGGGAGATAGGTCTGTAACAACTTAGATTGGATCTATCGCCTTTTTTAAAAATTAGAATGATAATGCTGGAAAACCATGTGCTTGGAATCGTAGCATTAGTTAAATTATTAAAAACATTTATTAAAAGAAGCGCCCAAAACTCGGGTTCATATTTAATAAGATCAATACGAAATGCATCAGGGCCAGGAACTTTATTGCCCAAACTTTGATGAATGGCATCCTCTACTTAAGAAAAATATATCTGATTCCCAGAAGCAATTTGATTCTTGTACAGATACTTATTTTGTAATGGGGCTAAATAAATCTGGGAGAAATGGGCTTCCCATGCTTCACTAGTTATATTACAGCTTATTGGAGTTAATGTGCGGCTCATGGACCTAATATCTTTAACTGCTGCCCAGAAGCCATTCCCATTTTTAAGTCTGGCAGCACATACAAGGTTGTCCCAATGCTCTTTTATAATCTCATCTTTTCGTAAGATGGTTGTAGCCTTATATTGTTGCCTCGGACTTTTAATTAGGGTAAGGACTCTCAGGCTCTTTATGAGTGCTTTAGGGAGCTCTCTATTTACTACAGAGCAATCACTGTTGAACCATCTCAGTCCATGGTGTGATTCCGCTATAGACCTAGATATCATTAGTTTGATTCCCCCACAGAGTTTATTAAAAGCATCAATTACCTCAGGATTATGATCAATTGGTGACAAACAGATGTCAATGAGTAGCGTGTGTTCACTTACCATTCTAAAAAATAAGTCATTGTTGTCGACGCCTCGCCAAATCATTCTTAAGTTGTCAGTAGAAGATGCTAAATTGCTTGCCCCGCAGTCTTTAGCAAATTTTGGTCCAGGGGTGATTCTCAATGTTAATGTAATGGGATTCTGGTCGCCATGAACAGTTGGTATAACCTCTGCTTTTAAGAAGCAATCTTCTAAGGTGGCAGATATAAAAACATAATCAATGATGGAAGCGCTGCCTCGGCCTCTATATGTTGGCACAACATACTTATCCTTAAGGGGTACTGCCGCTATTTCCAAAACATTAGATATGTTATTATTGGACAAATGCTCCAGTAATTCTATCCCCCTATTACATGAAGGCACATTAATGGAGGAATCCGTGTCTAATATGTTTCCTCTGGAAATCCTGGCATTGAACTTGCCACCCAGACAAATACCAGCTAATTTGTCATAAACCTTTCTCATCTAGTGTCAGAGGGGTGCCAGTCTGTCATGATTGTCTAGACCAGACAGTGGGGTTAACCTATTGTGCATAGTTGAAATAAAAGTGTCATTCGTTTTTAACCCCAAAATTGGCTTATAGAAATAGCCCAACGGCAATGACCAGATGTGGGTTGATTTGGTAGTGTTTAAGTACTGTAACATCATTAATGATCTTACCAATGACGGGATTCAGAAATTAATGACTATGCAGTATCCCTCGATATTCTTTAAGGATGAGCCAACCCACCCAACCCTGCATACCATGATGATTTCACTGATGTGTGCCACCCGAAACCCCTTGTGTTTTACGAGCCAATCAACACTTGTTTCACAGTTGGTCCCATGTTTCAACCTGATTTTTTCTAAGAGGAGGTACCCCTGCTAGGACCAAGACATAAGGGCATGCTGCCGGGGGTAGACTTAGTACCTCCCTTCCAGCCTCTAGAATTTCCAAACTCATGGGAACTGAAACGCCCTCACGTTGTATACCACCCCCTGGATTAACTCTGTCTGAAACACTCCAGGGCATAGCACTAGAGGCTGATGGAGTGTGTAGGGTTGTAACGGGGAGAGTGCTAGCAGTACCAACATTAGGTGGATTATCCTGAACAGTAGTTGATTCTAGTAGGAAGCATTCCTTAACTTTACTGCAGGTATCACAGGTACCTGTAGGTGAAATAGGTATTGGCGCTTAGGACTGTTGATTGGAATTAAGCACGACAATAGTTGGAAAATTAGAATTCACCCCATCGGGAGTAAAAGGCTTGGGAGTTTTAATTTGTAAACCTAATCTGTTAGTCAAGGTGTCCAAGCGATCTAAACATTTCCAGAGTGTGGTGAAATTTGTATCGATTAAATCTTTAATATGCTCACATACAGAGTCCACAATGATGTCAACGAAGGTATCGCCGGGTCTGCTGCAAGTGGAAGGGGTGGTTACAACGTCGGTTTGAGTGAAGATGCATTGGCTTGGTTTCTTGGTCGAGATATGCTCGACAGTGAACTCGACAATCTCCGCATTTGTGGAGGGCCCTGTATCCACAAGCTCAGGCTGATGCAGGGTAATTTAGCACAAGGAGGTTGTTTCCTTTTTGTACAAATGGGTTTGGCCATCTTCCTTTTGCGTTTGGCCCCTGGGGCTGCGCAAATTGTAGGTGGGTCCGGATTTAATGGGGAATCAACAGTACTTTCTCCATTACAAGTTGCATTAGATAAGTCCTCATTATTATAACTAAGTCCAGAAGGAAGTAGAATGCTCAAGGCGGTAGCCTGCATACTGGGAGTCGAAGGGGAACCAGCTCGGTCAGTTGGGGCCACCCCTGTCTTAAGACCAGTCTGTGATGCCACAATTCCCAGGGACATGTGCCTTTCCGTTAGCTCGATCTCGTTAGCAACTATTTTGACAGCCCTTTCCAGCATACTGTCTATACTTGCGACGGGACAGGGCCAGGGTATCCTGATACGTTTCTCCATGATGAGTTATGTGACAACAGTTATAACTTTTAATTGGAGTGACACTCACCTCAATAGGTTTGGTGGTTGACAAGTGAAAGAGGGGCGGCCCAGCCAGCCTCGTCCTGTCGCGGACGGGCACAGACGGGCCCGTCTCCCGGGCACGCCCGCATGCATCCCTGACTGCGGGAGCACTGGGGAGATCTTGTAGGCGCCTCCAGGAACGAAAATGACGTTGGCGGCTACGCTGCCACAGGAGAAGCTGGGGAGTGTAGTTCTGCACTCTCCCAGTCCCGGTCTCTGCACCTTCTTCATCTCTGGCCCCCAATGGAGTGAGAACAGCAGATGGTGGCAACAGGGCTACTCGCCCTGCGGGAGCCCTGGGGAGATCTTGTAGGTGCCTCCTGGTGCGAAAATGACGTTGGCGGCTACTCTGCCGCAGGGATGCTGGGGAGTGTAGTGCTGCACTCTCCCAGTCCCGGTCTCCGCACCACCTTCACCTTGGGCCCCCAACAGAGTAAGTACAGCAGATGGTGGCAACAGCAACAGGGCTTCCAGTGGTTTATTAGTAGTGATAATTAGTGGCTTACTACTGAAAATAAGGCCACAAACACAATAAAAGGTTCAGTTAGGGCCTCAATAAATTATTGAAATACTCTCTAGTGCTTTATAGCATATAGCACCAACTTGAGACATCTGGTTGCGCTTGATGGGGCAAACATAAAGTTTGAGGCCGACCACGATGGAGCTCTTGTCAGATACACAAAGCAGGGGGCTTTGGTAAAAATCTTACCTTCGCACTTAGGACTTCATTTACTAGTCTGGTGGTCCCCGGACTGCCAGACTCGCGGGGGCACGGCAGTGGCAGTCTTCCGACCACCCTATTACAATTAGGGTGGTCAGACTGCCATTGCCCAGCCGCTAGGGAACCGCTGTTCCCCAGAAGTGTTGCAGCAGTATAGAGGCAGTCAAGCGAGGCTACTCTTCAGGCTGGGATTGCATCAACATCATCGGCTTGGTTTTCTGAAAATGCCCCGGTCAAATTTAGTTCAGGAAATCTACTGGGCCTCTAAACCTCCCTGTCCTATTATATACTAGGGACTTATTGGTAGTTTGAATCCCCCTTGCCTTATTATATACTGGAACTTTCAGAGTTCTCTCATTGCCAATTGAAATTATACGTAACCATGTAATTTTAATCAGAGCACAGGCCCTGGGTCAGGTTAGCAGAGCCCAGGATACAGACAACCAGCACCTAGTAGTGAATATGGGGGCAAAAGTGGGAGGACACTGCAAACAAGTCCTGATTTCTCACAGCAACATACTGATTGTGTGTCTAATACTGTGCTAACTTATGCATCACAATCCACTGAGTCAAAGAGTGATAAACATATGAAACCAGATAATGGGCAATCATAAATGTACTGAATGATTGCGCAAATAATTGTTCTTCTAGATGGCTATTTTGATGCAACCTCAACGCTTCACCCACATTTTTGAGATGTACTCTTGTTACAAAGTTTTGCATATGACTTGCAGTCCCATCATTCAGAACTTCTGGGATGCCAATTTTCAAATAATCCACTTTGTTAAACAAATGTTTATCAGATCCAGGAGCCTTGTATTTATCAGAATAAGCCTTAAACTTGATATCCTTCATAGCTGAGACCTTACATTATTAATTCTGTATTAAATATACTCTTGGCACGGAAGGATAGAAAGTAGATCATACACCCTTTCTTTGTTGGGTTCAAGAATTAATATGCTGCCTGTATTTGGAACGTTCAATTGAGTAATCAAAATACACTTTTCAGTACTTAGAAAAGTGGGTACCTGCTCTGTAAATGTATGGAAAACATTTGTTTTTTCATTACTCACTTTCTCTTTGTTCAGTCTTCTGTTGTAGTGTTGGCCTAAAAGCAATATTGTGAAATGGCTCCTATGGGAAGGATGTTTTGTTTATTATTGTATGTTCATTATTGTGTTGAACACTTTTGTGAGATAGTGGATTATTACTTGAGATGGATGATAGTCCTCCACAAGTAATAATGTCACTATTCCTGTAAGGTCCAGTAAAGGTTCCTGTAATGCAAACCTGAGCTCAAGCTCTGGTAGCTGTGGCACAGAGTAAACAGGCTTAACATAAGAAAATGTGTTAAGTATTTCGGAGTACCAAAACAGTCGAAAACATGACACAATATAAATTTCACTACAATTCATAAAAAAAGAGAATATTCTAACCAGCAAAAAAACACCAAAATGGCAGATATCCAATAGGAGGAACCAGAGATAGGATTTTTAAAAGTTTTAAATAAATAAAAATTGGTTTCTAGAGGCTTTAGCAGGCTAAAGGTTACATCTACATTTTAAAAGCACCTTTTGTGAAATATGTGTTACAAATCAGTTTTTTCAAATACATTGGATTTGTTATACATATTTTAAAGTCCACAAATTAATGTTTTACCTGGTTCCTAGGTGGAGAAAATTATACTAACTTCTATAAAGTATCCTAATGTTTCCTATGCTTTTGCAGTGAAAATAGCTTTCAGAGCATTGTCTCTGTAAGGACATGCTTAATATTAAACTTTTACATGTCCTAATTGTAAATATCGTGCACCCTGCCTTATGGGCATTTAAGGCCTACTTAGGGTTGACGTTAATATTTAAAAAAAGGGTTTAGACCTGTCAAAAGGGGTTGATTTAACAGATCGAATTGGCAGTTTAAACCTGCGCAGCCAAGCTACCAGTGGCAGGCCTGCACTCAAGTTTGCATCATCACTTTAGTGGTGGCACAATATGTGCTGTAGTTCAAAAGTGACATTTAAATTACCAACCATGTGTACATTATGTTCTAGATACTAGGGATTTAAAGGTAAGTTAAATATGACGATCAGAAGTATAACCAAGTTCAACATGTTTTACGAGTCAAAGCACAAACACAGGGGCCTGTTTAGTAGAGTCTCAGAGCAATGAGTCAAAAATCCAGCAGCATCAGTCCAAAACACATGGACATGCAAAAAAGCCATTTCCTACAATTTTGATCACAGCAATTGTCATTGTGATTATACTTACTACTACTTTCCCTTTTTATTTTAGTTCCAGCACAGCATATCTTTTGTGAACACTTCATGTTTGGGTTTTCCCTATGTGTTTCTTTCAACCTGTGAACACCTCCATTAGAAATGCTGCATTAATGATAGGCTGCGTAACCGGCCAGATGGGCTTCACTGTTGTCGGATGACACTGCCTGTCACCACCAACAAACTTACAAGCCATGTGGACCTTATTTGTACACTGCCTACCATAAAAACCTGCCTCATGTAAAAGAACTCCACTTGGATGAGTCAATCAATATGCCAATAAAATGTAAACATTCTAAAAGACAATTAATAATTTCATACATCTCAATTGGTCATTTTAATGAGTGATTTCTTATTTGCGATATTTAGTTTACATTTTATGTAATTTATCTTTGCTTTGTGTCTGTTTATTTTATTATAAAATAACAAAAGACAATAAAAAAAAAATATTTCATGCATCTGACAGCCCTTTAATTCTATAGTTCCCTCTCACATATAATGTATCTAAATTCCAGATTATTTCCGAAATAAAACGGAACCCATGAGGGGAATCATAAAGTGAATACTAAACACCCACAAGCCACGTAACCTACAGCTCATTCATTTTAATCCCACCATTCTATGGAACTCAGCGCTAAGCTTAATACTCTTGAAACCTACACCTGATCTTTTGAAACCTCTCTTCTGGATGGCTGATTAATAGATTTCTGACCCATCTACAACATTCACATACAAATTCACCGACCAATCAGAGAAAGGAGCTTTTTTGCCAACAACCTTGAAACGTCCATCCACCTTTTAGCATAAATACCTTAATTGCAATAACAATTTAATACTTCTCTATTGAGATACCGCATCAGAAACCTGGGTTTCATTTAAATCTGTGCAATGTTGATGAAGTTCTCTCCCCATCAACATTATGTCTGCTTGCCTAATTTAAGTTCAGGAAGACCATAGTTTGACAACGGCAGGGAGTACTCTGTGTTCACAATAGACCCATGGAGTAAGTCATTCGTTTGACAATATGCCCCCTCAGCTAATTTAGATTGGCGCACATACAGTTGTGTTTCAATACCCATCACTGCCAGGAAAATCATGCCCAGGAAGGCCATTCAAAAGTTCACAATGCCTTCCTAACAATGGGAGGAAACTCCCACAATAAAAAGGGCAATTTTCTTAATTTTCAAAAAGAAAATACTGCTGTTTGATTTTCATTTTGGAAAAAAAAAGCTCTACTTTTGACGTGTGCTCCCCCATGTTGATGGAGCTGCCCATCAAGCTTACAGTGCATTGTCAGGAACAGCCATGAAAGCAGTTTTATCAATGCTGGAAATGCCCGCAGGACCAGTGAACGTTTTTAAATTTGGCAGGCTGGGACTCTGTCAGGGTGGTGGAGTACTTTACTCCATTACCTTGACAAAGTTAACCCGGTTATCTGTCCTTAAGAATGACACCAACATGTACCACTCAGCGTCAGGACTAAATAAACATGCTTGCTTTGCTTTGAAGCTCATCCAAAAATATAATTATTGTTTAAAGTGTGACTTACCTTTATTGAAGAGAAGCTGAAAGAGTGTGATATGGCCCCTCTAACCTAACTTGTTAGAAGGAAGGCTATCGCTCTCATGCATAGGCCAAGAAAGATTCCCCATAAGAATTCAGGTGACCCACTGCTAACAGTATCTTAAACTGTAAGGGATATTGCCATGTACAATGCTATGATAACTTACTGGTCGATCTTAGAGATTTCAGTAGGGACCTTTGAGCTAATAATCCATTTGATATCTCTATTGCCTTGGATGAAAGCCCATCATGAAATCTTGAAATGCCGATAAATGTTAATACTAACTTACTGCATGATGTGGACTCATAATAAAGTCAGGGGTTGTCCAAGTCCAATTGCCAGTTAGAAAGAGCATTACTTCCATTTTTAAATGTGAGAATGAAAAGGACAATTGCTACACGTCAAAGAAAGCCATAAAATAAGGCTAGGGCTGTCTCGTTTTTCAGATCTTCCTTCGTGTGCCTTTGATCCAAAAATGTTTCTAAAGGAAGACTAATGCCAAGAGAGAGGAAAATGCAATTATAGCAATCCTTAATCTGTATAGTAACAATATATAATTTCTTACTTTAGACTGAGTTATTTGATACTGTGTACAATAAGAGTGCTAAAAGATTTGCAACTCACTGCCCTAATCATAAGGAATGACAAATAGGCATTGATTATTTAAGATTAGTCTTTGTTTCTGACTCACTGGTCTGCTGACCCTCGGTCCTACCTAAAAACTACTACCAACCTCTAATATGTCCCACAGACAGATCGTGACAGCAACATCTAGCACAGCTACCCATCATATGGAGGACTCAATGTGAGTTAAATAAAAGAAATGTTACATTTGCTCGTTTTTATCTCCAGGAGGAGATTGGTGGCTAACGAGGACTCAAGATACAACTAACTAACTATCTATCTATCTATCTATCTATCTATCTATCTATCTATCTATCTATCTATCTATCTATCTATCTATCTATCTATCTATCTATCTATCTATCTATCTATCTATCTATCTATCTATCTATCTATCTATCTATCTATCTATCTATCTATCTATCTATCTATCTATCTATCTATCTATCTATCTCCCTACCTACCTACCTACCTACCTACCTATCTACCTATCTGTCTGTCTGTCTGTCTGTCTGTCTGTCTGTCTATCTGTCTGTCTGTCTATCTATTTATCTATCGCTATATATATATGTAATAATAATAATAATATTCCACATTTGTAAAGCATGAACAATCACCCGTAAGGGTCTCTAGGCAAAACCGCTGGTCCAATTAGTATGCTGCGCAGTCTAGCTCTGACTGTGGCGGTACGATTGCGGTATTTAACATTGCGGCTGTTGCTGCTGCCAGCAGCACCACCGCGATGCCCAAAAAAGCATGTCCAGCATATCCCTGCACTGCATGGCAGGCACTGCACAGTGCCTGTCACTAGGTACAGGGACATGGTACCCACCCAGTGCACCCACACCTCTCCCAAACACATTGGGGACCCGCAATGGGCCCCCAGAGACATTCTCCGCATGCCTTTCCATGGCGGTTCCACCGCCACGGAAAGGCTGGCTACCGCCGGCATCATAATCATGCCGGCAGAGCATGGCCCTTCACTGGCCCCATTTTAGCTGTCCAGCTCTGCCCGCCAGGCAAGTGTGCGGACTGTTACTGGCGGAAAAGTGGCGGGCGGAAAATCTCACCGCCGCTGTCGTCGCCGCCATGCTAATGGGACCGGTGGTTTTCTGGGTTGCGATCGCAGGCGGATGACCGCCCACCAGCCCGGTGGCGGCCATCCCACCGCCATCCTAATAGACCCCTTAGTTACTGCATCGTAAACGCATGCAGAAGAGTGTAGACTACATGAAAATGCCTATTTGAATAACATAGGTTCCTATTTACTAAGTTTCTATGGTGTATTTTTTAACATGAAATAGAAGTGTGAAAGTGATGATTCACATGTTATAGAAGTTCCATTAATCCATTCTCTTTTGAATAATTGTGTTTGTGAAGAATTAACAGAACTAAATGTAAATTAGATAACCATCTGAATGTTTATTAAAAAGTTTGGTTCTAACACTATTTTTACTCATGTTAAATTATGCACCAACCAAGAAAAAGAAATGGTACGGCATGTTTATGCTAATTCCAATTTCACTGAAATTTTCAGAGAATTATCTTCATACATGTACTAATAAGAATTCCTAGAAAAGACATAGTTACTTTACATTTTGAAATAACTTCATATGCTGGTACTTTTGAAATGTGGTAATGTGCCATAGTTACACATGCTAATTGCAATGAAATTAAAATGCGTGTAAGTAACATAAAACTAAGGAAGAAATGTAAGGTTTTATAAACTTTTGAATGAAAAATGCATTTCATGAACTAAAATTCTATTTAGGCTTGCATTTTCTTTCTCCTGCTTGACTCTATTCTTATGAGAAGCACAGACATTTGCAATGTGGGATGAAGCTATGTTTCACAAAAAGAGTTCCTATGCACATACCAGGATAATTTGCAATTATAGTGTTACTTCGGAAACATCTGTTGTCAGAAACTGTCCTTTTCAACTCACTCATGAGCCTGTGCTAAAAGACAATTGTTCACACTCTTTCTTTTTTTATAGTTTGATATATCACGTAAAGATCTCCACCTTTCTCTCATAATATGTGTCTCTTTCTGCTATACGACTGAGTGGTCTGCTCAGATAAGGTGACCCAGGAGGTGTCACCCCTGAACTTGGGAAATTATATTACATGTTGGATTGATGATAAGGATGCCATTCTTTCAACACTTTGCCACCTTTCCACTGAGTATTTCTTCCTTGCGGACTGAGATACATCTTTTTTTCTTGCAGACTCTACTAGCTTTCCTTGGTCTAACACATACACTGTGTGCACTGTTTCCAGAGTCCTTTTCCCCATGGGAGAGAACCTTTGACCTAATAAGGTCCTTGTCCCTTCCTGAACTCTTCCTTTTGAGCATTGGTAATTGATGGCCCGAAAGAGATCCATTTGATTATTCTGTACTCCTTAAATTAATGTCTAAGATTGATGTATTTACTAATCCTAATCTACTGAGAAAAAATAACTTTTCTTAAATCCTGTTCCCATCTCTCTATGCTTTGTCTCCAATAATTAATTGTGCCATCCAAAATCGAATCAATGAGGGATGGGAATCCTAACATAAAGGTCTCCAGTCAACAAAGTCTATTGTTACTATTTTGCTTAGCTTTAACTGAAATATAGGTTTGTATTGTTCTAGTGCGACTAAATTTCTTCAGGAGATTCGATCTACCCATAAAACATCCTGTATTTATACAGTATAGTTTAGAGAGTTGCATACATGAATCTAATTATTAGATCCATTACTCAAATCCCGGTCCTCATTGGATAACTGGATTAAATCCCCTATATCTGACCCCTCTCGGCGCCGTTAAAAGATTCATCGGAGGACCAAGTTGAAGCCTCTGAAACGTGATGAAAGGAAATATCTAGATCAATAGTAAATGGGCCCATGGCACCACACCAATATCAAAGTTATATTTTCAAACAGTATAAGTGACACCTAAATTCAACGGCAGCAATGTATCTGAGTTGTGGTATATTCGAATAAGTCATACATCAAATTTATTACTATGGACATTACTGATAGCTAAGGTGCTACAATGCAAGCAAAGGTAAATGGTACAGTGCTTGGTATGGAGAGTTGTGTGAACAATGCAATGCTTATTGGACCTGTATCTTATTATGCTTATATACAGGTGTATAGAAATCTGATCAGTGGAAAATGGACAGTCCAATTACATGAATTAGAATCAAAATTTTGACACCTGTGGGAGATCAGAATGAAGTCATCCTCAGGAGGGTGTCAGAGACTCTTTGGTTGTAGCAACCTAATGAAAATGGCAAAAGTAGATACTTGTTTAAGTGGCTCATTTGAAAATTAGTACTTTAATGGTTGTGAATCCAAAGCCTTTGTAGCAGTGAATATATCAACAGCACTTCAGACAGCCTCTTGGTAAATAAATGGGTTGCAGGTTGTCGGATACAAAGGGCCACAGAGATTAAAGCAAATTCAATTGCCCCTTTTAGATTTACAAGTAATAGAAAAGTCTAGGGTTGAGGTACCTATAACTGACTACTCGTCAACAGCTCTGGCTTCAGCACACAGGAACTCATCTTAAATGTACCTTAAAATTATATCTCTTGCCTACTTTAGTGAAGCCCAAATACTTAGGTAGTCATCACTTTCTGGAGGCCTCTTTGACACCAGAGCACATTTAACAGGCTTGGCATTGAATGGCTGTTAGAACCCCGTTCTTAAGGCATGAGGCAAGTAGAAGCTACTGGGCCCAACTGTGGGGGTTGAAGCCTTTTATTCTGATGTCCTGGGCCTATCCTAATATGGATCCTGAGCAGCCTTGCTAAGTACACCTTCAGCACTTGACTGTAAGTGGTAGCTTGGGTCGAGCATTCCAATGCTTCTCAGGAGGAAGGTAGACACAGGGGTGTGAACACAGGCTCATAACTCAAAATACGTTTACCGACAGCAATAAATGATTGTCCTGTCAAATACTTGTTTTTTTATGAAAAAAGGAGTATTTAAATACAAACACAAAGTAAAATACAGCATTGCAAACAATAAACGCAGACCTCTGAGGTAAGTGCTCTAGCGTTTGATAGGCGAGTTCCTGAGTACAAATCCCCTCTCGCTAGCGGTGGGGGCTATTCCCCATTCACTATAGGTCATGCCCTACTAGTATTCTGCGTCTCAGTAGTCCCACTGAAAATCTATATTAAAGTCAAAATTATTCAAGCACCAAAGTGCTATAGAGCCGGCAAGTTCACCCGGGGAGTCTGGCTCCAAAATCAGTCTTACCAGCATCAGCAGGATCTGAGCGACTAGAGTCTCTGAGTACCCCTCCTTCACGGGCACTGAAGCTGCGGCTGTCATCTCTGGTATGTTCTACACACGCTGTCAGGATGGGGCGGTGGTCAGATGTTCTCAAGTTCCCCACCCATGGTCCCGCAGAGCCTGTGGCCGGGTGGTCCTCAATGCTCCCCTGAAGCTGGTAAGTTTGCTGGGATCCTCTCCACAGGTGGGGATGGGGGTTGCAAAGTTCCTGGTAGTGGTTTTCAGTTGGGGCTTGGGCCCACTTGCATCACTATGGCAGCATTCTCCTCACAGTAACAGTCTCAACCAAACCACACTCCTTGACTTATACCAGTGGTCCACGTGGCATACTAGGTAACCATCCACATTCTGTACATGGGCCATGGCCCAATTGAACTCCACCTATCTTCACAGTGGCACCATGTGGCATACTGGGTCACTTCCTTCAGACTTGCACATGAGCAGTGACCCGGTTGGTACAGCAAAGATCACAGCTCATTTCACAGCAGCCCACCTTTACCATATGGATGTTGCTGACTTATCCCTGCTTAAGGGCAGCAACCTTCTCCTCACACCTCACTACAGGGATACAGCTACCAGGATTCCCCAGTGGATCTCGCTCCCTCCAGCCCTACTCTTCCACACAGGGGACACTGGTCCTTGAAGCAGAAAGGCACTTGGTCCTTCAGGCTCCAGTGGCAGGTTGTCTTAATTTCCCTGGGTAATGTTCCATCTCTCATCTGGAAGACTGGCAGACCTTGGCTTCTCCTTCTCACACACCCGACTTGGTGCTAGACAGTTGACAAATTTGGGGACCTTTCAGCTCTCCTTCCATCCAGACACCAAATGTGATTTAGAGTCTACGTCTTTTAAGTTTATGTTGGGAGCCTGCTCCATTTTCTTTCCTCTGCCCTGTTTTTCATTCAGAAAGCAGTCTTCACAGCAGGAACAGCTCCAAATCTGGTAGCCATGTAGCACAGGTCATGGGCATGATGAGATGTTCACACCTGGTGATATGTGTATCGAAATGATAGTCAGGACCTCAGCCCTACTCTTTAGGATTCTCTTAACAGTTCTTTCCTGACATGTGGCCAGGTCCCTTCCTAGTGACTTCTCTAGTGTCTTATGTATCTACAAAAACTAAGGGACCCCTTGAATTTGAATGAGGTCCTGACAAAAGCCCAGACCCTACCGAGCAGTACAGACTGAAACATGTGTACTACTCACTTGTGATGTTTAGGACAATTTACAAGTCCATAGATTATCCCCATTTCATCTTTTAATCTTACACCTATATTCTTCACCCGCATTAAAGTAATATTTTTTGAGATACAGGAGGAAATTTTATATACCATCAAATGGATCCCACCAGTACTTTTCCTTAAAATGAGGCAGTACTCACGTAGGGAAGCGAGTACCTAGGTGTGAGACCCAATGATGATGCTGCTTAACGATATACCATAGTGGTGATACTCTACACCACCCCTGGTTAAGAATGGTTTAGGGTTTCGGGTCGATACTGGAGACTTCCAGACCCTGCAAAACCTACAGGGTTCACTCTTCTTTGATTATAAATGTTATTAGAGTGAAAACGTAAACCTCCCCCCTTGATTCTTATCCATCAAATGTTAGCCAGGGCCTCAGCCCTACTCTTTATGATTCTCTTAACAATCCCATCTCCTTTCTGAGATGTGGCCAAGTCCCTTCCCAGTGACCTCTTTCTAAATCAAAGAGCACCCTTTCGAGTATACTGTGGAGCCTGGCTCTCCATTCCTCCAGTGTGTCCCACTCAGCTAACAGATATGCAGCAAACCACAAATCTGTCTGGGGGGATGTGAGAATTTGGGTTGTTGGCTAAGGGCATGTTAGCCCTGCTCAAGCAACAGCCACAATCCCTGTCAGGGTGAGCCACAAAAGATACTAAATTAATCTGTGCTTAACCCTCTGGTGACTAGGCTCAAATGTAGTCAGGCTTAACTAAGAGGCAATGTGTAAAGTATATATGTAGGACACAAACAGTAATACAGTGAAAATAGAAGAAAATACTAAACCGATATAGAAAAATAGAGTATATTCTGATAAATTACTTGACACAAAACAACAAAAATGCAATCAGGAGAACCTAAATTATGAATCTTGAAAGTGTATGGTAAAAAACAGTGCCTAAAAGATCAAAGCTGCAACTGTGAAAATCTAGTCTCATCAGACTGGGTCAAAGTCTAAAAATATAACAGACCACGATGGAGCAAGAATTGAATACAAGAAGTGGATTGGACCCGGTTTGTGCTTACCTTCCGTACTTTGAAGAAAGTTTGTGGAAAACTGTGTAAAGCTCTGCAGGCCGAGGATGCAGGTGGTGTCCAAGGAGGAGGCGTCATCAACGGGGAGCTGCTGGATGATGGATAAACATGCAATGAAAATGTCCATGTTTTGAAGTTGAAAATCTCCAGCGGGATGATCTTGTAGGCGGGAGCCATTGAGGGCTCCACAAGGCCAGATACCCCTTCTGCGAAGGACCACTTAACAAGATTTGCTGCTGTGGAGAACAACATAGCAGAAGTAGCCGGAAAGTTAGGCTGACTGGCGATGCACCTTGGGCGGATAGACTAGTAGGTTGGTCCCAGTCCCCTATCAGTTCTCAGAGCAGTTTTTTTACAAAGATTTTTTAAGTGCCAAGTTTAGGATTTGGCTATCTGGGCACATTTAGCACTGCTTCCTAGGGTCTAGGACTAGAGAGGCGCCACTTGGAGGGTCATCACTCACTCAGGCTTGGTCCAGGTGTGCGCTTATGATGGAGGGAGCCTTTCTGTCCCTGAGGCTCTGATCATGAGGCCAGCCAACTAGCCCTTGGAGTCACTCTGATAGTCCTAGGTTCAAGAAGTGTAACAGAGCTCAAGCAGCAAGGCAGAGAGTGGGTCTGAGGGTCCTATTTTAATGCCTGACACCTTCTTTGAAGTGGAGGAAGTTTCTAGATATCTTTCTTGAAAGGGTTTGAAATTAACTACCTCACTTGTCCTGGGTCCAGTCTGATTGCAGGCACAATGACGTAGTGTAAAGTCCATTCTGGGAAGGCATGGCACAGCTTAATGATTTGAAAGTGGACCTGGGCGCTGCTTCACACCCCACATCCTGCCAGTGATGGCACAACCATGCACACTTATTCTCTCTATTGTGTGGCTATCTGGGAGAAGTAAGCAAAGTCCAACTGCCAACTACACCCAGCCATGTCGCCCTGGAACAGGCTGCAGGCTTCAAATAGTCAGGAAAGGAAAAAGCCAACTTTCTAAATGTGGCATTTTCAAAATTGTGACTTAAAATCCAACTTTAACATTAAAGAGAATTTTGAATTGTAATTTCTCTGGCACCAAACATGAAAGTCCTTCTGGCTCCCAACCAAAAGTAAGCACATGTTAAATAAAATAAGGCAACTCAATAATATCCTATGGGAGAGGTAGGGCTCACTGTATTGAAAAACGACTTTAGGAGTTTTTCACTGCAAGAACATGTAAAACTTAAAAGTGTATGTCTAATCTTTTAATTACAGTCCACCCTGCCCTACGGGCTGCCTAACATCGACCTAAGGGTTGACGTATCTGTAATAAAAGGGGAGTTTAAGGCTTGGCAAGGGAATTATTTTTCCAAGTTTTATTGGCAGGTTAAAACTGCAGTTTGACTGCAATGGTAGACCTGAGACATGTTTTAAGAGGCCACATAAGTGGGGGGCACAATTAGTGATGCAGGCTCGCTAGTACCATTTAATCTTCCAGCCCTGGGTATGTGGTATACCTCTTTATTAGGGACTAAAAAGTAAATGAAATATGCAAATTAGGTGTAAGACTATTTGACCATGTTTTAGGGATTGAGCACAAACACTTTAGCACTGGCTAGCAGTGGAAAAAGTGCACCGAATCCTAAGGATAACAAAAATGAATTCAGCATACAGGAGGGTGAAGGTAAACAAAGTATGGGGGAAAACCACCCTAAAGCTGACAGGTGTAGCAGAGGATTTCTCTACGTCCTCATGTTCCTTCAGTTAGCCCTGGGTCTCCCAAAATGAAACCCAGAATCTTCCATGTATTGTACTATTCATGGCACACATGCACCAAGCACATGCTTATAACACACATTAAACACTTCGGCCAGGAGCACAGTTACAGACGCAGGTCTGAGGACTGTCTCAAAGTACAATCAATCGGAACACGGATTTATACATTTCTTTGGGCATCACAAAGTACTTCCATTGATCCTTTTTTTGGTAAAAGAATGTGGGCCTTGTCTGTGGAGTCATAATTAAGGCCCTGATAATAAATGTAGGTGGGCCTGGACCTTGCGTGGACACAATGGGGGCCAGAGGGAAACGTGTCCAGATGTCTGGCATGAGGGGCACATGATCACTGCATGTACTGTGGGTGTTGTGTCCTTATTGGCTGTGTGTTACTAACTTCATGTGTCATCTGCCTTCATGGTGTTTTGGGAATGTGTGCACCCCACTGGCCTTGAGTGCTTTATTGGGCCATGCCTGACCATGTATTTCTGAGTTGGGGTTGGTGGAGAGTTCATGACGGGGAAAAAGTTGAGAATAGTGATGCAATTTCGTTCTTATGTGCAAATGTATCATTATAAATATTAACATTGATCCTATCAATATTAACATTTCCCCCTCTAGCTGAATTTTCAAGTCGATTATCTAACCCATACTTCACAACAGTCACATTATTTGGGCATTGTTGTACTTTAATTCTCTCTATTACTACTTCCCTGGCTACTTGCATTCTACCCAATTTGAGGACTGCACTTTTACAGCAGGAAACTTCCAATTGCAGGAAACCACACAAAAACAATAGCAATATGAAAACGGGCAACAATGACGTACACAGACTGGTCAGCCTCCTGGGTGAGCCAGGAGAACCAGTTGGCATACCACTCCTGCTCAGGGGTACCTCCCTCCACAAGCATGTCTCTTTGTAAACTGTGAAATACTTGGATGGCAACAGTCAGAGTCACATTGCCTATATCATTGCCTGGGATAAACCTGCAGTACGAAGCCTCTGTCCATTGTGGTCCTTAAGCCCAACACATATCGATATTGCATCATCATGCGGCGGATGGCTCTCAGTTCTTCCTTGATTGTATTAGGGCCAAGCTCAGTGCTATTCATCATTTTGAGCATTTCCCACCCGGTATCTGCAACCAGTGGTAAATTGCTTTTGTCTGCATTGTGAAGAAGGGCATGGACTCTCCCGCTGATATTTGTACATCAGAAAATAGTCTGAATTCTTCTGGGACGTTCTTGTACTAAGCCCAGTCAAAATAATCAGCAGTTCTTTTTTTGGAGCCTGATGCAACAGAGTTGTCTTCTTCTTTAGCAGATATTCGTAAGACTCTGACAGATCTTCTCCGGAAATGACCATAGTCGGAGTGTGTATGGTGACAAGGGTGCAGAGGCCATGCCATCCTGGGACGAGCTGAGTGTAGGCAAACTCACTGCATTGCCAATAAGTGTTCATCAGGTTGGAGGTGCCCTATTGCATGTCCAGAATGTGCAGGAGTGTGCCACAGTTTCCATTTGTTCCCAGTGGAGTAGTTCCCTTATCTCTGAAAGACAAGGAATACAGTGTAAGTTTTCATACAAGCGGGAGTCGTCCCTTCCCTTCGAACCACGTATATCGATATACCTCAGTATCCAAGATTTCCTGACATGGGGTATCTATGTTGTTGTTCAACCCTCCCCACGAGACTAATTTTCCTTGTATCATAGAGTCAACTAGCTCTAGACTGCCCCATATATGCTAAGGGCCACCTTGGGACCACAGATGGAAGCGGGAGCAGACGTGTTTGTGCATTGGTGTGGTAGTTTTGCTACAACCAAGAATCTCTTCTCTGGCAGGTCTCAGGGCCAATCAGTATCCTCCCCTATGGTGCCCCTCCTGAGCAAACTATCAAACTTGGTTTGAAGATCGCATGGCTCGGTGAAAAGGTACATTGCAGTGGTATTGGTTTTGTATCAGGTCAGATTCACAACTACTTAATGGGAGTCCTTCTCTGTTGGGTTGTATGTTGGCCCTAATCCTACATAGGTATAGGTGGAAAAGACATTTTGCTTTTTTGGGGGCTACCTCTTGGAACATGTAAAGCCTGTCTGCACATACTGCATATGGTATCAGTGAGCAAACGCAAAATGACCTGGAAGATGTCTTGGAGCCCATGGCAGTCATGTGCCGATACCATGTGTTGTGTAAGAGGGTGCTGTGTAGTGCACGTTGAATGATAGTGTTGGGTTTGGTGTAATTATAAGTGATATGAGCGAGGTCCCTACGCAAGCGCTGTGATAATTTCTGGGTGGATTTCATTCGACTAGGTAGGTTGTTAGCAATGAATGGATGCAACAGCACCCATAGTAAACAGAGGGTACACAGAAATACATTAATGCATAACTTATTGAACATTGCAGGTCTTGGGATAAATCCAGGAAAGATGTAATCCTCTGGTAATTGGTAGTGTATTTAGTTAACAAACTTAGAGGAAAAGTGTTCACAGTGCAGTTCGTAGTTCTTAATTCGCACACTATAGATCCTGTTGGGGTGCTGATGTGGCCGCTGCAAAAGTGGTGCACTTGGACATTCGATTGCCGACCTGTTGGATAAGATCTAAGTTCATTAGTTAGTTAAGAAAACAGTATTATTGGATGTGCTGTTGTCAATCATTTTCTTCAGAGTTCCTGTGTTTTGTTTAGGGGTGTGTTCTTCATACTCTATTCATGTCACTTTAGTGAGGCACCAGAATGTGGTCCCAGTCGGGGTATCTACTTTTAATGGTTTATGTGAGAGAGTGGGTATTGTTTATGAAACGCGTCAGCTTATTATGAATTTTTAGGCCTCCCCCTCTCCATATTTGACTTATTTAGTTAAGGTTCCAGCTGTATTGCCTACCGTTCCCTTCTAGTGTGTGCATGGGGGAGCTCTCAGTGCAAATTGTGTCTTTTAGCCTCCACATGTGCAGGACGGTGTGTAATAACGGGACGTGTTGCTATTTGATCATTGTTGCTGGTTGCAACATGCCATGAGGTCATGTGTGTACCCCTCTGGTCCCTTGCCTGCCACATGCATGAGACACTTGTGGCTCCAGGTGGCCACTTGAGGAAATGGACAAGAAAAATTGCTGCGAGTTTGGTGTGAGGTCAAATATTCTTTGAAATAAACGTAATGATAGTGTTGGACTGGTATAGCTGGTAGTTCTGGTGAATCCCTCCTCCCGACGGACTCGGTGTCATGCAGCACTTCGCAATCTGTCAGATATTGTGTGCGTGCTGTGGAGGTTATGGGGTCTTCACTATCCCAAGCGTACAATAAACTTGGCTCCTGACACTCGATGAAACCCTTGTTTTAGAAACAAAAGGGGCCTCCATCTGGCTAAACGCTTCTGTTTTTTTGATGGTGCTGTTAGGGCTACACACTATGAAGCAATTTTGGGGCATGGGCTGTGTGCACAAGAATGGGTGTTTGATTCGGTGATTGGAACCTGTCTCAATTGCATTTGGCAGTGGAGACCTGGGTGCCTGCTTCAATTGATTGGCCGGAGAGGCACCCTGCCCTTCTTGTCAAACTTCCCTCTCCCTGGGGTATGGTCAGCCATCCCTTCCCTGGATGCTCAGCAGCAGTGTGGGGAAGAGGCTCCCACAGGCACACTGAATGGCAAACTCTATTGAGGCACCTGATTGAGCAAACACACCTAGCAATAATGAATTCCGGAACGCAAGTAATGGCTTGGAATCCTAATGTTGTCTCATTGGCCCTTCTCTTAAGTTTAGATACAGTGAATTTTGAGAAGCTCATGAAATGGATGCTTCGCATTAAGGGTTTTGACTTACTGCACATTTGGGTTCTGCATTTGTGCGAAAGCATTGCCTCCACAAACAGATACTCTTCCCTGCTGTGGTTGTTGCCCTGGTCACTTTTGGCCTCGGTTTCCTGTCTGTTGTTGCTTTTGCCGCACGTTTGTCCAACTACCTGATCCCTGTTGAGTTAGTGCTGTGGCTGACAGACTTCCCTGCAGCTGAGTGTGAGGTGAATTCAGGTTCCAGTTGGCTTGGTTTTGTGGATGGAGGTTCTGCAGGGACTGACCTGGGCTTCTCGACTTCTGTTCATGATATGCTTTTTGCCAGTATATGTCGGCCATGGGCTCATTCTTTGGCAATAGTAACATTCTCAAAGGTCTGGCAACTGCCAACCTCCTTGACTTCTGCCGTTATAGGTAAGTTGAAACCCTCTGGGGTATTACAATGGAGCCCCCTTCAAGACTGGTGCCATTTACATGCTCGCTGCCACGCAACCGCCTCTCGGGCTGTCATTTTCCATTCAATTTGGACCAATTTAGTGGTGTCTCTCTGGGTTTGCCTCTGTTTTTCCTTATCAGGTTTTGTTTTTGTAGTAGTGCAATATGTGGTCCTGTATCTCTCGCCAGTGTTTGGTATCTAACACCACTACACTGTCCAAACTGCTCTGTATCTCGTTGGGCATCCACTTTTTGAGGATATTATAAAAGAATGTGACTCGTGTGCCCGTATCAGTCCCTAGCTGTCCTGTCTTTGTCCCCATATTTCCCTCATTCTATCCAGAAAGTGGTCATGGTCTCCCCAGGTTTAATAATTTCCGCCATGACCCCCCCTACATCTGGGTAGTTAGGGAACTTTTCTCCCAGGGCCATCCATATTTGGAACCTGTACAAACTGAAGGCTCCCCCGTCATGCTCGATGTTTGTCAGTGTGACTGCTGGGATGTGAACTTGGGAAAACACCATGTTAGTCTGCTTTCGATGAGGCTACTTAGCAGACTTTTTACATCGTCTATCGCTAGATTTACTCCCGCCATGATCTTGTCAAAACATGAGATATATTTCCCCTCCACAATCCAGCAAGGGTGGCAATTTGGTCCTTAGCCCTTCTTTATCCATCTGAGCCCATGGCACAAGGATGGTCCCTGATGTGCCCTTCGGTAGTAGTGGGTTCATTTTGGCTTTGGTTAGCTCTCTGGTCTCTCCCAAACAGAGCGTTCCCATCTTCTTAGGCAATCCTTTATGTAGTGAAAGTTCCATTTGGGATCTCCCCCTCTGTGCCAGATGCAGTCTTCTGCAATGGCCATGTCCACTGTTTCGAAGGATCCTTCATACTTGTCCTTTCCCTTGGTCCAGCGGGGTAGCAGGTGGCAAAATGGCTGTGCGAAGATCTTGCCTTCCTCTCAGGCCACTATCTCCCTTGGGGTCTGTCTGCACCATGTTACTTTGGTTTCTTATTTCCTGGTCCACCCCTCTCCTATGTTGATGATCTGGTGAGGCTCGGATCCCAGCCGAAAGCCTCTCCTCTAGTTCCGCCTCGGACTCTTCCCAGAATGGTGCTCTGCACCTACCCCTACCCTTCTCAGGTGGCGCACGCTGCTCTGCATTCTTTCTGTGCTTCCATGGTGCTCCCGCCTTAGTTTTTGCTATTCTCTAAATCCCACCAAGGTTGCCTCCTTCACTCTGAGCTTTGCACTGGTTTTTTTTGGAACTTGCCTTCCAACTCTCTTCCTGTCGTTTCTTCGGCTACTTGAGTAAACCCTGTGGATACCACCTCATTGTTGGATCCAGCTGGGACCCCTTTCCTCACTGTATCACAGTCCAGATTCACTATGAATCTCCCTATCACTCGAGTGTGTTCCCCTGAACCAGTGGGAGTGCATGTTCTCCATGACGTTGGGGGTTCGATGGGCTGAACGTGATGGACGGGGGATCGAACTTTGGGGAGCTCTACCACTGGAATGGGGTGGTGCTAGGATTGCCAAAGCCTGCAGACCTGTTAGACTCTCATGCCTGGACCTAATGGTTCCTTGTTCAATAGGGGACCCTTCGGCTCATTGAGCTGGTGGGTTGGTGTATCCTAATGCGGGGATAACAGGCACCGGGAAGAGCGCCTCCATTCCAGCGTATGACGGGGAGGTGCAGACGCCTTGCCTATTTTCTGTGGGATAGGATCATTGGTCTGGGCCTCCTCGAAGATGGCCCGTAGTTCTAATAGTGCCTACCTCCTGTCCGTCTTTTGCCCTAAGTCCATATGTGTGTCCTAATGTGTTCTATTATGTTAGTGTCAAAGGTTCCCTCATTTGCCCAGGGAAATGCATGTGCCTTAGTGTGTGCATGACATACGTGGCCTGTGTGAGGAACCTGGTTTGCATGTGTTTTAGTGGTGACTCCATGATAGTTTGGATACTTTTCTAAGGAACAGATGCACCCTAGTTTTTCTAGTTTTAGGTAATCTTAAGTTCTACTCTGGTCATGGGGAACTGCATACACATGGATTGCAATTTCTAACTACTCACTATGAAGTAAAAAAAACACAATACTGAAGATAAAATACAGTTGCATTAATTTACCAGCACCACAGCATCAAATCACCACAACGTCAAATATACCTTGCTTCAATTTCAATACTACAATAAGAAAAAACTGACAGAAATAAATATGACTTTGTCAAAAATACCTTAGCCCACTCCCAGTGCGTTCTATCCTGTGAACAGGGAAGTCCTGTGTAGTACACAGGACCAAGTGAGCCTAATAGTCTGTCAATATCGGCTCCGGGACAAAGAATATTCATTTTATTTCACATAGAAAAGGAATAACTTGAAGAATTACAGGTCCCTCTTGGCCAAACACAAGCTACACCCAGTCTCCGAGATCCAAATCTTGTCCCCTAAGACCTAAACTGCACCCTGTGCACACCCAGGGGCCAAGCATACCATCTGTGACACAAACAGCGGCCCTGCGACTACTCATTTTGTACATAAAAAATAGGCAACATGCTAGATTTCAGTCAGTAACGAAAAATACCACAAGAGCTAACCCGTAAACCCAGTTGAGACATGGGTAGATTAACTATAACAATCAACAATGTCTCAACAGGCAATGTTTAAGAACAGGGACAAACTTACAAAATAAAACACGTAAATTACAGTTGTGCAGGAAAAAGGGGAGACATTCAAAACTTGTCTGAATTATAAACAGCAATCTGTATTTAGAAAGTCAAATCCAATATACATAAATAGTTATATTAGCACTATTTTCAAAGTATGTGGTTGTAGCCCAAACAAACATGTGCACATATGTGCTTGTGCAAGAAGTCATCGTCGCAAGTGGCACGTGAAACAATGTTAAAAACAGCACGGAAGACGGTGCAAGAGATTTGAAAAAGAGGTTACAGAACAGTATTTAATGGAGAACAAGAATTAATCCACTGTTTTATGGAACCATTGAAGCGCCAAGAGATGCGCGGAATGGTCGACGGCGTTTTGATCTGTAATTACTTCAGGTCGTCATCAGGACTGGGTTACCATCGATTCGGTGAGTGATGTAGTTAGGACGGGCTCGGAAAGAGTGGGGGTGGATTCCTGAGATCAGGCTGAGTCTGCCAAGGAGTAAAGGTGCCAACGCGTCCGTGGGTGGAAATATGGAGTCGCGTGAATTCTTAACGACTGGCCACGTCACTGCGGGAGAGAGCAGCATGCGGTTGGGTTACATCAAGGTGCGCATGCATGATCCATGTTTCCCCATGACAACAAAAATCTGCATCAGGGATCCAGTCATTATTACTGTTGGAGTCACTCAGGGCAGGAGTGCATGTCCATCACCAAGTGACTTTTGCATCACAACTAGGGCTCATACTCTGATCACCAGAGATTTATGTCCTCCTCAAAACTATGTCTAAAAATGAAATCAAATTTAAAAAAAGTTTGGAGTTCTAAGAATACAAACGCGGTAGGGTTTGTTACTTGCTTGTTTTGCACAATCACAGGGTAAGCATGAGCCAAAATGAGCTTAGACATGTGCGGACCGTTCTATGAATGAGGAATGTGCATGTATGCGACCCACCACATTACTGACATGTGGTGTAACTTAGGGGCATATTAACAAGCCAGGCGATAAAATTATCGCCGTTTTAGCGGCAGAAAACTGCCGCTAAAACGGCGATAATGGGCTTGATAATATCCTCTATGGAATTCCAAGTGAAGCTCAGGCTAGATGTCCTTCACATTTAACATGGTTTTCAATTGGAATTCCATAGAGCATAATATCAAGCCCATTATCGCCGTTTTAGAGGCAGTTTTCTGCCGCTAAAGCGGCGATAATTGTATCGCCTGGCTTGTTAATATGCCCCTTAGGGGCATATCAACAAGGGCTTTATCTCTGCTTTTTTGGCTTTAAAAGCCAAAAAAGCAGAGATAAAACTAGCGCCCTATCAACAACAGGGTGCTAACACGCAAATTTGCATGTTAGCACCCTTTTACTCTACGCTTCCCCTTGCATCTCTAATGAGATGCAAAGGGGGCGTTCCAGAGTAAAATAATAGGAGAAATGTCGCTAAGCGACATTTCTCCTATTATCAAGAATGTCGCTAACCCTGTTAGAGACAAAAAAAGCAGCGCTAACCGCGGTTAACGCTGCTTTTTTACATCTGCTAATTTTCAGACTTAGCCATTATATCCTATGGAAGGAGGATATCATGGCTAAGTTTGCCTGTCCCTATCAACAAGGTAACGTGTGATTATCGCTGGGTTTCCAGCGATAATCTCACGTTAGCCTGTTAGCGTGAGGATTTTTATCGCTATTGAGATAAACGTTGCTAATAGCACGCTATCTCAGCGATAAAAATTCACGCTAGCCGGCGATAATTATCCTCACGCTAAGAGCGCTGAGCGATAATTATCGCCGGTTGTTGTTGATATGCCCCTATTTCGTGCACTAGAATGCTTGGGAGGGCTAGAAGAAATCTGTTCATGATTGCGAACATGAGGGCATATTAACAAGACAGGCGATAAAATTATCGCCGCTTTAGCGGCAGAAAACTGCCTCTAAAACGGCGATAATGGGCTTGATAATATGCTCTATGGAATTCCAATAGAAGCCCATGTTAAATGTGAAGAACGTCTAACATGGGCTTCAATTGGAATTCCATAAAGCATATTATCAAGCCCATTATCGCCGTTTTAGTGGCAGTTTTCTGCCGCTAAAACGGCGATAATTGTATCGCCTGGCTTGTTAATATGCCCCATGAATAGTCCTCACCTTTACTCAAATTTGCAGTCGCGTTTTTCAAGTTAGGAAATCACATTTAATCTGCCATTATATATTTAATATATGATTTCCAATTATGTATTTATTCGAATTTCGCAAATCCGGTTCTTTCTGGACTACTGAAGCTGTTTCCATCAATGAAGGCAACGCAAGTCTGGTGCGGTGAGGCTTTTTAAATGTTAGAATATATTGCACTTTAGCATTTGTTTAATCAGGTTGAAATCTTGAGAGATGTATGCGTGCTTAATATTTAGGCCCTCCGCATGGTTGACAGTTGTAGATGAAGAAGCATGCTCCCTCTATCTGCACAGTTTCTCCCAATTTGTATAATAACTGCCAAGGCCTTTAAACAGTAATTTTGTTCCAGAATTGAAATCGATTGTTTTCACTTGCTAATGGTTTTAAATCCATCACGTTTTTAACAAACACGGGGCCATTTGAGGCAAATGCATGTTGTTGATCAGTTACCTCAATTTGAACAAAATGAACTCTTTCTTTAAAAAATGAACATATTATGGGATGAAAGAGGCTCGTCAATGTGATCTAAGTACATTTGACCTGTTTCTTAGATGAAATGATGCGTGGAATTTTTGTTGAATTCTTTTTTTGTGTCTTAAATGATTTTCATTTTTTGTATTTCTATTTTTTTATCATCAGAGCTTTTCTTACCAAGAGAACTACAACTAGTCATATTAAGCCAATGGAATTATCAGCTTTGTTGTCAGAAATGAGACATTGCTACCCCACTGCTCCCAAGGCCATTTGCAGTTACTTACGTAAGTTAAGTAGCTCTAGCAACGGAATCTCCAAGGGAATGAGCCCGGTAGCCACTCCGGGCATTGAAGCGATTAACAACCTAACCCTCTGTAAACGACAACAGGCCTCGGGGGTCGAGACCCAGACACCCCAACTGTAGAACAGCTGAACGCTTGCTTGCTTTTAGCGTGCGTTTACCCTTCCCCCACAAGCATAAAGAGAGCAATTCAGGACGTGTTACCAGAGCTGAAATGAGTGGCATCAGAATTGCATAGGTCATTTGCCATGTTTTGATGTCCGTCGATGGGGATAGGGCTGATGGCGGTGACAACTTATCAGATGCAGCTATCTTATAAATAAATGGGTGATCAGCAAGGCGTGTCGACAGCCACATGTACAGACAGTCTGCATGAATGACTGGCCTACATAATGAGTATTGTGATGTGTTCATACTTGTACTGCGCTATGCAATTACTGCTACTCAGCACGGCTCTGCTTTGTCTCCGTGTTTTCCTGCACAGATACTGGAATCTGCCTCTCTGAATCAAACATGTTCTTTGTATATTATAAATACTAAAGCACATGCCTGTGTATAGGATGTGCATAGCAGCTGTGTGTGTTAGGATCACACTTTGAGTCAGCCTATGTTTTTTCTTATTAAAGTTGCTGTAATTTTGCGCTTTTGTAGTTGTGTATTCTTTGTTTAAAAATCACCTTTAAGGTAGAGATAAATGTTTGCCTATGAGGACTGTGCTCATTATGCCAGAAGCATAACGTATGTGTAGCAACTTACAGAATGAACTGTCTTTTATTTGCAATGGTTTGATTAATTTCCACTCTTCACTTTTTTTATATTGCATATTGGAATATGTTTTGTTTTCTCGGTGGTAAAAATATTACATTGGTTACAGACATAATTAAAATCTAGAGGGGCCTTCATACTCCCGGGAGCAGGTGTCACTTCACCTGTTGCAATTTTGACTGCAGCCCCCCTGTCGCAGGTTCTTAAACTGCTTTTACACATAAACTGATGAACGGAGAAAATATAAACTCCTGCACTAAGTAGAATCAGTTGTGAGACAATGAAACACTAATTTAACAATACTTTGATAGTGTGGATTTGCACCTGGTGGGTTTTTGCAGGTCCAGGACGCCTCAGGACAGTCTGCAATTATTGGCCCCAGTTATGTGAGCTAGGGTCTTTTACTTATGGTGTGCTTGGCCTCAATACTGTAGACCACCAAATGGGTTTCCGATACCCTTTATAGTACTTGGCTTTCAGGGAAACAAAGCGGAGTAATTCAACCTTATTCAAGGAGGTGGGATCAGCTACAAACATAGTACTGAGACATGCAGCAAATGACACTGGATAAATCCGCATACACACAAAAGGTGGGAGAGGCATTGAATCATAGGCAAAAGGTCATAGGGTTTAAATCCCACGCAAGGAGAATACTGCGATGACAGAAATGGTAGTCCTTTCACATTGATGCTGTTATAGGTTCTTTTTATTCAATGTTTAAAACGCAGCAGCCAATGCGTGATTTTATTTTAAAAACGAAAAGCGCTTTGATATTAGCAAAACTAAATACTACACACAGAATTGAAAATATGAACAAAATGGCAGGAGAAAAAACAGTGGAAACACTGTCTAATAGGTCTTACATATTAGATAAGGTGTGCATTAAAGATGATCACAGTGGTCATCTATCACTCTCAATACGGACCAGCCCGGTAGATCTAAAGCACGTCTATTGTTTTGCAAGCCAGCAGACCCTGACACCTAAAACACAATTTCCCATAATATGCCTGTAGCAAATTGTGTGCTGTACAGTTATAAAAAGCCTGGACAACTGGCATTGAGACAGGTTGTTCACAATGCATTCTACATTGAAAACATGTATTTTTTGTTGAACAAAAACATTTCAGTATGGTTGTCACCAGGCGCGGCTCCTCCGTAATAGCGGAGGAGCGTCACCCCACTACCAGCAGATGAAAAATTAAGTGATAATAAAACAATTTTATTATCATTTTATTTATCATTGCCTGAGAAGCCTGAGTCATGGAGTCTTGGACGGGGTGGGGCCGGGCCATGGCCGGTAGGAGGAGTGGTGGGCACATATAAGTGCGCATGTCAGTTTGGTGGCCTATTTTAGGTCGGCCAAACAGATATGAGCACTTATAGTTCTCCAATCGAGCTGAGCAAGCATCAGACCAGCCCACACAGTGAGCTGGAGGTTGCGTGGTAAGCAAAAAAACTATGAATTTAACCCAAATCTTTAACTGGGGGTAAATGTTTGATTTGTTCTGCATTCTATCCAACATCTGTTCTTTTTGCATTTGCACTCCAGTAACCAGCCCAGAAGAAGGGCAATAAAAGTAACCATGAGCTTTGAAAATTCAGCAGATTTTGATGGCTTGGCAGTATAAACCCTCCATGAGCCCAGAGATAGTGTTAGACACAGACCGCTGAAAGTGTAATTCAGCAACCACCTGCGGAGGGAGTGGCCTAGGCAAGTAGATGGATGCTACAAATTGATCAACCTGAGGTTCACCAGATCATCGAGTAATGAAAAAATCAATTTTCTACATGTGTAGATAAACAAGAATGATGGAAAACTAGAGGTGAGTCTAGTACACCAAGCTGACAGATCGTAACACGCTGTTGGAATATACTTCTGGACATACCAGAAATCTTAAAGACAACCTGTCTTACGGGCAGTTCTTAAGAATTTTTACGGAATTGTTCGAATAAAACTGATTACTTTAAGAATGCAGAAATTCTGCAGCACAAATTATGTGAGAGAGGCTATGCCTAGAAATTGGTCCGAGCTGCCCTCAAACAGGCCTGGTTTACACCACGAGAATGTATTTTAATACCAAGGACTAAACAGGACTCCAATCAAATGACATGTGTACTCACATATAATCCCAAGGCCAATAAAGTCAAGCAAATTATCCTACGAAACTGGAGGTTGGTAGAGCATTTAAATATTCCTAAACCACTCTTTTTGTTCCGCAGAGGAAAAAATCTACGACAACACTTAGTGAAAGATGCTCGTACACAACCATCTACAAAGGATTTGAGAAGCATGTTGGGTCTTCCATCTCTGGTGGGGCAGTTTAGATGCAATAACTGCGCTGCATGCCCTCAGACCAATTATTCCAAATTTATCAAGTTAAATAACAAAAAACACATCCAACATTCCTTACAAATTGCAATACAAAAAATGTTGTGTACTCTCTAACATGCCCATCTGGGAAGTCTTACATTGGGAAGACCACACAGGCAGTTAAAATGCGAGTGCTACAACATACATCTAGAAAATGCTGCCGGACACAGGGAGCACCAGTAGTCCAACATTATGTACAATGTGGCCATAATGAAAATGGCATAAGCTGATCAGTACTCCTGGTAGTGAGAGCACGAAATAAAGCAAGCCTTCAGATTAATTTGAATAGACTTGAGGCACGCATGATCGAAAAATATCAGCGACAGATGGGTTGAATGACCGTGACGAGATCTCAGCGCTAATCTGATAAATACATATAGTTGATAGTGCACTGAAATCGAAGGTATTCTGAGACCATTTAAAGGGGAAGAATTGAATGTTATGTACATAGACTTATAACCACTGTATATAGCGACACACATTGACTGAAAAAATGTTTTTGACTTTATATATTATTTCTAATTCTCTGTTTGTAATTTGTCATATCGTATTATATGTATGTTTTGAATATAACAAAATATAGACTGTAAGCCTAGATTGCACACCGTATGCTTCGGATGCAGGCATGATAGGTTCTTGTTCAATCAGACTCTTAGGAGTACATACTTCCCCCCTTGTTTCCCTCTCGGTATTTTGATTGCCATCACCATTTCTTTTTGGTAATATGATCCCTAGAGAGCCCGGTGACTATCGCAGCCGCATTTTGGTACCGATACAGGGGCAGATTTATGTTTCCTGGCGCATCCCTGCAAATCAGCAAGGATGCGCCAGGAATGATGCGTCACGCAAGTTTACCCTTGCGCCACACATGATGAGCCGCATTTACAAAGCGGCGCATCATGGCGCAGGAATAAACAGATGCGTGACGCATCCGATGGCGTAAGGTTGGCGCAGTGCTTCAGTTGCGTCGCAAGCGCGACGCAACTCCAGCACTGTTCCAACCTACCCTATCCCTAACATGGTGCATCAAGCCTTACGCCTGCTTCAAGCAGGCGCAGGGTTTTGGCGCTTCAGCATTGGGAAAGTGACTCAGTCAAATATTATAGATTTGACTGAGTCGCTTTTCAGGGGCGTTCCTGCGACGGAACGCCCCCCCCCCCCTCTGTCGACACGCCCACGTGAAACCTGACGCAGGTTTTACGTGGCGCAGGGCTTTACATCGTGACGCATCTCCATAGATGCGTCACGATGTAAATATGGCGCAACGTGGCGCAGGGTTTACACCGCCGCTGCGTCACAAAAGTGACGCAACGGCGGCGTAAAAGTGGCGCATCTCCAATATAGATCTGCCCCATAGTGTTGATTTGCTTGCCAGGATTCAGTGCCACATTCAACAACGTTTCCTCATGTGGGTAGATGTTCCCTTGACAACCAAATAATACAACGAGGCAGTCCTCTGTTGATTACCTTCTTACGCGCTTATGTTAGTAAGTACACTTCCGGCGTGCTTTCAAATTTCAGACATACCAGTGCGAGTCCCACGCCAGTATGAGTTGCACTGGAGGGATCCACGGAGTGATTTGTCACCTGGGATATAGACAGCTCGATTTATAACAGACGTAGTGATAGATGTTTTCCTTACCCCGCAGCGAAGCACTTTCCAAAAGAGGCAGATAAACGCCTGCTAGGACCGGATTACTGTTTTAAGAGTCTACCACGATTGTGAGAGGTAGATGGGGACTTATTTACCAGTAATGTTGTGCCTGTAATATTGTTGTATATTTCAACAGAGGTCTGTCTGCAAGTGGCCTGACAATTCCATTCTTCATAGGTTATTGAACCTCGCGCTTGGGCTTAATCCTTTTTTCTATTCGAACGAGGGTCTTTGTAGACCTGGAATACAACCTTTAAAACCTTCATTGGTGTGTGGCACGTGAGTTTATTGTTTGTGACGTGTAAATACATATACGACTCTTGGTCTATGGGTCCTCACTCTTCACTAGGTTTGGTGTTTTCATGGTTGAATACTTACACAGCATTCTACTGTGTTATCGCAGAATATCCACCCATGATGGCGGGATGTCAACCTTTAAGGGGTCCCCACAGTCCCAACACGGATTGATTACACACTTTGACTTTTCTCTTCTTTCTGTTCCTTTTTGATAAAATAGGCCCTTTTCCAGTTACCTGCATGATATAGACCCAGCATGCCCTGTGTAATTGAGAGGATAGTTGGTAAACTGTGTGTATAAATATATACATATTTTTTGGATTAATTTAGGTTGGTTCCCTTACCCTTGTCCTGAGGAGGCCCAGAAGAAATTGGGGGCCGAAAGGCATCCGCATCCGCGTCAACAGCTTTGAATGGAGGAGTCTGTCTCAATATGAGAATTGTGATTTTAGTTACTAAGCACACTCGATAGATGGGTGTTGGTCTAAAAATGTTTGTGATGTATATGTTTATATGTTTTTTCTTTGAGTTAAAATCCATTGTAATTATTGACACTTTCAAAGACTGTTTCCATGGTACATGTGCTTTTTGAATGATTTTTTTGATGTATTGCTATAGGATCTTGGACTACTATAGGATAATTAAATGTTCCCTAAGACCAAATAAAAAAGAGCTATTGATTCCTCTGTGCCATTTTCTTCTGCATACTATGTTGTTTCATACCCAGGTATAGGAGGGTAATTTGGGTAAACCCCGATGTTTTTGCTATACAAAGTTGATCGACCAACAAGGCAGCACAGCTGAGACACTGACTCCTCTCACTCGTCTGGTGGGTAGGTTCAGTGGATGGGTGCTGGAAGCGACCAAAGGACCCCATGGAGAGGTCTGGTAAATGACAGAAGACATTGTTAGGAGCTGCGGCGAGGCAGATAACAGAAGTGACGGAGTTGGAGGGCAGAGTTTCCTTCGTGACTAGGCCTCACTGGGACCTATTTTTTCTATTTGACATTTACTGATGAGGTGCTGGCCCCCCTCTTTGCCATAGAACCTCGACTGAGCAAATGTACAGGAGGATCCAGCTGTGAGTTGCCATGATCATCTCCATGAGGAGATTGCTGAGGCCAGTGCTTAACTAGGCCTGAGGGGCTGGAGTCGACTCCGAGGGTCTAAGGGGCTACTCATGCAGACAAAAACATGAAGCTGGCAGCTAGCTCACATAGTTGCTAAACAGAGCATGTAACCAAGCTTACCATAAAATGTTTGGCATCCTTGGCCACTTGATCATCACAACAACACAGACTTTCTGTGGCTGCCCATTAAGATTATTCGTCGGGATATTGGCCCTCTTTCTCTTTGAATCCTCATCAACTACATGCTAAAAAGTCAGAAATTGCTTAGAAACACTCCGATGTTGGTTCTACCAGGTGAACACAGTGTTTACTGAGTCAACTTTTGATAGCTAAGAGAAAAGGTACTTGTGTGATAGAAGTGTTGTCTCCTCACATTATGGGGCCGATTCCAATCCTGGGAAAAGGCTGTACGAATCGTTATACGGAGCGTTTTCTCCATATGACTCGTACCCGGTAAACTGTCCGTACAACCTAGGAAGTACGAATCGTACAGAAAGCCTATTTCCGTACATTTCGTACAAAAGACCGCATGGGTAAAAAAAAACAACGATTCTGATCCGGAACAGCTTGTACGCGACGTTCAGATGTATTCAAGTAGCAGTTTCCGGCTTAGCAAGTACGATTCGTCCCTACGTCACTCCGTACAGCTCTTTTTTTACGGGAGCCAAACACAGCCGGAAAAGCAGAGTCCGACGCGAACCGCTACACAATGGAGCCCCGGTACGCGACGTACACGCCATGAACCCCATCGTACGTGTCATCATGGTCCTCCTAGCCTACGACCTGGTGCACCGGACCAGACGCACACGCCGCAGAAGGTGAGAACAACACCCAGGGGCCAGGGGGGGTGAGGGGCAGGAAACATATCCCATACCCAAAGCAAAACCTATAATATAGAGCCCATACATTACCACCAGGGTCTGGTCACTTGTGGGGGCGTGACCAGCAACCCCTGCATACTGCAACAATGGAAGTGGATGTGTACGGTGCGTTGCACACGTACCCCTACGGCACCAGTAGAACAGTCATACGGACCGTACACACGCAATGAATGCGTGGGTACGGTGCGTTCCACACGTACCCCTACGGCACCAGTAGAACAGTCATACGGACTGTACACATGCAATGAATGCGTGGGTACGGTGCATTCCACACGTACCCCTACGGCACCAGTAGAACAGTGATACGGACCGTACACACGAAATGAATGCATGGGTACGGTGCGTTCCACACGTACCCCTACGGCACCAGTAGAACAGTGATACGGACCGTACACACGCAAGGAATGTGTGGGTACGGTGCGTGGCACAAGTACCCCTACGGCACCAGTAGAACAGTGATACGGACTGTACACACGCAATGAATGCGTGGGTTCGGTGCGTTTCACACATACCCCTAAAGCACCAGTACATTTGGGATACGAGGCGTACACCAGGAATGTGGGCTTACGGACTGGCCCTGCATGTTACCTTCATATTGGTGTGTGTGTAGGTCCAGGCCAGCAGTGTACTGCTCCAAGGGGCTGGGTGGGTGGGTGGGTGCAGAGGATTCCCAGCAGTGGCCACACATATAGGGGTGGGTGCAGATTAATACCAGCAGTGGACAGAGACATGGGGGTGGGTGCAGAGGGCTCCCAGCAGTGGACAGAGACATGGGGGTGGGCGCAGAGGACTCCCAGCAGTGTCCAGACATATGGGGGGAGGGTGAACATGACTCCCAGCAGTAGCCTGCAAGCAATATGAGGGGTGTGTGCAGATGAATACCAGAAGTGTCCAGAAATATGGGGTGGGTGCACAGGACTCCCAGCAGTGGCCTGCAATATGAGGGGTGTGTGCAGATGAATACCAGCAGTGTCCAGACATATGGGGGTGGGTGCAGAGGACTCCCAGCAGTGGACAGAGACATGTGGGTGGGCGCAGACGACTCCCAGCAGTGGACAGAGACATGGGGGTGGGTGCAGATGAATACCAGCAGTGTCCAGACATACGGGGGTGGGTGCAGATGAATACCAGCAGTGTCCAGACATATGGGGGTGGGTGCAGAGGACTCCCAGCAGTAGACAGAGACATGGGGGTGGGCGCAGAGGACTCCCAGCAGTGGACAGAGACATGGGGTGGGTGCAGATGAATACCAGCAGTGTCCAGACATATGGGGGTGGGTGCGGATGAATATCAGCAGTGTCCAGATATATGGGGGTGGGTGCACAGGACTCCCAGCAGTGGACAGAGACATCGGGGTGGGTGCAGACGACTCCCAGCAGTGGACAGAGACATGGGGGTGGGTGCAGAGGACTCCCAGTAGTGGACAGAGACACGGGGGTGGGTGCAGAGGACTCCCAGCAGTGGACAGAGACATGGGGGTGGGCGCAGAGGACTCCCAGCATTGGACAGAGACATGGGGGTGGGCGCAGACGACTCCCAGCAGTGGACAGAGACATGGGGGTGGGTGCAGATGAAGACCAGCAGTGTCCAGACATACGGGGGTGGGTGCAGATGAATACCAGCAGTGTCCAGACATATGGGGGTGGGTGCAGAGGACTCCCAGCAGTAGACAGAGACATGGGGGTGGGCGCAGAGGACTCCCAGCAGTGGACAGAGACATGGGGTGGGTGCAGATGAATACCAGCAGTGTCCAGACATATGGGGGTGGGTGCGGATGAATATCAGCAGTGTCCAGATATATGGGGGTGGGTGCACAGGACTCCCAGCAGTGGACAGAGACATCGGGGTGGGTGCAGACGACTCCCAGCAGTGGACAGAGACATGGGTGTGGGTGCAGAGGACTCCCAGCAGTGGACAGAGACATGGGGGTGGGTGCAGAGGACTCCCAGCAGTGGCCTGCAATATGAGGTGTGTGTGCAGATGAATACCAGCAGTGTCCAGACATATGGGGGTGGGTGCAGAGGACTCCCAGCAGTGGAGAGAGACATGGGGTTGGGCGCAGAGGACTCCCTGCAGTGGACAGAGACATGGGGGTGGGTGCAGAGGACTCCCAGCAGTGGACAGAGAAATGGGGGTGGGTGCAGAGGACTCCCAGCAGTGGACAGAGACATGGGGGTGGGTGCAGAGGACTCCCAGCAGTGTCCTGCAATATGATGTGTGTGTGCAGATGAATACCAGCAGTGTCCAGACATATGGGGGTGGGTGCACCGGACTACCAGCAGTGGCCTGCAATATGAGGTGTGTGTGCAGATGAATACCAGCAGTGTCCGGACATATGGGGGTGGGTGCACCGGACTCCCAGCAGTGGCCTGCAATATGAGGGTTGTGTGCAGATGAATACCAGCAGTGTCCAGACATATGGGGGTGGGTGAAGAGGACTCCCAGCAGTGGACAGAGACATGGGGGTGGGTGCAGATGAATACCAGCAGTGTCCAGACATACGGGGGTGGGTGCAGATGAATACCAGCAGTGTCCAGACACATGGGGGTGGGTGCAGAGGACTCCCAGCAGTGGACAGAGACATGGGGGTGGGCGCAGAGGACTCCCAGCAGTGGACAGAGACATGGGGTGGGTGCAGATGAATACCAGCAGTGTCCAGACATACGGGGGTGGGTGCAGATGAATACCAGCAGTGTCCAGACATATGGGGGTGGGTGCAGAGGACTCCCAGCAGTGGACAGAGACATGGGAGTGGGCGCAGAGGACTCCCAGCAGTGGACAGAGACATGGGGTGGGTGCAGATGAATACCAGCAGTGTCCAGACATATGGGGGTGGGTGCGGATGAATATCAGCAGTGTCCAGATATATGGGGGTGGGTGCACAGGACTCCCAGCAGTGGACAGAGACATCGGGGTGGGTGCAGACGACTCCCAGCAGTGGACAGAGACATGGGTGTGGGTGCAGAGGACTCCCAGCAGTGGACAGAGAAATGGGGGTGGGTGCAGAGGACTCCCAGCAGTGGAGAGAGACATGGGGTTGGGCGCAGAGGACTCCCTGCAGTGGACAGAGACATGGGGGTGGGTGCAGAGGACTCCCAGCAGTGGACAGAGAAATGGGGGTGGGTGCAGAGGACTCCCTGCAGTGGACAGAGACATGGGGGCAGGCGCAGAGGACTCCCAGCAGTGGACAGAGACATGGGGGTGGGCGCAGAGGACTCCCAGCATTGGACAGAGACATGGGGGTGGGCGCAGACGACTCCCAGCAGTGGACAGAGACATGGGGGTGGGTGCAGATGAAGACCAGCAGTGTCCAGACATACGGGGGTGGGTGCAGATGAATACCAGCAGTGTCCAGACATATGGGGGTGGGTGCAGAGGACTCCCAGCAGTAGACAGAGACATGGGGGTGGGCGCAGAGGACTCCCAGCAGTGGACAGAGACATGGGGTGGGTGCAGATGAATACCAGCAGTGTCCAGACATATGGGGGTGGGTGCGGATGAATATCAGCAGTGTCCAGATATATGGGGGTGGGTGCACAGGACTCCCAGCAGTGGACAGAGACATCGGGGTGGGTGCAGACGACTCCCAGCAGTGGACAGAGACATGGGTGTGGGTGCAGAGGACTCCCAGCAGTGGACAGAGACATGGGGGTGGGTGCAGAGGACTCCCAGCAGTGGCCTGCAATATGAGGTGTGTGTGCAGATGAATACCAGCAGTGTCCAGACATATGGGGGTGGGTGCAGAGGACTCCCAGCAGTGGAGAGAGACATGGGGTTGGGCGCAGAGGACTCCCTGCAGTGGACAGAGACATGGGGGTGGGTGCAGAGGACTCCCAGCAGTGGACAGAGAAATGGGGGTGGGTGCAGAGGACTCCCAGCAGTGGACAGAGACATGGGGGTGGGTGCAGAGGACTCCCAGCAGTGTCCTGCAATATGATGTGTGTGTGCAGATGAATACCAGCAGTGTCCAGACATATGGGGGTGGGTGCACCGGACTACCAGCAGTGGCCTGCAATATGAGGTGTGTGTGCAGATGAATACCAGCAGTGTCCGGACATATGGGGGTGGGTGCACCGGACTCCCAGCAGTGGCCTGCAATATGAGGGTTGTGTGCAGATGAATACCAGCAGTGTCCAGACATATGGGGGTGGGTGAAGAGGACTCCCAGCAGTGGACAGAGACATGGGGGTGGGTGCAGATGAATACCAGCAGTGTCCAGACATACGGGGGTGGGTGCAGATGAATACCAGCAGTGTCCAGACACATGGGGGTGGGTGCAGAGGACTCCCAGCAGTGGACAGAGACATGGGGGTGGGCGCAGAGGACTCCCAGCAGTGGACAGAGACATGGGGTGGGTGCAGATGAATACCAGCAGTGTCCAGACATACGGGGGTGGGTGCAGATGAATACCAGCAGTGTCCAGACATATGGGGGTGGGTGCAGAGGACTCCCAGCAGTGGACAGAGACATGGGAGTGGGCGCAGAGGACTCCCAGCAGTGGACAGAGACATGGGGTGGGTGCAGATGAATACCAGCAGTGTCCAGACATATGGGGGTGGGTGCGGATGAATATCAGCAGTGTCCAGATATATGGGGGTGGGTGCACAGGACTCCCAGCAGTGGACAGAGACATCGGGGTGGGTGCAGACGACTCCCAGCAGTGGACAGAGACATGGGTGTGGGTGCAGAGGACTCCCAGCAGTGGACAGAGACATGGGGGTGGGTGCAGAGGACTCCCAGCAGTGGCCTGCAATATGAGGTGTGTGTGCAGATGAATACCAGCAGTGTCCAGACATATGGGGGTGGGTGCAGAGGACTCCCAGCAGTGGAGAGAGACATGGGGTTGGGCGCAGAGGACTCCCTGCAGTGGACAGAGACATGGGGGTGGGTGCAGAGGACTCCCAGCAGTGGACAGAGAAATGGGGGTGGGTGCAGAGGACTCCCAGCAGTGGACAGAGACATGGGGGTGGGTGCAGAGGACTCCCAGCAGTGTCCTGCAATATGAGGTGTATGTGCAGATGAATACCAGCAGTGTCCAGACATATGGGGGTGGGTGCGGAGGACTCCCAGCAGTGGACAGAGACACGGGGGCAGGCGCAGAGGACTCCCAGCAGTGGACAGAGACATGGGGGTGGGTGCAGATGAATACCAGCAGTGTCCAGACATATGGGGGTGGGTGCAGATGAATACCAACAGTGTCCAGACATATGTGGGCGGGTGCACAGGACTCCCAGCAGTGGACAGAGACATGGGGGTGGGTGCAGATGACACCCAGCAGTGGACAGAGACATGGGGGTGGGTGCAGAGGACTCCCAGTAGTGGACAGAGACACGGGGGTGGGTGCAGAGGACTCCCAGCAGTGGACAGAGACATGGGGGTGGGCGCAGAGGACTCCCAGCATTGGACAGAGACATGGGGGTGGGCACAGACGACTCCCAGCAGTGGACAGAGACATGGGGGTGGGTGCAGATGAATACCAGCAATGTCCAGACATATTGGGGTGGGTGCAGAGGACTCACAGCAGTGGACAGAGACATGGGGGTGGGTGCAGAGGACTCTCAGTAGTGGACAGAGACATGGGGGTGGGTGCAGAGGACTCCCAGCAGTGGACAGAGACATGGGGGTGGGGGTGGGTGCAGAGGACTCCCAGCAGTGGACAGAGACATGGGGGTGGGCGCAGAGGACTCCCAGCAGTGGACAGAGACATGGGGGTGGGTGCAGAGGACTCCCAGCAGTGGACAGAGACATGGGGGTGGGTGCAGATGAATACCAGCAATGTCCAGACATATTGGGGTGGGTGCAGAGGACTCACAGCAGTGGACAGAGACATGGGGGTGGGTGCAGATGAATACCAGCAGTGTCCAGACATATGGGGGTGGGTGCACAGGACTCCCAGCAGTGGACAGAGACATGGGGGTGGGTGCAGACGACTCCCAGCAGTGGACAGGGATATGGGGGGGTGTACATCATTATCAGATGACCACACCTACATGGTGGTATGGACGCATCCCTAACTTTGGACTATGATGATAGTGCTTTAACAACACATCAATGACAGCAGTGTCCCACTCCCAGGAGGATGGATGTATTTCACACACTGCATGACACACCACATGTGGGTGTGAGGACATATAAAACATGCATACCCACCCATGGCGGATGCAGCACAACACACACTCTGATATCATGCCACAAGACTGTATAGTCATGTAACTGCCTACAAAACTAAGATAGCCAAAGGGAACACACACTGTCACGCACATCCCAGGACTGATAGGAATGTCCAGGTGCTGGTCCAGCCACCAAGATGTTGTCTGTCATGGAAGGAATAGGGTGGAATTCCCCTAGATACAATGCCCACAATTGTCAGTCAGGTGCCCAAATACCCTGCATAACAAGTACCATTGGTGTGGTAGGCCGTGATTACACACATGCATGGTGCTGAAAAGGGGGAATTTGTCCATGAAGGCATTTCGACATACTCAAAACACAAGTACAGTGACTAGCAAGGATGGCACAGACGATTCAGCAGGAGACATCGGTGAGCAGGCATGGCCATTGTTGAAGGGATCCGTCACCAACAAAGGAAATGTTGACACAGGTCTTCGCTCACATTGGAAGAGGTTGAAGAAGCCTTGAGGAAAGGTATATTATTAAAAGCCCCGGGCCCTGATGCTGTCCCTTTGGACTTTTTTAAACACAATACTGAATTATGGGCCCCATTACTGTTGAACGTTTTTAGGGCTGTTGTTCTTGGTCGTATCCCTGCATCGTGGAAGGAGGCAGTGGTGGTGCCGATTTTTAAGAAGGGCGATAGGTGTGATCCCCGATGCTACCGCCCTATATCCTTGATTGACGCATCATGTAAATTATTGGGAAGGGTCATTTTGGCCAGATTGGAAACATGGGCAGACTCTGTTGGTCTAATTGTGAATTCCCAGTATGGATTCAGAAGTGGGAAGGGGACAGTTGAACAGTGTCTGAATTTGGCGCTAATTATTGGCAAGTACACGAAGGCAAGGAGTTCTGCAATTTACCTTGCCTTCATGGACTTGTCAAGCGCCTTTGACACTGTTTGTAGAAGTAAGTTGTGGCAGATGATGGACGACATGGGTTTTGAGGAACCCCTGATTACACTTCTCCGCAGATTGCATGCAGCAACGTCCGTGGTCATAAGGTTTGGACCTGGGGGTGAAACAACAAAATCCATTCCCTCAACTGAGGGGGTGCGTCAAGGCTGCATTTTGGCGCCTTTTTTGTTTCTAGTATACACAAACGGATTGGAGAAGTATTTGTTGGACCACTGTTGTGACTTTCCAAAGATAAATGGTAGGAGTATTCCCATACTCTCATACACAGACGACACTGTTTTAATGACCCTCACTGGAAATAGTCTGCAGGTTGCCTAGATGCTTTTAACACCTTCATGCTGGACCTTGACCTGAAGGTAAACTTTGCAAAATCTTTTGCAATGGTCTGTGGTCCAAAAGGGTCAAAATCAAGGAAATTTGTGGTGAATCACTTTACCATTGAAAAGGTGGATAACTTTAATTACCTTGGAAACCTTTTCAACAACAAATTAAGTTGGGCCCCATTAATGAAGGCTCGAGTCCAGAGTGCCACCCGCTCCGTAGAAGGTCTTTTCCGTTTTTGTGGTAAGCTGGGTCAAAAACCTGTTGCGCATCTTAAAACCTTATATATATCCAAATGCTTATCTGTGGCCACCTACGGGGCAGGGGTATGGGGGACCGAAAATCCCTCAGTAATACAGGTGATGGAAAATAAATTCCTAAAACGGGTATTATTGCTCCCATCGGGCTCATCAAACAGTTTTTGTCATAATGAAATGGGAATGACCAAAGTGACTGACATTATCCGTCTGTCGCCCCTATTATTATGGGGTAAAATATGGCTATCCGATGATCTGCAGCTTTCCAGAGAAATTCTTTTGGACTGTATGAGCCTGGATAATGCAAAGCAGATCCCTTGGTTGTCATATGTCAGTGACATGCTGAACAAGATAGGTTTGGGTTATGTTTATAAAAATCCTGAAAATATTCAGGGAAACATAAAAACCCAAATTAAAGCAAGTTATTGGAAATTTTTAGACACACCTTGTTTGGGAGGCCCAACTAGTTATGTACCTAAGTTACAGCATCAGTGTTATCTAACTTTCACAACTAATGTCCAATGGCGGTTTTACTTTACGAGATTTAGGCTAAATATCCTTCATTTTCTCTTCGCCTTTCCTAAACAAGGGGGCTGGTGTGAGAGGCTACCCCCTTGTCCTTGCAATGACAGAGTTAGCCAAAGTACCATACATGTTGTCCTCTTTTGTTCTTTATATCAGGAACCAAGGATTAGATTTATTAAGCCTATCCTGAAGGGGCAGCAACCATGTACTTATAAAGAAGGCTACGACTACTTGTTGTCATTATCTTCTGTTGAAACTTGTTGTGCCATGTTAAATTTCATACGAGTCTCACTCCAGATTAGGAAACGCTATGGATAACTTAGCTGTAGGACTGTATTTTGCCATGGGATTTGTATTTATGCTGTATGATGGATTTTTAAATTACAATTATTGTTTTATAGATGGATCATCTTAATTGTGTGTTTTATGGTTTTTTAACTTTGTGCTTTTATGATTCATTGTATGAATCGAATAAAGATTTTGAACCGAACCGACACAGGTCAGCACAACAATTGTGCAACTGTTTGCAGGGAAGATGTCAGGTGCCACAGAGGAAGGAACACTCCTTGGGACAATGTCTCTAAACAAAATTAACACACACTACCAATGATTCTTTGCAGAGATATTGTGATGGCACACAGATACCATGGTCCACCTCATGACCATCATACAAAAACATTTCTCTGAACCCTAACACATTACCAGAACACCAACTCCAGGAGCCTCAGCACCAACATCAAGTACCTGAAATGCAATAGTGTTGAAAGTAAAAATAAAGGCTTTATTCAGCACTAAAAAAAACAATGAAAAATAGACTATGTACAGAGGCCAATGGCCAGTCCATTTTTCAAGTCCAAGGGGGGACGTAGGGGACCGCGTCTACCCCTAGCTTGCCTGCACAAAGGAACCTCAAGGTTTGTCGACCAGGGGGGTATCATCTGTGGCAGTACTAGGCACCGCAGGGACAGGAGGGGGAAGGGTGGGTGTTGCGGGTGCAGGGGGGGATGTCTCCACCACAGGGGGTGGGGCAGCTCCGAAGGTGGAGGTGAGCTCGGTGCTGCACACCGCTGCTAGTGCCTCCATCCGAAACCCTGCACCTGAGGATTCCCCAGGGTCAACAGAGGGTGTGGTGGGTGAGGGACGGGGTGCAGCGCTTTTGGGGGAGGGGGTCGACCTGGTGGGGTACTCAACTCCTGTGCCCGGGGACTTCCTCACCCGCTTGTGGGGTGGTCGCTCAGTGGGGGCGAGGTCCAGCTCACCCATAAAGATATTCTTTGGTGAGAGTTTGGCAGGGGAGCAAAGGGGAGTGGTTTTGTAGGAACAGGGTTGTGGGGACTGCCGACTGCGACTGTGGCTGCATGTATGTTGTCTGTCCCCAGACCCTGTGGGTGTGCCTACATCCCCCTGAGTGTGCATGCCAGGAGGTGTGCGCTTTGCCTAACTTGTGGGTGTGCTGGCTGTGTCTGGTGGGGTGCGTGCCCGTGACTGTCTGTGTGTGCGTTGGACAGGCATGGGAGAGGGAAGTGTGGATGGGTCTGGGGTAGGGGGGGGACGGAGCACTGCAGGAGACTTACTGCTGCTGTCAGGGAAGAGCCATTGGACCGCAGAATCCTGTGTTCGTCAGACATCGTTGCTGACATGCCCTCCATGAACGACAACATCTGTGTGAGCAATATAGTGTGTCCATGGAGGACATTCAGCACTGATTCCTGCCCAACCTGCAACTGCCGCAGTATGTCCACAGACTCTTCACTGAGGGCAGCAGGGGTGACAGGGGCAAGGGATGCGGTGCCTGGGCCAAAGGAGACATGGTGGGCCTCTGCACGAACAGAAGGGACGGGAGCAACTGGGAGGGTAGAGATGGTAACGGAGGAGGCGGGGACAGATGTGGGGATGCTGCCAGATGGTGTTGCAGCCTCCGCCTCCCCCAGGAGGTCAGCGTCGGACCCGTCGGCGTCGTAGCTGGTATCGTGTCCAGACAGGTCCTCTGACTGACTCCCCTCGCCCTCGTGCCACTGGTTCCTCCTGACTCTACAGCACTGGTGGCACTGTCGCTGGGTCCCTCCTCCAGGTCCGTGGAGGTGTCTCCCTCCGTTGCAGATGATGATGCTGTGGGCAAGGAGAAGAAACCTAAATGCATCAGTCACCTGTATACATCTGACACATGAGCACAAAAGCAATTGGTCACAGTGCATATCAGGCAGTGCATCATGAGTAACAGCTAGATTACTCCGCACATATGTAAGCCCTGTACTGCCCAGTTGGTAGACCCAATATGCCACTTGGACCCAAGGAAAAAAATAACACACCAGGCCACTACTTGAATGAGAAATACACTGAGAAGCTAGTGTCTGTGAACCGGTGAGCACAGCAATACAATGAAGTCATGCCACCTCTTGTTTACCCTGAAAGAAACAGTAGTGGTGCACCCAACATAAAATGACACACCTCAATACTCAAGGTGTCACCACACTCAGAGACCTGTAAGTACTTTGCAACAGAAAACGAAAAATGTTTGGTACCTTGGGACTCACAATACTTTACACAATCGACATGTTTGGAATGTGCCAATTCGCCATTTCGTGAAAAGAACACTCATGTGCCTGCATGAAATATGTCTCACAAGGCAGTGCACACAAAACTACATTTACACTGTCATTGAAGAAGCTGGCACCTTTTCTAAGAAGCCACTGTTAGAAATGAATGGTGCTGCAGAAAGTACATATACATGGGCCCACGAAGGTCTGGATGTCTTGAGACTTGTTAGTTTGTATCACCAACAACAAAGGAGTCTCACAAAATCAAGACCACTGTGGGAACATGTATATGGAGAATCTGCAACACCATTTAATTCAAACAGTGGCTTCTTTGCAAAGGTGCCAGCGTGTTCCATGAAAGTGGAAATGTCGTTTGGTGTGCACTTCCTTGGGAGACATATTTCATGCAGGCACATCAGTGTTCTCAAGACACATCATCAAATTACCACATTTAAAACATGAAGAACTGTTGACAAGTGCTGTGAGTGCCAAGGTACAATTTTTTTAGAGTAACAACTTGAATTATGTCAGTTGTCACATGGCCATCCGTCACCTGATTACACAGTTGGCTACACATATGACCTACTGCCTGTCATCTGGAGTGGCACCAATGTCCACACCCAGGACAATGCATAAGCTACTGTGCCTGCAAGTGGGTTGTTAAAAAGCATAGCTGTACTGTGGAGACACCCTCATGGCAATCCAAAATGTCCACACAGATGTCAGCACACAAAGTCCAAACTGCGTTGCATCTGAACCACACACAGGTGCCAAAAATGTATGAGCAGGAATCATGTTTTTGAAAAAATGACACAGGCTGCAAAGCACGAACATTAAGCACTGGCCAGCATCACAGGGGCACTGCACGGTGATTCTGTGTACAGCCAATTCTCACACACAGGTCAGACCTGGCAAGAAAAAATCAGGGGTGCCCATGTAGGCCTCTCCCGCACAACCACCCATACCTGAGTCAATGTGATTGATACAGATCAAGCAGGGACACCTCTTATTCATGGTAACAAAAACTGTGCAGCGAAAATTGCTAGATTTACACAACATCACCTCCTGGGGCTGGCAACACATATTTGTGACAAACAACCAGCAACAGATTTTTGTGAATACCCACACAGGCACTGCCCAGTGTGAGTATGCACAAGCAAAATGGTGTATCCCTGTCCAGTGGACACATGTAGCACACATTACAAAAATACAAACTACGCCAGGGAACAATGCCACAGAGGCAGACCTATGCTGAACCCACAGAGAATGTGCACAGAGTTGGATGACACACATGATTAGGAGGCCAGGGTGTCTCAGGGGACTGTAGTGGTCACACTGCTCCGTGTTCCTGGAATGAGCTGACTGTACCATGAGCAACTGTCATGGCACTATGCATATCTCACACTCATGCACATCATGTCTGAGGCCACAACATTGGTCATGCATGCTGCAAGGGTGTTCATTTGAAACCTCACACTCCTATGTTGAGAATCATCATCAGTGCCAACAAATATGGACCCCCAACACAGTGAACAGGTCATGGCACAGGCAAGGTAACGACACAAGTCACAGACCACCCTCCCACATGATGCAGAAAGCAATGTGCACTTAGATTTACTGGAACCTTAGATGGCCATGTGCAAATGTGATTACACACAGACCAGGGGACACATGTCAAAGAGGGGAAGGGATGAAAAAGAGCACCAGGTGACATTGTAGAACAGAAAATGCACTGCACATATAAACTCTGCGAGTGTATCCAGGCTACAGAGCACTTCCAAAAGCTGGTGACACATAACACAACAAACAGCCATGTACCTACCCCCTCGTTGCTGCAGTCTCTCCTGTAACTGCCTATCAAGGTCAGGGAATACCACCCCCAGGACACGGCTCATGTGGGGGGTCAGGCATCGGAGCCCGCCGTGGGGGCGAAAAGGGTCGATCCCCAGCTGGACCCGGGTGATCTGCCGGGTCCAGCACCGGATGTCCTGCCACCTTTTGTGGACCTGGGGCAGGCTCCGACTACACTCCCCCACAGATCTCACGGCCCTGACGATGTCCCTCCAGATCACCCCCTTCTCGTAGGCAGTTACCTGTCAGGATGACAAAGTGACACAACATCAATACACCTGCTCCATGTCCCAGAGACACACATTTGAACATCTTTAAAATGTTGAACAGGGCATAGGATGCTGACAGGAATTGCATCATTCACAATAAGAAATTGGCCTGTGTGCAAGCCCCAATGCACTACATGGCATTGAAAGTCAACAGGTGGCATGAGGGGTGTGACACACACACTGATCATGGCACAGACTGTGCAGCACATGCAACAGCAGGCTGATGGCCAGCACGTGTCAAGCAGTCACATGTCCCACTCCACTGACTCACCCTCAGCAGACTAGACAGACACACCCAGGCACAGATCACTCGCCTGTCAGTCACAACAGCGGATACAACCCTCACTCTGCACATGTGCCACATGCCAGTGGGGTGTCACAGGTGTCGTGCCAGCTCTGCAAGTCAGACACACAGCACGGCTTACTTGTCAAATCAGATGGGTAGATCTGTTGCCTCCTCAATGCAGCTGTGGTGCAACACTTCACATAGACACTCACCCACATGACAAGGAACATTCACACAAATCAATGTCCATGAGGTCGTACACATCATTTGGACACTCTCACCACAGGTCCACTCAACTCATACAAGTCAAGTCAAGTCAAAAAGTCTTTGTTTCGAATATTCCATCATTAAAGACATATTAACATTTCATCAGATACAGTTGATTAAAAATAGGAATAAAAATTAGCACAATAAACATAGTGAACCAATTAATAAATAACACATTAAGAACAGTAATAAAAAGATATTAAATATACAATTTTACAACGACTTGAATCTAGTTAAGACCTACACCACAATAAACTCTGCATTATTTGGGGCCAGGAAGTTTGTGACTAATTCGCCGGTTCCGTAGAAGCCATGCCCAACTAATAAATTTGGCCACACCAATGACCACAAGTGTTGATGTGTCAGACTTTAGTATTCTGCTGGCAGCCTGTGCTGATCTAACACTCAATTCACGGCATACAGGGCGCAACCACAATCATCTAGGTTGGTGGTACTCTGGGCAAACAAATAAAAAATGGTCGACTGTTTCGATCTGATCCTCACATATGGGACATATATCATTACCAGTTGTATTCCAACTATTTGTAAAGCAGCGTAACGGAAGGGTGCCAAGTCTGAATTGATTATATAATTTCCGATCCTGCTGCTTTGTTATTACATCCCAATACACCTCAAGGGAGGATTCATCCTTGACAGCCAAGTATGTTATAGACAAAGAGCTGGCAGTCAGGGAAGCATGGCGCTTACCTTTGATCCATTGCCAGTAGGTGTCCCTAAAGATCTTTTTCGGGGGGAAGACAGCCGTCACAGGATTAGTCCATAGTTCGCCCATGCCCATGTCAATCAAAATAGATTTGATTTCAGACAGACAGCTAATTCTATGGGAGCCCCAAAGGGCTTTAACTTCTAGCAGTGCCTTAGCATATAGGGACAGTTCTGGGGTAGTCCATAGGCGTCTCCAAAACGCCAGTGGCCTATACCGCACCATGTCCTCTACAGGCTGACAGCCTAGCTCATAAAGGAGGGGAATACGTGGAGATGATTGAGGTAGCCCTGCAGCAGACCTAAGAAATTTATTTTGTGCCACACTCAGGGAATCCAAATTGCTAAACCCCCATAATTCAGCACCATACATTACAGCTGGGAGAATTTTAGACCCATAAATTTTGATCAGGGGAGCCATAGGTTTGGTTATAGATTGCCTATGTTCTTTAAGTAAGGCTCCACCGACTCATACACATTTGTGGGTACAGTCACCTGTCACACCGGGGGGACCACTGAATCACCTCAGGACAATAGGAAAAAAAGCCACCAAGGATTTGCCAGGCTGTATGTGTCATGCACTATGCAGTGAATGTCACAGTAAGCACAATGCAAGTGAGGAGTGCACACAGGAACTACCTCATGCTCTGCATGAGAGACATAAGCATGTCCCCCCCCCGGGACCCACTCTAAACAACATTGCATGTCTGTCACACCTGGACACAATGCCAGAAGTGACAGTCACACAACAGGTGCATAGGGAAAGGTAGTGGAGCCAGCACTCACCTTCTCCCCTGGTCTCCCATACAGCTTGGGGTACTGTGGGAGGAGGACATCCAGCAACACCTCATTCTCCTCCAGGGTGAATGGCTGGGCCCTCTCCACAGTACATGACATGGTCCACAGGAAGCAGAGACAGCAGCAGTGTGGACGACTGGAAAGTTGTGCAGGCAAGTGCCCTCTCATGGGTTCTGGCTGCCTTATATCTGTCTTGCTGAGGGGCATTCATTTTGAGGAGTACATAGTGATTGGTCAGACACATTTGCATCGTACGTTTACTTCAATCCCTTTAAACATACACCTATGACACTCATTCGCATCGTTCAAATTTTGAGCATCATGTCAAGTCAACAACCACTTTGCAACATTGTATTTTGTGGCCAACTGACTGTTCCAGGACACCTGATGGACACATTTCAACTGAAAACTCAGTATCCATGACAACCAGCATGCATTTAGGGCCTAATACTTGTCCCTTATGTGTCCCCTATGTAATTTTAAAATCCACACACAGGTACGGTGCATTTCACATGTACCCCTACGGCACAAGTACAATAGTGAAACAAAGCGTACACACGCGATGATTGCGGGTGTACGGTGCGTTTCACACGTACCCCTACGGCACAAGTACAATGGTGGAACGAAGCGTACACACGCGATGATTGCGGGTGTATGGTGCGTTTCACACGTACCCCTACGGCACAAGTACAATAGTGAAACAAAGCGTACACACGCGATGATTGCGGGTGTACGGTGCGTTTCACACGTACCCCTACGGCACAAGTACAATGGTGAAACGAAGCGTACACACGCGATGATTGCGGGTGTACGGTGCGTTTCACACGTACCCCTACGGCACAAGTACAATAGTGAAACGAAGCGTACACACGCGATGATTGCGGGTGTACGGTGCATTTCACACGTACCTCTATGGCACAAGTACAATGGTGAAACGAAGCGTACACACACGATGATTGCGGGTGTATGGTGCGTTTCACATGTACCCCTACGGCACAAGTACAATGGTGAAACAAAGCGTACACACGCGATGATTGCGGGTGTACGGTGCGTTTCACACGTACCCCTACGGCACAAGTACAATGGTGAAACTAAGCGTACACACGCGATGATTGCGGGTGTACGGTGCATTTCACACGTACCCCTATGGCACAAGTACAATGGTGAAACGAAGTGTACACACGCGATGATTGCGGGTGTACGGTGCATTTCACACGTACCCCTATGGCACAAGTACAATGGTGAAATGAAGTGTACACACGCGATGATTGCGGGTGTACGGTGTGTTTCACATAGGGGTTGGCGGAATTTGCGTAATCGCGTTACGCAAATCTCCGCGAAACGGTAAAAAATCTCCGCGAAAACGCAGAAATTCCGCGAACACGCGGAATTGCTTGTTCGCGATACTTTTTGCCTGTTCGCAATCGCTGTTTGCGTGCTCGGGGTGAAATATCTCGCGAACACGCATATTGAGAACGCGAACAAGCAAAACATTTCGCGAAATCGCGGAACGCAGATTTTTGGGCAATTTCGCGTTCTCCGCGGAACGCGAAATTACCCAAATTCCGCGAACGGAACGAAATTTACCGCCCAGGCCTAGTTTCACATGTACCCCTACGGCACAAGTACAATGGTGAAACGAAGCGTACACACACGATGATTGCGGGTGTACGGTGTGTTTCACACGCTTACAATGGTAATACAGGCGTACACATGCCAGGAATGGATGGCTACGAGTCACACAAGGATGTCCATCAAGTTCTTGTCATTGCATACTTTCATGTGCAGGCCCTAGGTGTGTCAGCCAGTGATATTGCACATGTCATCTCATCTAGTTGCACAATTGATGTGTGATGACCTGTGTACACATGTCATGTGTGATGGGGCACTACATGGCACACATCACCTTGACACTTGCCACATGTGTGTCTGTAGTCCAACTGTGTCATGCACAGCAGCAGTGGGATGGCACAGTCATCACCACCCGCACCTGTCTCCTGATGTCAGGGACAGGGACACTCTCTCAACTGAGATGTCACGATCAGCGTGCCCCTATGTGACTATGTCAGGTGTGTGTAATGTTTTCCCATAAGCTTGCTGTTAGTGTTCCGTCAACTGCATCTGCTGTTGGTGCATCCAACATGGGTCTGTGTGGAGATGGGCATGGCACACATCTACGCACATCATGCCACATGTGGATTCCCACAGCTGTAGGGTCTGTGTGCATCGGACATCATATTTTCCCAGGCATACATGTCTGCGTCATCTCAATGGCTGTGTTTAATTGTTGTCACGTGTACCCCTTCATTGCAATGTGTGTCATATGTACATTTGACATTACATGTGACCTGTGCGTGTGCCTTGCAGTCAACTGTCTGGATGAGATGACATCCTTCCAATGCAGCTATGTGGATGTGTGTCACTCCGGTGATATCTCTGGCTGTTCACTCAGACTTGGCCGCAGCTCATTTCAGGGCCTGTCATGTAGACTTGACAATCAACAGGTGTATCTGGCTTTTCGTAGGAGTGCCAGCAAGGTGGCATATGTGTCCTGGATGTATTGCACACACCAGACTCCATAGTTACCTGATGTGTAGTAGCAGTTTAGCATGTGCTATGTTCATTGATGTTGGCAGACTCTCAATCTTCATGATTCCTAAAAATGTCTTGCAGGGCACCGCCTGTCCCAAGAACAATGCCAGACTCGGCTGCCATAAGGGAATGTGCCTGCATCCTACGTTACAGATTCACTCAACAGTTGATTGAGGGCTTGACCGACAGGCTGGCACCACACCTCCAACCGCGACACAGGTATCCTACTGCGCTGACCCCAAAGATGAAGGTGATGGCAGCCCTACATTTTTTTGCCACAGGTACGTTTCAATTGACCATAGCTGATGTTGGTGGGTTGTCACAGACAATGTTCAGCCGTGTCCTGCGTGATGTTTTGGCAGCCATGTTGGAGCACCTTGATGAATTCATCAAATTTCCTACTCCTGAGGAGTTGAAAGATGTCAAGGGTGATTTCTTTGCCCTGGGAGGGATGCCCGATGTCATTGGGTCCATTGATGGGACACATGTGGCTTTGGTACCACCACAGGCACAGGAGCAAGCCTATCGCAACCGTAAACATTACCACTCAATAAATGCCCTTGTGGTGTGTCTTGCTAACATGCTGATTTCCCATGTCTGTGCACGTTTTCCAGGATCAGCACACGATGCCTACATCATGAGGCGTAGCAGGGTGCCACAAATGATTCTGCGGCTGCACAACGAACAAGCATGTCTTGTTGGTGGGTATACTCTGTTGGTCCTGTGTGTTGCGGTATCTTTGGCTCTTACGGCATCTCCTGACCCACTTATTTACATGATGTTTCCATGTAGGGGACTCTGGATATCCCAACATGCCATGGCTAATGACACCTCTCCGCAACCCAAGAACAGCTGCAGATCACAGGTACAAAAATGCACACGGGCAGACCAGGTGAGTGATTGAGAGGACGTTTGGCCTCCTGAAGAGCCGATTCCGGTGCCTTGACAAGACAGGCGGGTCCCTCCCGGTAAACAGACATAATATCGAATAAAAAATATCGCCAGGACAGAATATCGAGTTTTTAATATAGAATGGATAGTATATCGAATTGCCAAAATATAGTGGTGAAGAATATCGAAAATCAGGTAAGAAATATCGATTTAAATAATATAGAAGTAAGTAATATCGACAGTCATAATATAGTTGTTAAAAATATCGAATTTTTTTATAGTGTTTTAAGTGTTAGTATATGTGTTAAAAGTATGTATTCATTTTGGAATGTATGTTTGAATATTTATAAAGTAATGAATTTTATGTTATTTCATTTTTGTGTAATTTAATTCCGTAGCGGGTTGTGGGTTTATAGGGGATTAGGGTGGGAAGTCATTTAATTATAGTACATTAAATAATAATTTTTAGGAATTATTAATTATTTTTAATGTAATTTTGCGTTTTACTTCTGTAGCGGGTTGTGGGTTTATAGGGGAATAGGGTGGGAAGTAATTTAATTGTTATTAGGTAATTATTAATTGGTATTGAAAATTAATTGGTTGTTTATTAATTATTAATTGGTAAATAATTTGTATTAATTGGTAATTAATTTGTATTAATTGTTTAATTGCTAATTATGTTAATTGTATTAATTTATTATTTGTAGCGGGTTGTGGGTTTATAGGGGAATATGGTGGGAATTAATTTAATTGTAAATAATTAATTATTGAAATATTTTTTGTATTTTGCTAATTAATTTAATCTTCATTATTTATTAATTGGTATTAATTGTATGTATTAATTTTTGGTATTGAAAATTAATTGGTTGTTAATTAATTATTAATAGGTAATTATTAATAAAAAAAATATTGGTGTTGATAACTAATTAATTATTAAATATTGTGTGATTGGTAATGAATTTTAATACTTTTTTTGGTATTAATAATTTATTTATTTTTAATAAAATATTAAATTATTATTTTCCCTACTATCGCACTCACTGGAGTGGGAATAGTAATTTTTACCACTACGGTATCCAACGCTTACCCTACAGTTGCACTCACTGGAGTGGGAATAGTAAATTTTACCCTCCCGCTATCCAACGCTTTCCCTACTGTTGCACTCTCTGGAGTGGGAATAGTAATTTTCACCCCTACGCTATCCATTGCTTTCCCTACTGTTGCACTCTTTGGAGTGGGAATAGTAATTTTTACCCCTACGTCATCTGACGTTTTCCCTACTGTTGCACTCACTGGAGTGGGAATAGTAAATTTTGCCCTCCCGCTATCCAACGCTTTCCCTACTGTTGCACTCTCTGGAGTGGGAATAGTAATTTTCACCCCTACGCTATCCAACGCTTTCCCTACTGTTGCACTCTCTGGAGTGGGAATAGTAATTTTAAGCCCTACTCTATCCAATGCTTTCCTTACTGTTGCACTCTTTGGAGTGGGAATAGTAATTTTTACCCCTACGCTATCCAACACTTTCCCTACTGTTGCACTCACTGGAGTGGGAATAGTAAATTTTACCCTCCCGCTATCCAACGCTTTCCCTACTGTTGCACTCTCTGTAGTGTGAATATTAATTTTTACCCCTACGCTATCCAATGCTTTCCCTATTATTGCACTGTCTGGAGTGGAAATACTAATTTTTACCCTCCCGCTATCCAACGCTTTCCCTACTGTTGCACTGTCTGGAGTGGGAATAGTAATTTTTACCCTCCCGCTATCCAACGCTTTCCCTACTATTGCACTTACTGGAGTGTAATAGTACATTTTACCTCCCCGCTATCCTACGCAAAAAATATTGCATATTTTTAATTAATATTACGTTAATATATATGTATTATTTTTTTTTTTTACTTACAATAATTATTTATTAATTTTAAAGTTATTTAAGTATTTGTAAGTATGTTTCAGTTAATTATATTCATTAATTTTACATAAATTTTAATACATTTAAAAAATTCGATATTTTGACTAACTATATTTTTTACAACGATATATTGGATTCTATATTTTTGTACTTACCTGTTTGGAGATAGGTTTTCGATATTTTGGCAATCCGATATTCTCCTTCTCGATATTTCGTCAGTGATCCTCCCTCCCATAGGCACCGGAGAAGGTGTGCAAAATCTTCATTGTGTGCTGCATGCTGCACAACATGGCAGTTGAGAAGGCAGTGCCACTCATCCTTGATGCTGATGAGGAGCAACACCCACCCGCGGCTTGGTCACGAGGCAAGTGACGAGGAGGATGATATCTGGAGTCAGCTCATACGCAACTTCTTCTCATAATGGTGAGCAAGCTTGTAGCATTGAGTGGCATGTGTTGCAATGTGTGTGTCCAGCTGACTGAATGCAAAGTGACTTGGATGCGTGTACTGATGTGTCACTCGAGTGATGATGTCATGCCACACAGTTTTGCGGAGAGACTTTCTTTGAAATTTGCATGTGTCCAACATTGTTCATGTTTCGTAACTGACCATGTGTGCGGCGAGATTTGTTTTAGGTGACTTCTTGTGTGTCTGTCATTCCCAGGTTTTTGCGCCTGTTGTCTGCTCGTGTCATCCTTTTCCTCCTGCTATTCCTCATGAGGATTGCAACGTGTGCTGAATCAGCGTTCCATGCATGGACATGTGGAAATGTCAGTTTGGGTAAGGATTGCAGCAAGGCTTTTTGGTGGTGGTACGGGTTGGGAATGTGTGGGGACTGCTTCTGTGCATGTTGTGGTACCATGCATACATGTCTTCTCACCATGGAGCATATAACATGTAGCATCACTCCCATGACATGATAGTCACCCTTCTTGACAGTCATCTGTAGTGGAGTGTGGAGTCTGATGAAGGCATCAATGTACGTAAACCTTGCCTCTGAAACATTGCTGATGCTACAGGTGGACATAGTGTGGGACATCACAACAACTGGCTCTATGGTGATTTGTAGCATCTCCGTGTGCAGCAGGATGTGTTTGGCTCCTCCCCTTGACTTGTGTGCCAGTTCATTGGGATTTACAACATCCGTGTTGTGAAGGGGGGGTCCAGCGTATGTCCCACATGTTCTGTTAACTGACCTGTGAGTCTGTTCGTGTGGATGCATTTCCCTTTGTGTGAGTTTGTGCAATAAAGGTGTTCTGCACAATCCAAAGTGCCTCATCTCTGTCACTGCAGATCTCTTGCCAGTTTGCATGCGTCATCTATGGCATAATTGTCAAAGATTGAGCATAGGAGTGTATGTGTACATCGGCAACATGCATGCATTTCTTCATGGCTAATAATCTCTATTGTGCATGAAGTACCTGGTTGTGTATGTATTTGTGCAGGTTGCTCCCCACAACGGGACGTCAACACCTGCTGACGGTGTGTCTCCTGTGTGCAGCTCCGCATTTTGTTGCCTGATCCTGTTGATTCTTCATACATTTTCTCGGAGTGACCCATGAGTAACCTGACACTCCTTCCTTTACATACACCTGTTGCACTGTGTCTTTCTGACCTCCTTGTCTTTGTGTGCTACTTTTTGCCTAGTTTCTCACCCCTTCAGCCTGCTGCTGCCTCACCTGCGGCACCGCCCCACCGAGTGCCCTGATTCGGCAACCCACACGCCTACAAAATGCTCCTCCCTTCCCCCTCCACCCATTCTAAATGCAGCCAGCAGCTTGTCTCTGCCACTGTTGCACCAACGCCATGCCAAAGCCAGGACCGTCTGCCCCTGCAATGTGCACAGTGCACGACCCTCTGGTCCTTGCATGACCCATGTCATACAACAGGCTCATGCTGCAGCCACCCTCCAAGCAATGTCCTCCAGTCAATCAACCGCCTGCTATCAAGCGCACACACGACACCTTTGCATACTGAGTGTGCAACTCCAACTGCCTACACAGCGCTGCCCCGCCTACCAGACCCTGTCAGAACAACCAGGTCATGTGCCTCCTACTCTACACCCGCTCCGTCCACAAGCACGCCATTGGACTCTGTTACCTCCTCAACACAACAGCCCCACACATCACCTTCATGACAGTAACCTGGTCAAAAGCATCCTCAGCACACAACTTCTTCATTGCCATCTCAGACGGATACAAGATCACCCGCAGGGACGGCAACAACAATCCCGGAGGATGAATTGCAATTTATTCCCAAGTACACCCTCAGAGACACAAATCCGGTTTTGCTCCAACCGCCTGGCAAACCTCAGAGTAAGACTCATCTACGGATCTCCAGGCCTACATCCACAATTCCGCAAAGCCATCAACACGGACATCTGCAAGCATGCCCTCACCTCCACAGGCTATATGTGGCTGGGGGCAAGCAACTTCTTGCTGGAGGAGAAATATACCACCATCCAACATTGGTCCATCAACATTTGCATCCACGTCTCCAACAAGTAACACGCTTCCCCACACCCCGCTACCAATCCCCCAAAGATGCTTGATGTAAGTCACCACAGACAAGCTGTGTGGGACACTCGAACCAACACCACCTCCACACCCTGCAACGTCACACACTGGATCAGCTACTGATCCAACAATCTTGCCACATTGACAGACTTTCCTGTGAAGCACAATAACAGTTAAGCCACCTGGGACAAGGCAGACGTACTGGACTCATACAGATCGAGCCGGACTCTTGTGCAAACCTTGCAACACAAAGTACCTTAATTTACCTTACAGCCCTGGAAAACGCCACACACAGCCATCACCATATAATCAGCAAGGACAAGTGGAGATCCTTCAGATAGGGACGAGGCACCAAAACACACAACATCAAGTAGCTCATCAGCATTGTGAGTGAACTGACAGCAGATCTCCATCCAAAAGACACCCCACCCTCGCACGGCAGATCACATCCATTGCAACTTTCTACCACTGCAAGCTCATGGCCATACATGACAGCCTTGGCACACAGAGGCAGACAGCACTATTATCCGCGTGACAAACCCCCCTCAGGTTGTGGACTCCCGTCAGCAACAAATACACCACCTGGCTCATGTGCACCATCCACTCTGGCTCTCCATCAGGCCCCTTCCCACACAACATCTCAACCACATCATTCCCCATCCTTGAAGCCCACGTCCAGGGCGTCCTGAATATCTCATTTGAGTTTGCCACATTCCACGGGTGCTGGAGGCATGCAGAGATCCAGGCCCTTCTTCAACAACGGATGGCAGTACCGCAGGATCTCCTGGAACATCACCCTGCTTCCCTACCCATCAAATGTCATCAGGAAGACACTCAACGAGCGACTGACAAACTTCCTCCGTGCAAACAGCTCCAGGCAACCGGCACCAGAACATCTTCCACAGTAATCACACCACTGCAACTGCCATCATTGCAACCACCAACGACAACTTAGCCCTACTCAACAATGGTGAGACCACCCCCCTTGACCTCTCAACGACATTCTACACCATGTGCTACCACACTGATATCCAGAGGAGGGCCCAGGATTAAATCACCAAGTAGCTCACCAGCAAGGCCCGGGGAGTCATCCTCCACCCTGCAGCATGTAGTACACTGGGGTCATGTGGCCCATGCCCAAGGGCTAATCTCTCAGCATGACGATCTTCAATGTCTCCATGACCCCCCTCTCCACCATCACAAGTGCACACGACCTCATCATCATCTCATATGCCATTGACACCCAGCTGCTCCTCAACCTCACCAAAGACCCAGCCATTGCCAGATCCAACCTTCAAGAAGGCATGAGATCCGTTGACGAATAGCTGACCATCAGCCACCTGAGGCTGGACTTGGACAGGACTGAGGTCATCATCTGAGGATTATCCCCTTATGGCTGGGTCAACTCCTTGTGTCCCACCGGCCTGGGCATCGCACCAGCACCCAGTGGCCACGCACGCAAGCTGGTGTTCATCATGGACTCATCGCTCACAATTACCATGCAACTCAACACCATCTGTACCTCATGCTGCAACACCCTCCGCAAGCTGCAAATGATTCATAGATAGATCCACTCCAAGGCAAGACAGACCGTCCCCCAGGTCCACGACACCATCCGGGTCAACTACAGCAACGCCCTCTACGAAGGAACAACAGCAAAACTGCAGGAGAAGTTGTCCACATCCAGGGTGCATCCGCACACCTCATCTTCAACATCCCCCGCCCCAGCCACATCACCGTCCACCTGAGATAGCTAGAATGGCTCACTGTCTGCTGCAGGATCACCTTCAGAATCCTGAACCACACTCAGGAGGCAGTCCACAACCCCAGACCCAAACGCGACCTTGGACGTCTGTCATCCAACACACCGTTGGCCCAACTCCGTGCAGCCCACCTTGCCCTGGCCACCATTCATCACATCCACAGAACAACTGCATGCAGGAGATAGTTCTCCCACCTCGCAAAACAGACCTGGGACTCCCTCTCCGGGCACCTCAACATGACCCATGACCTCTACACCTTCATGATACTCTGGCAAATTGGTCTGTCTGAGCAGTATTGCAAGTGCCCCCTCAGCAGCTTGAGGCCATCACGGGTGAGGATTGGGCTCCATGTCTGTATTTGGTGATACATTGTGACCGGACTCAGATCCAAGTGTATGGATGGCTGGAGTTAGTTCCACACTCAGGCATACTTTGACATATCTCCATACGTATGTTGTGGACTCATGCTAAATGACTGCAACATCAAATTACAATTATACATTTTTTTATTATAGGTCTGGGGCATGATTTGTGCACAGAAAAAGGTGCAATACAGGGACCATAGAATCCAAAGTTCACAGGGGGAGATGGGATCCTTGGCATTTGAAGTCATTAGAGTCCAGGCCACAGTGTTTGGCATCATTGGTCAGACTGTGACCAGCAAGTCCATGTGGCAGATGATGTCAGTCAATGAGGTGATGCTGTCGCACATGGAGGCCAGGTGCCACGCCAGGTGACCTGGGAGATGTGGATGGTCCGCTGCCTCTCATGGTCTTTTCTGTGGATGACCCACATTCCTCCGGGGACCCTCAGATGCAGGCCTTGACGATGCTTGGGACGCTCCGTCGGACGAATCCTCCTCCTCCTCCCTCCCTGTGGCTGGTGGTGGTCTTCGCCTGGTGGCACAGGGAGGGTTGCCCATGTTGTTGGCGATCCGACGGAGTGAATGGCTTATGTCCCTTTGCACCGCCAGGAGCTCAGCCAGTCTTGCCTCCATCCATCCTTGGTGTTCTTGTTGACTGGCGTGTTGCTCGGCCTGCTGGTTCTTCATCTCTGTGAGGGTCACCACTACCTGGCTGAACTCCCTGGTGTCACGCCGGTATGCGTCCATGATGTTGTCTATGTGTGACATACCGGTCCCTTCAGCTGGCTGGTCAGGTTCTCGCCTCTGCCTGCCTCCACTCCCACCACCCCTGAGCCTGGGCTGCCGTTGTGGGCACATCGGGTCTACGGGACCCCTGAGGGATGGCAGTGGCAGTGTTGTCTGCCTCCTCCTGGGTGCCCGGCGCACCTTGTCCCTCCTGGTCAGACTGGCTCAGGTGTTCACTGCGGGCAGGGCTCCTCGGTGTCTCCTGGGATGTGGCAGGAATGGGGGTGGTAGTTGGCACAGATGTTCCTGAACCAGGTGCTGCACGGGCTTGGACACCAGAGGGTCCAGGTCGGTCGGGGTCTTCCGCGGAGTGTTGAGAGGCGTCGCTGCCGGTGGGATCAGGTTCCTCCCGAGCCTGGGACTGTGATTGTTCACCCCCATTGTTGGGAGGAGAATCATCACATTGCCCTGTGTGTGAGAGACAGACAATGTTAATGCTGTTTCATGCAACATCCATGTTTCATACACATTCAAGTTGGCAATGTTCCTCCAGGTAGTTGTATGTGCCTAGCATTCTCCTCAATGTTCACTTGTGGATGGGTATGTTGCGGGGGACAGATTGATATGTTCTCCTGAGTCTTTGACATGTAGATTTTTGGCTTGGATGCTTCTTCGGCTATGTATTGGTCTTGTTGTGTTACATGTCCGTTGTGACAGTGGGTAAATCCATTGCCTGTCCCGGGGGTGTCTGCTTGTATAAGGGGTGTCTGTGACAGGGCCTGCTGGTGGGTGTAGTGTGATTTCGCACTGGTGCTCCCAGGTGATGTAGCTGTCCCCCCATGGAGCATGCTGCCATGACAGTGAGTGTGAGTTCCTGTCCTAGACATCTGACCTTATTGTCTTGGTGTTTGTGTTTGCACTGGTCACAGGAGGGCCTTGTGCTGCCTACACCCGGGCCAAGTGTTGCTATCTTGTCAGCACTTTCTCCAATCCCTGTGCATTGCGCATGGTGCATGGGTATGTACCTGAGCCATATGGGATGAGGGCAATTGTGTCTGATTTGGAGTTCAACAATGCGTTTAGTGACACCCATCCTCCCAGCATACGGGACATCCATTCTTGGGTTGGTGCTTCGTGTAGCATGGGACATAGCATGGCCTTGCTTTCTCAATGGGGCATACACATGTTATTGACATTAGAGTTGTTTTTGACTGTGGTTCTGGCCGGTGAGGGCTTTGCGGTAGTTGCATGCATTTTGTGTAGTTGGTGTGTGGATGCCATTACCCCCATGTTACGTAAGTTGTTTGTATACTCACCAGGATCTGTAAGTCCTTGAAGTCCATGTACTCCCACCGGCGGAAGCAGGGCCATCACCTTCTCCTCCCAGGTATGAAAATGTACTCGTCTGCAGGGCCCACCCCCTCCAGTGATGTTGCTCTGGGCGTAGTCGTCATTCATTTTTCGCTTGACCGCCCTCCGCAGATCGTACCACCTGGCTTGGCATTCAGTCCTGGTCGTTCTGATGGGTGCAACAGCATTCACCCTATCGACGATCCTCTGCCACAGGTGTGATTTTTCGGCTATGCTGGTCTGTCTGACCAATGTTCCAAACAGCTGTGGCTAAACTCTGATGACTTCATTGACAAGGATCTCAAGCTCCTCCCTTGTGAACTTTGGATTCTTGTCTGTGGGCATGGTGTGGGGTGAGGGTGTGGATGGTTGTGGGTGTGTGGGTGTGAATGTGAAGTAGTGGGTCTGAATGTGAAGAGGGGGTATGTGTGAAGGTGGTTGTGTGAAGGTGTATATGTTAAGGTGGATGGGTGCAGCTGTTGGAGTGTGCTCTCTAGCTGCAGTGAGTCTGTTGCAAAGGCTCATGGTTTGTGTGTGTGGGCCCTATTTATTGGTCCATTTGTGGGTGGGCCTCAGTTTGAATTTTTGGTGGGTGTGTTATAAGGGGTGGTTGTGAGTTTGCCCCTCTGTTTGCCTGTTTGGATGTGGCCAGGTCAGTCATTTGCATGTTTTGTGCACTGTAGACGTGTTTTGTGGTGTTGTGCGAGTCGAATAGACCCTCCTTGTGATGTTTTACATTGCCTATGTACGGTGCGTACATACGCGATGTTGTTGTGAGGTGCGTACATACGCGATGTTGGGGTACACACCGTACATACGCGATGATGTTGTTGTGAGGTGCGTACATTTGTGATGATGTTGTTGTGGGGTGCGTACATACGCGATGTTGAGGTACGCTCCGTACATACGCGATGATGTTGTTGTGGGGCGCGTATATACGTGATGTCTGGGTACACACCGTACATACGCGATGATGTTGTTGTGAGGTGCGTACATACGTGATGATGTTGTTGTGGGGTCCGTACATACGCGATGTTGTGGTACGCACCGTACATATGTGATGATGTTGCTGTGAAGTGCGTACATACGTGATGATGTTGTTGTGGGGTGCGTACATAGGCGATGTTGGGGTACGCACCATACATACGCGATGATGTTATTGTGAAGTGCGTACATACGTGATGATGTTGTTGTGGGGTGCGTACATACGCGATGTTGGGGTACGCACCGTACATCCGCGATGATGTTGTTGTGAGGTGCATACATACGTGATGATGTTGTTGTGGGGTGCGTACATACGCGATGTTGGGGTACGCACCGTACATACGCGATGATGTTGTTGTGGGGTGCTTACATACGCGATGTTGGGGTATGCACCGTACATACGCGATGATGTTGTTGTGAGGTGCGTACTTACGCGATGTTGGGTTACGCACTGTACATACACGATGATGTTGTTGTGAGGTGCGTACATACGCGATGTTGGTGTACGCACCGTACATACGCGATGATGTTGTTGTAAGGTGTGTACGTACGCGATGTTGTTGTGAGGTGCGTACATATACATGGGGGGCCTGTACGACTCGCACCCCGGGAACTACTTTTCCCGGGATACGAGTCGTACAAAGTTTGCTTTGTAGTGGGTAAAGTCATTCCCCGTGTTTGGGACGTTTTCCATACGAATCCTAAATCGGAAAGCCGGTCCGGATCGTACTTGTACGGTCGGACTCTATTTTTAGGCTTCGTACGGAAAAGTGTCCGGGTCCGTCCCGTACAACTTTTCCCGATCAAATTCGTACAGATCGGGCCGATCCGTATGTATTTTTCCCGTACGAATTGTACTTCACGGGTGGGACGGGACTTGTACGATTCATACGGGAAAAATTACGGATGCGAGTCGTACGGAAAAAAAATATACTGGATCGGAATCGGCCCCAATATGTGATACCACACAACTACTATGGGGCTTATTACAATGCCAGTCAGAGTTTTCTCCGACTGACACCATGGCGGAAAAGGGACCGACTGACCTCCGGTCGCTGGTCCCAACCACCTAATTATGATGCGACTGCACATGGTGTGGTCGCATTCCCACATTTCCCTATGGCAGCATGTTTTATGGCCATAAACTGGCCGTAAAACAAGCTCCCATAGAGAAATGCGAGATCCTAATAGGCCCCTGTGTCTTTTGGAACTTTGAGGGGACATGACTGCCAACAAGCAAAGACTCCTGACACTTCCTCAATTAAATAGGTGTTTACTTCTGTGACTCTTTAAAAGATAAGCACGGCACCTGATCCACTCCCTGCGAACCAGCCAATCACAGGCAACATGCAAGCACCAGCAACTAAGAGCAAAACAGAAGTCGTTGTTCAACTGTAAAAGGATATGTCAACCTTGCAGCAAGAAGTCCCCAAATCAATATCAAACCTCAATGATCATCTGCAGAAAATCAAAACTCGAGTGGACCAATTGGAAAAGCCTTCCACAGAAAGGTCTCAGGAGATGCAAATCATATGGGATGAAGTAGATAATCGTTCCAGAGATAATAATCTATGGTTTAGGAAGATCAAAACGGAAATAGCTGAAAGAGAGCTGGCCACTCATGCACAGAAATTGCTTCACAGCATCCTGGGAGCATCAGAGGAGAAAGGAACAAGTTTAGATCACACCCGCAGGGTCTTCGCAGCATTACAAAACAAAGGAAACATGGGAAATATAGCCCAGATGAGCGAACTATGGTACACTTATATTGATTTAAGGAAGACATTGCCTTGGCAGCCAATATACAGTTCAAAAGGGGACAAAATATGCATTTTTGAAGACATTTGCCCTGCACACACTAAACAGATGGTGAGACCTCAAAGGCATTAGGCAACTCTAAAACAAAAATTTGTGATAAACAAGGCAAGGCAACAGTGCCATCTCTGGGATAGAAAGACATGCTATGCTTCCACTGAGGATAATCACATGTGATATGTCCATATCATTTCAAATTACTTGACCTTAAATCTAAGATATATTTTAGCTGGATTTGAAAGATTGGCTATGCCTTGTTGTCAAATGTCACAGAAATTCTCCTCTGTAAAATGGTGAGTAAGAATAATCACATTTCAAAAATATCGTCTGCAAGAATATGGTCAAAAACGTTTTAAGACAAAAATCTTGATTAACAGAATATAGAAGGTAAGAATACAGGGGCCGATTCCGATCCTGGAAAAATATTCCCCGTACGAATCGTATCTGGTTTTTTTTCCGTACGAATCGTACAAGTCCCGTACAAACTGGCAAGTACGATTCGTATGTGAAAAAGTCCATACGAATCGCATTGGGTAAATTCCCCGACACGTCCTCGGGTCGGGAAAAGTGTCCAACACGTCCCCGGACAGTTTTACGTACGAATCGGAAAACTGAAGTCCGAGCGCGCAAGTACGATTCGTACCGTCCGTCCGATCGTACAACCGTATGGTAAAAAGACCGTCCAGAGCAAACTCCTATAGCAACCATGGAGACGTCCAAACAGGTGCCCGGTACGCGCCGAACACCCCCCCCAGCCCCCCGTATGTACGCGCCATCCCCCCCAGCCCCCGTATGTACAAGCTGTCCCCCCCACCAGCCCCGCGGATGGATGCGCCATACCCCCAGCCCCCCGTGGATGTACGCGCCGTCCCCCCAGCCCCCTGTATGTACGCGCTGTCCTCCCCAGCCCCGCGGATGGACGCGCCGTACCCCAGCCCCCCCACGGATGGACGCACCATACCCCCCCAGCCCCCCATGTGTACGGCGCGTACCCCCACCCCCGTAGGGATGGCGCGTACCCCCACCCGTTTATGTACGGCGTGTACCCCCACCCCATAGGTACGGTGCGGACCCCCAGCGCGTAGCGCTGGGGGTCCGCTCCGTACATACGGGGGTGGGGGTACACGCTGTACATACACGGGTGGGGGTACGTGCCATACATACACGGGTGGGGGTACGCACCATACCTATGGGGGTGGGGGTACACGCCGTACATACACGGGTGGGGGTACGCGCCGTACCTACGGGGGTGGGGGTATGCTCCGTACATACAGGGGTGGGGGTACGCGCCATACATACGGGGGTGTGGGTCCGCTCCGTACACATGGGGGGCTGGGGGGTACAGCGCGTCCATCAGCAGGGGGGCTGGGGGTACAGCGTGTCCATCCGCGGGGGGGCTGGGGGTACGGCGCATCCATCCGCGGGGCTGGGGGGGGAAGGCGCGTACATACGGGGGGCTGGGGGGGGACGGCGCATACCGGGCCCCCTATTACGCTCGCATCGCGGCGTACTTCGCTTTTCCGGCACTTTTTGGGTGCCGTAAAAATATTGCCGTCCGGACTGCTGTCGGTACAAATCGTACTTGCTGGTACGTAAAAACATGCCTAACTCCGTCCGGACGTCACGTCCGCGCTGTCCCGGATCACATTCGTATGTATTTTGCTGTCGGTCGGTGTTTTTTCCGACTCGTACGGAAATGGTGTTTCCGTACGAATCGTACTTGCAAGCTTGTAGGGTTTTTTCCCGGGTACGAGTCGGACGGAGAAAACGCTCCGACCGACAGTTCGTACACGGTTTTTCCAGGATCGGAATCGGCCCCATAATTGTTAATGTATATATCATGTTTGAATATATTGTTGTGTATACTATTGTTTGCTCTAATACAGTTGCAATGGATATCATTTTATAGTGGGTATGTTTTATGAATGTATGCTATTAATAGAATTGCTTTTTTTTTTATAGTTTATAGTTTTTTATGTGTATTTACATATTTCTTTACATTTAATTGTAATTTATAAAAGAGTAGAGGGTTGTATGGGTTGTAGGGAAATATGTTTTTGTTTTTTCAAATTCATTTTGTTATTAATTAGATATCAAATTGGTCATTACATATTTAACTAATTAAATTGATAATTTGTTATGTAATTTATGTATTGTCTTTTAATCAATTGTTACATGTATTTATGAATAAACTTTACAACATGCATGTTATATTCATTTACTATTTTACTGTTATAGTTTTATTTTAATTAGTTTTTGGTGTTGTAGGGAAGGAAGTGACATTTATTTTAAATGTATTAATGAATTAAGTTTGTTTTGTACTTATTACATTTTTGTTTTAATATTTATTATTATTTTCTAATTACATTTAAAGACATTTACTTCAATTGGAACATTTTGTTTTGAGCATGTTTTTAAAATGGTATATTGTTAGGTATCTAATTTTTTTAAAGGATTATTAAGAACTGGAATGATACATTTTACCCTACTGAACCCTAACACTACTTTTACTTATGTGGGAGTGGCAATAGTAAATTCAATACCTACAAAGTTGAACATTTCGTACTTTTTTTTAAATTGGAGTTAAAATAGTCCTTTGAAGTCTAACACATTTGCTAGTGTTATTTCTGATTGTTGTTATTTTTAACACTTTTTAATGAATTTATTTTTGCTGTACTTTTTTATATCTTTTTCAATGTTTAATTGTATTTACATTTTATTATTTTATATTAATTGTATTTTTTATAAAGGAGTGCTACATGATTTTGTTAATAGAGGTTTGTTAATTTTCTTTTTCATGTAATTAATGTATTGTTATTATTAATAGTGTATGGAGCTTGATATTTTTGTGGAAGATATTTTTGACACAATATTCTGGTATGTCGATATTGTTGTTCTTGATGTTCTGTCATACAACTGCACATAATATGAGGCCCTGTGATTCTCGCTTATTGAGCAAAGTCCTGGACTGATTTTTTTGGGTTCCTTACCTCCCCCCAGTGGTGCCGGGTTGGACTTCCAGCTGTACTTCATGCCTACATTTTTGCTCTCATGCCATGGGCACATTCTTGGTTTTGCCTTCCAGTTCACTTTTAACCAATACCGTGGATCCTTTATTCAGTTGCAGAGTAGACACAAAGGGGCCGATTCCGATCCTGCAAAAACCGGGTCTGAATCGTCGGACGGAGCATTTTCTCCGTCTGACTCGTACCCGGGAAAACACCTTACAAACCCGCAAGTACGATTCGTACAGAAACACCATTTCCGTACGAATCGTAAAAAACACCGACCGGCTAAAATATACCCACAATTCCGATCCAGGACACCGCGTACGCGACATTCGCACGGAGTCAGGCAGCGTTTTACGGACCAGCAAGTACGATTCGTACCCACAGCAATTCGCACGGCAATATTTTTACGGGACCCAAAAAGTGCCGGAAAAGCTAAGTACGCCACGATGCACGGCAAAAAGGGGGCCCGGTACGCATCGTACCCCCTTCCCTACACGTCCACACCGTACCCCCATCCCCGTATGTATGGTGTGTACCCCTCGTATGTACGGTGCGTACCCCCACCCCCGTATGTACGGTGTGTACCCCCACCCCCGTATGTACGGTGCATACCCCCACCCCCGTATGTACGGTGCGTACCCCTCGTATGTACAGTGCGTACCCCCACCCCCATATGTGCGGTGCATACCCCTACCCCCCGTATGTATGGTGCATACCCCTCGTATGTACGTGCGTACCCCCACCCCCGTATGTACGGTGCATACCCCCACCCCCATATGTACGGTGTGTACCCCTCGTATGTACGGTGCGTACCCCCACCCCCGTATGTACGGTGCGTACACCCACCCCCCGTATGTACGGTGCGTACCCCTTGTATGTATGGTGCATACCCCCACCCCCGTTCGTACGGTGCGTACCCCCTTCCCCCCGTATGTACGGTGCATACCCCTCGTATGTACGGTGCGTACCCCCACCCCCGTATGTATGGTGCGTACCCCCACCCCCGTATGTACGGTGCGTACCCCCACCCCCGTATGTACGATGCGTACCACTCGTATGTACAGTGTGTACCCCCACCCCCTTATGTACGGTGCATACCCCCACCCCCCGTATGTACAGTGCGTACCCCTCGTATGTACGGTGTGTACCCCCACCCCCATATGTACAGTGCGTACCCCCACCCCCCGTACGTACGGTGCGTACCCCCAGCGCTATGTGCTGGGGGTACGCACCGTACATACATGGGGGTGGGGGTACGCACCATACATATAGGGGGTGGGGGTACGCACCATACATACGAGGGGTACGCACTGTACCTATGGGGGTGGGGGTATGCTCTGTACCTATGGGGTGGGGGTATGCTACGTGCCTACGAGGGTGGGGTGGGGGTACAGCGTGTACATGGGGGGGGCTGGGGGTACGGCGCATACTTGGGGGGTGGGCTGGGGGGTGTTCGGTGCGTATGCAGGCACATGTTTGGATGTCTCCATGGTTGCCATGGGAGTTCGCTCCGTACGGTGTTTTTTCCATACGGTTGTGCATTCGGATGGATGGTACGAATCGTACTTGCGCGCTCGGACTTCAGTTTTCCGATTCGTACGTAAAACTGTCCGGGGACGTGTCGGACACTTTTCCCGACCCGAGGACGTGTCGGGGAATTTACCCAATGCGATTCGTATGGACTTTTTCACATACGAATCGTACTTGCCAGTTTGTACGGGACTTGTACGATTCGTACGGAAAAAAATCCAGATATGATTCGTACGGGGAATATTTTTCCAGGATCTGAATCGGCCCCTAGTTGGGATATGGCACCATTCCCAACCACAAGGGTAAACGACCAAAATATAGAATCCAAAATATAGACAGGACAGAATATCGACTCTAAAAAATAGATAGTACAGAATATCGAATTACCAAAATATAGATAGGACAGAATATAGAAATTGGGGTATGAATTATCGATTTCAATAATATCGAATTTAAAAATATAGCTTTCCATAATATCGATTTTTTTTGTGTTATGTATGGTAGTATATGTGTTAAAATTATGTATTATTTTTGTAATGTATGTTTAATTTTTTTAATGTAATGAATGTTATGTAATTTATTTTTTGCGTAATTTAATTCTGCAGCGGGTTGTGGGTTTATAGGGGAATACGGTGGGAAGTAATTTAATTATAGTAAATTAAATATTAATTTTTATTTATATGTATTGATAATTCATTGATTTATAATCAAATATTTATTGGTAATTAATTTGTATTCATTGGTAATTAATTTTTATTCATTGGTAATTAATTTGTATTCATTGATTAATTGATAATTATGTTAATTGTATTTTTTATTATTAGGAGCGGGTTGTGGGTGAATAGGGAAATTGGGTGGGAAGTAATTTAATTGTAATAAAGCAAATATTAATTTGTATTTATGTGTATTGATAATTAATTGCTAATTAATTTTTAATTGCTAATTAATTTTTATTAATTGCTAATTAATTTTTATTAATTGATTAATTGATAATAATGTTAATTGCATTTTGTATTATTGGGAGTGGGTTGTGGGTTTATAGGGGAATTGGGTAGGAAGTAAATTAATTGTAATAAAGTAAATATTATTTTTTATTTATATGTATTGATACTTAATTCATAAACAATTATTAATTGGTATTACATTTTTATTAATTGGTAATTATTTTATTTTCAATGGTAATTAATTTGTATTAATTGGTAATTATTTGTAATTAATTTGTTATTGGTATTGATAATTAATTTAATCTTATTTTAATATTAAATCATTACTTTCCCTACTGTTGCACTCTCAGGAGTGGGAATAGTAATTTTTACGCTCCTGCTATCCAACGCTTTCCCTACTGTTGCACTCACTGGAGTGGAAATAGTAATTTTTACCCTCCCTCTATCCAACGCTTTCCCTACTGTTGCACTCACTGGAGTGGGAATTGTAATTATTACCCTCCCACTATCCAACGCTTTCCTTACTGTTGCACTCTTTGGAGTGGGAATAGTAATTTTTACCCATACGCTATCCATCGTTTTCCCTACTGTTGCACTCACTGGAGTGAGAATAGTAATTTTTACCCCTACACTATCCAACGCTTTCCCTACTGTTGCACTGACTGGAGTGGCAATAGTAATTTTTACCTTCCCGCTATCCAACGCTTTCCCTACTGTTGCATTCTCTGGAGTGGGAATAGTAATGTTTACCCTCCCACTATCCAACGCTTTCCCTACTAATGCACTCTTTGGAGTGGGAATAGTAATTTTTACGTTCTCACTATCCAACAAAATCTCTACTTTTTTTTACATTACATTTATTATTTTTACATTTTAAGCTTTTTTATATTATTTTAAGTATGTTTTATTTAATTGTATTTAATATTTAATTACTTTTATATTATTTTTAATTCATTTAAAAAATGCGATATTTTAGCTAACTATATTTTGACATTCTATATTTTGGAATCGATATTTTAGCACTTATCTGTTTGTAGAAAGGGATTCTATATTTTATATTTTGGAGTCGATATTTTGGGCATTCTATATTATGTCCCTCGATATTTAATCACTGAACCACCGACAAGATAGGAGTTTTACATTTCCTCCAAATGTCCACAGATCTACATAATAATCAATTACATAATAATACATGCATGGCAATACAAATGATTAAATCCAGTAAGATAGATGGTCAGACTCGTTCGGATCATGCCCCAGTTTTAGTGACATTTACTTACTCAGCATTCACTACACAAATGTTCAACAGACAAGTTGGAATTAACAAAATAGCTTTTCATGATCCAGCGGTACACTATTCAATCAGAGGTTATTGAACACTACTTTCACTAGCGCACTAATGTCAAAGTTACCTAGGAAACAATCAGTGACATGACTAAGGCAGTTATAAGGAGGACACGTATGTACCACATAACCACTTTTTTCCGACTAACTAATGCTTTTTACTTACTACATAAGGATAAAAAAAAAAAAGGAGCAAGATGAGCACACTTGCTATAGGTGTATATATCAGGAAGTGCAATCTGCTAGTAAAGAAGTAGAACACATTTTCTTTGGGGAAATGACAGAAAAGCGTAGCATACTAATCAACAGTAACCATGAGAACTGCTAAAGCTGATTGATTATTGGCTCATAAACTGAAGGCACAACCATCTTGCAATTACATTACACAAATTATGGATAAACATGGTAACATCTTAAATTCCCCAGAAGCAATTTCAAAACACTTTTTCAGTTACTATTCTGCTTTATGTAAGTGGGAATGATTTCAGTGTTGGATGAGCTAAGGCTCCATCCGTACTGATCCTCTTGTACCTCTGGGCCACCTTCGACACGGTGAACCACGCTCAGTTGGTGGCCCGGGTGCGTTAGGGAGTTACGGGGACAGTACTCCAATGGGTCATTTCCTTCTTGGAGGATCGGTCCCAAAAGATCCAACTAGGGGAGTTACATCCAGGCATGGAGTCTTGCCATGTGGGGTTCCACAGGGCTCTGTGTTGTCCCCCATGCTTTTCAATATCTACCTTCATCCACTGGTGGAAGCACTGGCCAAACTGGATTGTCAGGTTTTCAACTATGCTGATGACACTCAATTAATCATGCGTATTGATAATTCCACCCAAGCACAGCTTAAGGTACAGAGCATCCTTTGTTTTATGATGAATTGGATGGCCTCCAATTCACTTAAGGTGACCCCTGATAAGGCAGAGGTTCTGGCCCTGACCACAGGGTCTAATCCATGGTCTAGTTTCTTCCGGCCACAAGACCTGGGTACCACCCCAACACCGGTGCCAGCTGTGAAAAGCTTGGGTATCAGGCTAGACACTAAACTAACCATGAACAATCAGGTAACTGCAGTAGTGGGGAGTTGCGTGGGACTGATAAGACAACTCCGGAAACTTGCACCTCTGCTATTGTTTTCTACCATGTGCACTGTTGTGTCGGCATTAATTCCGTCACGCCTGGATTACGGCAACACAAGTTATATAGGGCTCCCTTAGAAACCTTTGGGTAAACTTTAGGTGGTCTTAAACGATGCGGCAAGACTGATTTTCAAATTACCTAGAAAAACAACATGTGCCACACCACTGCTACAACAACTACATTGGCTCCCCATCAAGCAGAGGGTTAGGTTCAAAGACATGTGCATTGCACATAAAGCCTAGTTTGGTGCAGCGCCATGTTACATCAAAGATCGCCTGAAATGTTATGTGCCCGGTCGGTGTCTCCGTTCATCTGAGACAAACCGGCTGGCCTGCCCGCGTTTCAACAGAGCCACTCTGGGAGGGTGTGCCTTCTCGGTTGTGATCCCCCAGCTCTGGAACAAGCTGCCGGAGAGCTTACCTGGGAAGCTAGGCTACTCCCTTTTAGAAAGAAACTTAAAACTATCCTGTTTTCTGAGTCATTCGGGTAAGCCTCCCCTTCTTTGTGTAAACATTTACACAAAGGTGCTGCCTCTCTGAGAAGAGAATATCTGGCCTACGTTAACAATTCAAGCCCAGTCTTGGTTTATTAAGTGCAGACAGGCCATGGATAATGTCTGTCTGGCTTTAAACTTAGCGGAAACTGCAATCAGATCAGTCATTCAAATGCTGCTTCTCTTGCATGATGCAGAGAAGACATTTGACAGTTAATTGGACTTTTTAAAGTGAAACTGGTTTGGGCACTACTGTCAAAATCTACATTTTAGCTAACCTCTTTAAACCTACCAAAATGTTAAACAGGGTTAACACCTAACCAATAACTAGAACTAGGGCAAGAAGCAGAGGTGCCACATTTCATCATCTATTTTTGGTTTGATCATGGAACCCCTATGTTAAGTTTCCAGCCCTCACTGAAATCTACAATGTTGAGATGGAACTGAAATGAAGGGATTCTGGGTGACCGTTTGGACGGAGATGAGCAGGCGATCTGCTGGTGGTTGCAGTCATTGTACTTATGTGAGGAATACAGGATTCTCTGCCACATCTACACTGGAGTGTAGGCTTCCTTCCAACATAGTTCAAATTAATAGTAACCCTCATGGTCTAATCATTGGCCCAAATACACATACAAATTGTTACCTTTTGCTGCTGATGTCCTTTCCTTTGTCAAATCACCTGAATATTCATTTCTTTACTTTGGTAAATAACTTTTTGACTTTTTAAAAGCCTCTGATTTCCTGATCAATTAAACAAAGTTAATTGGCCCGGGTATACCATCTACTCATTTTGCTATGATTGACATCGTGAGAGAATCTAGTTTTACCATCTCAGTGAACCCCTTACAATACTTAGGGACTTACGAGTTTGGCAGTCGTCCTGTCGGCCCGCCAACGCTGTACTTACAGGTGGACTGCCAAGTCTATAGTGCGCCCACCCGCTAGATTACGACTGTAATCAATGGTGGGCGGACAGTGCTGCCGCGGTCTCACAGAGACGGTCTGTTAGGCTCATAGAAGTGCCTTAGCAGCTGACCGCCACCATGATGGTGCCTGATAGCACATTCCTGCACATTGTGGCATGCCCCCTCCATGCCATTTTCAGAAAACATGAGCTCAGCATAGTATACTACACCAATGACACCCAGTTCATCTTCTCCCTCATGAGGCAACCCAACATCACCAGACTCAGCTTCCAGGAAGGAATGGCAGACATTGCATCCTGGATGAACAGTAGCTGTCTGAAGCTCAACTTAGACTAGGCAGAAGTCCTCGTCTTCAGACTCACCCCTCAGCATGGGACAACACCTGGTGGCCCTTTGACCTCGGCAGCCCCCCTTCTTCCACGGACCACAACTGCAACCTCAACATCACACTCCACTCCTCCCTCAACATCACCCGACAATTCAATGCTGTCTCCTCCTTGTGCTACAACACCTTCCACATCCTTCGAAGACCTTCAAGCGGATCACTGCCAACTCTAGAATGCCCGTCATCCACGCACTCATTAACAGCAGACTGGACTGCGAAAACACCCTCTACACCGGAATCAACAAATCCCTGCTCAGAACATCCAGAACACTGCCGCCAGGCTTTATCGTTGGCATCCCACGACATGAACACATCACCCAGCACCTAGGACACCTCCACTGGCTCCCTGTCGAGAAGAGAGTAACCTCAAGCGACTCACTCACAACTACAAATCTCTCCACAGCACCGGAACCCAATGCCTCAACGAAAGAGTCTCCTTCCACGCACCAAACAGTAACCTCCACTCTGCTGAGCTCTCCCTCGCCGAAACCCAGCACATGTGTGAAGCAAGAACGGGTGGAAGAGCCTACTCCTACATCGCAGCAAAGACCTAGAACGAACTCCTGCTCAACATCAGATGTTCCCCCACTCTGCACAATTTCAGGAAGAACCTCTAAGCCTGGCTCTTCGGCTTAATCAGAGCTGCACAACCCCCCAAGTGCCTTGAGACCCCCACGTGTGAGTAGCGTGCTTCACAAATCCCTGATTGATTGATTGCCACACAGTGCAAGAACAGGGGTGCAATTCCAGGGGGGCACAGCATATGCACCACCACCACCTGCATGCTCAACCAGGCCAAGATATTGCTATGGACCTGTTAGGGCCTTGGAATATGCTAGGGGGTGCCTGCACTGCACCATCAGCATATTCCTGGTCATTTCCTGAAAGCCGCCACAGCGGGATCCTTGGAACCGGCAGTCTTGTGGTGGTCTGAACGCCACAATCATAATATGGCAGGCGGCCTGCCAGTGTGGCGGTGGTCATACCCCCACCACAAGCATGGCGGTACTCATAATAAGGTGCTTAGAAATTTGCATAACGGTTCTCCCTAGCAGCTATTTGATGCCGATGTACCCCCCTCCATTAAGAGTACTCTTTAAAGACCTGTATCACTGGGACAAAATGGAAATCTCTTGTTTTGGCAGAATACCTGCTATAAAAAATTGCAACTATCAGATGTTGCCCCTTCCATTATCGTCTGCTACTCTAAAACACATCAAGGAAAAACTACTACTACAGACCTGGGGCCATAAGGACCCTGGAATTAAAAAAAAACTTTGCATAAATCCATAAACGATAGAGCTCTATGAACCCCTCATCTAAAAACTTACATTCAAGCTAAAGAATCAGGAAGCTTTTTAGATTTGATACCACTGAGTAAACAGAAGCAATGAGTTCAAACAGAAGACGCCATTATGGAAATACCTAAACATGTCTTACCATGGCTACCACCTAGAGCAAGTAATATGATGTGGTTATTATACTCCGCAAAAGCAATCATGTGGAACATGGTTGGTGAGATATGGAGTGGTCACTATGTTTCCTCCCCAGCAGCATTTAACGTCTCTTCAATGTGTTTTAACAAGTGTCTCCACAAGAAGGTGCATGTCTATATCTATTTTATACAAATAACTCAGCAATTTAAGTAAAACTCCAAAGCCTTCATGCATGGCCAAATGGGAAACAGAAGTTGATATAAAAATAGTGGAGGACACCTGGCTTCACAGTTAGACACATGCAGCTAGAATCTTGAAATACACGCAACACAAAGCAAATAGTTACAGAATAAATCCTTGGATGGTACCTAACCTCAGCCTGCCTTCTCACAATATTTAGTCAGATGCTGGAGAATTTGTGGGGATAATGTAACAATGGGGCATATCTGGTGATCTTTTAGACTGGTTCAGTTATTCTGAAGAGAGGTTTTAGACCAAATTAAACTCATAATGGCTATTGATTTGCCTCTTGATAATGTTATTATCTATTTATTTTTCAGCAATAAGTGTCTGAACCAGGGCGGGGCTATGCTATCCTGACTGCCAAGAGCAGGGAGGAGGAGGGGTGGGCACCCTAAGTGTGCATGATTGTTTGGCCAGCCATCTTATTAAGGTCAAACCATCATGAGCACTTATCGTTTCTCGGCCAGGCTGTGTTGCACAGACGGGAGGAGAACAGTCCCAGGCACTGTCTGAGCAACAAACCAGGCCACTCAGACCAATAACAACGCTGCTGTAATACTATTGTGCTGCTGTAATACTATTACCAGCATGGCAGCAGCACCATGATTGGCCCAAGGGAGTCTGCGAGCCTGTGTACTGATGGGATCAGGAACAGAAGAGGACGGAGGAGAGGCTGCGGATGTACACAGGTAAGTGATCTTTTCTTTTTTCTTTCCAACCCCTCACCCACCCGCTGCCCAACCACGTCTGATCCCTAGCAGCCTCCACTGGATTAGTGTTCCTATAATTATGTAATTATGGATTTGTAATAAATGCATTGAGCCTTCATTTTCTGTGAACAATGCTTATCTAATAGGGCTTTAATGTCTTGGTATGTTACTAGATTGTAGATTTTGAGTCACTTATGATTAATGAAAATGCTTTAAAAAAGGGACTCAAATGTAAGTAGGTTCGCAAGCACTGCCTGTGCATGATTATTATACCATTTCTTACTGTGGAATATCAAAAATATATTGATGTCAGGTCTTAAAAATGTACAGAGTTTCTTGGACAGGTTATTTTGAAATACTTTTAGACTTTCAATACCCAGTGTCAATTGAAACTTTAAAAAATGTGTACAGTTCTTGCACCTGTAAAAAACGTTAAATAACATTCCATCAAAGCCCCAAACATGCCGGTTCACTAGAGGTGGAACCTGACTTTAGTATGGCACATTCCGCTTGTCCAAAGCCCCCAACAGTAAGAACACCAGCAGAGAGTACTTCTTCACAGTGTTCGAGCAGCTGGTTGTTTTTAGGTCTCGCAGACCTAGCGCCGGAGCGCGCATGCGCTCCTCCCTCTGCGAGGCGTATTGTAGTTGAGAAGACTTCAGAAGGGGACATGAAGCTCCGCCCATCTTTTCCATTGGCCGGCGTCATCATTTATGGTAAATGCTGGCCTCCGATTGAAAACAAGGCAATTTGTTACCGCCCTGTCTCCTTCTCGGCCAACCCATCCGGACTGGATTGCTTGCTTACGGTCTGCTTTAATTACAGTCGGTAGCACTTTTTTTTCCCTTCACGCAATGGCGACAGCTTGTTTACAATGGCGTCTGCTTTTTTGGTATGTTCATATTGAGCACAGGACACCGCACAGTTTATTTATTCATTTATTTTTACTTTAATTCAGAGCACGGCGCCTGCTTCAGGGCCACCGCACTGTGTTTATTTATTTATTATAGTTCACACTCCAGGAATTTGACGCAGCATCGCTGTGTGCCACTGCGATATCACCTGGTCCTCCTGTAATCCGTTGTTAGTCTGTCGCCCTGCACTTCAGAGATCACCAGCACAGCCTGGCATCAGTTTGGCAGAATGCACCTCCTTCCTTGTGGTTCGTGCATGAGATGTTTGCCGGAAGTACTGTCCTCGGTCTGAGTCCTGGCACCAGGTTGGTGAGGGCAGAGCTGCCCCTCCCCTAGAGCAGGGCCATCCCGGGGAGCCCCCTCACAGCCCAGCACCCGGTTGAGTCTCTCTTTTCCTAAGTGTCTGGGGTGGAGCTGCTCAGCCTATGTTTAGCTCTGCTGCCATCCACGTGGCCCTGTTGGACCCCACGTTACACACACTCTCGGCAAAGCCTCGGCTGGAGAATCCGATTAAGGCAGGAGGAGGAGGACAAGCCCAACTCTCGCTGCTGCTGATCCCTCCACCACGTAGGCGAGGGCTTTCCCTGCTCCAGGCCGGCTCCAGGAGGGAGGGTCTTGCAGGGAGTGCCGGAGGCGACACCCGCCCGCTGTTACGCCTGAGCAAGCCGCGGGTAGAAAGGCACTCCTCTGTCCCATTAGCAGGCTAATTCTGTCCATACCAGGGCAACAGGCAGTTGGGTACGCGGATAATGGACTGGCACCACTGCAGCTCGGCCACATCGCGGGAGAGGAGTGGAGGTATGTGTCAGCTCATGGCTGTGAGGTCACTGGGGTACGCCATAAACACCCCTCGGTGAGTCGGGCTTCTGTGGGACATCTCTAACTACGCCTGTTTGTGCCTGGGGTCTGGAAGGTGCCTCATAACTATCCATGTGGATGCGAGGACTGGGGGTTCTGTGGAAACCTCATAACTACCCCCTCAATGGGCAGGGTGAGTCAGTGGAGTGCCGCATAACTCTTTGTGTAGATGTTATGCTGAGGGTTCTGTGGAAACCTCATAACTACCCCTCAATGGGCAGGGTGGTTCAGTGGAGTGCCGCATAACTGGCCCTGTAAAGCGGGAGCTCTGGCTTCCGTTGAATACCTCATAATGGACTGTCCATGGGGGAGCTTCTTCAGAGTACCTCATAAGTATTGCCCTTTTGTTGAACAAGCGTGCTGTGAGTGCTTCATAAGAGCCTCTCTCACTGAGGAGAATGGCGTCTGTGGACTACCTCATAACTGCACCTATCTGGAGTGGAGGTTATGTTCAGTGGGTCATAGCTATTCCTTTGGCTTCTGTGTGATAACCCATACCCATTCTTTTAGGTGGAGCTTGTGCTGAACCTCTCAGACCTATACATCTGTGTACGAGGGGCGGTTGGCCCTCTGTGTGGGATTGAAGGTACTTTCCAATTTTTTCCACTGATGTTTTCTCCTGTGTTACTCATAGAAAAGCATCCTGTCCACAGTACTGCAAGAGAGAAACTGGGCCGGCGCCACCTTCGATCCAAAATGACACTCTTTATAACTTTCTTTCTGGTGTGAGAGGTACATAGCGGGTTGTTGCCTACTTAAGAACCCCGCCCCTTGTGGCAGGGGTGGGTACCATTTGAATACGCACCCTCTGTACTGGAGATAACAAGCATTTGCAATGCAATAGGTCTCACATTTACGCAAGTTTGAGCTCTTGACATTGCAAATAACAATGCCTTTTATTTTTGTTTTAAAAACATAAATAAAAGGCATTGTCATTTACAATGCCAATAGCTTAACTTCGCATACATGCGAGACCGAATCTATGACGCTATTCCACAGCCTTTTTCCCCGCCTGGTAGATTGCTCCCCCACCGCACAGCCCCGCCTGTGTGTCTGCCGCTGCTGAGATAGGTTGGTTCTCACTGTATTGCCTGTACTGCTTTTCGTCTTTGTTGTGCCCGTAACTGCTGTTCTCTGTCCTCCCCCGCTGCCTGTACTTGCTCTGTGCCCGTTTTTTTCCTTCTGTTCCGCTCGCTGTCCCTGTGTCCCTCTGCCTGTTTTTTGCCTCTGTTCCCCTCGCTGCCACGTGTCACTCTGCCTGGTTTTTGCCTCTGTTCCCCTCGCTGCCCTGTGTCTCTCTGCCCTTTTTGCGTTCTGTTCCCTCGTTGCCCCGGTAACCCTGTGCCCGTTGTGCCCGTTTTGCCTTCTGTTCCATTCGCTGCCCCCGTATTTCTGTAGCCTTCCTTGCCTTCTGTAACAATCGTTGCCCCCATACTTGTGCCTTTTTGCCTTCTCTGCCCTTCGTTGGCCTGCTCCGCTCCCGCCGCTGCGTCCCCTGTGGCCCGGCCCCCCTGACTGCCCATTCGCTGCCCCACTTCCCACCTCCCAGCTGCTCCTCCCTCCCACCTCCCCATACATGCCGGCCGCTGCGCGGTGAGGAGAGCGATCCTTGACCCTACCTGGCAGGTCGCTCCCCCGCTGCACAGCACCACCTGTGTGTCTGCCGCTGCTGAGATAGGTTGGTTCTCACTGTATTGCCTGTACTGCTTTTCGTCTTTGTTGTGCCCATATCTGCTGTTCTCTGTCCTCGCCCGCTGCCTGTACTTGCTCTGTGCCCGTTTTTTTTCCTCTGTTCCCCTCGCTGTCCCCGTGTACCTCTGCCCATTCTTTGCCTCTGTTCCCCTCGCTGCCCCATGTCTCTCTGCCTGTTTTTTGCCTCAGTTCCCCTCGCTGCCCCATGTCTCTCTGCCCTTTTTGCGTTCTGTTCCCTCGTTGCCCCGGTAACCCTGTGCCTGTTGTGCCCATTTTGCCTTCTATTCCATTCGCTGCCCCCGTATTTCTGTAACCTTCCTTGCCTTCTGTAACACTCGTTGCCCCCTTACTTGTGCCTTTTTGCCTTCTGTGCCCTTCGTCGTCCCGCTCTGCTCCCGCCGCTGCGTCCCCTGCGTCCCCGCCCCCCTGACTGCCCATTCGCTGCTTCCACCTCCCACCTCACAGCTGCTCCTCCCTCCCACACCCCATATATGCCGGCCGCTGCGCGGTTGTGCCGCTGGCACACCAAAGGCAGGCCTAAGGCAAGCCCGTCTGCGCCCGTCCGCGCCTGGACCGTGCCCAGCGCCAGAACCCCTGGTTGCCCCACCCACCACAAGGAATGCCGCCACTATGATGCCAGCACTCTGCATGCTCTCAACCCTGGACGGACCCACACCTGCTTCAAGGCTGCCCCAAAACGCACACACGGTCCCTTCACCTGCCTGAACTGCAGCTACACCAGCCTCAGAATCGACGAACCACCCGCCAAAAAAGATCTCAAACACCTCAGATGCATACTACTGAACACCCGCTCCACACACAAACACGCCGTCGAGCTCTGGGACCTGCTCGACACAACATCCCCGGACGTCGCCTTCCTGACAGTGGCGTGGATGAACGACTCCTCCGCACCTGACATAACCATAGCCATCCAAGACGGCTACAAGATCACCCGCAAAGACCGCACCAATGGAGTCGGAGGAGGAATCGCCATCGTCCACAAGAACAGCATTAAGGTCTCGACTAGCACCGACGATACTCTCAGCACCGGCGAACACATGCATTTCCAGATCCACACAGACCCTAACTTCACCCTCAGAGGCACCCTTATCTACCGACCTCCTGGACCACGCCCCCAGTTCAGCGGCTCCATTGCCGACTTCATCAGCACGCACGCCCTGATCTCCAAGGACTACATCCTCCTCGGAGACCTGAACTTTCACCTTGAGAACAACAATGACAGCAGCACCACAAACCTGATTGATAACCTTGCAAACCTCGGACTGAGGCAACTCGTCACCACGCACACCCATTCTGCCGGCCACATGCTCGACCCCGTCTTCTCCTCAAGCCCGCACGTCTCCTTCAACCACACCACCAAACTCCTCTGGACCAACCACCGCTGCATCCACTTCACCTTCCAGAAACCCACCACACACCACCGCACCCAACAGATCCCCCGCCGCTGCTGGAGCAAAATCACCGAAGATCAACTTCATGCAAACCTCGCTCTCAGCCCACCCACCGTACCCTCCAACACCGACGACACTGCCCACAGCCTCAGACGGTGGATCGAGGGTTGCGCCAACACCCTCGCCCCGCTGAAGAAACACCCCTACAGAGACACCAGCAAGAGGGCCAGCTGGTTTGCCCCAGAACTCCTAGCCTCCAAGCAAGCTTGCCGGAAGCTAGAGAAGAAACGGCACAGTGAACAGACCCCGGACAGCCTCGCAGCACACAAGGACGCCATCCTCAACCACCACCACCTCATCAAGGCTGCCAAGAGGACCTCCCTCAAAGACCACCTCGACAACAACGCACACGACAGCAAGGAGCTCTTCAACATCATGAAGGAACTCTCCCACCCCAGCTCCAACACCAACAACATCCCGCCGTCGCAAGTCCTGTGCAACTCCCTCACCACTTTCTTCCACCGCAAGTTAGCAGACATCCACCACAGCTTCAACACCCAGACAGCCCTAACAGACAGCAACACAACAGACTCTCCTCACATCATTGACTACGACCCCCTGCTAGCCTGGGCCAGCATGAGCACAGATGACATCATCAAGACCATGAGCACAATCCACTCCGGCTCCCTGTCAGAGCCATTCCCGCACTACGTCTTCAACAAAGCACCCCACCTGCGCAACGTCATCAACCTCTCCCTCGAGACCGTGACCTTCCCAGAGAGCTGGAAACACGCCAAGATCAGCGCTCTACTTAAAAAACCCAAGGCAGACCCAAGAGACCTCAAGAAATTCCGGCCCATCTCTCTGCTCCTGTTCCCAGCCAAGGTCATCGAGAAGATCGTCAACAGACAGCTAACCTGATACCTCGTAGAAAACAGAATCTTGGACCCTTCTCAGTCAAAGTTCCGCAGCAACCATAGCACCGAGACCGCCCTCATCGCCACCACCGATCACATCAGGACCCTGCTGGACAATGGTGAGACCACAGTACTCATCCTCCTAGACCTCTCCACCTCCTTCGACACTGTCTGCCACCGCACACTATGCGCACGCCTCCATGCCGCAGGGATCCAAGACAAGGCTCTGGAATGGACCACATCCTTCCTCTCAGGCAGAACCGAGAGCGTCCGCCTCCCCCCATTCCAATCCGAAGCCTCCGAGATAATCTGCGTCGTACCCCAGGGCTCCTCCCTCAGCCCGACACTGTTCAACATCTACATGACCCCGCTTGCACACGTCGCCTGACAGCACGCCCTCAACATAATCTCCTATGCCGACGACACTCAACTGATCCTCTCCCTCACCAACGACCCCTTCACCACCAAAGCCAACCTCCACGAAGAAATGAAGGCCGTCACCGACTGGATGAACGCCAGCTGCCTGAAGCTGAACTCGGACAAGATGGAGGTCCTCATCCTCGGCTCCAACCGTTCAGCCTGAGATGACTCCTATTGGCCGACGGCACTGGGGACACCCCTGACACCCAGATACCATGCACGCAACCTGGGAATCATCCTAGACTCTACGCTCTCAGTGAGCAAGCAAGTCAGCGCCGTCTCCTCCTCCTGCTTCAACACCCTCTGCATGCTCTGCAAAATCTACAAATGGATCCCAACAGATACAAGAAAGACAGTCAACAAGGCCCTCGTTAGCAGCAGACTCGACTACGGAAACGCCCTGTATGCAGGAGCCCAGACCAAGCTCATCAAACGACTACAACGCATCCAAAACGCCTCGGCGTGACTGATCCTCGACGTACCACGCCACAGCCACATCACCCCCACCTGAGAAACCTGCTCTGGCTCCCCGTCAACAAGAGGATATCCTTCAAGCTCCTCATCCATGCACACAAGGCACTCCACAAGACCGGACCTGCCTACCTCAACAGTCGTCTCTCATTCTACATCCCCAACCGCCAGCTACACTCCGCCGACCTCTCACTAGCCACCGTTCCGCGCATCCAAAGAACTACCAACGGTGGGCGATCCTTCTCCCACTTTGCCGCCAAAACATGGAACACCCTCCCACTGAGCCTACAACAGACCCAAGACCTCCTGACCTTCAGGAGAACACTCAAGACCTGGCTGTTCGATCAGTAGCAGCCCCCCCCCCCCCGCACCTTGAGACCCTTGCGGGTATGTAGTGCGCTTTACAAATGATTGATTGATTGACTACGCGGTTGTTACAACAACCGTGTTGTGATTCCACATACCATTACTCCACAAGTCGGAACAACGAGTTGTGGAGGGGGGCGCTGGATGTTGGAATAGTATAATTTACTATTTCAACTCCAGTCTGTGTTGACACTAGGGAAAGTGTTGGATTTTAAAATCCAACACCTCCCCCCCATTCGCAAGTCATTGTTCCGACTTGCGGAGTAATGGTATGCGGAATTACAACGCGGTCGTTGTAACGACCGCGTTGTGATTCCCTGCGTTGAAAAGTTTTGGGGTAAACATTGTTTACTTGCAAGACCTATTGCATTGCAAATGCTTGTTTAGATATCTACGGTGTTCCTGAGCAAACAGTAAAGGGGCGTTTAGTATTTTTTTATTTATAGTAGTGACCTTGTGGGGCCTCCTGACCCCCCAATAATTCACAGTAATGTATTGATTTTCTTGTAAAGCCCCTTGGAACTGCTGTTTCCTACTTGCTGGAGCAGTGAGCTGTTAACCGCTTGGCCTGCTCTCCTGCTCTCCTGTCGACGGTCATTTCTGCTTCTGATTAAATCTTTTCAGTGAAGCACTGCGAAAGTATCATATTGCGATTTGACATCAAGAACTTAGGACTTTGAGATTTCCATTTGTAAACATGATTGCACTTTGAACTCTGGACATTTATTCTGAATCGAATATTTTGTTTCTTGCCAGCAATGAAAGTGTGCATCATCATCATCAGCTTCATTTTATTGTTTCAGCTTTCAGAATGTTGGCACTGATAACACTACTTTCATTCCCTCTTACTATAATTCCCTACAGAATGAAAGCTTTATCCTGCAAACAATAACTACCCAGCCTAGGGTCATCCCACTCTCAAATTGCCAGTCATTGACAGTAGCACCAAGACTCGCGCCAGTCTGAAACCGTCATCACCAGCACCATATCTGCACCAGATACTACTGGCAATAGCAGCTGCAGAACTTATTCTACATGTGCCACTTCAAGAGAATGACTCTGCACCATCACCCTGAACAAATGCTATCTCTTGCATCAACATAATCACTTTCTCCCTTGTTTTGAACCCTACCTCGGACACAAAAGTAGGTTTCAAATCACATTCTTGTAAGAGGAAGTGACTAGCCTGAGACAGATGCCTGGGGAGTCAGACTGCAGTTTGGGCATGTTTATATTGCCATTTCACCCAGTGCTTAATTTGTAAAATAGTAAGTGCCAGAGCAATTCTCAGGAGTCCCCCTGCAGCTTGCACCATCTATTGTCCCTACTATGGCTGACAATGATAGAGCCCACATAATAACATGTTACTTCTACCAGCGTGATAATTCTGACTACTCCAGGCCACTGAAAGCTATATGAATGGCATTGATGGCAGATAACATTCCTTTTGAATGTATATTTAGGGGCCGATTTCGATTCCGTCCGCAAAACGAACCGACCGACACGGACCCGGACCGAATACCGACGACACGGACCAGCGCCGTATGACCCGTGCAGTACGATGCAACGCGTGTGAATTACAACCGACACGTACGGAATACAAGCCGTATGACCGAGCCGTAGGGAAAATAGTGATCCGGCCGGAAAACCGACGCGAATATCGCTGACCGACACAAACCCGGAATGAAGCCGATCGACCCATACCCGCGATGTATGATTTGCGCAGTACGATGCAATGCATGTAAAACCAGACCTACTCGCACGGAGACCAAGCCGCACGACCGACACGCACAGACAACCCGGCACACAGGCAATAGAGACCGCCACGAACGACGCTTACCAAACACAGAAGACAGGCAGCGAGAACGAGGCGGAGAGGCCCGCACGAGACAACAGCAGCGTCCATTTCCGTCACATGAACGTCCCTTCATGCCTACAAAACACAAAGGAAAAAAGTCAAAAAAAGGACCAAACAAGCAATGACAAAGCCAATAAATACCAAATAAAAAAACATGGGACAAAGACACACCCACCACTCCAACTATATAAAGGACTACAATCACTACCATCATCCCTTGCAAACAGGAGACACAGCCAGCAGCAAACACCAGTACACATCAACCACAGACACACTCACAACTCACCCATCAGACAACTAACACACCATCAGCACCTCATACAAAAGCACACGCACATACACCCAGCAAAACAAACACCAACCCACCATCACTTGCACCCTCACACACACATCACTCACCACCACCACCCATCACCATGCCTCCAAAGAAGAATCCAAAGTTCACAGATAGTGAGTTAGAAGTGCTGGTAGACGAGATCATCAGAGTAGAGCCACATTTGTTTGGTACATTGGTTCAAAGGACCCCCATCTCACAGAAAACCAAGATGTGGGTGAGGATTGTGGACAAGGTGAACGCATAAGCACCAGCAAGGTGCATAAAGGACGACATCCAGAACAGGTGGTATGACGTGCCCAGGAGGGTCAAGAAACTCATAGAAAAAGATCACGCCCTGAGTCAGTGCACCGGCAGTGGCCCTCCTGCCAAACCAGTCTGCTTCAGGACCTGGGAGGAGAAGGTGCGGGACATCCTACCACCAGAGAGCGTCCATGGCCTAACACACATTCCAGAGCCTGGTCAGTACAAAAAAAAAATACCCAAGATTGTGTGGCAAGGGGACAGTAGATAATCAGCCCAAGATGTGTATTATAGTCACACAAACACAATACCTGCCCTCTCATAGTGACTGGGAACTGTGTCATGACATGCACCAACCTACAAACAAATAGAGCAAGCCAGTGGCACTAAGCCAAATACACCCTGCCAGACAGTTTGACACCACAAACACACCTCCTCACAGTCCAGCTGACTGGCAGGAAGGAATAATGGGGATGCAGGTGAAGTGAGTGTAGCCAAAAGCATGATGGGGCCTGTAGTCAGAGATAATGCTCCCCCTCCTGATTGGCCCATCAAGACCTCTCAGAAACATTCCCACATCTCAGGGAGTGGAAAATGACTGACAAGATGGCTGATACTGGGTCCTGCTGTGGGGAGCACAAGGCCCTGCTAGGGGTTGTGTGCAAATCAGAAGCAGGACACCACTGACTGACATCCTGAAAGACAACTTGCATGCCCTACAATGGAAGCACGTTTCATGATGGGAAGGAGGACTGACAGTCCTGACCATACTAATCAGCATGGGGAGACACCCCCCCTCAACACAAACTCCACACAACTCACCGGGTACAATGTATTGACACACACCTCATTGAAATATCAGCAAAAGATACCCAGTACTGGGTGCTGCTGTGTGAAGCACAGGGACTCACTTGGGACTTTTAGCCAAACAAACACCAGGATTTCACAGTCAGCCATATTGCCATTGCTGTCATACCCCCTCACAGGGAAGCAGAGTCAAGAGGGAGGAAGTATGGGCATGCTGGGAAGGGGGGTGTACCCAAGAGTATGATGGGAGTCACAGTTACAGACAACCTACACTCACCCACATGGCCCAGCAAGATCAAACTGAACCATACTCACCTCACAGGGAGTGGGAAGGGACTGATAAGATGTCTAACACTGGGCTCTGTTGTGGGGAGCACAAGGCCATGCTGGGAAATGGCCAACAACAAACATCAGGACTACTTACGCATCGGTTGAGGCACATTATGGGTATTCGTCTTTTAAACATTTCATATGGTACCAAAGTCACAGTGAATTTCAAAGTCCACAAACAAATCCAAAAGTTTGGTTGGTTAACATTTGTTTATTATTCCTTTCTTGGATTGTCCAAAGTTCAATCTAACACATAACAGCCAGTACTGGGTGCTGCTGTGTGAAGCACAGGGACTCACTTGGGACTTTTAGCCAAACAAACATCAGGACTACACAGTCAGCCATCTTGCCATTGCTGTCACACCCCTCACTGGGAAGCAGAGTCAAGAGGGAGGAAGTATGGGCATGCTGGGAAAGGGGGTGTAGCCAAGAGTATGATGGGAGTCGCAGTCACAGACAACCTACACCCACCCACATGGCCCAGCAAGATCAAACTGAACCATACTTGCCTCACAGGGAGTGGGAAGGGACTGACAAGATGTCTAACACTGGGCTCTGTTGTGGGGAGCACAAGGCCATGCTGGGAAATGGCCAACAACAATATCAAACTCTGTCTGTGACAAGCTGGGAAAAAGAAGTGTACAGGCAGGCATCTGTTTGAAAAGTAGAAAATGTCATGTTTGTGAACCAACAATGCATGTAGAAACATAAATCACATTGTATGTCTCTTACAAACACTGGTGGTACTGGGCACCCAGCACCAAATGACAAGGATACCCAGTCCCAGACTCTGGTGGACACTGAGCTCGCTGGTCTGACTCTCTCACTGTCCTCTTCGGATGACGACGACCAACCTGGCCCCTCCGGTGTGAGCCATCATGCAGCACCAGCAGCATCAACATCTGCCCCCCCTGTACCCATGCCTCCAGCATCTGGACACCGACAGGGCACCCCCACCAAGGACAATCAACACCCACAGCACAGGGACACAGGACCCCCCGGAAGCTACAACCAACTACACCAGCAACACCACCCAAGGGGTCCCAGTGTCACCTGTGCATACCGGCGCTGGTCCTGCCCATGTGGAGAGGGGTGCTGGGAGGGCTGGGAGGCACAGGGCATGCCTTGCAGAGGGGTTTGGACTGCATGATGACCCCCAACTGGCACGCATCTTAGATGCGTACCAGGATAGCACCGGAGGATTTGGCCAGGTATTGGGGATCCTCAAGGACATGCAACACGAGCAGGTCGCCCACCATGCCCGCATAGAGGCCAAGTGGGATGACATCACTGCGGTGCATCGGGGCACACTACAGTACCTCCGCCAGATCAACACCAACCTGTCCACACCACCCGGTGTGCCCAAAACATCTGTCGCAACACCATCTGCCAGTGCCACAGGGAGGGAGGAGGACTCTGGCGGACAGTCCCCTGCACCGCAGAGGCCTGCACATGAGGATCCCCCCCCCCGGAATAAGAGGGGTCATCCGAAGAAGGATATGTGAGAGGCAGATGTCCCAGCACATCCCCCAGGATTCCAAACCTGTTCTGGACAATGTTCTTTGTGCGCAAACCGTTCACCTTGTCCAATCACACACAACTCGCCCACATGACATGGAGGGTTCATGTTGGGCCAATGTATCAGATGACTGTGGACTTTACTCTGGACATTTCATCTACCAGCACTTCCAACTCCAATGTGAACTTTGGATTTCCAAATCACTGTACAGCACCCACCATCCTGTGCACTTCCCTCACACATGTTTGTAAATAAACTCACCAGTACACTATACTTGCCTCTGTTGTGATTCCAACTTGTCATGTTCAGGGAGATGTCGATCTGCTACACAACACAGTGCATGCCAAATACTGCAACAATGTGACCAACGTAAGGTGAGTCATGGGGATGTGACACATGTGAGGGACACACACCACTATGGCAACACAAAACATACTCATCATGGCCATGTTACTCGTCTCACTCAATGGTGTTGACCTGAAACAAGTTGCCATGCACAAACACAACACCAAGCCCAGTCAGTGGTAACAAGTCCACAGGTGAGGTAAGCAGATGTCACTCAGATGTGGGAAGACAAACAACGTACATAACAAAGCGTAGCACAGGTTCATTACACGTCAGCAACACATTTATTCCACACTATTTGCACAGTAATACTACGTTACAGTGGACACACGCTCCCAATGTGTTGGAGAATGGAAGTCCAGGGATGTGTAGTACATCAGTTGATGGGAATTATCAACTTCCGCACTGGTGTTGGCTTCTGGGTGTTGGGGGTCAGTGTTGACCACACAACAGGCAGAGTACCCTGGGAAGGACAGACAAGATACAGTCAAAAGCACAGAAGAACAGGAGAGAAATGCAAAACACATGCACAAAACATGTTGCAAAACACCTACATAAACACTAGTTAGCAGTACTACCCTATTGTGGAGTACACACCACCTGAATGGACACATCACAGCACGCATCCAGTCAAGTGGCACACAGACACACTCAGACAGCAACAGAGCTGGCACAACACATTCCAGGCTACCTCCATACATTCACATCACAACCCTGGAAACTCACATTCAGGTGAAGAAGTTGTTGATGTCACCATCATCTTCATCATCACTGGCATCTTGGCCCAGGCCGGGATCCTCCACAGGTGCCGGACGTTGGTCGTCGTCATCGTCATCCTGGAAGAGAGGCACCTCCTTCCGCACTGCCATGTTGTGTAGCATGCAGCAGACAAGGATTATTTTGCACACCTTTGCAGGCTCATATGGGAGGGCCCCTCCGGTCTTGTCCAGGCAGCGAAAGCGGCTCTTCAGGAGGCCGAATTTCTGCTCAATCACCCTCCTGCTCCGACCATGTGCCTCATTGTAGTGCAGCTCGTCTGGTGTCACAAGGTTCCTGAGGAGTGTCAGCAACCACGGCATGTTGGGGTATCATAAGTCACCTACACACACAAAAATGAACAAGTAGCTGAGTTTTGTAGGAGTACAGAATACAACAGTGACAAACACACACAATGAGAAACAGTCAGTATACACCGACAAGCCAGGCATGCTGAGCTGGCATCTGTGACATCAGCGTTGCAATGCGACTACTCCTCATAATGTAGGCATTGTGCGCAGAACCAGGGAACCGTGCACACACATGTGTGATCGACATGTCAGCAAGACAGACCACCAGAGCATTGATCGAATGGTAGTGCTTCCTGTTTCGGTATGCCTGCTCATGTGCCTGTGGTGGTATCAGGGCAACATGTGTCCCATCAATAGATCCGATGACGTTCGGCATCCTCCCCAGTGTATAAAAGGCATCCTTTATTTCAGGGAGTTCAGCTGGGCTCAGGAACTTGATATACAGGTGGAGGAATTGCAACATGCCCTCCAAGACACCGCATAGCACCCGACTAAACATCGTTTGCGACATACCACCAGCAGTAGCCACAGTGTACTGGAAGGTACCAGTAGCAAAGAAGTGCAGGGCTGCCATCACCTTCACCTATGCGGTCAGTGCTGTAGGGTATGTCCGGCCAGGTAGCAGATGTGGCGCCAACTGCTCCGCCAACTCCACAATCAGTGGCCTGGTGAAGCGTTACCGTCTGATGCAGTCGCGTTCCTGAATGGTTGCAAGGTCTGGGAACGGACAATGAACAGCTGGTGCCCTGCAGTACAGAGATGCACAAAGGAAGATTGTCAGTTCATCCACCCATGTGGCCATGACCACGATCACTATCACATGCTAGTTCATGACATTACACAATGTACTGAGGTGTGTGCTGTTGGGCATGGACACATATGTCACCTACAAGACCCCCACCTCACATCTCAATTCCACATGTCCACATGAGTCCCATGTAGTGCAATGGCCAATCATCAGGCTGTGTCCCCCAACCTATGTGCTGCTGCAACGTTCCAAAAACACACCACAGTGACAATTGAGGCCTCATGTCTCCCAGGCATCACAGATCTTTGCCATGTAGAAACCCAGGCTCCCTGTATTGCCACATCAACACAGCAATGGACATGGCGTACACGTACACACCACAAGGCAAGCGTAAGTCCCACAGATAGTGGCAACTGTTGTTCCTGCCGGCCCCTACATGTACGTCTCTTAGACACACACCCCATCCAGATTGATGCATATACCACATGGATGTGGAGACAGTCACCCATTGGGAACATTGGATCAGAAACATCTGAGACACATCATGCACACAGACTGTGGGTGCACATCAGTATTGTGGCTACAAGTCTCACTGTGATGTACATGCCATCACACCCAGAACTCAGGGTGTATGTGACATGTCCTAAACATATCCAACCTGACACTGTGGCCTTGACTCATTCCCATTTCTGTCCAATTGCACATCACAGTGGTAATGTGCACAACACACAAAGAATTCTGCCCCCATGTACAAGTGCACAGCCTGGGAGTGGCTGCACAAAGTGCCAGCCAAAAAAACAGTTGTACCCCCCCAAACACCCAGGGAATGCAGCCTTACATGCCATGGGACACTGTGTGGCCAATTCTGTAGTGTGGCAGGCGTGCACAGGTGTCCATGGCCAGTATATGTATGTTGCATCCGTGTAATAGTCACAATAATGAGGTCCGACTCGGATGACACTGCGTACGCATTGCACGGGTCATGTCCGAGCCGTGCGTATGCTTTGTCATTGAATACAATGAGGTCCGACGCGAGTGGCAATGCGTACGCATAGCACGGGTCATGTCTGAGCCGTGCGTATGCTTTGTCATTGAATACAATGAGGTCCGACGTAGGTGACTATCATGCATACGCGCCGGACAGGCATGGTCCGAGACAGGCATACGCCTTGGCCATTGAATCGTATGTAGACGGGTGCATGTGTATATTGAAAATACGCGTTGTACGGTCAGTTGAACGAGCCGGGCGCATCCATTGGCTCTGGACAGTCATGGAGACGGATGCCGATTCAAACCTAGTACGAGTTGTGCACTGGAAATTCAGTTGGATGCCTACAACAATGTTTCAATTTCAAGTGTTCCATGAAGGTGAAGATTTGAACGATGCGGAAGACATGTACGAGTCGTATTTTTAAATGGATTGGCCAGATTCATAGAATGCAACCGTATTGGATCTATCACTTGGGACACATGGCACAGATTCTGCCTCTGGATGGCCCCCAGGGAGCTCACTTGCCTGCACTACATGCTACTAGACCACATCCCTGCTACCACTGCTGCTGTCTCTGCATCCTCTAGCTCCTGCTATGGCACGTACTCTGGAGAGGGCCCCGGCTTTCACTGAGGAGGAGAACCAGGCCCTGCTGGACGGGCACCTTCCAGAGTGCAGAAAGCTCTATGGTAAACCAGGGGAGCAGGTGAGTGTGCTGTCCACTGACTTCCTAATTGTGCATGTTGCCTGACTCGCAGTACTAGCAGTGTGTACACCAGTGGCAAGCATTCTCAATGACTACTTTCATCCCCCAAAGTGTGTAGGTACATGCAATGAATAGTTTTTCTTCTGCTAAAGTGCATTATTGCAAGTTTAAACTATCCAGGCATTGTTAAAATGTCAGACATACATGTGCTTTTGCAATCCCCATGGTTGCACTACCTGTGTAATTTATTTCCCTTTGTGATGATGACATGTCTATCCAAATGTGTGCTGCAGCAATCTGGGGCATGTGTGTTAATGTACTTTTCACTTTTTCCTCCTCACAGGTTGATGCCCACCAGAAGCAGGAGATCTGGCTGACCTTCGCCTGGGCTGTTCGTTCTGTGGGGGTCTACAAGCGCCGGATCCGCAACTGCCAGAAGAGGTGGCAGGACCTTCAGGGCTGGACCCGGAGGATAGCTAAAGTCCAGCTGAAGATGTCACCTCCACGCAGGAGGGGTGGACACCAGACCATGACTCCCCACATGCTCCGTATCCTGGCGGTGGTCTTCCTGGACCTGGACAGGCAGCTGAAGGCCAGACAGCAGCAGGAAGGGGGTAAGTTCATGTCTGATCTGTGTACTATGTCTGACATGCAAATAGCAGTCTTTTGTCTCTGTCACACTTCCACATAACTTAGCTCTTGTAGTACCAAACTCAGGTCCCTCATTTGCGTGGTGCACCCTCATCATCTGTTCCACAGGTGTGGCCCCTCCAATCTGTTGCTTGTGTCACTAGGGCACTGTGTCCCAGCAGTCAGCTATGCTTCAGGTACCAGTCAGCATCAGTTCTCGTGAATCTGTTTTGTGTTTCATGGGTGGGTCAATTGTTTACACAATGCCTGAGATCATGACATGTGATCTGTGTGTGCCCTTTAGATGTGTACCAATTGGTGGTCTGACTCGCAACATGTGGCTGGGCTATTCCACACAAACCCATGCAGCAGGGGACTCCAATTTTTGGGCCTCAGTAGTATGTATATCAAGTATGTTACACTTGCTTAGCCACCTGGCTACTGTCCAGGGCCAAACACTGTTTCACTTAGTCCTGGCCAGTCATGCCCCCTCAAGGGCATTTAGAAACACTCTGTAATCCCACTCCTGTGTATGAAATTGCAGGTTGTGCTTAGTGACATGTGCCCTCAGGTGTCTGCCTCTGTGTCATTAGGGTGTGGCTTGTTGCTATGTACAACTGGGGTGTCCATGATTCAGAGGTTCAGCATGACATCTGCGAAGTGACTGTGAGAGACAAGACCTGTGTGACATATAGGTGTGTGATCATCTGACAGCGCACAATGGTGTATGCAACTGTCTCCTTCATGCAGCTGGGTTACATGCATGGCAGACTGTGATGTGTTAATATACAGGGATTAGTGTTTGCTGCGACTCATATGTCTGGTTTGCATAATGTGGGGTCTTCTGGGTCCTGGATATGTTGTTTGCATGGTATGGGCAAGTGGGCTGGTCATCTGCAGAGTTTGCTTTACCCCAGAGCTAGGATTGTGAGTCAGTGCATATTGTCGTTGTCTGGATGCCCTGCCCCTGTGACAGGAGACAGTGTTGACTGACTTTCAGGGCATCCCAGTGCCATGGCATTTAACTTGCTATGAGTGAACCTGCATTGTGTTCAAGTGTGCACCATGCACCACATTGTGGCATTGACCATCAGGACAGGAGTACATCATAGTGTGTGTTGCTAGCATGCATCACAAGCCACAGTCTCTGCCCATTCCTTCATCCGGACACCTGTACTGGGTCAGTAGCAAGAGATGTGCTGTGTGTATAGTGACATACTCCTACATGTTCACTTGCATGTACAACTAATGTGTGGGTGGTGCATGTTGGCACATTGGGGTGTTAGCATCCAACATGCAAGGGACATATGAGTGAAAGTCAAGGAGGGATATGTGTGCCATGGTTGATGTTGAGAATGACAATTGTCTTATCCTAAACAGTGTTGGCACTTTGAGCTGTGTTCAGCTGATGATGACAGGGCTTGTCCTGTGATGTGATGTACTCACTGTGGTGTGTGCAGTCGGTGCAGGTGACTGATGTTGTTCTCGTACTTCCTATTCCTATCCAGATACATCCACGGCCACAGGAGGGGACAGCTCCACGTACCAGGAGGAGCCACAGAGCCTTACAGGGACAGAAGGAGAGGAGTCGGGTGGACCCAGTGGCACGGAGGGCGAGTGGAGCCACACAGAGGAGTCGTCAGCACCATCCCCCCCAGCTGAGGGCCACCAAAGTGTGTAGGTACATGCAATTAATAGTTTTCCTGCTGCTAAAGTGCATTATTGCAAGCTTAAACTATCCAGGCATTTTTAACATGTCAGACATGCATGTGCTTTTGCAATCCTCATGGTTGCACTACCTGTGTAATTTTTTTCCCTTTGTGATGATAACATGTCTATCCAAATGTGTGCTGCAGCAATCTGGTGCATGTGTGGTAATGTACTTTTCACTTTGTCCTCCCCACAGGTTGATGCCCACCAGAAGCAGGAGATCCAGCTGACCTTCGCCCGGGCTGTTCGTTCTGTGGGGGTCTACAAGCGCCGGATCCGCAACTGCCAGAAGAGGTGGCAGGACCTTCGGGGCTGGACCCGGAGGATAGCTAGAGTCCAGCTGAAGCTGTCACCTCCACGCAGGAGGGGTGGACACCGGACCCTGACTTCTCACATGCTCTGTATCCTGGTGGTGGTCTTCCCGGACCTGGATAGGCAGCTGAAGGCCAGACAGCAGCAGGAAGGGGGTAAGTCCATGTCTGATCAGTGTACTATGTCTGACATGCAAATAGCAGTCTTTTGTCCTGGTCACACTTCCACATTACGTAGCTCTTGTAGTCCCAAACTCAGGTCCCTCATTTGTGTGATGCACCCTCGTCATCTGTTCCACAGGTGTGGCCCCTCCAATCTGTTGCTTGTGTCACTAGGGCACTGTGTCCCTGCAGTCAGCTATGCTTCAGGTACCGGTCAGCATCAGTTCCCGTGAATCTGTTGTGTGTTTCATGGGTGGGTCAATTGTTTACACAATGCCTGAGATCATGACATGTGATCTGTGTGTGCCCTTGAGATGTGTACCAATTGGTGTTCTGACTCGCAACATGTGGCTGGGGTATTCCAAACAAATCCATGCAGCAGGGGGCTCCAATTTTTGGGCCTCAGGAGTATGTATATCAAGTATGTCACACTTGCTTAGCCACCTGACTACTGTCCAGGGCCAAACACTGTTTCACTTAGTCCTGGCCAGTCATGCCCCCTCAAAAGCATTTAAAAACACTCTGTAATCCCACTCCTGTGTATGAAATTGCAGGTTGTGCTTAGTGACATGTGCCCTCAGGTGTCTGCCTCTGTGTCATTAGGGTGTGGCTTGTTGCTACGTACAACTGGAGTGTCCATGATTCAGAGGGTCAGCATGACATCTGCGATGTGACTGTGAGAGACAAGACCTGTGTGACATATAGGTGTGTGATCATCTGACAGCGCACAATGGTGTATGCAACTGTGTCCTTCATGCAGCTGGGTTACATGCATGGCAGACTGTGATGTGTTAATGTACAGGGATTAGTGATTACTGTGACTCATATGTCTGATTTGCATGATGTGGGGTCTTCAGGGTCCTGGATATGTTGTTTGCATGGGATGGGCAAGTGCGCTGGTCATCTGCAGAGTTTGCTTTACCCCAGAGCTAGGATTGTGAGTCAGTGCATATTGTTGTTATTTGGATCCCCTGCCCCTGTGACAGGAGACAGTGTTGACTGACTTTCAGGGCATCACAGTGCCATGGCATTTAACTTGCTATGAGTGAGCCTGCATTGTGTTCAAGTGTGCACCATGTACCACATTGTGGCATTGACCATCAGGACAGGAGTACATCATAGTGTGTGTTGCTGGCATGCATCACAAGCATGTGGAATGAGTCTCTGCCCATCCCTTCATCCGGACACCTGTACTGAGTCAGTAGCAAGAAATGTGTTGTGTGTATAGTGACATACTCCTACATGTTCACTTGCATGTAAAACTAATGTGTGGGTGGTGCATGTTGGCACATTGGGGTGTTAGCATCCAACATGCAATGGACATATGTGTGAAAGTCAAGGAGGGATATGTGTGCCATGGTTGGTATTGAGAATGACAATTGCCTTATCCTAAACAGTGTTGGCACTTTGAGCTGTGTTCAGCTGATGATGCCAGGGCTTGCCCTGTGATGTGATGTACTCACTGTGGTGTGTGCAGTCGGTGCAGGTGACTGATATTGTTCTCGTACTTCCTATTCCTATCCAGATACATCCACGTCCACAGGAGGGGACAGCTCCATGGACCAGGAGGAGCCACAGAGCCTTACAGGGACAGAAGGAGAGGAGTTGGTGGACCCAGTGGCACGGAGGGCGAGTGGAGCCACACAGAGGAGTCGTCAGCTCCATCACCCCCAGCTGAGGGCCACAGCAGCTCTGAGGATGACTCCCTTGTGGAGGTGGGTGTCAGCAGCCACCAAACCCCAGCTAGTGAGGCTGTGCCCGCCCCCGCCACCACCACCACCACCACCACCACCACCACCACCCCCTCCCATCAGCTCCCATCCCAGAGGTCCCTGTGGGCTCCCGTGTTCGTGAGCATGTCTCCTTTGCGCCAGGCACCACACCCCCTACCCCTGTGTCCCCTGATGCCCTGAGTGAGGAGTCTGTGGACTTACTTCGACAGATCCATGTAGGGCAGACGTCGATGCTGAAGGTCCTCCATGCACACACAGGTCTGTTGACACAACTGGTGTCATTCATGGAGGGCATTTCCTCGGGCATGTCTGCCCTACAGAGGACCAATCAGTCCATGGCCTCCTCCCTGATGGCAGCAGTGTCCCTCCTCCAACAGTGCCGCACCCCTCCTATCCCTGGCCCACCCACAATTCCTAGCACCCTACCTGTCCCAAGCACAGCAACCCCCAAACCAAGGTCTAGACGTGCACACAAGCAAACGCAGGGGACTGATTACACACTCACAGGGGCTGGTTTTATGACACACACACAGTCATCCACAACCACTCCGCAGTCCTCCAAGACCTCTCCCTCCCAGCCCCCTTCCCTTGCCTCACCTGCAACCCCATCCCCCCAGAAGCTCTTCCTCTGTGACCTTAGCCTCTTCCCCACCGACCCTGCAGACCCTGATTACAAGGGGAAGAGGAAGTCCCCACACACAGAAGGGAGTGCCCCTCACACCCGGACACCCTCCCCCAAACACAGTCAGACAGAGACGCCCACCCAAAGTCCCCCCGGCGCCAGAAGAGCAAGACCCCCCCACCACCACGCAGCTCCAAGGCAAAGTCTCAGTCCTCCATCCCCCATGCCACCACTCCAGAGGTTCCCCCGCCACTCCCTGCCCCAGGTTCCCCCACACACAGATACACCATCCCCAACATGCTAAGGCCATCCCCCCTAGCACTTGCTCCTCCACACCTGGTCAGACTGTTGGTGCCACTGATGTGGGGACTGTGTCCCCCCCTGCCCTGCCAACCTCACCTGTCCCCCATTCCGCTCCCATGGATGTAGGCACTGCCCTGGAGTCCACGACCACCCCGTCTGACTTGGGCACTGCAGTGGTGAGCCAATCCACTCCATCTGACCTGCCCACTTGAGTTGTGCCAGCACCCGCCCCATCTGACTTGTGCCCCACAGTTGTGACAGCACCCACCACTTCAGTCAGCTCCACTGCAGTTGGATGTGTCTCTCCTGCATCCACCACCTCTTCACTGCCTCCTTCTACTGCACCCTGATCCTGTCCCTGCGGTGCCTGGCCTGCCCCCATGTATGCCCCTCCGAGGGGATGACCTCGGTCCTTAGCAGTGCAGGCAAGCAAGGTGTGACAGTTGTCACTCTACTTCACTCCTTGGCATTTGGACATGGACTGGCCATTGGCCTTTTGTTAGAACAGACGTTTCACTTTTAATATGCTGAATAAAGCTTTTTTCTTTATCCCTGTAAACTTGATTAAGCTGTACATTATGTTGATGTTGTTTTACATGCCCTTGCACCTGTAATGCTTGGTTTACAATGTTGAATACTGATGTGTTGATGTAAGGGACTCCCTGTGGTCCATGAGATATGTATCCTATTCAGGTGGGTATCCATGTCATCCTTTGCAGCTACATGGGTGTGTCAGGATCAACTATTTGTGGACATCTCTCTGTGAGCATTTCATTTGCATGGCCACATCTGTGGCTTGCACCCCTGCACATATGATGTGCTTCCCATTGTCCAATTTGTCACTTCCACATACTTTGTGCTCATCAACACTGGACCTACAGGTGTGGGCATCATTGTAATAGGAGCAACTGGGGCCTCTGTGCAACTTGCTAGACATATGTTTTGGGTATGTGCAGATGACTTAGGGGAGACTCACGTACCCAGGCTGTTGTGACCAGAGCCCTCATTGTGTGGTAACTGATGGCTGACTGACCAAGTGTTCTGCATACATGAGTGGGACTTGCGGTGAATATGTTTGGCACAGCTGGGCTCCCACAGGAGTTGTGTCCCCTCAAGTAAGTGTGTTGTCCAGTGACATGGCCTGGGCCCATGGTGTGTGTTGTATGAGCATGTGTGTGCCCCCACATCCCTGTTCATACACAGACAGTGTTCACTTGATATGTTCCTGTTGTTGATGCTTGCTGAGTGGTACTGGGTTCATCCCACTACTTTTCCAATGGGCTACCAGATGTGTGGGTGCATGACACACTATTGTTAATTGGTGTATCATCATTGGGATTTGTCAGTTCTGAGTGGTGATGATGTTGTCAGACACAGATGGGACACAGTCAGGGTTCCTCAAGGCACCTGTTTATTTGCTAAATCATGTAGTTGTCCCTAGGTGGTAGTTTCACTGATTGAGACATTTGTATGTGTATGTGACTGCTCCCACTTGTCGGGTTCATGACTGCAATGCTAGTAGGTGTCAGCATGTGTGCCTTGTGTTTCTCCTTGGCATCTGCATTGTCCTGGGACTGTGGCAGGAATTCTGAAGGTTACATGAGCTTTGAGGTCATGTCCATGTACCGCATACTGTGCAGTATGTCAGTCATTCCCCAGGGTTGTGAACTGTCCTTGTGTGATGTGTGTGTGCACCTTAGTTCCTCCCAACATTCCTGTGTTTGTAATGGGTGCATGTGCAATGTCACCTGTCCATGTGGGCTTCACAGATACACATTTTTGCAGTTCAGGGTGTGTGGTGTTGAGGGTGGACTAATATGAAGGTTTGCATAGGTGGTCCCCTAGCTCCTGTTTGTCCATGGATGAGGGGCCATGCTGAGTGATTTGTGTTTGTGTATGTGTGATGTACGTTTGTGGCACAGGACACATGTCTGGGTTTCCCAGTTTGTACGACATCTGCCTTTAGCATCACGGTGGAGGTAGCATGCATGCTTGTGTCACTCCAATGTCTGTTCTCTGGGGGTAGTGGTGTTGTGTGTCAGTCTCTTGCTGTGTTAGTTGGTGTTCATTCCAGCTTGTGTCATATGTGTCTGTTGTGCTCCCTCACATCTCCCAATGCCTGATTGCCCACTGAGGGTGTCCCAATGATGGTTTACTTTTGTATGGCACTGTGTCCACATCTGTGTCACTGTGGTTCAGCCCCCATCGTGTGTTGTGTAGTTGCCTGGGGATACTGTGACACACACACACATGTTGTGTCCGATGTGCAGTGTGAGTTTGCCTGTTTGTGTTTGTGTTTGTGCATCTGCACCAGTGCATTGGTAGTGCTGTTGTGGGCCTTTGTCTGGATGCTGTTTCTGTGATTTTGCATGCTGTCCCTGTGAGTCATTTCACATCATTGTGCACATTCATCCTGGTTGTTGGGTGCTATTGCTGGCATGGAATGTGAGTTTGTGAGCTGACTCCTACAGTCTACACATGTTGTTTTGATTGGTGTGTCTATTTTTGAGATGTGTGCATGCTTGGTGATGGTCACTTCTGCTGTTGTGTCATTGTACGCTGTATGCATTGTCAGCCCCCATGTGTGGTGCTTGTCTGCACATGGGCGAGAGTATGTTATGTTTTCACAGCACTGTTAGCCTCACCACATCTCTATGTATATGCGACACAACCACTAGTTTGCCCCAGGAGTGTTTGATGTGTTGGGAGCAGGGGTCATACATGCTGTTTGTTATTTGCAGCTTTGACCATGATGACACTTACCTTTTGGTCACTGTGATGAGGGGGGTTTAGTCCCCATCACTACAATGCTCAACATCTGCTGCATTTTGGGAGCCCCCACTTAACTTCTGTTCTACACAGTGAGGGGGTGCTCTTTTTACATTGCCACAGTGCTATGGTGATGCTTGCCTTGTGTATGTCACACTCATGTGTTGGTCACACATGTGCTGTTACTTACATTGTATGCTCGTAGCCATAATCACTGTTGTGGGCATTTGTCACAGACTACACACTGTTGTCATGATGTTAAGGGGGATGTATTTTGCAGACATACCTGATGTTGGAGTATGCTGGATGTGTTGCGCATCACCCATCCTATGGCTGGGGGTGGCAGTAGTGATGGGCAACATAAGCCCTATGGGTGGGGATGGCAGGGGTGATGGGCAAAAGGTCCCCTGTGAGTGGGGGTGGCAGGGGTGATGGGCAACATAAGCCCTATGGCTGAGGGTGGCAGGGGTGATGGGCAACATCAGCCATATGGGTTTGGGTGGCAGTAGTGATGGGCAACAGTACCACTATGGGTGGGGGTGGCAGTAGTGATGGGCAACTTAAGCCCTATGGGTGTGGGTTGCAGTGGTGATGGGCAACATGTCCCCTATGGGTGGGGGTGGCTGTAGTGCTGGGCAACACCAGCCCTATGGCTGGGGGTGGCTGTAGTGCTGGGCAACATAAGCCCTATTGCTGGGGGTGGCAGCAGTGATGGGCAACATAAGCCCTATGGGTGTGGGTGGCAGTAGTGATGGGCAACAGGTCCCCTATGGGTGGGGTGGCTGTAGTGATGGGCAACATAAGCCCTATGGATGGGGGTGGCAGGGGTGATGGGCAACATCAGCCATATGGGTGTGGGTGGCAGTGGTGATGGGCAACAGGTCCCCTGTGAGTGGGGGTGGCAGTAGTGATGGGCAACATAAGCCCTATGGGTGTGGGTGGCAGTGGTGATGGGCAACAGGTCCCCTATGGGTGGGGGCAGCTGTAGTGCTGGGCAACATCAGCGCTATGGCTGGGGGTGGCTGTAGTGCTGGGCAACATAAGCCCTATGGGTGTGGGTGGCAGTAGTGATGGGCAACAGGTCCCCTATGGGTCGGGGTGGCTTTAGTGATGGGCATCATATGCCCTATGGCTGGGGGTGGCAGGGGTGATGGGCAACATCAGCCATATGGGTGTGGGTGGCAGTGGTGATGGGCAACAGGTCCCTTGTGAGTGGGGTGGCAGTAGTGATGGGCAACATAAGCCCTATGGGTGGGGGTGGCAGGGGTGATGGGCAACATCAGCCATATGGGTGGGGATGTCAGGGGTGATGGGCAACAGGTCCCTTGTGAGTGGGGTGGCAGTAGTGATGGGCAACATAAGCCCTATGGGTGTGGGTGGCAGTGGTGATGGGCAACAGATCCCCTATGGGTGGGGGTGGCTGTAGTGCTGGGCAACATCAGCCCTATGGCTGGGGGTGGCTGTAGTGCTGGGCAATATAAGCCCTCTGGGTGTGGGTGGCAGTAGTGATGGGCAACAGGTCCCCTATGGGTGGGGGTGGCTGTAGTAATGGGCAACATAAGCCCTATGGATGGGGGTGGCAGGGGTGATGGGCAACATCAGCCATATGGGTGTGGGTGGCAGTGGTAATGAGCAACAGGTCCCCTGTGAGTGGGGGTGGCAGTAGTGATGGGCAATATAAGCCCTATGGGTGTGGGTGGCAGTGGTGATGGGCAACAGGTCCCCTATGGGTGGGGGTGGCTGTAGTGCTGGGCAACATTAGCCCTATGACTGGGGGTGGCTGTAGTGCTGGGCAACATAAGCCCTATGGCTGGGGGTGGCAGTATGATGGGCAACATAAGTCCTATGGGTGTGGGTGGCAGTAGTGATGGGCAACAGGTCCCCTATGGATGGGGGTGGCTGTAGTGATGGGCAACATACGCCCTATGGCTGGAGGTGGCATGGGTGATGGGCAACTTGTCCCCTGTGAGTGGGGGTGGCAGTAGTGATGGACAACATCAGCCATATGGCTGGGGGTGGCTGTAGTGCTGGGCAATATAAGCCCTGTGGGTGGGGGTGGCAGTAGTGATGGGCAAAAGGTCCCCTATGGGTGGGGGTGGCTGTAGTAATGGGCAACATAAGCCCTATGGATGGGGGTGGCAGGGGTGATGGGCAACATCAGCTATATGGGTGTGGGTGGCAGTGGTAATGAGCAACAGGTCCCCTGTGAGTGGGGGTGGCAGTAGTGATGGGCAACATAAGCCCTATGGGTGTGGGTGGCAGTGGTGATGGGCAACAGGTCCCCTATGGGTGGGGGTGGCTGTAGTGCTGGGCAACATCAGCCCTATGACTGGGGGTGGCTGTAGTGCTGGGCAACATAAGCCCTATGGCTGGGGGTGGCAGTAGTGATGGGCAACATAAGTCCTATGGGTGTGGGTGGCAGTAGTGATGGGCAACAGGTCCCCTATGGGTGGGGGTGGCTGTAGTGCTGGGCAACATCAGCCCTATGACTGGGGGTGGCTGTAGTGCTGGGCAACATAAGCCCTATGGCTGGGGGTGGCAGTAGTGATGGGCAACATAAGCCCTATGGGTGTGGGTGGCAGGAGTGATAGGCAACAGGTCCCCTATGGGTGGGGGTGGCTTTAGTGATGGGCATCATGAGCCCTGTGGCTGGGGGTGTCAGGGGTGATGGGCAACATCAGCCATATGGGTGTCTGTGGCAGTGGTGATGGGCAACAGGTCCCCTATGGGTGGGGGTGGCTTTAGTGATGGGCATCATAAGCCCTGTGGCTGGGGGTGGCAGGGGTGATGGGCAACATCAGCCATATGGGTGTTGGTGGCAGTGGTGATGGGCAACAGGTCCCCTGTGAGCGGGGGTGGCAGTAGTGATGGGCAACATAGGCCCTATGGGTGTGGGTGGCAGTGGTGATGGGCAACAGGTCCCCTATGGGTGGGGGCACCTGTAGTGCTGGGAAACATCAGCCCTATGGCTGGGGGTGGCTGTAGTGCTGGTCAACATAAGCCCTATGGGTGTGGGTGGCAGTAGTGATGGGCAACAGGTCCCCTATGGGTGGGGGTGGCTTTAGTAATGGGCATCATAAGCCCTATGGTTGGGGGTGGCAGGGGTGATGGACAACATCAGCCATATGGGTGTGGGTGGCAGTGGTGATGGGCAACAGGCCCCCTGTGAGTGGGGGTGGCAGGGGTGATGGGCAACATAGCCCCTATGGGTGGGGGTGGCTGTAGTGCTGGGCAACATCAGCCCTATGGCTGGGGAAGGCTGTAGTGCTGGGCAATATAAGCCCTATGGGTGGGGGTGGCAGTAGTGATGGGCAACAGGTCCCCTATGGGTGGGGGTGGCTGTAGTAATGGGCAACATAAGCCCTATGGATGGGGTGGCAGGGGTGATGGGCAACATCAGCCATAAGGGTGTGGGTGGCAGTGGTAATGAGCAACAGGTCCCCTGTGAGTGGGGGTGGCAGTAGTGTTGGGCAACATAAGCCCTATGGGTGTGGGTGGCAGTGGTGATGGGCAACAGGTCCCCTATGGGTGGGGGTGGCTGTAGTGCTGGGCAACATCAGCCCTATGACTGGGGGTGGCTGTAGTGCTGGGCAACATACGCCCTATGGCTGGGGGTGGCAGTAGTGATGGGCAACATAAGTCCTATGGGTGTGGGTGACAGTAGTGATGGGCAACAGGTCCCCTATGGGTGGGGGTGGCTGTAGTGATGGGCAACATAAGCCTTATGGATGGGGGTGGCAGGGGTGATGGGCAACATCAGCCATATGGGTGTGGGTGGCAGTGGTGATCGGCAACAGGTCCCCTGTGAGTGGGGGTGGCAGTAGTGATGGGCAACATAAGCCCTATGGGTGTGGGAGGCAGTGGTGATGGGCAACAGGTCCCCTATGGGTGGGGGCAGCTGTAGTTCTGGGCAACATCAGCCCTATGGGTGTGGGTGGCAGTGGTGATAGGCAACAGGTCCCCTATGGGTGGGGGTGGCTTTAGTGATGGGCATCATCAGCCCTGTGGCTGGGGGTGGCTGTAGTGATGGACAACATCAGCCATATGGGTGTTGGTGGCAGTGGTGATGGGCAACAGGTCCCCTGTGAGTGGGGTTGGCAGTAGTGATGGGCAACATAGGCCCTATGGGTGTGGGTGGCAGTGGTGATGGGCAACAGGTCCCCGATGGGTGGGGGCAGCTGTAGTGCTGGGCAACATCAGCCCTATGGCTGGGGGTGGCTGTAGTGCTGGGCAACATAAGCCCTATGGGTGTGGGTGGCAGTAGTGATGGGCAACAGGTCCCCTATGGGTGGGGGTGGCTTTAGTGATGGGGATCATAAGCCCTATGGTTGGTGGTGGCAGGGGTGATGTGCAACATCAGCCATATGGGTGTGGGTGGCAGTGGTGATGGGCAACAGGTCCCCTGTGAGTGGGGTTGGCAGTAGTGATGGGCAACATAGGCCCTATGGGTGTGGGTGGCAGTGGTGATGGGCAACAGGTCCCCTATGGGTGGGGGCAGCTGTAGTGCTGGGCAACATCAGCCCTATGGCTGGGGGTGGCTGTAGTGCTGGGCAACATAAGCCCTATGGGTGTGGGTGGCAGTAGTGATGGGCAACAGGTCCCCTATGGGTGGGGGTGGCTTTAGTGATGGGGATCATAAGCCCTATGGTTGGGGGTGGCAGGGGTGATGTGCAACATCAGCCATATGGGTGTGGGTGGCAGGGGTGATGGGCAACATAGGCCCTATGGCTGGGGGTGGCAGGGGTGATGGGCAACATCAGCCATATGGGTGGACATGTCAGTAGTGATGGGCAACAGGTACCCTGTGAGTGGGGGTGGCAGTAGTGATGGGCAACATAAGCCCTATGGGTGTGGGTGGCAGTGGTGATGGCCAACAGGTCCCCTATGGGTGGGGTGGCTGTAGTGCTGGGCAACATCAGCCCTACGGCTGGGGGTGGCTGTAGTGCTGGGCAACATAAGCCCTATGGGTGTAGGTGGCAGTGGTGATGGGCAACAGATCCACTATGGGTGGGGGTGTTAGTGGTGCTGGCCATGCAACCCTTATGGTGGGCTGTTGTTAGTGGCCAGGATGTGGATCCCCTGTGTGTGTGCCGTTTTGCAGGTACGTGTTGTTTGTTTGTGTGGTAGGTGTCTGACTTACCTCCTGCACCGTCGGCGTCGGTTCCTGATCCGGTCATAGATGTAGAGTACTGGTATGACCTGCGCGATCGGATTCATGATGTGTTTGTGTCGTACACGCTGCTTCTTGCTCCGTCTTGTACCCGCTGCAAGCTGGTCTGTCTCGTAGCCGTGTATTGATTTGTGGCGCGAATCGTAGCTGATATGCTTGTTTTCTGGATGCTGTGACGTGCCGTACGTGACGACCCGTCCGGCGCGTAGGAAGTACGCATCGTACTTGTCATGCCGGAAACTGCTATGGATACTGATTCCGGGCGACTCGGTTCATCTTTAGGAGTTACGGCTTGATTCACAGCCTACGTGTCGGTCGTGTTTTTGGCAGTCACGCGCATCGTGCTTACTCTACTGGACGGACCAGCTCCGGGTACGTGTCGGTCGCACGGTAAGGCTACGGACAGCTGTCCGACCGGCAATCGGAATCAGCCCCCAAATAATTAAACACAGTTTGCCTGCTCATCTCAAAATGTGATAGACAGTGCCACCATGTGATAGACTGTCATTAGAGCTGGAGTTAAGAATAAAGATCAGTGCCGAGCACAGGAGACAACCGGTTCAAATGAAGCAGACTTCACCCTTGTTCTATGTACAAGACCACGAGGAACAGTTGTAATATGCATTAGTGGCAAAAACATCTTATTAAGTAGTCATCATTAACAACATCCGTTGTCAAGACTTTATTCGGTTATTCCTAACCATAACATGCATTTCTTAGAGTAAAATATATATTATTATACTGTGTACTTTTTACAACCTGCACAGAAGCACTAGCACAAGCACTTAGCTCATGGTTAAAGAGTGGCAAACGATTCCAACATCTAGCAAGTTATATCACGTGAGCTTGGCTTGTAAGAAGATGGTCATAGAGAGTCCCCTTTCCTGTGTCTGCTTTGTCATTGTTAGACATATTTGTCCGTGCACGATCTAATGTTGCTCTGGGGCACACCTTTGGATTCTTGATTGCCAAGGAAAGCCCACTCTAACCCAATGTATATGTGGCATGTGTATGCCCTCACTGTAGTAAAAGTAGAGAAGTCTGGCTTGGACTCCAATACTAGACAGATGGCATTTATTCTTAACTTTTATATATTTCGGCATTTGATTTTAAATTAAATAAGAGGTTCGTTTTTATTATTATGATAGTGTAGTTATTGCACTGAGTGCCTCCATAGGAGGAACAGAAATGGTCATAGGCCAATCATGAGTATTCAGGAAAGAGAGAATGGATCAGTGATAGCATATGTATGTATGTATGTATGTATGTATGTATGTATGTACGTATGTGGTATTTCTATAGGTCAAACCTATCTAAATGTGTGCAGAGTACTGTACAGGGTCAAACACAAGCCTAAAGCCAGAGTGATAGGCGCGTTAGCTAGTTTAGGGACCTTGTGATGACAGTAGCACAAAATACCACCACTACACGTCTCAAAACATAATGATAAGGAAGATGATGATGATGATGATGTGTGGCACAACAGGATGCAGCCTGATGACAAGATAAGAAAAAGCAGCAAAAGTAAACACAGCAGAGTCAATACATGGTGAAAGCAGCAACAGAGCCATACAGAGTGTCTGTATCACTGCTACTCTGGAAGTTTGGAACTACATGACGACTCCTACCTTTGTGTCTAGATCTCAATTTTGGGACTGAAAAAATTGTTATCGCGGGACTGGCATGGAGAATCTTTGAATGAGCATGCATGATCGCCACACTTACAAATAACAAGATGAAGGGGCGGTGTAATTCTTGCGACTGGCACTAGTTTAATATCCAGCTCACCCATACTGTGCTTCAGGGGCCACAATGAAGAGTTGGAAAATGCTGAGGTGAGAGACATCACTAACTAAAAGGCAGTATGAGTCATCTCTCAGATGATCATCAAGCTTCATAAGATAATTATGTGACAAAGAAGATCTTCAGCAGTAGGAGCACCAGCTTTGATCAACATTACATAGCAAGATTTTGTATTCTTTTCTTGTTGCCAAAAGTAGAAATTTAGACATCTGAAACAAGATGGGAATAGTGATGTTGATGAAAAATTCGACACAACAACATTCAGTCACATACCAGGATAAGAAAAGAGTCAGAACTAAGAGCCAGCAAAGTAAATGGCAGGAATGAACCTGAAGAAAGTCTTAAGAGTGCACTTATGACTGCTACTTTTACAATGTGGAACCATTGGTCCTTTCCCATGTTGTCTGTGTCTACATGTCAAGGTATGGTCTGCAAACACTGTTATTAATGCTTGTGAAGGTGCAGCTCGGAGATGAGGGTGGATGGGCTGTGCACATACAACTAACAGACAAACTGACACATGTGAGGGGAAAACCACACTCGGAGCTTTTGATGATGGAATTGAGATACTTCAAACAAGTCAACAAGGTCCTCTGCTGTCTTTACTATCCATCGAGGTGTCAGTTCATTTAATGAGAATATTCCCTCAAAATGGGAAGCACATCACTAACAGGAAGCAAATAAAATAATTGCATCCTAAAAAATGTTTATATGATAAACAGGAATAGCTTTACTTTGTCCTTAAATAATAACAAAGACATTATTAATGGAGTCGCAAATTGCCTGTCTCATTAATATTCATGAGGGAGGTGCAATTTGCGACCCCACTGGGCATGGCTAACGCTCCCATGGATGGTGGCCAGTGACTGCTTTTTAAATAATGGCCATGTCTGAACTGGGGTGGCAGAGTGGGCTAAAGAACGGTGATGGATCAAACCCAGATCTGTTGACTGGGTGTGAGTGTTTGATTGGTTCTGATGCTCCGTCCATCACCACCCCCTTTTGTACCGCTTTGTTCGCCATAAGTTGGCAGGGTATGCTCAGACGTGAGTCCCTTGCTCACTTTGCCACTGGATTCAAGCAAGCCTGGCTGAAGACGGCTGAAATGCCAGAAACCGGTCCTAGGAAGCTTGTTTCCAGTCCAGTGAAGGCATGGCTTGGCAGTTCGGGCTGGACTGTTCCCATGAGGCACAGGGTCAGACTGATTTGCATATGGCCATGTCTGAACTGGGGTGACAGAGTGGGCTAAAGAACGGTGATGGATCAAACCCAGATCTGTTGACTGGGTGTGAGTGTTTGATTGGTTCTGATGCTCCGTCCATCACCACCCCCTTTTGTACCGCTTTGTTCGCCATAAGTTGGCAGGGTATGCTCAGACGTGAGTCCCTTGCTCACTTTGCCACTGGATTCAAGCAAGCCTGGCTGAAGATGGCTGAAATGCCAGAAACCGGTCCTAGGAAGCTTGTTTCCGGTCCAGGGAAGGCATGGCTTGGCAGTTCGGGCTGGACTGTTCCCATGAGGCACAGGGTCAGACTGATTTGCATATGGCCATGTCTGAACTGGGGTGGCAGAGTGGGCTAAAGAACGGTGATGGATCAAACCCAGATCTGTTGACTGGGTGTGAGTGTTTGATTGGTTCTGATGCTCCGTCCATCACCACCCCCTTTTGTACCGCTTTGTTCGCCATAAGTTGGCAGGGTATGCTCAGACGTGAGTCCCTTGCTCACTTTGCCACTGGATTCAAGCAAGCCTGGCTGAAGACGGCTGAAATGCCGAAACCGGTCCTAGGAAGCTTGTTTCCGGTCCAGGGAAGGCATGGCTTGGCAGTTCGGGCTGGACTGTTCCCATGAGGCACAGGGTCAGACTGATTTGCATATGGCCATGTCTGAACTGGGGTGGCAGAGTGGGCTAAAGAACGGTGATGGATCAAACCCAGATCTGTTGACTGGGTGTGAGTGTTTGATTGGTTCTGATGCTCCGTCCATCACCACCCCCTTTTGTACCGCTTTGCTTTTTAAATAAAGCAGTTTTTTAAAAAACAATATTGAAACAGTTCTGTTTCATTTTTTTAAACTAGGCAGTGGTACCTAGGACCACTGCCTGCTCTTAAAAAATATTTTCACATATATTCACAAAGGGGAAGAGGTCCCCTCCGGGACCTCTTCCCATTTGCAAGTGGCTTACCAGATACTTGAAGTGGGTGGTAAACCTGCAAGTGTTTTGCAATCGCAATTGCGGGTGCAAAACAATCGTACATTGAAGTGCAACTTGCTATTAGGATGGGATGTCCTTGCCATGCCCCTTATTAAAAGCGAGTCGCAACCCTATTTTGAGAGTCAGTAATAGGATACCGCCTTGGAAAATTGGTTTTATACATGGGCAGATCTATTTTACGGTCGCGAAGGGGCCGATTTCCTGTTTGCGACCGCAAAATACTGTTGTACATTTGGCCCGGGATTCTTTATGGTCATTATACAGTTCAAACTACTTAGCCAGGAAAACATATCCTATGGTATCTGTAAAAAGTTGAATAAGTTAAGGTAATTATCTGACTGTAGCTCCTGACATCAGAGAATTGATAATGCAGGAATCAACGGGAAAGCCCATGACTAGCTTCAGTTGTAGTAATCGAAGACCAAGAGTGTACTCCTACATCAACAATACATAATTATGATTGAGGAGAAGACATGAAATAAATGTATAAAAGGTTGATTTTATTGATATTTGAAGGCAATGTATAGCTACTCTTATGAATTTAATCAGTAAGTATTTGGCTGATCTGCTGCCCCATATTAAAAAGGACATGTAAAGCAACCCTCCGTGGCTTTTCGTGTCCTTGTAAACATGGCCCCTTTACACGCAACACTGCGTGAAAGGGGCATGCCATGGATTTTGCTGTGCCTGTTCCCACGCAACACCTATGGCTTCTGCCTAATTTCCAGATTTACGAGACATCATAAACCAGGAAATGCTTCAGAATGCTATGCCTCCCTAGGGGAGGTGTAGGGAGGCGCAACGAGGAAAAATGTTTTAATTTCTCCTCTTTTTTTCCTCCTTCTATGCATTCTGGAGTACACATAGAACGAGGAAATCACCTCTTGTGACTGTTTAGGTGCAGTAAGGTATCACTTCCTGCACATAAACAATCATTGAAATAATTAAAAAAAAAACGCTTTTCAACTTCTTTGTGTGCTGCATTAAGCATTGAGTTTGATAATGTGCAGGAAGGGACACCTTTCTGCACATAAACAATCATTCCCCTTAATGCAAACACCCTTGTTCTATGGTGCAAGGGTGCCTTCATTGGTACATGGCAGCCAATTGTGTGCCAGCGCTGGGAAGAACATAGGGATCCATCATATCATTGTAGATTTGACGCAATCCTGTGCTTCGGAATTAACGCAGCACGGTGCAGCCAAATGGCTTGCAGCGCTGCATTAATTCCTTGTAAATGAGGCCCAGGATTTGTGAGTTTTCATGACTTATGAGATTTGCATTTTCATCAACTAACAAGACTCAGAACTCTTCGGCCACATGCATCATTCTTGAGTGCCCTTATCACCTTCCTGGACATTGCACCTTGGTTGAATAGACACCATGGATGATTGAGCCAGTGCTTCATCATGGCCTTAAGAAAAAGGGCCTGTGCTATCCTAGGTGGGCCAAATGTTTATAGATGGGATTCTTAAATCCTTCTCAAATGCTATAGGCAACATCTTATGGATAATTCACGAACCAGCAATCCATCAAGGTCTGGGGTCAAATATGTGATGTGGGATCAAGATCTGACATTGTGTGAAGGCTCAGACCAGCCACTATCCTTTTGTCTTGCCCCTTGGTCTTTTGGGAGTGTGTGGTTACCAGTGCCACCTTGTAACTATTTCTGATTCTACAGGAATTAACACAGGATCAACTAAGGAACAAAGGGGAGTAAGTGAAATAAAGGAATGATGTAATTCACACGTGCAGATCTGGACAAAGTCGCCTTCTAATTGTGTCAGGACAATGGCTCGTAGTGCAGTATACTGCTGGTGCCTTTCCTGTGATAGATATTTTTCCCAAATGTGGTTAGAATCCGCTTCTCTAAGAATCCCTACCAATTATGATGTACGTCCACTTACTGTTGTGAGCACTTTCGCACACCATATGGGATCATTATGGATCCTGGTTTCTTCACTGGAGTGATGCTGGGGCTGCTGAACTACTGGAAGCCCACACCGAAGAATGACAAATGCTTTTGATGACTCTAAGGTGGTAGCGGTAACATTTTTTGCTGTTGCATGCTGTTAGTTTTGAGTGCTTCGACAGAGACACAGAACAACCCAGGCCCCCTTTGAGATCCTGACAGGATTGGATTATCCTGTACCTCTGTTTATGAGTTTATATCCAAATCCACCGAATGAGCATCAATACGACCTAAGCAGCTCCTTTTTAAACAGAAGAACAAGCCCAAAGGACTGGTCATCACTGCTAATATTTCATCGTTGCTGTGTTAGAGAAGTTGTCCAGATTATTACATAATTGGTCATGTTCCCTTTGACATTGAAAAGAGTAGGCGTCCTTGACCCCCCTCAAACTGAAGGTGTGACCATAACGAAAGCAGCCTTTTACACATACTATGGAATTGTCCAACTGTGCAGGGATAAGGGAGTGCCGTCTGGCATGAACTCTCAGATACTGAAGGTATTGGCATCCCTTCATTTTTCCACCTAGCTTTTCTACATGACGTGACTGACATTAATGGACTGTCCAACCATACTTACAGATGGGTTGTGACATCAGTTGCTATGGTGAGCATTTACATCTTCAGCCCCTATAGAGAGCACTCTGTGACCACCCTAGAGGAATGAATTTTAAGTCAATCACTAACTAGTCATTTTTTTCCCAGTATATGCCCCCTTCTTCGAGGACCAGATCTATGACTGATGATGAGGAAGTAGAAGGCTGTCTCGTTTTACCCTTCTCCCATCTGGTATATAAAATGTAACTTGTCCTATGAGTTTCTGTTTTTTCCCTTGCTAGATGTTATGCACATGTTTAGGGTGTTTAACAAAAGGGTGATGGTTCCAGTTAGAATTCATTCCTGTTCAGATTAGTACCCATGTTGCCATCTCATATCTCTTCACCCACTCTATTATCATATATACAGAGAAAGTTATCTATGTAGGATTATAAACATTAATTATTCTCTTCATAGTATTTCCATCCAAGTCCAGCTACGAGTATATGTTTTATAGTACTATTATTAAGCATTGTGAAAGTGTTTTCATATAATGGCCCTTATATCACTGAGCTGCAAAGTTGGTATGTATACAGTGTTCTTTGAAAGCGCAATAAAATATTATTGCACAACAAAACCTAGGTTCTAAAGTTCCTGAGGTGAGTTGCAGAAAACAACCTATGATGTACCAGTGACCTTGAAAACAATCAGTCAGTGATATGATTACCTTGGCTACAAAGTGCTTTTGTGATACCCCTAAAAGTAACTTGTTCGTATGTGCTAGGTATATGGATCTCGCAAGGTAACAAAAACCTTTCCTTTTACATATGCACGCTAATACCTCAGTATTTGCATAAGACATTGCAATTGGCCATGGGTCTAAATTGTTTTTGTATCGTCCTGATAAAATCTCATAGGACCTGAATGTAGTGAAACATGTTGACCTACATTATTCAGGTATGTACATGACTACTGTATTTTATTATGCATAGGCGCATTTTAGCAGTTGTTTTACATACACCATGACTAATTTAATCTTACACAGGGATAGCACAGCAGCACAGCCACGGCTTTCAGGGTAAGAAAACAAGATTAGATGTATGAGCAACTTTGAGATTCCCCTCATACACATACTCAAAAGGCTACACTGATGTCTAAAACACCTGGGAGGCTGTTGAATGGTTTCAGCAGTTTCCTTTGGTGTTCAGCTAATTTTACTGACCAATCAACTTTTATGATTCTAAATACACATGTATTCCCTAGGATTATTTCAATTCCACATAGGCAATCTTAATTTGAGGATGTTAGACCCATGATCCTGGTTGGCTGAGGCAGGCACCCTAGGCCACATAGGGACCCTCGTTTCCACGCCAGGGAAAGGAAGGACACCTTCGCAGATAGCTCCCGCTCACCCCCTTGGTAGCTTGGCACGAGTAGCCAGGCTTATCTTCAAGGCAAATGTGTAAAGTATTTGCAACCACGCTCATAGCAACCCAATGATGACACCACAAATGGACTCGACACGAGTTTCATAAAAACGAGTATAAATTTATATAAAAAGATATACGATAAGACCACACAATATAAATCCAACATATGTGTATTTGTAATATTCCTCCTGGCCGGTTGTTAGGCCATCCAGCCCATGTAAGTTCTGGCGATATTAATGAGCACTTCTAAATGTTCCACTGCAGTCCTAATGCAACGCTATGCAGTTCATAATGCTAGAATCAGGCACTTTGCAATGTAAAAATAGTGCAGTTCATAATGCTAGAATCAGGCACTTTGTAATGTAAAACTAATGCAATGCGTAACGCAACAGTCAGGTACTTCGTTCTGCAGAAATAATGCAATGTGTGATACACCAATCAGGTAGTTCGTTATGCGGGAATAATGCAATGCCTAATACACTGATCAGGTAGTTTGTTATGCAGAAACAATGCAATGCATCACACGACAATCAGGTAGTTAGTTATACAGAAACAATGCCACGCGTAATACACTCCAGCACCGATCAAGGTGCCTTAGGCGGTCTCTCCGCCACTCGTGCTGACTCCCCATCAGCCTCTGTCAACAGTTTCCCCCACACAGGTATGATGTAACAAAAAGTGCGGTTCCGCACTCCAGCCCCTGTACTGCCACACCTTTGGCAAGTATGGGCAGCGATACGAGCAAAAGCAGAGGCTCACGCTGCAGGATTGGGAGAGGCAGAGAGCGTCTCCCTCCGAGCCGGCACCCCGCCCAAGGAGTCGACACACATTACCTGGGGGGTGCGACCTCGCTCTCCTCTCCTCTTCCAGCGACTTGGGCCTCCAATGCAATCTTTGTGAATTTCGGGCAGTGGGACTCGGGCCCTCTCCCGCCGAGGTTGGTTCGAGGTCCTGCTCTGGCAATGGTGGGCACGGGCCGGCGGCTCAGTCCTCCGGGGCTGCCGGTCCGGGCCGCTGATGCTACGAAGATCTCAGACTGCAACAGGGCACACTCACAGAGCGTCATTGAGACTCACTTGAGCTTTGGGTGCACGATCATAGAGCACTCCTCACGAAGGTCTCAGGCTGCACGAAGCACACGCACACAGGGTCGCTGAGACTCACTTGAACTCTGGTGTGCACGAAAACAAGGCAATCCTCACAAAGGTCTCAGGCTGCACAAGGTACACGCACACAGCGTCGCTGAGACTCACTTGGACTCCGGTGCACACCATAACAGGACAATCCACACGACGGGCTCAGGCAGCAAAAAGCACACGCACACAGCGTCGCTGGAATCGCTTGGACTTCAGGCGCCCACCATCACAGGGCACTTCTTACGAGGGTCTCAGGCTGCAAAAAGCACATGCACACAGCGTCGCTGAGACTCTCCTGGAAACTTTTATGTTCCTGAGTTTCCGCAACAGGGAGCCAGCTCACCTCAGGCCCTTGGGGATAAGTTACTTCTTGACACAGCACACAGCAAAGTCTTTTCAAGCAGGGGGGACACAGCACACAGAAAAGTCCCTTTAGCCTCTCCTTGGTTAAAACAACAAACTGCAGGCTAGCCCCAGAACACACAGCAAGGGTCAGTCCTTTCCTTCAGTCTCTTCAGTTGTTTCTTCCTCGGCAAAGGTTCCTCTTGACCACAAAGTAGCTTCAGTCTTCTTCAAACTTGATCAATCCATTCTCCAAAGTTTAGGGGCTTCAGTTCTCATAGTTATACCCCTAAATGTCTTAGAAGTCTTTGTGTTCAGGGGGCACTGACCCCTGTTCAAACCAGTTATGGGTGCTTCCCTGCCAGTGACACCTTCTTCCATTGATTAGTGGGGGTCTGGATTCTCAATCACTCAGCAGGAGATGCGACCATTGTTTTATGGCAGCAACCCAGGCCTCTTCACCCCTAGGGTCTACTCCTCCCCCTACACTCCAGATGCAGGTCAGCCTGTTGCTGTCTGACCTCCTCCACTGGGTCAAGACATTCTCCAGATCCTGCAACTTTCAAATCCAGACAGTTAATCTACAACCAGGCAGAGACACACAGAAATATTAGAGCACAAAAACCCAGCCACTTCTAAAAGAGTGGCTTCTAAACTCACATGCAAAAACCACCTTCATAGAACGACATGTTATTACATTGTGAGTTCAGGCACACTAAACTTCCCCTCTTCATCTTAAGCCTTTGGGAAGATAGGCTGGAAAACATATGACACAGCCTCCCCATTCTATCCTATGGGCAAGATGGCTTTTCCACAGTGAAAAAAAAATGGAGATTATTTCACTGTCAGGACATAGTACACACCTTAGTACATGTCCTACCTTTCACATGCACTGCACCCTGCCCAGGGGGTAATTTGGAACTACCAGAGGGGTGTCTGATGCGCATAGAAAGGGAAGGGTAAGGTCTGCCATGTAGGTGCACTTGTCAGAACAACATGGCAGTTTAACAAACTGTGTGCAGTCACTGCAATGGCAGGCCTGAGTTCCCTCTTTATGGCTACTTGTGTGAGTGGCACAATTAGTGCTGCAGACCCACTAGTAAATGTTGTATTACCAGCCCTGGCACACACAGTGCACTTTACTAGGGCCTTTACTAGTAAGGCAAACATACCAATCATGGACAACTAATTACCATTACACTTTACACAGGGAGCACTTGCACTTTGACACTGATCAGCAGTGGCAGTGTCCAAAACATCTACGTTGGCAACACCATGTCAGAAAAAAGGTCTAGGGGGAAAGCAAAAACTTTAGGGAACTTTAGCCCAAAAAAGGCCAAGTCCTACAGAGGAGAATATTTTTGACATCACAAACATTCTAAATAGAAATAGGTAGTAACTCCCACAAGTTTGTAACTTAGAGATGTGTTTCTCTCTCTTGCGAGGTGAACCAATGCAATGTCTATTTTGGGGCTTACCTTTGTAGATGAAAGTGAATCTGCTGTTCCTTTCCTGAGACTCTGAACTGATTAAGACAGCTAACAAGGGTCAGCCAAGTAGCACCAAGCCCCTGCCAATAATTGTGTAGCTAACATCCAAATTATAAATATAATAGTGATTATTGACATTTCTATCGGAAGGAAGGCATACAATAATAAACAGCAAGTAAATCATTATGAAGCATACATACACACAAGGCATAAATCACTAAGAAAACCAAATATTATAATAACCAATACATTTAATAGGAAGGGCTAAAGCAGAGCATGCTTGGATTGAACAAAGGCCAGCACAGGAGGAGGTACAAAAGAACGGAGTCTAAAGACAACATCCAATATATCCACCTCCAAAATTCAACATCACAGTCAGAATATCCGTGTCTACCAATGTGGAAATTTTCTCATTCTAAATGCACATTTCACTCAAAAGGAAGAGGTCACATGCTGTCCTTCCTAATCTCATTAAGCGAGGCAGTGTAAGAGGAGCATGCACACAACTGAACCAGAAGAATCCATGCTGCAAACCTTGACATGCCTACACTTCTGCAAGGAACATTGTAGGGAAAAACGTGTTTATAAAAGGTACTTTAATTCAGGAAGCCATTTACTTACTTTCTTAAAATGCTTCCTGTTGCTTTCTTATACCCATAGTTCTACAAGAAGAATTAGAGTTGTACTATCATCATTTCCAATCCTAAAATGTTGAGTGCAGTAGATTTGTATGGCTGCTTCCAAATCCAAGATGGCTCCTGTACATTCTGTCAGAAGGATCCTGGTCTGAGACCAGAACCTTCCTTCCTGCTCTACCAGTATGTATGGAGCTTCTCATTAGTGTACCAGTGTGTTGCAACTCTTTCTGCCAGCTCCAGCTCTTGCATTTTTTTTGGTCTGCTCCATTCCAGGAGACCCAGCAGCTCCATCCAGCTCAGCTCAAATCCTGGTCTTACTCCAAATCTTCTAAGGACCATTAGTTCAAGCTCCGTCCAGTCCTAGTTTTAGTTCAGGTACGCTCAACGCCAACCAGCTTCAATTCTAATTCTATTTGAGTCCTGATCCTTTACGGATCAAAATCTTCAGCCGCTAAAAGAGCTAAAAGACTGTCTTGCTATTGGGACCCAGCACTTGAAGGTTTTTTGTGTCTTTTGTCTTTTTCTCGTTGTACTGTTAGACACTAGTTTTCAGAGTGCATCCTTTCTGTAACTTGTTTTACACCTACGTCAGATTTTTACGCTCCCTCATTGAGTCTCCTTTTCCTTAGAGTCTATAATAAACAGAAAAGGTTTGACCCCTATGTCCAGCCCATGACAGGCGACTCCTTCACCTTATTTTCACGTGGGTCGCACTCCGCTGGTCTTTAGCAAGTAGCCCCATAGGATTCTGGATGATAGAGTAGCAGCGGCGAGTACACCTATGCTACAAAGTGTAATAATAAATGCCATCCCTGGACACGTGTTTCGAGGTAGTTGCCTCTCGTCAGCAGGGAGCAGGACTGTGTGGGGGGTGCCGTAGACTGCCAAAAAATATGAGGTTTAAGTACCTTTCGTGGCGGCGCGCGGGTGCAGACTCCAGGCTCGTCAGCCAATCGCTCAGGGAGCTTCAAACATTATTTTCACGTGGGTCGCACTCCGCTGGTCTTTAGCAAGTAGCCCCATAGGATTCTGGATGATAGAGTAGCAGCGGCGAGTACACCTATGCTACAAAGTGTAATAATAAATGCCATCCCTGGACACGTGTTTCGAGGTAGTTGCCTCTCGTCAGCAGGGAGCAGGACTGTGTGGGGGGTGCCGTAGACTGCCAAAAAATATGAGGTTTAAGTACCTTTCGTGGCGGCGCGCGGGTGCAGACTCCAGGCTCGTCAGCCAATCGCTCAGGGAGCTTCAAACATTATTTTCACGTGGGTCGCACTCCGCTGGTCTTTAGCAAGTAGCCCCATAGGATTCTGGATGATAGAGTAGCAGCGGCGAGTACACCTATGCTACAAAGTGTAATAATAAATGCCATCCCTGGACACGTGTTTCGAGGTAGTTGCCTCTCGTCAGCAGGGAGCAGGACTGTGTGGGGGGTGCCGTAGACTGCCAAAAAATATGAGGTTTAAGTACCTTTCGTGGCGGCGCGCGGGTGCAGACTCCAGGCTCGTCAGCCAATCGCTCAGGGAGCTTCAAACATTATTTTCACGTGGGTCGCACTCCGCTGGTCTTTAGCAAGTAGCCCCATAGGATTCTGGATGATAGAGTAGCAGCGGCGAGTACACCTATGCTACAAAGTGTAATAATAAATGCCATCCCTGGACACGTGTTTCGAGGTAGTTGCCTCTCGTCAGCAGGGAGCAGGACTGTGTGGGGGGTGCCGTAGACTGCCAAAAAATATGAGGTTTAAGTACCTTTCGTGGCGGCGCGCGGGTGCAGACTCCAGGCTCGTCAGCCAATCGCTCAGGGAGCTTCAAACATTATTTTCACGTGGGTCGCACTCCGCTGGTCTTTAGCAAGTAGCCCCATAGGATTCTGGATGATAGAGTAGCAGCGGCGAGTACACCTATGCTACAAAGTGTAATAATAAATGCCATCCCTGGACACGTGTTTCGAGGTAGTTGCCTCTCGTCAGCAGGGAGCAGGACTGTGTGGGGGGTGCCGTAGACTGCCAAAAAATATGAGGTTTAAGTACCTTTCGTGGCGGCGCGCGGGTGCAGACTCCAGGCTCGTCAGCCAATCGCTCAGGGAGCTTCAAACATTATTTTCACGTGGGTCGCACTCCGCTGGTCTTTAGCAAGTAGCCCCATAGGATTCTGGATGATAGAGTAGCAGCGGCGAGTACACCTATGCTACAAAGTGTAATAATAAATGCCATCCCTGGACACGTGTTTCGAGGTAGTTGCCTCTCGTCAGCAGGGAGCAGGACTGTGTGGGGGGTGCCGTAGACTGCCAAAAAATATGAGGTTTAAGTACCTTTCGTGGCGGCGCGCGGGTGCAGACTCCAGGCTCGTCAGCCAATCGCTCAGGGAGCTTCAAACATTATTTTCACGTGGGTCGCACTCCGCTGGTCTTTAGCAAGTAGCCCCATAGGATTCTGGATGATAGAGTAGCAGCGGCGAGTACACCTATGCTACAAAGTGTAATAATAAATGCCATCCCTGGACACGTGTTTCGAGGTAGTTGCCTCTCGTCAGCAGGGAGCAGGACTGTGTGGGGGGTGCCGTAGACTGCCAAAAAATATGAGGTTTAAGTACCTTTCGTGGCGGCGCGCGGGTGCAGACTCCAGGCTCGTCAGCCAATCGCTCAGGGAGCTTCAAACATTATTTTCACGTGGGTCGCACTCCGCTGGTCTTTAGCAAGTAGCCCCATAGGATTCTGGATGATAGAGTAGCAGCGGCGAGTACACCTATGCTACAAAGTGTAATAATAAATGCCATCCCTGGACACGTGTTTCGAGGTAGTTGCCTCTCGTCAGCAGGGAGCAGGACTGTGTGGGGGGTGCCGTAGACTGCCAAAAAATATGAGGTTTAAGTACCTTTCGTGGCGGCGCGCGGGTGCAGACTCCAGGCTCGTCAGCCAATCGCTCAGGGAGCTTCAAACATTATTTTCACGTGGGTCGCACTCCGCTGGTCTTTAGCAAGTAGCCCCATAGGATTCTGGATGATAGAGTAGCAGCGGCGAGTACACCTATGCTACAAAGTGTAATAATAAATGCCATCCCTGGACACGTGTTTCGAGGTAGTTGCCTCTCGTCAGCAGGGAGCAGGACTGTGTGGGGGGTGCCGTAGACTGCCAAAAAATATGAGGTTTAAGTACCTTTCGTGGCGGCGCGCGGGTGCAGACTCCAGGCTCGTCAGCCAATCGCTCAGGGAGCTTCAAACATTATTTTCACGTGGGTCGCACTCCGCTGGTCTTTAGCAAGTAGCCCCATAGGATTCTGGATGATAGAGTAGCAGCGGCGAGTACACCTATGCTACAAAGTGTAATAATAAATGCCATCCCTGGACACGTGTTTCGAGGTAGTTGCCTCTCGTCAGCAGGGAGCAGGACTGTGTGGGGGGTGCCGTAGACTGCCAAAAAATATGAGGTTTAAGTACCTTTCGTGGCGGCGCGCGGGTGCAGACTCCAGGCTCGTCAGCCAATCGCTCAGGGAGCTTCAAACATTATTTTCACGTGGGTCGCACTCCGCTGGTCTTTAGCAAGTAGCCCCATAGGATTCTGGATGATAGAGTAGCAGCGGCGAGTACACCTATGCTACAAAGTGTAATAATAAATGCCATCCCTGGACACGTGTTTCGAGGTAGTTGCCTCTCGTCAGCAGGGAGCAGGACTGTGTGGGGGGTGCCGTAGACTGCCAAAAAATATGAGGTTTAAGTACCTTTCGTGGCGGCGCGCGGGTGCAGACTCCAGGCTCGTCAGCCAATCGCTCAGGGAGCTTCAAACATTATTTTCACGTGGGTCGCACTCCGCTGGTCTTTAGCAAGTAGCCCCATAGGATTCTGGATGATAGAGTAGCAGCGGCGAGTACACCTATGCTACAAAGTGTAATAATAAATGCCATCCCTGGACACGTGTTTCGAGGTAGTTGCCTCTCGTCAGCAGGGAGCAGGACTGTGTGGGGGGTGCCGTAGACTGCCAAAAAATATGAGGTTTAAGTACCTTTCGTGGCGGCGCGCGGGTGCAGACTCCAGGCTCGTCAGCCAATCGCTCAGGGAGCTTCAAACATTATTTTCACGTGGGTCGCACTCCGCTGGTCTTTAGCAAGTAGCCCCATAGGATTCTGGATGATAGAGTAGCAGCGGCGAGTACACCTATGCTACAAAGTGTAATAATAAATGCCATCCCTGGACACGTGTTTCGAGGTAGTTGCCTCTCGTCAGCAGGGAGCAGGACTGTGTGGGGGGTGCCGTAGACTGCCAAAAAATATGAGGTTTAAGTACCTTTCGTGGCGGCGCGCGGGTGCAGACTCCAGGCTCGTCAGCCAATCGCTCAGGGAGCTTCAAACATTATTTTCACGTGGGTCGCACTCCGCTGGTCTTTAGCAAGTAGCCCCATAGGATTCTGGATGATAGAGTAGCAGCGGCGAGTACACCTATGCTACAAAGTGTAATAATAAATGCCATCCCTGGACACGTGTTTCGAGGTAGTTGCCTCTCGTCAGCAGGGAGCAGGACTGTGTGGGGGGTGCCGTAGACTGCCAAAAAATATGAGGTTTAAGTACCTTTCGTGGCGGCGCGCGGGTGCAGACTCCAGGCTCGTCAGCCAATCGCTCAGGGAGCTTCAAACATTATTTTCACGTGGGTCGCACTCCGCTGGTCTTTAGCAAGTAGCCCCATAGGATTCTGGATGATAGAGTAGCAGCGGCGAGTACACCTATGCTACAAAGTGTAATAATAAATGCCATCCCTGGACACGTGTTTCGAGGTAGTTGCCTCTCGTCAGCAGGGAGCAGGACTGTGTGGGGGGTGCCGTAGACTGCCAAAAAATATGAGGTTTAAGTACCTTTCGTGGCGGCGCGCGGGTGCAGACTCCAGGCTCGTCAGCCAATCGCTCAGGGAGCTTCAAACATTATTTTCACGTGGGTCGCACTCCGCTGGTCTTTAGCAAGTAGCCCCATAGGATTCTGGATGATAGAGTAGCAGCGGCGAGTACACCTATGCTACAAAGTGTAATAATAAATGCCATCCCTGGACACGTGTTTCGAGGTAGTTGCCTCTCGTCAGCAGGGAGCAGGACTGTGTGGGGGGTGCCGTAGACTGCCAAAAAATATGAGGTTTAAGTACCTTTCGTGGCGGCGCGCGGGTGCAGACTCCAGGCTCGTCAGCCAATCGCTCAGGGAGCTTCAAACATTATTTTCACGTGGGTCGCACTCCGCTGGTCTTTAGCAAGTAGCCCCATAGGATTCTGGATGATAGAGTAGCAGCGGCGAGTACACCTATGCTACAAAGTGTAATAATAAATGCCATCCCTGGACACGTGTTTCGAGGTAGTTGCCTCTCGTCAGCAGGGAGCAGGACTGTGTGGGGGGTGCCGTAGACTGCCAAAAAATATGAGGTTTAAGTACCTTTCGTGGCGGCGCGCGGGTGCAGACTCCAGGCTCGTCAGCCAATCGCTCAGGGAGCTTCAAACATTATTTTCACGTGGGTCGCACTCCGCTGGTCTTTAGCAAGTAGCCCCATAGGATTCTGGATGATAGAGTAGCAGCGGCGAGTACACCTATGCTACAAAGTGTAATAATAAATGCCATCCCTGGACACGTGTTTCGAGGTAGTTGCCTCTCGTCAGCAGGGAGCAGGACTGTGTGGGGGGTGCCGTAGACTGCCAAAAAATATGAGGTTTAAGTACCTTTCGTGGCGGCGCGCGGGTGCAGACTCCAGGCTCGTCAGCCAATCGCTCAGGGAGCTTCAAACATTATTTTCACGTGGGTCGCACTCCGCTGGTCTTTAGCAAGTAGCCCCATAGGATTCTGGATGATAGAGTAGCAGCGGCGAGTACACCTATGCTACAAAGTGTAATAATAAATGCCATCCCTGGACACGTGTTTCGAGGTAGTTGCCTCTCGTCAGCAGGGAGCAGGACTGTGTGGGGGGTGCCGTAGACTGCCAAAAAATATGAGGTTTAAGTACCTTTCGTGGCGGCGCGCGGGTGCAGACTCCAGGCTCGTCAGCCAATCGCTCAGGGAGCTTCAAACATTATTTTCACGTGGGTCGCACTCCGCTGGTCTTTAGCAAGTAGCCCCATAGGATTCTGGATGATAGAGTAGCAGCGGCGAGTACACCTATGCTACAAAGTGTAATAATAAATGCCATCCCTGGACACGTGTTTCGAGGTAGTTGCCTCTCGTCAGCAGGGAGCAGGACTGTGTGGGGGGTGCCGTAGACTGCCAAAAAATATGAGGTTTAAGTACCTTTCGTGGCGGCGCGCGGGTGCAGACTCCAGGCTCGTCAGCCAATCGCTCAGGGAGCTTCAAACATTATTTTCACGTGGGTCGCACTCCGCTGGTCTTTAGCAAGTAGCCCCATAGGATTCTGGATGATAGAGTAGCAGCGGCGAGTACACCTATGCTACAAAGTGTAATAATAAATGCCATCCCTGGACACGTGTTTCGAGGTAGTTGCCTCTCGTCAGCAGGGAGCAGGACTGTGTGGGGGGTGCCGTAGACTGCCAAAAAATATGAGGTTTAAGTACCTTTCGTGGCGGCGCGCGGGTGCAGACTCCAGGCTCGTCAGCCAATCGCTCAGGGAGCTTCAAACATTATTTTCACGTGGGTCGCACTCCGCTGGTCTTTAGCAAGTAGCCCCATAGGATTCTGGATGATAGAGTAGCAGCGGCGAGTACACCTATGCTACAAAGTGTAATAATAAATGCCATCCCTGGACACGTGTTTCGAGGTAGTTGCCTCTCGTCAGCAGGGAGCAGGACTGTGTGGGGGGTGCCGTAGACTGCCAAAAAATATGAGGTTTAAGTACCTTTCGTGGCGGCGCGCGGGTGCAGACTCCAGGCTCGTCAGCCAATCGCTCAGGGAGCTTCAAACATTATTTTCACGTGGGTCGCACTCCGCTGGTCTTTAGCAAGTAGCCCCATAGGATTCTGGATGATAGAGTAGCAGCGGCGAGTACACCTATGCTACAAAGTGTAATAATAAATGCCATCCCTGGACACGTGTTTCGAGGTAGTTGCCTCTCGTCAGCAGGGAGCAGGACTGTGTGGGGGGTGCCGTAGACTGCCAAAAAATATGAGGTTTAAGTACCTTTCGCATCATCGGCACCCCGCATACCTACCTGCTCCCTGCTGACGAGAGGCAATTACCTCGAAACACGTGTCCAGGGATGGCATTATATTTCTATATACTCGTGGCGTAGGCGTACTCACCGTAGCCACTACACTATCCAGAATCCTTTGGGGTTATTTGCAGCATGACGAGCAGTGTCGCGACCCATTTACGTAAATCACTAATAGCTCATTCGAGCGACTTTGGCTGACGAGCCCGGTGTCTGCACCTGCGCGCCTTGGAAGGTATTTTACCTATATATATGGCAGTCATCGGCACCCCGCATACCTACCTGCTCCCTGCTGACGAGAGGCAATTACCTCGAAACACGTGTCCAGGGATGGCATTATATTTCTATATACTCGTGGCGTAGGCGTACTCACCGTAGCCACTACACTATCCAGAATCCTTTGGGGTTATTTGCAGCATGACGAGCAGTGTCGCGACCCATTTACGTAAATCACTAATAGCTCATTCGAGCGACTTTGGCTGACGAGCCCGGTGTCTGCACCTGCGCGCCTTGGAAGGTATTTTACCTATATATATGGCAGTCATCGGCACCCCGCATACCTACCTGCTCCCTGCTGACGAGAGGCAATTACCTCGAAACACGTGTCCAGGGATGGCATTATATTTCTATATACTCGTGGCGTAGGCGTACTCACCGTAGCCACTACACTATCCAGAATCCTTTGGGGTTATTTGCAGCATGACGAGCAGTGTCGCGACCCATTTACGTAAATCACTAATAGCTCATTCGAGCGACTTTGGCTGACGAGCCCGGTGTCTGCACCTGCGCGCCTTGGAAGGTATTTTACCTATATATATGGCAGTCATCGGCACCCCGCATACCTACCTGCTCCCTGCTGACGAGAGGCAATTACCTCGAAACACGTGTCCAGGGATGGCATTATATTTCTATATACTCGTGGCGTAGGCGTACTCACCGTAGCCACTACACTATCCAGAATCCTTTGGGGTTATTTGCAGCATGACGAGCAGTGTCGCGACCCATTTACGTAAATCACTAATAGCTCATTCGAGCGACTTTGGCTGACGAGCCCGGTGTCTGCACCTGCGCGCCTTGGAAGGTATTTTACCTATATATATGGCAGTCATCGGCACCCCGCATACCTACCTGCTCCCTGCTGACGAGAGGCAATTACCTCGAAACACGTGTCCAGGGATGGCATTATATTTCTATATACTCGTGGCGTAGGCGTACTCACCGTAGCCACTACACTATCCAGAATCCTTTGGGGTTATTTGCAGCATGACGAGCAGTGTCGCGACCCATTTACGTAAATCACTAATAGCTCATTCGAGCGACTTTGGCTGACGAGCCCGGTGTCTGCACCTGCGCGCCTTGGAAGGTATTTTACCTATATATATGGCAGTCATCGGCACCCCGCATACCTACCTGCTCCCTGCTGACGAGAGGCAATTACCTCGAAACACGTGTCCAGGGATGGCATTATATTTCTATATACTCGTGGCGTAGGCGTACTCACCGTAGCCACTACACTATCCAGAATCCTTTGGGGTTATTTGCAGCATGACGAGCAGTGTCGCGACCCATTTACGTAAATCACTAATAGCTCATTCGAGCGACTTTGGCTGACGAGCCCGGTGTCTGCACCTGCGCGCCTTGGAAGGTATTTTACCTATATATATGGCAGTCATCGGCACCCCGCATACCTACCTGCTCCCTGCTGACGAGAGGCAATTACCTCGAAACACGTGTCCAGGGATGGCATTATATTTCTATATACTCGTGGCGTAGGCGTACTCACCGTAGCCACTACACTATCCAGAATCCTTTGGGGTTATTTGCAGCATGACGAGCAGTGTCGCGACCCATTTACGTAAATCACTAATAGCTCATTCGAGCGACTTTGGCTGACGAGCCCGGTGTCTGCACCTGCGCGCCTTGGAAGGTATTTTACCTATATATATGGCAGTCATCGGCACCCCGCATACCTACCTGCTCCCTGCTGACGAGAGGCAATTACCTCGAAACACGTGTCCAGGGATGGCATTATATTTCTATATACTCGTGGCGTAGGCGTACTCACCGTAGCCACTACACTATCCAGAATCCTTTGGGGTTATTTGCAGCATGACGAGCAGTGTCGCGACCCATTTACGTAAATCACTAATAGCTCATTCGAGCGACTTTGGCTGACGAGCCCGGTGTCTGCACCTGCGCGCCTTGGAAGGTATTTTACCTATATATATGGCAGTCATCGGCACCCCGCATACCTACCTGCTCCCTGCTGACGAGAGGCAATTACCTCGAAACACGTGTCCAGGGATGGCATTATATTTCTATATACTCGTGGCGTAGGCGTACTCACCGTAGCCACTACACTATCCAGAATCCTTTGGGGTTATTTGCAGCATGACGAGCAGTGTCGCGACCCATTTACGTAAATCACTAATAGCTCATTCGAGCGACTTTGGCTGACGAGCCCGGTGTCTGCACCTGCGCGCCTTGGAAGGTATTTTACCTATATATATGGCAGTCATCGGCACCCCGCATACCTACCTGCTCCCTGCTGACGAGAGGCAATTACCTCGAAACACGTGTCCAGGGATGGCATTATATTTCTATATACTCGTGGCGTAGGCGTACTCACCGTAGCCACTACACTATCCAGAATCCTTTGGGGTTATTTGCAGCATGACGAGCAGTGTCGCGACCCATTTACGTAAATCACTAATAGCTCATTCGAGCGACTTTGGCTGACGAGCCCGGTGTCTGCACCTGCGCGCCTTGGAAGGTATTTTACCTATATATATGGCAGTCATCGGCACCCCGCATACCTACCTGCTCCCTGCTGACGAGAGGCAATTACCTCGAAACACGTGTCCAGGGATGGCATTATATTTCTATATACTCGTGGCGTAGGCGTACTCACCGTAGCCACTACACTATCCAGAATCCTTTGGGGTTATTTGCAGCATGACGAGCAGTGTCGCGACCCATTTACGTAAATCACTAATAGCTCATTCGAGCGACTTTGGCTGACGAGCCCGGTGTCTGCACCTGCGCGCCTTGGAAGGTATTTTACCTATATATATGGCAGTCATCGGCACCCCGCATACCTACCTGCTCCCTGCTGACGAGAGGCAATTACCTCGAAACACGTGTCCAGGGATGGCATTATATTTCTATATACTCGTGGCGTAGGCGTACTCACCGTAGCCACTACACTATCCAGAATCCTTTGGGGTTATTTGCAGCATGACGAGCAGTGTCGCGACCCATTTACGTAAATCACTAATAGCTCATTCGAGCGACTTTGGCTGACGAGCCCGGTGTCTGCACCTGCGCGCCTTGGAAGGTATTTTACCTATATATATGGCAGTCATCGGCACCCCGCATACCTACCTGCTCCCTGCTGACGAGAGGCAATTACCTCGAAACACGTGTCCAGGGATGGCATTATATTTCTATATACTCGTGGCGTAGGCGTACTCACCGTAGCCACTACACTATCCAGAATCCTTTGGGGTTATTTGCAGCATGACGAGCAGTGTCGCGACCCATTTACGTAAATCACTAATAGCTCATTCGAGCGACTTTGGCTGACGAGCCCGGTGTCTGCACCTGCGCGCCTTGGAAGGTATTTTACCTATATATATGGCAGTCATCGGCACCCCGCATACCTACCTGCTCCCTGCTGACGAGAGGCAATTACCTCGAAACACGTGTCCAGGGATGGCATTATATTTCTATATACTCGTGGCGTAGGCGTACTCACCGTAGCCACTACACTATCCAGAATCCTTTGGGGTTATTTGCAGCATGACGAGCAGTGTCGCGACCCATTTACGTAAATCACTAATAGCTCATTCGAGCGACTTTGGCTGACGAGCCCGGTGTCTGCACCTGCGCGCCTTGGAAGGTATTTTACCTATATATATGGCAGTCATCGGCACCCCGCATACCTACCTGCTCCCTGCTGACGAGAGGCAATTACCTCGAAACACGTGTCCAGGGATGGCATTATATTTCTATATACTCGTGGCGTAGGCGTACTCACCGTAGCCACTACACTATCCAGAATCCTTTGGGGTTATTTGCAGCATGACGAGCAGTGTCGCGACCCATTTACGTAAATCACTAATAGCTCATTCGAGCGACTTTGGCTGACGAGCCCGGTGTCTGCACCTGCGCGCCTTGGAAGGTATTTTACCTATATATATGGCAGTCATCGGCACCCCGCATACCTACCTGCTCCCTGCTGACGAGAGGCAATTACCTCGAAACACGTGTCCAGGGATGGCATTATATTTCTATATACTCGTGGCGTAGGCGTACTCACCGTAGCCACTACACTATCCAGAATCCTTTGGGGTTATTTGCAGCATGACGAGCAGTGTCGCGACCCATTTACGTAAATCACTAATAGCTCATTCGAGCGACTTTGGCTGACGAGCCCGGTGTCTGCACCTGCGCGCCTTGGAAGGTATTTTACCTATATATATGGCAGTCATCGGCACCCCGCATACCTACCTGCTCCCTGCTGACGAGAGGCAATTACCTCGAAACACGTGTCCAGGGATGGCATTATATTTCTATATACTCGTGGCGTAGGCGTACTCACCGTAGCCACTACACTATCCAGAATCCTTTGGGGTTATTTGCAGCATGACGAGCAGTGTCGCGACCCATTTACGTAAATCACTAATAGCTCATTCGAGCGACTTTGGCTGACGAGCCCGGTGTCTGCACCTGCGCGCCTTGGAAGGTATTTTACCTATATATATGGCAGTCATCGGCACCCCGCATACCTACCTGCTCCCTGCTGACGAGAGGCAATTACCTCGAAACACGTGTCCAGGGATGGCATTATATTTCTATATACTCGTGGCGTAGGCGTACTCACCGTAGCCACTACACTATCCAGAATCCTTTGGGGTTATTTGCAGCATGACGAGCAGTGTCGCGACCCATTTACGTAAATCACTAATAGCTCATTCGAGCGACTTTGGCTGACGAGCCCGGTGTCTGCACCTGCGCGCCTTGGAAGGTATTTTACCTATATATATGGCAGTCATCGGCACCCCGCATACCTACCTGCTCCCTGCTGACGAGAGGCAATTACCTCGAAACACGTGTCCAGGGATGGCATTATATTTCTATATACTCGTGGCGTAGGCGTACTCACCGTAGCCACTACACTATCCAGAATCCTTTGGGGTTATTTGCAGCATGACGAGCAGTGTCGCGACCCATTTACGTAAATCACTAATAGCTCATTCGAGCGACTTTGGCTGACGAGCCCGGTGTCTGCACCTGCGCGCCTTGGAAGGTATTTTACCTATATATATGGCAGTCATCGGCACCCCGCATACCTACCTGCTCCCTGCTGACGAGAGGCAATTACCTCGAAACACGTGTCCAGGGATGGCATTATATTTCTATATACTCGTGGCGTAGGCGTACTCACCGTAGCCACTACACTATCCAGAATCCTTTGGGGTTATTTGCAGCATGACGAGCAGTGTCGCGACCCATTTACGTAAATCACTAATAGCTCATTCGAGCGACTTTGGCTGACGAGCCCGGTGTCTGCACCTGCGCGCCTTGGAAGGTATTTTACCTATATATATGGCAGTCATCGGCACCCCGCATACCTACCTGCTCCCTGCTGACGAGAGGCAATTACCTCGAAACACGTGTCCAGGGATGGCATTATATTTCTATATACTCGTGGCGTAGGCGTACTCACCGTAGCCACTACACTATCCAGAATCCTTTGGGGTTATTTGCAGCATGACGAGCAGTGTCGCGACCCATTTACGTAAATCACTAATAGCTCATTCGAGCGACTTTGGCTGACGAGCCCGGTGTCTGCACCTGCGCGCCTTGGAAGGTATTTTACCTATATATATGGCAGTCATCGGCACCCCGCATACCTACCTGCTCCCTGCTGACGAGAGGCAATTACCTCGAAACACGTGTCCAGGGATGGCATTATATTTCTATATACTCGTGGCGTAGGCGTACTCACCGTAGCCACTACACTATCCAGAATCCTTTGGGGTTATTTGCAGCATGACGAGCAGTGTCGCGACCCATTTACGTAAATCACTAATAGCTCATTCGAGCGACTTTGGCTGACGAGCCCGGTGTCTGCACCTGCGCGCCTTGGAAGGTATTTTACCTATATATATGGCAGTCATCGGCACCCCGCATACCTACCTGCTCCCTGCTGACGAGAGGCAATTACCTCGAAACACGTGTCCAGGGATGGCATTATATTTCTATATACTCGTGGCGTAGGCGTACTCACCGTAGCCACTACACTATCCAGAATCCTTTGGGGTTATTTGCAGCATGACGAGCAGTGTCGCGACCCATTTACGTAAATCACTAATAGCTCATTCGAGCGACTTTGGCTGACGAGCCCGGTGTCTGCACCTGCGCGCCTTGGAAGGTATTTTACCTATATATATGGCAGTCATCGGCACCCCGCATACCTACCTGCTCCCTGCTGACGAGAGGCAATTACCTCGAAACACGTGTCCAGGGATGGCATTATATTTCTATATACTCGTGGCGTAGGCGTACTCACCGTAGCCACTACACTATCCAGAATCCTTTGGGGTTATTTGCAGCATGACGAGCAGTGTCGCGACCCATTTACGTAAATCACTAATAGCTCATTCGAGCGACTTTGGCTGACGAGCCCGGTGTCTGCACCTGCGCGCCTTGGAAGGTATTTTACCTATATATATGGCAGTCATCGGCACCCCGCATACCTACCTGCTCCCTGCTGACGAGAGGCAATTACCTCGAAACACGTGTCCAGGGATGGCATTATATTTCTATATACTCGTGGCGTAGGCGTACTCACCGTAGCCACTACACTATCCAGAATCCTTTGGGGTTATTTGCAGCATGACGAGCAGTGTCGCGACCCATTTACGTAAATCACTAATAGCTAATTCGAGCGACTTTGGCTGACGAGCCCGGTGTCTGCACCTGCGCGCCTTGGAAGGTATTTTACCTATATATATGGCAGTCATCGGCACCCCGCATACCTACCTGCTCCCTGCTGACGAGAGGCAATTACCTCGAAACACGTGTCCAGGGATGGCATTATATTTCTATATACTCGTGGCGTAGGCGTACTCACCGTAGCCACTACACTATCCAGAATCCTTTGGGGTTATTTGCAGCATGACGAGCAGTGTCGCGACCCATTTACGTAAATCACTAATAGCTCATTCGAGCGACTTTGGCTGACGAGCCCGGTGTCTGCACCTGCGCGCCTTGGAAGGTATTTTACCTATATATATGGCAGTCATCGGCACCCCGCATACCTACCTGCTCCCTGCTGACGAGAGGCAATTACCTCGAAACACGTGTCCAGGGATGGCATTATATTTCTATATACTCGTGGCGTAGGCGTACTCACCGTAGCCACTACACTATCCAGAATCCTTTGGGGTTATTTGCAGCATGACGAGCAGTGTCGCGACCCATTTACGTAAATCACTAATAGCTCATTCGAGCGACTTTGGCTGACGAGCCCGGTGTCTGCACCTGCGCGCCTTGGAAGGTATTTTACCTATATATATGGCAGTCATCGGCACCCCGCATACCTACCTGCTCCCTGCTGACGAGAGGCAATTACCTCGAAACACGTGTCCAGGGATGGCATTATATTTCTATATACTCGTGGCGTAGGCGTACTCACCGTAGCCACTACACTATCCAGAATCCTTTGGGGTTATTTGCAGCATGACGAGCAGTGTCGCGACCCATTTACGTAAATCACTAATAGCTCATTCGAGCGACTTTGGCTGACGAGCCCGGTGTCTGCACCTGCGCGCCTTGGAAGGTATTTTACCTATATATATGGCAGTCATCGGCACCCCGCATACCTACCTGCTCCCTGCTGACGAGAGGCAATTACCTCGAAACACGTGTCCAGGGATGGCATTATATTTCTATATACTCGTGGCGTAGGCGTACTCACCGTAGCCACTACACTATCCAGAATCCTTTGGGGTTATTTGCAGCATGACGAGCAGTGTCGCGACCCATTTACGTAAATCACTAATAGCTCATTCGAGCGACTTTGGCTGACGAGCCCGGTGTCTGCACCTGCGCGCCTTGGAAGGTATTTTACCTATATATATGGCAGTCATCGGCACCCCGCATACCTACCTGCTCCCTGCTGACGAGAGGCAATTACCTCGAAACACGTGTCCAGGGATGGCATTATATTTCTATATACTCGTGGCGTAGGCGTACTCACCGTAGCCACTACACTATCCAGAATCCTTTGGGGTTATTTGCAGCATGACGAGCAGTGTCGCGACCCATTTACGTAAATGACTCCTTCACCTTGACAAATGACAGCCTGAAACTTTGGTATCATGGCCTGGCTGTAAGTTAGGGTCTGTGATCAACTCCTGAAGTGAAGAGTAAAAGGCTCGGAGCAGCATGCTTTGATTCCACAGTGAGTCTGAAAAGAGGCCTGATCACAGGGCAGACACTTTGCCCAACCTCTGGTAGCAGCGCAAATTTATAGGTGCCAACCTTCTAGGCTTCTTCTGGAATATTGGGGATATTAACCTGGTTGATAGCAGATAAGCACTGAAATATAGCATGGATGTAGTTTTTATACAATTCTGAATAAAGTTAGGTAGATTTCCATACAGAGGCCCGGTGTACTGTTGAAAGCACCTGAAACAAGTCCCTAGCTAGGAGGCAATGAAGAAAATACAGAGGTGGGCAAGGTTTACTAAGTCTGGAGGCTTCACAGACAAACATGTGCAGCTGTATTTTGAATAACTTACAGTCTTTGCCGGAGGGAGGAAGCCCCAGCTAAAGAGAGTGTGCATAATCAAGTCTGGAGCAGATGATAGTAGATACGGCCCATCGTTTGCTATCCTCAATGAGAAATGCAGTGAATTTTCCTAGCAGTTTTAAAGGGATATTTTATGTGTTAACGAGTAAGGGGCCTGTTGAGAAACCTATAGAATACAATCAATCTTGAGCACCTTGCTGGTGCTGGGGAAACACCCATTTCAACAGCTGTATAAATGTCCAGTCAGAGACTGGATTACCCATGTACAACCAGCACCTAGGTTTTCTCAGCATTCAGTTTAAATCTGAATTTTGGAAATAGGACAGGGATGTTGGGTCATTTTATAGACATTCCAATAGTTGTGTGGCGACAACATACAAAATCAGCGGATAGATCTAGTTGTATTAGTATGTTAGCTTTACATTTTTCAGGTTCCATTCTCAAAATGTACAGAATTGGTAATATCAGCAGGACAAGACTAGCTTGTGTGGGGCCTAATACAGTGGCTGCTTGTAGATGCTAGCTTATTTACCAAGCAGCGTTATTGAGTGGGGAAAGATAGTGAAAAATAAAATCAGACACACAATTTCTATTGTTGCCCGGTTACAGTTTTTGATCTGTTTAGGTTCTATGGAAACCAACATCTAAACAACCATCTGTTCTGTTTTTTTATATCCCAGTTTTTTTTTTATAGACTCTGCCAAGGGACCCCACCATCTCTGTGTTCTTTTCTGTTGATACACTACCCAGAAGATTTTTTATATGTTCCTATTATATCTGATTCACAATTATTTCCGGTAGCAACATTTCAGGAGCAAAGGGTCTTGTTTAAGACACTCCAATGTTTGATTTAAAAGTTTAAAATTATAATTTTTCCTATAGGTCAGATTAACTAGAATATCCATGCATTAAGTCTGACCATTAGGAGCCATGTACTGCTCTCTGTAATGGAATGCTTGATAGATAGTCTTGATGTTGTTTTTTGATATTTCTCACCAAGTGATATTCTGCAAATTCCTTTTAGCATTTTCCAGGACTTATATCAATTGTTCCTATTGCTGAAGCAAATACAAACATGTTTCTACTGGTAGAGTTCATTAATTGACTTAGCGCAAGGTACACCTAACTGCAGAAAGCAGAGAGCTTTCAATGAAATCACCAACATTCTACTCCTTCGTGTCAGGCAAGTTATTCTTGCTTTGCCATATAAGATATTTAATCAACCCACCATACATGCCTGTTAGATCTGGCATCTTTGGAGTTGTTTCACTGACATTTTGCCTCTAGACCTCCTGTTTTTGCTGATTTCATTTTTTGCTGACTTTAGGACTCTGGGCACTTTACCCTGTTAAATAGTGCTAAAGGGCTTGTAACACTGATTGTGCCACCCACTTAGGTAGCCCTTCAAATTACTCAGACCTGCCTTTGCAGAGCCTATGTGTGCAGTTTTAAATTCCATGTCGCCCTAGCAAGTTAACCCTCTCGCCAGGTCTGAACCTTTGTTCTGAAAAGAAATCACCCATAAGGTAGACCCTGGACAGCCAAGGCCAGGGTGCAGTGTATGTAAAAAGTAGGACATGTACCTTTATGTTTTACATGTCCTGGTAGTGAAAAACTCTTAAATTCATGTTTTACTACTGCAAAGCCTATCTCTAGGATAAAATTGGGATTTCCATATTACATCTTGTGAGTATAATTTCCAATTGGTAAAAGTTTGGACCCCCAAGTTTGGCGGCTCTGGAATCTCAATTTAAAATCACAGCTTTTTGTGAAGTTAGATTTTAAATTGCAATTCTTAAAAGGAGACTTATAGAAAGTTGGCATTTTCTTACTTTAACCATTTGGTGCCTTCTTCTCATCTCTGAATACACATCTGGTGTGGGTGACAGAGGGGCTTTATGCATTCCCTCTCGACAGCAACACACAAAGGGAGCATAGGTGTGCCTGATGGCCCATCCTAGGCAGGATGGGAGGCAGGTGCTGACACTTACACCTGAATGGGTTGTGTCCTGTCCTCACACAAAGGGCTGCATACCCCCTGTAATGCGTCTGTAGCCAAGGCAGGAAGGGCAGGGACTCTGTGCACTTCAGAGGCATCTCTTTGAAGTCTCCCCGACTTCAATGACACAACTGGGTATAAGTACCTAGACCTCTGACATCACCACTTCAGTCCACTCCTGGACCTGTGGATACTCTGCCAGGAAGAAGGACAACCGTGCTGCTACACGGACTGCCACTGAGCTGGACTGCTACTCTGCTGAGCTCCTGCTTTGATGTGCTGACTTGCTGCCTACTCTCCTCTTGCCTGGCAGTGCAAAGAACTGGACCTGTATCTCTCCAACCCAGAGCCAAAGAGACTCCAAATGCTTGCTGACTTAACTCCTGTTTGAAGTCTTAGGGATATAAAAGACTTCTAATTCACCTGCTACAGCACCTGGCCTCAAACATCTGTGTCTCTTGCCCTGCCAAGTGGTGCAAATCAAGTCCTGGAAGTCGGTATAAAGTACTGCTCCAGCAGAAATCCACCCATCAACCCCATTGTGACGCTTGGAGCTGGTGCATCTCCATTGATGTCGACACATCGTTGCTGTCACAAGGATTGAGTCCGTCGCATTGCTAACTGTGTGGTGCATCACATTAATTCCTGACTTTGTGCAACTCAAAGCTGACGCATCACCTTCATCCTGCCATTAGACCACGATACATCGCACCTTTGCTTCTCGCAATTCGCTCTGCCAACAACACAAAAAATGTACTTTGCAGCAGGCCAAGACTGGCCCCTGTATCTGACGACTGCTCCATTGCAGTCAGTCTTAACTTTTGTATTTGACCCAGTCTAGTGCGACTAGATATCCCCGGTTGGTGCTTCATGCTTTTAAGCACTGCATTTGAGTGTATTCTTTAAAAAGTCATTACTCCAGTACTTCTTATCTGAATATTGCTGTTTTGGTCTTGTTTTGTTTATTAAATTAATCTCTATGGTTCTAACTAGGTGTGATATCATGTTGTGTGGTGTTTTCACTGTTTTACTGTTTGAAGTGTTACACAAATACTTTACACATTGCCTCTTAAGTTAAGTCTGACTGCTCTGTGCCAAGCTACCAGGGGGTGAGCACAGGTTGTTTTCCTGTGTATTTGTGTCTTACCCTGACTAGGATTGTGGTTCCTGCTTGGACAGGGTATAGCAGGGCTACAGAGCTTATACATCGGCCTTGTTAGCAGTGTATGTTCTAGTAACACAGAACAGTTGTAAGGAAAAGCCCTCACTCTCAATGTGTGGCATGCTTCATAATTAGTCCTGTGTATATCATCATGACAAGGATCATATTGTGGTGTGCTAGACCACTTCAGATGGGAGCACTTGATATTTTCTGAAGGGTATCAGGGGTAGCAAATACCATAAGAGAGTATATAAAAAAGGCTAAAAATAACAGTCAATCAGTTTATTACTTCTAGATGTTTTAGACGAGAAAACTATGATAAGTGGATAGGATAGGTTCCTACCACCCTGAGTTCAGTTGACATGTTGCAGTTCTAATTGTCAATGTGTTTTACATTTCAGTGAAGATTCAAGTGCGTGTATGGCATGTACATAAAAAAGAATGAGACAAACAAAAGACTTGAAAAGAAATTCACTCACACCTGGTCTCAGGCTATTCTTAGCGAGAAAATAATAAATATACACAACATTATCAAATTACAATAATATATTAACATGCATATCTGCCAAAATCCAACTGCAAAATCTGCATGCAGAAGTATTGAAGTTACAAAGCGTTCTGTGAGTGCCCAGCACTTAACTAAGGTGAGAAAGTAGGTTTGGTAGGCACACTGATGTAAGTAAAACGGTGATCCGATATTAGGGCTCAGAAACCTCATAGGGGACCAGAGAGCACATCTCTGTAAAGTCAAACACTGTATATAAACAAGGGGGTTAGTAGTCCATCAATATAACAAATGTAAGGTATATTATTTTACTTGGTATGAAAAGGCTTTTATTAAAATGTGCAAAAGTTGATCTTTACATAGCACATATAATAAATGTGAAACTGTAATAGTTAACCATACATTTTGATTTATTTCTATGTAGATGATTGCTCCTTTATATTTCTTCTTGTTGATGAACATAGGTCCATACTACCGGCGGTGGGGGTAATTTATTGATTACAGTCAAAGATTGAGATATAGAAAACCCTGTTCCCTGGGTAGGCACTCTGTTGTAAGTACTTTACTGACTAAACCCCATAGGGGAAGAGGGAACACATCTCCCTTTAGTCAAACATTGCATGTAAATAAGGGGGTTAGAAGTCCATCAATATAACCAAGGTAAGGTCTATAGTATTGCACCCTGAGGCTCCCAGGTTACTTCATCAAGGGAAAGATGAATCTCTCATAAGTGTCTCTCCTTCTCTTCACCGGTAATTGAAGGAAAGGAGAAGCCACGCTTTTAAGATGAGCACAGGTAGCAGCATTACTCCCTTTGATCACATCGTTGTGCCCCTAGAGTGAAATGAAGTTTGAAAACTAGACTGCTGGAGCCATGTCACTCGATGTAGGTGTGCAGTAACTATGGATGTGCATTGCGCCTTCCAATCAATTATGTAAGGCCTGGTGTTTAAATCCAGTGGAGACTGTGATAGCAAGAGAGTGATCATAAATAGTGGGGAAAATGATTAAGTCAATAGTGAAACTTCCTAGATTAACTAACGACTGTTAACTACTGTTACTAAGAGGTGAAGAGTCAATCATGAGGGAAGAGGTGTGGCGCAGTGGCAAGGGAGAATGACTTCCAAATCTGGGGATCACGGTTCGATCCCGGTGGTGGAAGCAAATTAGCCCAGCACCATGTGACTCTGTGTAATAGCTTGCTTAATCTTCCCGACGGCGCCTAGAGACCCTTAAGGGTGATTGCTCCCGCCTTACAAATGTGGATTTTTATAATCATGTGTAAAGACAATGATTGCAACATGATATAGATCATTCAATAAATCAATATTAGATGAGGCATTAATTTGGCATTATTTCTGTAAGAGAACGTTTGTTTTAAAAAATTCAGTTTGCACGAGGTAAAAATGCACCAGTGTTTATTATGAACATTTGTATATGATTTGATGATGCATTGTATTTTGTAACACAGATCAGTCTGTCTTGTTTCTCTTGTGAGTGTGAGTATGGGAGAGCTCCCCTAATATTGTTCCTGGCTCTCTTGCTTGCTTTATTGATGATATGCTGGGGATAGTGGCGATCATACCATTTGGTTGACAAAATGTCAGCTCTTTTATCAAAATCAGACATAGATGAACTTCTCCAGCGAAGTCGCAGAAACTGTACAAAGGGTAATTTCGCTTGTAAGGATCAAGGATGAAACTATCAAATGATAGCCGCCTGTTAATGTCTGCCTGAATCTTTGCAATGTCTGTCAGTCTCAAGAAGGCCTGAGAAGTCAAAATGTATAGGTCAACAAATATCAGTTCTTTATTTGAGGTAGTGTGAGTGAATTTAAGGAACACATTTTGATTTCTAATCCATTCAAAATATGAGGCCCCTTGTCTACTGCCTTATCAGATCATGAAGATGTCTACAATATACCGACACAAGACTTTTACGCTGATTTAATGGGGTTTGTTTATGGTGACAAGTGTCTGATGATTGTTCATTTTGAACATTTGGGTCTTCGCCACAGACTCTAATAACACAGATGAGCATATGTAGCTGATATATTTTCCTTTAGCATTCTCTTATATAACCAAAGATCTATGCTTTTAAATCTGATCTATTTCTACAAACATGTTTAATAAAATATAAGATCAAGGACATAGTTATAGAACAAATATTGATATGCAACTAGATCGATAAGTTATTGGTAGAGCTGTGCAACCAGGCGAGAAAAAGGTTAAGTCAAAGCCTGTTTGCACAATTGTGCATTAAGAGCTGACAACGATTATGATTTTCAAAGCGATTAGCAAAAAATGCTCTGACTAAAATAATGATGGCTACACAACAAACACAATAATACAAAGGGCTGTGTGGAAAGGGATGTGTGATTTGACCATGACATGTAAAATATTACAAATATGTTTACAAGGATACAGATATATTTACAAGAAGTACAGGGTACAGATTAGGGGTGGGTGGAACTCGTAGAATTTGAGGCCTCGGAATTCCGTAGAGTGACATAATAACTTAAGGAGCTTTTTGGAGTTCCACCAATGGGAGGAAATAGGCTGTTTTAATGCTAATTTTCTTTGGATTAGAAGGCACTTTTTGTCCTTTACCCGAATTTTCTGCCATATTTCAACTTGCTTACGTTCTCCTAAGGTTCCTATTTCAATGTGTCAAGATGCCACGTCTCCCCAGTACTCACCAGCTTTAGTCTCAGGCACTTCACATTGCAGAGGCTTCTGCAACGAGAGGTGCCTGAGACTAACGAATGAGCATTAAACCAGTCAGGGTCCTGAGGAGAAGCCGAAAGAAATAAGAATTTAGAAACGTGTCGACGGACATAGATTTTTTTAAAATTCTGTTTATTGACATTTTAAATAACCTACACGCTTCATCCGCCGTGTATGACAGCGGAATAACAACAAAATAAAATAACTAATGCGATCCACCTCACAACCAACATCTACATGTTCATTTGTTCATCTGAATTAGCACATACAGTTGCAACAACAGATATTCAGTGTTGTGTTGACCAATAATATCAATCAGTGTCTGAGTCGATAACAGATAGTCTTATCAGATTTTTTCGCAGGGGTTCCCAGATGTCTCTGGGTCTGGAGGCCACGGGTAATTCTTCTGCATACAGTGCGAGATTCTCCGTACAGTATACCGTATCTTTCAGCCAGTGATCAGTTTTGGAACTAATTTGCTCTCCCAGTGTAAAGCCACTTGTCGTTTAGCTAGTAGTATCGCGATGCGCACAAGTTTCCCCACTGCCCCCTTCAATTGTGGCATATGTCCCAGTAAACAAGTATTTGTAAAGTATTGTGAAGCACAATCTCCGTCATTGCATGTATATGTTTTAGAACCGCATCCCAATACGCCCTTACTCTATTGCATCCCCATGCAAGATGTAGAACATCTGCCTCTAGATGACCGCATCGCTTACACGCACTGGTGTCCCTCAGACCGCACTTATGTAGTTTAACGGGGGTGTGGTAAGTTTGATGTATAAATTTGAAATGGATAATTCGCAGGTTTCCATTAGGCGTGAGGGCGCCAGTCAGCTTGAATATGTGTTCCCAGTCTAGTATTGATAATGGTGGATCTAGTCTTTGATTCCAGCGAGCCAAGCTTCTGTCAGCATCAGGGACCTTGTCTTTTCTTATCTCTCTATAAAGTTTTGTGATAAGCTTACATCTTGAAGGTGCAACTAGTATCATCTGTAAGGCACTCAATGTGGGTGGTTCAGTTGGGTATGTGACGTAATGAGCTTTAACCGCTTGCTCAATCTATGCACAATAAAATTGAACAGTGGGGAGTGGTTGGAGATGTGAGCTAAGTCATCTGCCGTGAGAAAGTGTCCGTCCGGATAAATATCTTGCATATTACCTATGCCCACTTCCCTCAATGCCCTTAACGAACCCTCTTCCTGCATCACCGAGATTGCCGCATGATGTGCAATAGGCATTGCCGGGGCATATAGCGGGAGTCTAGTCGTGATTTTACCTATAGTTTGCCATGCAGCAACAGTCGTGTCTATTGAGTTTATTTCTGTTGTCTGTGTACCTCTGCGTGTGTGTGTGTGTTCAACCCCGATAGCGGTACAGGATGAGCATCCCCGTCCTCTACTGCAACATGGGTCGTGAACACATGCGGTCGGAACCAGTAATATGCATATTGTGCTTGGGCACATAAGTAGTATAAAAAAATATCCGGTGCGTTGAAGCCTCCCTGAGCGTAGTCCAGAGTCAGTGTGGACCAGCTCACTCTGGCCTGCCAACCTCCCCATATCAAGCGAAGTAGTGAGGATCTCACTTCCTTGAAAAAATTTTGTGTCAGTTTGATCGGGATATTACTAAATAAATATAAAAAACGTAGTAGAATGACCATTTTAATTATGGCAATACGGTCTGCCAGCGATAGTGGGAGGCGATTCTATCTATCAATTTGTTGGTCCAGAGCAGTGCAGGCTTACAGTAATTTTCTCTGATCACTACTTAAGGGTCTCGGTGTACCCAGACGCCCAGATGTTTCACCGGGTCCGTGGTCCACACTAAAGGATATTCCACAGACGGTGGTGATGTATTCTCTGTTAGGGGTATCATGATTGATTTATTACAGTTAATTTGTAAGCCAGAGTGTAGTCCGAACCGGATGTATTCCCTCAGAATTTTCGCTAAATGTTGTGTTGGCTCTCTGACGAACAGGACCATATCATCAGCGTAGAGTGATATGCCCACTGGTCTATGTAGGAAATTAAGTGCTGTTTCCCTATGGCGCTGTCGAATTATGCATGCCAGTGGCTCCAGCGCCAATGCAAACAGCAAGGGCGATAGCGGGCACCCTTGCCACGTGATCTACGGACATAGTTGGGGAGTGTCATGTATGGACAAAAAACATACAGTAAGCATCCAAAAAAAGACTTCAGAATTTATAAAGTTTATTGTAACCAACCGATCTGGAACCCCCAAGGGAAACCAATAGTAAGAGGGCCATTGCATAAATAATAGTAGCAATTGTAAACCTCTGCTTTTTTGTACATTATAAGACTGGTCATCCAAGCACGATTTGAAATGTATTTTTGTGTGTTTACGTAATCACAGTATAAGTTTTCTTAAAGCAATGTATAGTAGTATAGAATGTAATATTATGCTTACCTGAATGTGATCTAACGGACAAGTTTAAGTGTATGTTTTAAAAAAATTGCATGAAAAACCAAATAGTTGGAAATAAATCCACAGGTCAAGCCAATTCATTTACTTGTACTAGAATTTATATTGTTTTTTGGATAACTCCAGCTAGGGTACGTGGTTATATAAAATTTGATAGGACTTAAGCAGCATGAGAGAAGTGGTGGCAGCATGCCATGTAGTGATCAGCATTAGTGAAAAGGCCCGAATTTCCCATGTCACTGGAGTGCGGCCTACAGGCTCACTCATTTAAAGTTCCAATGCTATGTCCTTAATTCCCCCTTGGCTTACATTAGTTTGATGTTTAATGCAATTCAGTGCATGTGTAGTGTACATGTGCTAGGTGCTTGTGTGCCTGTGAGTGGTACAATACAGGGAAAATGCAGTACTGTGCAGTATGTGTATATTATATATATGTGCTGGGTGTATGTGTGCCTGTGAATGGTATAGTACATGAAGCATGTAGTGCTGCACAGTGAGTGTATGTTGTGTACATGTGCTAGGTGTATGTGTGCCTGGGAAAGGTACAATGCAGGGATAATTCAATACTGTAAAGTGTGTGAATGTTATATGAATGTGTTGGTTGTATGTGTGCCTGCAAATGGTACAATACATGTCTAACTTTGGGTTCCACTTTGGGAGACCCAGAGCTGCATGCTAAAACATGAGGAGGTAGATGAACTCTCCACACAGATTTGTGTATTGCTGCATTCCTTGAAGCTGGGTGGGACACACTGGCAAGAGGAACCACCCCAGAACAGGGTGCTCCTTGATTCAGAGAGAAGCCACAAGGAAGGGCCTGGGCACATCTCAGAAGGAGATGGGACTGATAAGAGAATCATAAAGAGTAGAACCCTGCTCTAACCTTTTGATAGACATATCACTGTGGTTGACATCCAGGAGTGAACTCCTAGTCACTCCTATGGTTTGTGTATTGGTATGATTAGCTTTGAAGTTGCCCCTGCTGTAACAGACTGCTCTCTGGAGTAAGGGAGGACAGAAGAGCGGGCCCTTCAGAAGAAATCAGGCTCCCAACACAACGTTCAAAGACTCAGACTCTGAATCACATTTGGTGTTTGGAAATGGACTATAATAAGAGGAACTTGAGACCCCAAAAATTGCCATTTGTCAACAGCCGGTTTAGCTGTCGGAGCAGGAGGAACTCTGCAAGAATTCTGCCTATGACAACTGAACTGGGAGCCAAGGCTCTGCTAGTCTCCCAGTTGGGTGAGGGAATCCAAGACCACCTTACCTGGAGCCTGGAGCACCAGTGCCTGCCTGCTTCCTTGTCTTTATCACTATGCCCTGTGAGGAAGAATAGACCATTGGAGGGAGCGAGGTCTAGTGGGAAATCTAGATTCCATTTGCGAGTTGTGAAGAGACAGCTGCTGCACCAATCGGGTCATTGCCAGAGTGCTGGTGCTGGGAAAGTCAGCAAGCATTGTATGCCAGAGGAGGACCACCGTGAAGTGAGACATGATCATGGCTGCACCAAACATGCGATTGTCCATGTGCATGGAGGAACCAGAAGCCCCATATGGCAGGATGGGCATCCGTGAAGAGTTTACCGTGCTGTGTGGGTGATAGCTCATTTTCAGTTGTGAGCCCGAGACCTCATGGCAAGGACTAAAGAGCCTACACAGCTTGGAGGAGCCATGAAGAACCTCCAGTCACTGCAGCTGCAAAACAGCAAGTGGGGAGCTTGATGTCCACCAAGCGCAGAACATCTGGGCACAGAACTGACAGGAGGCAGTGGATGCAGCTCTAGTGCCCTTGGAGGAGGCAATCTCAGGAATTCCCATCACACCAATCCTGCAGGTGATGGAATGACTGATTTCAGGCCAGTTGGTCTCAGGGTACTTGTTTGCCAGATGGCCCTTCGGTGCTAGAACACTTTTGACTTGTATAAAGAGTCAGAGTGGGACCCCTGAGGTTGCTGCACTAGTTTTTAGCATGACCTTTAGAAATTCATAACTTTGGTTCTGCTGATTGGATTTGTGTCAAATAATGTATTCATTTATTCAAAACTATTCTTTTTTCTATATTGGTATAGTATTTCCCTTGTGCTGTGTGTTCACTTTATTACTGTTTGTGTCCTGCATAAATACTTTACACATTACATCTAAGTTAAGCCTAGCTACCAGAGGGTTAAGCACAGCTTTATTTTGTGACTTTTGTGGTTGACCCTGGCAGGGATTGTGGATGTTTGTTAGCAGGGTTAACATGCCATTTAATCAACAACCCAATTTCTCACATCCCCCATACAGTTCTGTTGATTACTGCATTTCTGTGAGCTGGGTGGGACATACTGGAGGAAGGGAGAGCCAGGTTCCACAGTATACTTGAAGGGGTGCTCTTTGATTGAGAGAGAGAGTAACTAGGAAGAGGCCTGGCCACCTCTTAGGAAGGAGATGGGGCTGTTAGGAGAATCATAAGGAGTAGGACTGAGGCCCTGGCTAATTTTGACACACATATAACTAGGTGTGACACTCTAGTCACACCCATTGCCTGGGTTACAGGGCTATCAGATATGGAGTTACTCCTGCTGTGACATACTGCTTTCTGGAGGGAAGGGCAGGGCAGGGGAAAGGGTATTATAAAAGGAAGCAGGCTCCAAACATAAAAGACGTAGACTCTAAATCGCATTTGGTGTCTGGAAATGAACTATAAAAACGGATCTCAAGGTGCCTAAATTAGTAAACTGTCAAGCACCCAGTCGGGATGTGTGAGGAAGAGAAGCAATGCAAGACTTCTGACTGTAACCAGGACGAGGCCAAGGTATGCCCGTCTCCCAGCTGAGTGTAGGGACATCCCTCAGGGAATCCAAGACCAACTGCTACTGGAGCCTGAAGGACCAGTGTGCTTAACCCCTTCCATGCGGGGCGGATTCCCCCGCTGTGCTGAGCGCTGCTTGCGCGGGCGTGGTCATGACGGAACGGTTCCGTCATGAGCACAGCTCAACCGACGCTCATGACGGAACCGTTCCGTCATGAGCGTCGAAGGGGTTAAAGGACCAGTGCCTTCCTGCTTGCCGGGACGAGTGTGCCTTGTGTGGAAGAGTAGGGCTGGAGGCTGGAGGGAGCGAGATCCACTGGAGAATCTTGTTGGCTGCATCCCTGTAGTGAGGTGGGAGGAGAGGGCTGCTGCCCTTGTGCAGGGATAAGTCAGCAACATCCATATGCTAGAGGAGGGCCATTGTGAAGTGAGCTATGAACTTTGCTGCACCAACTGCTCATGTATAGTTCTAAAGTAAGTGACCTGGAATGCTAAATGGGGTCGCTGTGAAGAGAGGTGCAGTTTGATTGGGCAATGGCCCATGTACAGAGAGAGGACGGTGACCCAGTATGCCTGGGGACCACTTGGACAAGGCAAAGAGCGTGATCTGGTCAAAAATGTTGCTGTGAGGTGGAGGCTGACCTACAGCACTTTGGTGGTGGAACACTTTTGACTTTAATACAGAGTGAAACTACTGAGATTTAGACTACTAGTGGGGCTTCACCTGAATGTTGCCTATAGTGAATGGGTAGTAGCCAATATCACTATAGCCAGGAAGGAGTGGGACTAATGGAAACAATTAAGAAACACTAGAGCCCTGACAAATTGTTTGTAAATGTTGTATTTCCATTTGTGGTTGTAGCTATAAAATAAATACTTCAATTTTTCCTAAAAGCAAGTATTTGACTGGACAATCATTGATTGCTGCTGTGCGTATTTTTAATTGTAAGCCTGTGTTCACCCCTCTGTATCTACCCCCCCAACCCCCCGAGAAACCTTGGACTGGTCAACCCACGCTACGACCTGGAGTCAAGTGCTGAAGGGGTACTTGCCCCAGTTGCTCACGATCCATTGAAGGCCGGACCCCAGAACATCAGACATTCTGCATTGTTTGCATGGTGATCAGCCTGGCACTCTGTTTCTGTTGGGCTGATATATAACTGTGGTAGAACAGTGTCAAAGCTGAGAGACATGGCCAGAATCTTCAAGATCATTACATATTCAAGAGCTCCTAGCCCACATGCATTGGCCTATTTGTAACTTTCATGACTCTCCTTGACCCTGTAGACTGAGAATGCATTCTTAAATAAAGACATTGGCCAATTCACACAGGGCCACTCACTTAGGGGCACATCCCTTTGTATGTGACGCAACCAATGAACACTGTGATGGAGATGAAGTATCATTCTTTGCTTCCTGAAGAGGTGCATCCATGACAACAGCACTGCAGTCAAAATTGTCTCCATTACAGTCACGAAGACACCCACCACTTCAGGCTTGATTTGACCCTCCACTGCTACCAAGACAGAACTTAAGAATGCAAACAAGAACACACTTAAGACTGAATACAACTAAAAACTTGGAGGCCCGACAGGACTTGAGAATTGAGTTGAGTTCTAAAATAAAGTAGGAATTAGGAATGATTTCTCTCTTAATATGACACTCAAATGATAGTGGTACTGTAAAGAGTGCAAGGGTCTTGTTTCTCCAGAGACCCAAATAGTGATGGCACTGTTGAACAGGTGATGTATTTCTACATGAGTACACAGATTGAAGTTACTGTACTGGTATACTGCATTGATGTCCACTGCAATACACATTGGTAGCAAAAGGATTATGTCAGACCTGAAGGCATACCACATACACCCCAATTACAGTGATTAAAGGTCCTGGTTTTTCCAGACATATAGCAGTCCAATGCTCTAATTTGTGCTTGTTATGTTGTACATTGGTTAGTGAAAGTGCATGGTGGTTGTTGAACGGTATTGATGATGGGTGGGTCGGCCATGTTGCACTCTTCAATGTATGCTTGTGTATTTTTGTTACTGAGTGTGATTATGCTTATTAAAGTGTGCAGGTGTGAATGTGTCTTTTATTCGAGAAAAACTGTTGCTGATTTGTTTTAATGCAACTATGTTATGTTGCTTTTTTATAAAAATGTTTGAGTTGGATGTCTTTTTGTGAGCCAGTCTCCGTAACTTTGGGGCATATTTACAAGGGCCATATCTCCGCTTTTTTGGCTTTTAAAGCCAAAAAACGGAGATACAAATATCGCCCTATTTACAAGAGGGTGATAATATACATTAGCGCATGTTAGCACCCTTTTACCTGACGACTCCCTTTGCATCTCCAATGAGATGCAAAGTGGGCGTCACTGGGAAGTACAACCTTGTAAATATCGCTGATGTACACATCGCGATATTTACAAGGCTGCCTACGCATTTTAGCAGACGTTAGTTTTTGGAGAAAACAGCTGTTTTATCCTAAAACTAACGTCTGCTAAAATGCAGACTTAGCTATACTTACCATTGGGGGTGGATTATGCTGATACGACCACAGGGTCGTATCAGCAAGGTTATCGCCGTTTTCCATGGAACATCACTGGAAAACCAGTGATGTTCCATGGAAAACATCCCTATCGCTGGGAAATTATCGCCATTGCGCTATGCGTTCTTAATACAACGCTAGCATGGCGATAATTTCCTGCGATAGCCAGCGATAACATTTTTCTCGCTAAGAGTGGCCAGCGCCGCTTGTTAATATGCCCCTGTATTCTTAGCATTGCTGCACAGGTAAGTATTAAGGCCAAACTCGTGATAGGGGACAAATCAGATGTTAATTGGCTCATGTGAATAGCTAGAAACGGTATATTAAATTACCATAAATTGATTTACATACCTGTTTTTGTTTGACAGTATGCAAAATGAAGCATTGTAAGATGAACAGTAACTAAGATATTCATTGCCCCACTGTCAGCGTTTACACATTGTGACAAGCTTGGGGTAATTAGAATATTTCATCGAAACGTATAATCCAAATTGTGCTACACCATAAATAGCTAAACTTTTTATTTCGTGATTTGCTGGTTATGGCATTCTTTTTATTGTTTTAATATATCTTTATATTTGGCGTTTTTATAATTGCGAAAATTGGAACACCTCTTTCTCAAACTGAGCATTGTTTTCCGTCCACAACAAGGAAGCAATGTTAATAACACTCCATCAACGCTGGTGCTATGCAGCAATGCGTTAGTCATTATCTCAAACCAGCCTAATTAATGGAAATGTATTCCATTCATTGAGATGTTAATGAAATGCAATAAGGCATTTGATCAAGTCTAGCATCTGAAAAACAGACGCCCTGCAAGTTAAATACACTATGAAACGGCGTCTGTTTGATGTAAACATTCTGTCCTCTGTATATGTTTTTACAGAAGATCTGCTGCCTTTATACGTGTGGAAAAAATGTGCACGACCGGATAATCTTACTGCATTTGCTTGCATCTGAAATGTCAAAGGGAATTACACTGCAGAAAGGTAAATTACTGTTAAGAACGCAATTACCTATTCATTAATCACCAGGTTATACGTAAACAGCTCCACAGGGATGAAACTTATATTAGCAGGCGCCTTAATATCGTGGCATGTGGAAGCCTCGAGCTCAGAGATTAGGGAGACGGTGCAGCTCTGGGAGACATTTTATACATATTTTGATTAAGGTGCTTTATTTATCATTGTTGGGCTTTTTGAAACTGAGCTACATAAGAAAGACTTCATAAATTGAACTGTGTTTACTGGGATAATATTTTCTTTGCTGTGTTGTGTTTATCAACATTGTTGTACAAAAGTCACCTAACGACAATACGATCTAAAAACAGCTTGAATTGTGTGGAAGTTAAACTGAAAGCTATTAATAATAATGTATATCTTCACACTGGCAGAGAATTAAGAAGCGCCTGTGGCTTTAGAATGATCAAAGGCGTCAGACTTGTTCTTTTGTTCGATTTAGAAAAGCAGGTAAAAGCAAAAGCATTTCATGTAAATGAGGTTTTGATTGTGCTGGAGGTGTGTTTGCCTCTCTTTGAAGTGGCGGGGACCTTGCTTCCCTTTTGTCATCGATACCGAGAAGAATACGAGTGGGTTGCATTGCTGCAGTCGTTACTGTATTCTGCAGCGCTTGTATAATGTATTTTTCTTGGAAATATATTTTTCTTGGAAATGTTAAAAGCAGAAACAAGACTTCTGTTTGTTAATATGCTTGTTCAGCCATTCTCTGTACCCTTAATTCTGTGTGGAAACTGATATGAGTGGTTGGACTGAAATTTAGATTGTTATGTGGCAAATGCTTTCTTCACTTTGTTAATTGCTTAGACATAAAGGGGCAGATTTACAACTTCTGGCGCATCTCTGCAAATCAGCAGTGATGCCCCAGAACAGATGCGTCACGTAATCCCCCCCTTGTGCCACCACGGATGCGTCGCTTTTACAATGCGGCGCACCATGGTGCAAGGAGGGAAAGATGCGTGACGCATCTTGTGGCGTACGGGCGGCGCATTGCTGGAGTCTTGTCGCAAGCGTGCCGCAACTCCTACAATGCCCATACTTCACGTGGTGCGTCACTCTTTACGCCTGCTTCAAGCAGGCGTAAGGATTTGACGCTGCAGCGTCGTAAAACTGACTCAGTGAAATCTTGTAAATTTCACTGCGTCAGTTTTGCGGGGCTTGCCTGCGAGGGAATGCCCACCCTGTGACAGAACGCCCACATGAAACCTGACGCAGGTTTCATGTGGCGCAGGGCTTTACAACGTGACGCATCTACCTAGATGCGTCACCTTGTAAATAAGTCGCAATGTGGCGCATGGTTTACGCCGCCGCTGCGTCACAAAAGTGACGCAACGGCGGCGTAAAAGTGCCGCAAGGGGCTTGTAAATCTGCCCCAAAGTTTTTTTTCAATGGTCACCCTCGCAACATTGGTAACTCTCAAAGTAGGTCAAGTGCTATGCCTTAATCTGTATACAATAGGAATTTCCCTGGACCTATCATGGAAGCTAGGTGTAGACAGGAAGTGAAAGATGGTGCTCTCAGGGATCATAGCCCCCAGCAAGATGTGCACTATCTCTGCCATACTTCCGTGGTCTCTACAAGTTCCTTTTTGAATTTTTGGCAACTATTTGTGGTCTCCCTGAGCCTAAAGGGACACCTGGAAATTCACATTGGTCATCCTAAATGACACCACAATTGTGGGCTTTGAAGGGGTCTCCCCTACTCCAGAGCACAAGCCCTGGATGGTAGCAGCATATTATAGCTGATGTGGTGCAGTATCCTCACCCTCAGGAGATGTTTAATGACCTCCTATATCATGACGTCCTGAGGCTTGGGGAAGATGGATGCCTCTTAATGTTGACTGACTTTTAATGTTTGGGGATTCAAGAACATTGACAGTATACATTTTTCTAAATAATTATTACAATTAAGCACAATCATTGCTACATATGCACAAAGTCAAGTCTGGCGAACATTATCTGTGCACCCGTCATTACGGTAACCCATAATTGTGAAAATTTATTGTTGAAGGAATACAAATTGTAAGATGAAAGTTGGATCCTGTCTACAGAGAACAAACCCATCATCCACCTTCATTTCGACTGCTATTGATTTGTTTTCCAAGATGCCGGGAAGAATTACACAATCTTTTAAATGACAGCAGCCCTTGGGATGTGGCAGGAAACTATCTGCATATACGCAGTAACCATAGCAATGCTCTCTAGGGTGAGTATGTCCCAGATCCCTCTCTGTGGAGTGAGAAAATGCCTCTGCCTGATTGGATGGAACTTTTTCAAGCTTGGATGATGCATTGATTTTGATTGACAGTTGGTCATGGCCCAGCTTTCTGAACACTGGAATTTCCCATCAGCTTTTAAAACACCTCTTAAACATAGGCCACTAGAGACCCTGCTGTTGTTGGTGCCTCCAAACAATGGAAATGAATGATGCCCAATTACTCATGGCACGGCTATGAAAAAGCCTGGAATCCCCCTGCTGAAGATGTGCTTGCCTGCACTACTGCTGCAGCTGACCTTGCTTGTGTGATCAACCCTACCCTACCCTACCCCCTTTATGTCACTCTTCAAAGTGTATAAAAGGGCTGCCCCACAAAACTACTGCTATTAGTGCAGGCAAGCTGAGTAGTGACTGCCTGGCTGGCACATCCGCTCTCTGCACTAATTATTGCTATTGTTTGCCATCACTTCTCTGCTTTTTTAAGGCAGCAAATAGCAAAGGTTTAAAATGTATAATAAATATTGTCAGTTGTAGAGGGATTAGTTCAGTCATTCATTTTACACTGAGTTGACACCGACCATTTAACAAACATGATTAGTAAATGCAAATAAGATTGAACTTTCCAGATTTTCTTGAATCTGCATTTTGCGGCATTGTGTTTTGCTCTGACGACTGTATTGAGGTTTGTGTTTATGTAGTGATCATAAGCAATATTTGATTTGCATAGCCTGGGGTCCTAGTTTTGCGAGTGTATCATGTTGTATTACGTTTGTGTTATATTTGCTGGTTTCTACACTTTATACAATTAGAATTTACATTTGCAATTTAAATATATGTATATATTTACTCATATTTTTAAATTTCTGTGTACAATTTCTTCTGGATATTCAAATCTTTATTAGAACTGTGACAATTATGTTATATTTGACCTTTATTTCCCTTAAATTAATCCTGGTTGAGCATCCACTATCCTAAGGGGCAAGGAGTCTTAAGAGGTCACATTTCCATTACGGACCAAGTAATTAGAATCCTTGTTAGTGTGGAACACTAACACTCTCACAATCAATAGAGCTTGGTTGTTCGTATCTTCATGGGTCAAGGAAAAGGACTACCTTATTTGGCAACATATGTAAGCAGTCGCTAACATGGCCGTGGCCTGCACTCCAGCTTACAACTATGTTTGATACTAACCTAGATGTAGTTGAGGCGGCTGAAAATGTATCTGATCCAAATAATATTAATGGGTTAACTTTGCACTTAAAGTCTGTAAGGCTTTTCTTATTGCTCAATGAACACTAATAGTCTTAAATCGTTTTGTTCCATTGACTTTTAAAATGTAGTGAGGCAGTATTTTCATAACAAGGGATTTCAATTTAAATTAAGATACTCTGTAACTGCCAAGTATGCATAATTCCTCAGGCCATCTGTTACTATGTTAACAATGAACCACATGGAAGTGACTCAAGCAACACTGATGCTCATAAATCCTTCTTTACAGTTTTTCTTCCAAATGTAGCAATGGATTATTTTCATAAATTGGGCTTTTATTTTTAAATGAAGTTCCACTATAACGCTCAAGTATGTATAGTTCTTCACACCGTCTGTTGCTATGTTAACAATGAACCATGTGAATTTGACTGATGAGTCATGTGATTGGGACCCGAGAAATTAATACCGTCTTAGTTTTGTATCTAGTTTGTTATACTGAACAAGTGTAATTGATTTAGCTTTATTTGTAACCCACTGAGAATGTTGGCAGCAAAATTAGGTAACTAATATATGCCAATTGCATTATTATGATGTTGCTCATTTTAGGGAAAGCCTCTAAACTGACTTCAGGTCGTCAAATAGGAGGGCCATATCTAACAAATTTACAAGCGACTAAACTGATTTTTTATTTTGAACCATTATAAACCATTTGGTGTTGGAATCGTAATTTGCAATCCTTGTGAATCAGGCCCATTACTTTCAAACCTGCCATGTATATGATGTGTAAAATAATATGCCATTACAATGTTAAAAAACTGGACAGAAGTATTCTATATTCCTTTCCAATCCTATAAGTGTAAGCATATATATATGCTTTAGGAACTTTAGTATCTAACGTTCTTTCTTCTTGTTCTTCCATTATTGAGCTCATTAAATAGAGCTATAGAAATCAATACAAAGCAATACATAATAAAATGAGTGCACTTTAAAATGTATTTCTCCATTACAGCTTAACACATTCATTTTCACTAAGTTCCTCCTCAATTTGAATGTGGCACCAAAGGTCATGATAGATGTGATAATATTTTAACTGAACTATCTATATCTATCTATCTATCTATCTATCTATCTATCTATCTATCTATCTATCTATCTATCTATCTATCTATCTATCTATCTATCTATCTATCTATCTATCTATCTATCTATCTATCTATCTATCTATCTATCTATCTATCTATCTATCTACTCGCCTGAAATATGCATTTAACTAACTAATTCAGTTACTTTAATCAATTTACATTCTTATCTTCATTTATGGATCCTTGTTGTATAATTCCCTTAACTGTATAACAAATGCCAAAGTAAATGATCTTCAGCTAACATGCCTGAATTATGTTTTATGAAGTGCAATCGTTACCAATAACACCTCACTCTCATCTTACAGCCCATAAACCTTTCCTTCCTTTTCATGATATTCCTTTGTGTCTATGTCATACGGAATGGCATCTGTTAACCAGGCTAATGTCCAGTCTATAGATACTAACTTTAAAGTTTATGTAATTTTTCTTTCACAAGAAGATACGACGTTTTGATTGGAGGTTTTAGTTACTCGATTACTCAGTAGAATGGTCCTCTTTAGAGAAGGCATTTCAAGAATAAGTGAACCCCAAAATCGGCGTTTGCTTATGGCAGGAATACTCCCACTTGTTTTCATCCACTGCGTGTACTGTATATAGTTTAGATTGCTAATTTGAAACGTTAGCAGGGGAGCCTGCACTGTTTTTTACTACAGGTGTTTTAAGAATTTTTAAGCTCAGTGAAATGAGTTGTTTTGTTGCTCACGCTCACAATTATTCTGGTTGGCTCTAAAAGGGTAAATGTGCTATCTCACCTATGTGGAAAAGAGCACGTTGTTAGAAATCTATTTTAATTAAGAATCAAATCTTTTGAATTGTCTACAGATATTACAAATTAGTATTGTTTGTGTATATAAAAGTGTAATTTCTGTTTTTCGGCTGCTTGTATTATTTGCTGGTTGTGCTTCTGTCTCAGAGTCCATATGATGGCTGAGTCTGGATTTCTTGCACTTCAAGGTTGCTGTGGTTTAACTGTCTATGCTCTTTGGATCTCTGTGCTTTGTTAGATTTCAAGTTTAAGGGCCTGATTCACAAAGTTTAAAATTACAGTTTTTGTAAACTTACACTTGAAGTGAAATTTACAAACTGTGTGCCGAGTTTTACGACTCTGCATGTCTTATGCTTTTATGTTCAGAGATCTCTGCCCAATTGAAGAGTCTCTGTTGAAAGATCTTGGCACAAAAAAAGATAGGAAAGAGTCGTAAATTCTGAACGTAGTTAGTGAATTTCATTTAAATTGTTAAATCTTACACAATGTGTACGATTACATTTCTGACTCAGGCCCTTTGTTTTGGAGGAAACTCTTTTTTCGATAAGGTTATAGGCTCATCATCTTTGAGCCCTTCTGGCACACCAAAAAAAGCATATACTGTATGCAACTGCCAATTGTGCTACTTTTTTATGAAGTCCCTCTACTTTAACTTAAACAAATCCCAACCAAATATTATCACCTTAAAGTTTTCCATTGTGAATATACATTCCTATTCTCATTGTTAAGTGAACAGTGTTAGTATTGAACCTTCTTCTATTGCATTGTTGATTCAACAAGCCATATATTCTCCATAAGTGTTTCCAGGGTGATTTGATATGAAGCATTCTTTGATGTAGTTGATTGATACTTTCAAATGAGATTCTTTGATTGTAAAATGAGCCCATGAGTCTCTCTATAGCATTGTAATACTTACATAAACAGCCTGTCCTTTGTTGACACTTTTCATATAAGTACAAACGGTTGAGCTATATTACCTATTGGGGATAACGTCCTTAATTGTGAATCTGTATAACAACAGATTGAAAATATGATTTGGGAAGGCAAATCATCTTCACCTCATAGTGCAATTTAATCAATTTACATTTGACAAAACCAAATCGCACGCCCCATGGTTGGGAGACATCACGCTATCAAACCTCCTATATGCAGACGACCTGGTCTTAATTAGTCGGTCCCCGATTGGACTACAACACCTCCTGGACACCACCAATAAATTCTCATCAAACAATGCATTAAAGATCAACTTAAACAAATCAAAAGTAATGCCAGTGAACCACAATAAAACAAAGGAACTTGCATGGTTCCTGGACGGACAGAGGCTAGACCATGTAGCCAATTATTATTATTATTATTTTTTTTTTTAAAACCTTTATTTACACATCAAATATTCACAGTCATGGGCATACAACCGCCTGGGCCGGCCGCTAACGTAGAAAAAGGGGAGGAAAACAATAATACAGCAATCATGAGAGCAGGAGCGAACCGCACGCGTAACGGCTGCAGCCGCCCACAACTGAACCCAGCACTACAGAAAGGTTTCTTATTAACTGTTTTATAAATAAAAACAACAAAAGGAAACTTAGACCAGGCAGAAGAACTCCATTAGCAGGGATTTGCTCTCTCATGTGCGGGGAACAACAGCGACAATGCAGCCCATTACACAGTTACTCGCGTTAAGAAGGGCAGGGGGGGGGGGCAGGGAAGAGATCGGTCATCAATCCTGCAAAGCGAAAGGGGAAAAAGACCAGGAACATCAAAGTCAAGGGGACATCGTTACGTCTGGTGTGACCACCAAGGGGGGGGTGCATATATCCCCACGGTAGGAATTCCAGGGACCCCACATCTTACTCCATTTCTTATGTTTGCCTCTGGCCACGTAAACCGTCTTCTCTCGGAACATGCACCAATCCATATTCTCTTTCCACTTCGTAACTGTGGGAGGCCTACCGGAACCCCAGAGCTGTGCAATGTCTCTTTTAGCGATCATGTTGCCCAAAGTCAGCCAGCGTTCTTGTGCCACATCGCAGTCAGTCGGTTCCCACACATTCAACACACATCGCCGAGCCTCAGGGAGCAGAGCCACACCCGTAACCTCCTCCATCACTGCATGCACACCAGTCCAGAAACGTAGCACCTTCGGACACTCCCACAGAATATGAAGAAAAGTACCAAGCAGGCCACAACTACGCCGACATAAACCATCACTTGTGTAACCCATGTGAAGCAAGCGGGGACCGGTGACATAGACCCTATGTAATATCTTTAACTGCACAAATCGAAGGCGAGCCGGTATGGCAACCTCCCTCGGTGAGGCTATGGCCACGACCCAGTCCTCATCATCCAATTCTAGGCCATCGGCGACCCAGACCTCTCGCAAATGTGTGAGGAGGTCCGCTCGAGTATTGATCAGTTTTTTGTAGATCAGGGAAATAGTACTATCCGGCAGGTAACCATCAAGTAAACGATTTTCCAACGGGGAGGCTTCAGGGATATCTGCAGGATTCGGGAAAGCGGAAAGTAGCGCATGGCGCATCTGCGCATAGCGAAAGAACTCCCTATCGCTCAGCTTATATTCCGTCTGAAGAGCTTCAAACGTTTTAAAAGCGCCCTTCGTCCAGAGATCCCCCACACGACTAATTCCAATCAAATCCCACTTCTCAAAGCCCTTAGTATGCCATAAACCACCCAACGCATCAGACGCATACAGTGGAGTCGCACGAGACAGACGGCCCGTCCATCCCGTAGCAGCGGTGGCGCAGTGCCAGGCACGTACTGCATTTTTCGTAGGACCTGTTAAATTAGTGCCTCCCTTCGTAGAATAAAGCGCCCTATTGAAATCTCTGCCCGGCAACAGTAGCTTATCCATCTCGTACGCGGGGTTCACCGCCGGGCCATATGTCCCATGGTTCACCGCCACCAACTGGGATGCCCAATAATACCTTCTAATGTCAGGGAGAGCTATGCCACCGTCATACCACGGAAGGGTCAATTTAGCGAGAGCAATTCGCGGTCTCCCATCCCAAACTAGTTGCCTCTGTAGGCTCTCTACCTCACTAAAATATCGGGCGGGCACCACGTCCAGCGTATTCTGCAATGCATACAAAAAGCGTGGAAGAGACATCATTTTGAATAAGGCTGCCCGGCCAAGGGGCGATAGCGGGAGCTTCCGCCAACGAGCAACATCGGCCCGCAGCCGCTGGAGCGGGGGCAGCAGATTCAGAGTATAACGGACCGCCGGATCCAGGGACACGTGGATACCTAGGTATTTAAATCCAGAATGTGAAATCGGAATCGGACAGCCACGAGGGAGAAGAGGGGGGTCGCCAACCAGCACATAAACACAGGATTTCACCCAATTAATGACAAGCCCTGAATTGCGACCGAAGGAGTGTAATACATCAAATAACACTATCAACGATTTCCGCGGGGAGGTGAGATAGAGCAAAAGATCATCTGCGTAGAGTGACGCGCGATCCTCAAACGTCGGTGTCCACCGAATACCCGTCATGGAGGGTTCCCACCGGAGCCACGCCGCCAGGGGCTCCAACGCGAGAGCAAAAAGAAGCGGGGACAGGGGGCAACCCTGCCGCGTGCCCATCCCAAGCAAAAAGGGGGTAGAAACTCTACCATTCACCACCACCTGCGCCAGCGGTTCCACGTATAACAACTTCACCCATCCAATGAATCCAGGTCCAAGACCAAACTTAGCCAGCGCCGCCCAGAGATACGACCACTCCAACGTGTCGAACGCCATTGTGGCATCTAAGGACGCCAATATGGCGGGCTCCTGAATAGAATCAACTCTCGCGAGGACTCCTTGGAGGCGCCGCAGGTTCAGCGCGGTGTTGCGGTGCGGAATAAAGCCAGACTGGTCCGGATGTACCAGGTCACCAATGACTTTAATCAAACGATTATCGAGCACTTTAGCGAGAATCTTAGGTTCAGCGTTTAGGAGTGAGATAGGCCTATAAGACGCACAGCAATCACGCAGCTTGCCCTCTTTATGGATCACCACAATAGTCGCTAGACGTTGATCACGCGGAAGGGAGCCGGCCTATCGGGATGCAATAAACATCTCGCGGAGATAAGGCGCCAGCCTATCTGGACGAAGCTTGTAAAGCTCAATCGGAAGGCCGTTAGGGCCGAGAGCCTTTCCTGAACGGACCGAGCGAATCGCCGATGCTATCTCATCGTTCGTCAACGCCGCATCCAGCAATTCTTTATCATCGACAGAGAGGCACGGCAATGCAATATCTCGTAGCAGTTGACGAGAGTCGTCTTCTGGCCTCTCCGAGACCGGAGTAGACGTCACGCAAATGGTCCGCAAAACAGCTCACAATCTCCCCCGGATCCGTAACACTCACACCATCAGCACACACAATCACCGGGACCACACGACTAGCTCGCTCTCTCCTCTCCAGCCATGCAATCAACTTTCCAGCCTTGTCACCAACATCATACAGGCGCCCCTGTTGTTCCCGACTAGCGAGCTTGGCCGCATCCGCAACCAACGCCCTATAATCCGATTGTTTAAGGCAAAGGGCATGGAGTTTATCCCGTGTGACCCCCCGCCCGAGATCCTCTTCCAAGTCAGTTATGTCAGACTCCAGGCGTACCACCTCCTCAGTTTTACGTCTCTTAGCAAGGGAGATCAAGGATAGGGCCTGCCCACGGATGACCACCTTGAAAGCCTCCCACAATGTTACGGCCGATGAGACTGAACCCTGATTTTCTACAAAATAACGGTCAAGAGACTTAACCAAAAGGGCACGAGTTGTGGGGTCATGCAAATACCAGGGATTAATTGGTGCCCCCTCCCCCCTGCCCCCAAGACCACATCTAAGTGTAGCAGGACCGGGGAATGATCAGAGATGCCACGAGCCAGATGTCTGACCTCCCCGATCATTTGAGCTTGGGCGGCCAGCATCAGCACATAGTCCAATCTAGATAAGGAGCCGTGGGTGCCAGAGTGAAATGTAAATTGGGTGAGCCCCGGATGCATCGATCTCCAACAATCCACAAGCCCCATAGTGTCGATAAAGCCACCCAGCCAAGAGTGCGCCCCGGGGAGGTCTCTGGGAGGGTGCCGATCCTCTCTACCCGATACCACAGAATTGAAGTCGCCACCTACCAGCAGGAGGCCCTCCGGGAGCCCAAGCAGCAACCCTCCCAAGTCCGCAAAGGTGGTGGTTTGCAACCCAGGGGGGACATAAACTGAAACCAAACACCACGTAACGCCCCCGGTCGTCGTGCATCACCTCATCAATTTCCAGCGGGAGAGAGGATCGAACCAAAATGCCCACCCCTCTGGAGCCGGTAGTAAAACCAGAGTGGGCCACCAAACGGTAGCCCCTTCTATTCATAGCATGGCATGAGTGTCCCACCAAATGTGTCTCCTGCAACAGAACTACATCAGGAGAGAGACGTTTCAGATATTTTAGCACCACCCCTCGCTTCAATCGGTCCCCCAAACCATTGACATTCCATGTTAAAATGCGCAATCCCCTACCCCCCATTTCCACCACAACGGTCACCCCACCCACGTTGAGAGCAAAAAACAGCACACTGATTGCCTGGTACAAAACAAACCATGTAGCCAATTATAAATACCTAGGTGTACTATTAGACAGCAGAGGTTTGTTTAAACTCCAACTAGAGGCCATCCGTCGGAAAGACACAACATTCTATTACTCAATGAAGCCCCTGAAGAAAGTTCTCCCCGATCGATCACTGGATCCCCTTCTACAGGTGATCAGAGCACGTCTGCAGCCAATGCTCACGTACGGCAGTGAATCCATGCAAGGGAAAGACGCGACGGCTCTGGATAAAATAATCAGAAGAGCATACAATCTTCCATCTGCCGAACTACGTGTCCCCTGCCAAAATTCACTTCGAATTTGGTCTCCAGAGACAAACGGTGGAGAGAAGAGGCACCTATATAAAAAGATGGCGCAAAATCAGAGGCGCGGAGCAAGGATCTCTAAACGCCCATCTCTGGATCGAACTGTCTACTCGAGAGAACTCACCCACCAGGAAGTATCTATTAGAATCACTGGAGTACCTGGAATTAACAAACCTCTAGGAGTCATCCACAGACAATAAAAGCTTCAAAAAGGTGGTAACAAAAGAAACCAAAATGATATCATCCATAGAAGACAAAGAAATTCTGGCCAAGAGGGCTCATGGATGGACAGTGATGAAAGATTATAAAGTTCTTAAGCCGCAGGAATACCTGAAACCGGGTCTCACACAGAAGACAGAAGACACATTTTTAAAACTGCGCTTCGGCATCCTACCAATACTACCTCACCTGACACCTTGGAAAAGGGGAGCAGAAGACCACCCTTGCCGTCTTTGTAGAACAGGGAAAGAGGACCTAATACATATAATTTGCATCTGCCCAAACCTGATGGACATAAGGCGCGCCTTACTCTGAGTATTATGGAACCAAAAGGGCATAACAAGCTGCAGGCAGGATTTGAAGCTGTGCTTTAAACCTGAAGAGATCCAGCCAAATTGCAGACTAACAAAGTACTTTGATATAGTGGTCAGAAGACTCACGAGCTAGCCATACGTTACATCTGAAGTACAGCAAGCAACAGCATTTCAACCAAACAAATGAACAGTCTGCCAAGATACTTGCCAAGTCATAATCACGCTCCGGCAAACAGAGGCACTATAAACTTAGAAAAGGACTACACAGACAACGCAGTTGAGACTGTCTCGATTTTATAGAGTGTAAAATACTTTTTTCTTCTGATTCGAATAACATAAGTGTAAAACAAGGTTTGAATGATTTTTAATGATGGAAGTTTTATTATTGTGCGTTTTAATTAACTGTACAATAAAGCTATTCTTATTCTTATTCACCTCATAGTGCAAGTGTTTGAGAGATAAAACCATTAGAAGTGCAAGTATCATTGTTCAGACACCTAAAGAAAAGAAAACAGTAATACTGTAGCACATTTTAAATATTTTATATGAAAAAAGCTTCTTGTTGAATTAAAGGGTAAAGTAGTTGGCCACAGCCCTTGTCGGCTCATCCTCTATTATACAACTTTATGTCTCTGACTGTCTTTCACGAGAATGTCTTACTAATTGATACTCAGTGCATGGCACATTCTACACTCCAACATGGCTGCCAATGGTATCCCTATACCTAGTATGCCAATCAAATGTTTGTGAGTTGTGTCCTAACATGTATTTGCCTGCCACATATTTGAATCTTTGCCAGACACCTCAGCCGTGCCTCACCAAATGTAAAATGCTGCTGACAATATCCTTGACATGCGTCTTTCATCTTCATCTGATATTATAACTCAATGCAACTTTGTATCCCAATATGTATTTAATGACCTGTGCATGCTTGCAAACAAGGAAAAGGCGAGGAACCCTATGTTTATAATAATCGGAACAGGGTAACAGCAGGAAACAGACGAGTCCCTGGGATCATGTGTTGAACCAAACCCTAAAACAGTATAACAAATCGTATCTCAATTCACAGTGGCAAATTAGCACAAAATAAACATAAAATCAATGAAATTCAAGTTTCAAATTTATTCCAAATACTTGTTTAAAAAGTTTTATCTAAAAAACTAGACATGATTTGAACACACAAAATAAAAACAGTACATAAATTACAACACATAGGGTTGAGGAATAAAAACATGAAGAAAACTGCACAAAAAGGTTGACGCAGCATTTCGGTGTGACTTGATGAAAACAAACACCTTCTGCAGCACAAGAGTTTTCTGAAACGGTTTTAACAATATATTAGCTCATTACATATATCATTCATGTCTAGTATACAAATGTTCAAAATTGTGCAAAAATGATCAAAAATTCAATTACACTGTGAATACATTTCTCTATTCTAAACCATAGGACCTTAAAGACACATATTTATTTCTAACTAATGATTTGGCTACAGAATCTCCTAGATGTTTTGAGACAACACATGATCCAAATTTATGTTACAACATACCTGGCGGAATATTGGACGATTCTTTGATATCTTTTTATGAATGGAACCTTCTTCAGGATTTGCATAAGGCTGGAATTTACCTATAGGTAAGACGAGTTAAAATTGAGAAGGGGCTTATTCAATTTACCCAAAGTGGCAAAGCTGGCTTATTGTATCTACAGCCTTTATAGTGTTTATACCTTTTTATGTGGTACTATTACATGATTACCTATGCACTCAATAGGTTATATATGACAACCTACACTTCTTTGATTTGTCTGAAACTTAGAATTTCAAAAAACATTGTTTTGTTATGAGTTCATGGTTAATTTTTGTTTAGTTGAGAAATGCAGCAATTTATTGAGGTTTTAAAAATGGAAAAAATAAATCTTCGCCCATCCCATCTTACATTCACAGCACAAAGGGATAGTCACTCAAGGGTGCTTTTCGGCAAGTAGCACGCTACTCCGGAACCCAACAAGGATTAGTGGTGGATTAGTATAGGGAAATATGAGTTAATGTGAACAGTGGACAAGTGAGTCAGTTAGTTGGATTGAATAGGATAATGGAGGAATAGAAGGGGAAGATTCTAGAAGCAGTTTTTTGGGAAGATCATAGTAGTAAGATGCGGTTTGTGATGGGTAAAAGGAGAGATGGAGGAGGGAAGAGTCTCTAGAAAGGGATTAGGAAGATCATAGTAGTAAAATGAGTTTTGGGATTATTCAAAAGAGGGATACAAGAGGGAAAACATTAGAAAGGGTTTTGTGGTGATCATAGTAGTAAAATGAGGTTTGGGATGAGTCAAGGAGGGAAAAGTCTAGAAAGAGTTATTTTGGATCTCATAGTAGTAGAATGAGGTTTGAGATGAGTAAGAGAGTGGAGATAGAGGATATATTGAGAGATGTATAGGGTGAGACATGGGGTAGTGCATTGGAGAGAGTCAAAGGCTTTTTTCTTGTTTTTTTTTCTTTTTTCTTTGAAAGCAGAAGTAAAGTAATAAATATATGGACATATAACTACATAGAAAGGGTATACATGCATAAGGAAGATAATATATCGAGATATAAGGTTGTTTTGTATAAACTCGGACTTTAAAGTGTTGCTGGGCTTGAAGCTAATTTTGTTCCACATTTTTACATATTACAAATGTAATGCATACATGTGTTAAGCAGACATAAAGAATATCTATATAATCTAAAAAAACATAGTTATCTTACATATTTGTACAAAGAAAAACACATATGTAGATACATATGTATAATCAATTTATAAATGTTTACATTCACAGGGATATGCTGCACATTAGTATTTGAGTATGGTGGTTATGTAGGAAAGAGCCAACTCTTGAGTAGTTCTCTGAAGATAAGATAGCTATCTGTGGATCTTATATTTGGGCGTAATGAATTCCATAGTTTGGCTGCTTGAATAGAGAAAGATATAACACCTATGGTTTTTTTTCTTGTAGGGTGGGATTTTGAGGCAAGGTGCCTATCTTGAACAGACATTCCTTTGTTGAATGCATTTGATGATTTTATTCCTGATAAAAATGTGGTCCTGTTTCATGTAATACTTTGTGGATGATACACATTCCCCCGTGTGCCCACTTCCCCTTTAAAAAAAGTGCAGGGCCCCAGGAGATTGTGTACCTGGGGCTGAAATCAGCCCAGAGAGGGCGACTGATGCTCCTCCCCAAACAAGCACCTCAGGCCCCAGAGGTGGGGGTCCCGAGGCTGGATGGGGTGCCCTTGGAAGTGCCTCCTTCCAAATAAAAATTACACTGGGAAATAGAGGTTGGGGTCCCCAGGACCAACATCTTCTTGGGATGGCAGCCATTCACGTCCCCTACCCTTTAAAAGATTGGCCCTGGGGGATGGGGTTTCTAGGGCCTAGCAAGGCCTGAGGAGGAGAGCCATATGGTCCCCCTCCCCTTTATTTAAAAATGTGGGATGGGGTCCCTGACGCCAATAATTTAAATAAATAAAAGTAGCCTGGGGGATGGGGTATCCAGGACCTTTTTCCTACACCCTCCTGCACACAGCTGAATGCCAGTATGGGGGTGAAGGTTGCAGGGCCCTGTAGCCATTACCCCAACATCCCTACGAATTGCCATAGGCAATGCTTAGTGGACATGGCATTTATGAATGGTAATTAAGTATTACTTTGCATTTGCATTACAAAAAAGTAGAAATTCACTGAAAAAAACAAAGGTTAAAGTAACCTTTCATTTGGGAGTGATAAAAGGTAGAAACATTCGGGTGTTCTCACACAACACCCATGGATTTTGATGTTTGCCCAGATTTACAAAACCTTGGGATGCACCAAAACCTTATGCCTCCCTTGGGAAACGGTTTTTCCTCTTTCCATGTGTGCTGAATTCTGCTGCACACATAGGAGGTAAAAGCCTACCAGAATTGTTTTTGTGCCAAAAGGTGTCACTTCCTGCACAAAAACAATCCAACCAACAACACAGTGCAAGGAAACCTATTTTGGCACTAAGCTGCTGAAACGGCGCCAGAGCAGAAAGAAAGAACAGGAATGAACCGTACTGGATAAATACGGCGCATTCCTGCCCTTTCACTTTCACTTAAGGCAGTGAAGCAAAGTGACTTGCTACACTGCCCTAAGCCAAAATCCCATAAATAAGGTGCTAAGTGTGTCTGCAAGTGCTCAACCCTGAGGCGGTTGGTATGGTCAATATTTAGGAACCTCTGGTCTTGACTCAAAGACCGCCTCGGGGTACCGACGGATAGAGCGGGGCCCCTTTCCCTGAGCACAGACCAGGTTGAGGTGAGGGTATCACCCAAAATGTTTGGGTATCCGGTTTCGATATCTGTATAGAGTTGACCGGTGCGGTAGGATTGTCTGTGAATTTTTTCATTTTCAGTTGATTCACTTTTTCTCACATAGTAGCAGCATTTTGAGGTCCTGATGAATGCCCCTGATACTGTGTAGATCTATATGGGCAGAAACATGTCGACCGAATACTATGGATATTGAGCATAATGACAAATTATTTATGCTAAATTGCCATATTGCCTTTTAACAGTGGCAGTCGCACTCTACTAATTAAAGCACATTGGAGTTCCACTAGCCATTTTTATTGTCACCTTTATGATTTAGTGCTGCACTTTTAGGACCCCATTCACAAACTTGAGGACTCATCACATTCTTGTTATTACTGGAGATCTGACAGCAACCCTTGTATGCCATCTCTCTTTACACGCTACCAGGTCGTTCCATCAGGACTTGGTACGTTGTATCGAGATATACAGACCCAAATGATGACAAATATACTACTCCTCGGTGATTGATGGGTTCTGTTCCAAGAAGGGTTCTCTGTTAACAAGAGATGTCGGAACGTTCCAGTATACTTTCTCTTTCTTTTTGTTGATACAGCACCAGACCCGGGTTGATTTAGTGTTTACAATATTTAGGAACACATTATGGATGAATCATCTTTTCTGCTCTGTGAAGAAGAAATCACACAAAACCAATACACTAATGAGACGTTACCTTGGAAAATATGTAAATGCAATGTTTTCACTTAATAAATGTATGTAAATTAACCCCGGGCGTAGTGTGCGTAGCAGAGCTAAGCAGAGGTTAACAGAGTTGCAAACAAACTCTGTGGAACTCCGCAACGCCACCCGGCTCCACCCCCCTATTATAACAAGTAATTAAACAGTACTAAAAAATTAATTTAAAACCACTTACCTGTACTGCGGCGTCCCCAGGCTGCCCTCCTCCTCTCCTTTGCCGTCTCGCTAATCCTTGCAAAAACTGCACATGCGCGCCTATGCGCATTTCTTGAGATAAATGCTTGGGCGCGTGCTACTAATAACTTTACTACTAGTAAACTTGCTAGTAGTGAATTTACTACTTGCAACATTACTACTAGTAAGTTTATTAGTAGTAACGTTGATAGTAGTGTCTTATCTTTATGAATACCAAAAAGTAGTAAACTTACACATAAGTTTAAGTTTACCTTAGTTAATCAGGCCCTATGAGGTAAAAAAAGAAAAAGATTGTCTATGTGTACATAACAATAACTTTGATACAGGAATGATCACACCATCTCATGCTTGAATGTTCAGAAAACCACAGGTTTGTTTTCTTGATAAGAGGGCTAAACTGATCAAAATAGTGAGGCACTTTTGTCCTGTATTGTATTATAGTACTTGTATAGTGCTTACTATTGCTCTGTGGGTGCTGAAATGCTTGCCCACATGGGTAGCACGCTATAGTGTGTGGGAGTGTGATAGAAAGAGTGTTGCATTTGCTTTGAGCCAATCTGGTAAGAGTTTCCCTCCAATCGAAAATTGCCACTATAGTGCGGTCAATGTGTTATTATGGGAGCAGCACTTAGCGGTGTCAATGATAATAACAGTGGCGTAACAAAGGCCTCCGCAGCCCCAGCAGTGTGGGAGGGCCCGAGCTCCAGGGGGCCCCCTCAGCGCAGTACTCTGGCCAAGAGCTCCCGAGTAAGTCCGGAAGGGGGCCCCTCCAAGCACTCTGCAGGTGGGCCCCCTTAAATTCCATTACGCTACTGGATAATAAAACATTTCTTTTCTTGTGTTGGTAGTTTATTGTTTTTGTTCTTGATTTGATTTCGATGCCATGATCCTTGCAGAAAGGTCAAAACATGTAACCTGCCAGAGACATGGACGTGGGTTGATGTATCTACACTGCCTTGGGCGAAGAGCTGGACAAGGAATAAAGCTGTACCAGAGATAACAACATGCTCGTTTACAGCAAAAGACATTTCAAGGTGATCAAACCTAAAGCACATTTTGCAGGGTTTGTATATTAATCAAAAATATTATCTGCTTCCCAATATTTAAAACGATTTGTAAGTCCATTTTGAGTCTGACAGCAACAAAAAAACGAAAATAATAGCCATTAACTCAGCAGATGATATTTGTAGCATTTTTACCTTCATAACTTATGAACAAGTTGACAAAAAATAGACATTGGTCATATGTGAACATGCACACCTGCTTTGTGCCTGATTCATTCTGATCAGTCATAGAATCGACCTGCTGCTGGAGCGGAGGCCATTTCCTGAAATCAATGGAGCACTGGGTAGCCTTTGTCCCTCTAGGTGTCATTAAAAACCGGCGAATCCTGCTCCTTCCCGGATGCAGGACTTCTAAATGATTGACAGCATTTGTTTCCTGTAAAGAGTCAAATAACAAGGATGGATCAGAAAGAAATAATGGAGAAGCTTCGACACATCTGCCAGTGCAAATAAGCGGCCATTTTCTCAAGGATTCTAACCCCATGCATCTGCCACTGAGACACAAGGCAACAGATTGAAAGCTGGCTTCACCATGTTCTCACTGACAACACTCACATAATTACATGATTCCAAAAATCATAGCGTGACTCATTTCCTTAGCAACACTATAGCAATATACAGCATCCAGTAGATGTGAGAACTACAACCTACAAATGATCAAATAAATTTTCGGTTTTTCGATTTTCCCATACAATCGAAGCATGTGCCTGTGTTTTATTCTCCTTTCCATGAAATGTTCGAATACCTGTCTCCCCTTGTGTACAGAATCTTTCCTGCTTCTGATTTTTGGGCAGATACATTTATATAACTCTTGCCGGTACAATTTTGCTCCACACTTGCATTACTCGATGAAAAATCACATTTGCTGATGGACCCTTGCAAAATTGATCTTTTTCACAGATCCATAGTAGAAAATATTTTTCACGCCGTGCGAGGGAGGTTTTATGCTGGCTCGTCACTGAAAATACTGCTTTCCGGTCTAGCCTGCCAATATTGCTAGTTGCCTGCGTTGGAAGATCTATTTTGAAAAATGCAATACATAGATGGGATTTTGGGACAATTCCATAAACATGACTGGATATTTTTCATGCCCAATTATTTTCTCTATTCCTGGTTCGATGTCATTCCTCCCTATTCGTGTGCTTGTCCTGCAAATGGGCACTTCCATTTCTCCTGTGTTTTGACTGGAGGCAATGTCTTCTTCCACATCAGATTTTGCATTCCAGTGTATATGAAGAATTATTTTTCCTTCCCTTTTTTCTCACTGCTTTCTTCATCTTCCTCAGATCCTCCTTTATTAGAAAAAAATCTGGTTTTGCCCTCAGCTCCTGCTTGCCCCCACACTAGTAGCAAAAGTGTTGCTTTATCGGGAGTGGTTATCTTAAGCGCGTTCTTTATCTGTTCCAAACTGGGTGACCATACGTGCACATATGCGCTTTGAGCTTCTTCAATTATTATTTTTTTCCTTTTAGAAAAATCCAATCAAAGGTGTTGTGCAGATGCTGCACACTTCCGTGGAGGCCATGTCCAGAAGTCCCTGTGTTCCTTTTGAAATTTTAATTGCTTTTATGAACATTGGCATGCGGGTCTTCTTTATTTCCTCGGCTCTTGCTCGGTTACAACGTCATATATATATTTTAATTCTCATGATATGTGCGTTTTGGCTCTAGTACTATCTTAATTATGCCTGTTGCAGTGGTAACAGAACTGCTGTATACATGTAATTTTTTATTTTCTTCTCCAAGCGTATGTCTATTCCTCCATCTTCTACCTGCAGCAGCGGCTCCACCACTAAGGCGGAGGAGCATCGCCACAAAAGAAAAATAAAATGATAAAAACATGCAGTTATTATCATTTTATTTTTACGTTACTTGCCCAGTATTGTTTGAGAGGCGGGGCGGCCAGGGCGTGGCCAGGCTGTTAGCCAGCTGGGGGGTGGGAGTGGTATGTGCACTTAAGTGCGCACGATTTGGCCAGCCGTCTTGGGCCGTCCAAACCCTCATGTGCACTTTGCATTTTCTCCATCCAGGTTGTATTACAGCCTGGGTGGCGAACATGCCCAGGCTCCTACTGCCTGTGTGAGCGCTGAACCATGGGGATAAGACCAGTCACGATGCTGCTATCGGCAGCATCGTGATTAGCTTGGAGAGACTGGGAGCATAGGTGCTTCCTGTTCTGACGGAAGAACAGAGAAGAAGTGGCAGCCAAGTAAGTGTGATTTTCCTTTGTTTTTGTTTAATCCCCCTTCTCCTGCCTGCACCCACACCAACACTGCCCCAAAGCAGCAGACCACTGCTTCTATGGTACGTCTACTGCCTCCTTTTATATGTTCATCATGGTGTCTCTTATTGTCACAGGAAAAACTACATCAACTGACCCACAACCTGCATGCCCCTGACAGGTCATCTTCATAGCTCTCAACAGCGTTTCTTGTAGGTGAGGCTGAATTTCTGGCTTCCATTTTGACTATGCTCAAGGGCAATAGCATAGGTGACAGACCTGGGTTAAGGCAGTGGCCATTCTGTTAGGCCAGTGCCATGAATGAACAAATGAATGTTTAGATAGAGTAGCAGCTACCCAAAACTATGCTGTCCTGGCACTGGGATATTTCAGCTAAGGCACAGACAGCAGGATGACCTCGAATGAAAGAGCCATGCTTTCAGCTGTTTTCTAAAGGAAACTTCTGAGGCTCCCTGACGACTTTTTTGAGGGAGAGGCTTCCAATGCATTGCAGCTTTAAGGGAGAAGGAGGGATCCCGAGTCTAGATCGCTTAAACTGCGGGACAATCAAAAGTCTGGCATTAAAAGATGTAAAAGATCTGATTGAAGAATATGGATAAATAATATGTTCGAGAAACTTTTAGCCCTTTTTGGAAAAGCATGAAAAATAAGTACAAGTGCTTTTGTGGCGAGGCAGCCAGACATGGAATGAAAAAGTTTTATTGCACGACTACTTAAAATCATTGCACTTTTTCAGATAATGCAACCAGGAAAGGTCTCTAAGGTGTGAGTCAATAGAATGTTTTTACAGTACCTTCAGGATAAGTCTAGCAAAATAATTCTACACAGTCTGCAGTCACCGGATGAGGTACTTATGGAGTCCTAAATGAAGGTCATTGTAATAAAGAATACTTCTCCACTATAATTGAAGTACAAATATGGTTTTAATATTAAGAATAATAACCATTCAGCATCAGTCAGGTCTCCAGCTCTGGAAACAGTCAAGTCAGGAACACAAACCTCTGCATTCTATGACATAGTCAGGTTCTTAATATGGTAAAGTTCCTAAGTAGATTACAAAACATCTCCTTTACATAAAAAATAATAAAATGATAATAACACGATAAATTTAACAGCAAAAGGTGACAAACAAGAAAACAAGAAAAAAAACATGAGAGAAATGTTGTGGCAGTAACGTGTCATAAGGTTCAATAAATACCAACTCTAATTAACTTAATAGAAAAGAAAATGTAAAATCAATGCAGAAGGTAATCTCTGAATTTCACAGGTAGATTCCGAGTTCTTTGAGGAGAAATCCTCAATTTTCCAGTAAGGGAATCTTCGTTAACTGAATGATCATGACTGTGTACATCAGTGGATTTCTTCAAATACTTCACCAACCTAGACATACTCCACTCGCATCCAGTATTAACTTTCACAAAATCTTTCTCAATGGCAACAATTGTGAAAGGACCAATAAAGGTAGTTCTACCTTTCAAGGTATGTTTAGGATTCTTCACTAAAATTCTGTCACCAATATTCCACTTATTATTCTTCACATGCATTCTAGAGTCATAATTGGCTTTGTATTTACTTTGATATTCGGAAATTCTTAAATGTCTTGCTTTCTCAGAAATTCCCACATCAGAGCACACGGGTAGCCAAGAAGGATCTAATTTTGAGACAGCTTTTCTACCTCTTAAAGCTTCAAGAGGAGACATATGTGTGACTGCATTAGGTATAGTACGGTGTGCCCACCACGTGTCTCTCAATACAATACTAAATGAAACTCTAGAATCAAGAGCATGTTGAGCACAATATTTGACAATCCGGTTCGTCCTCTCAGTCAAACCATTTGCCTGAGGTGTATATAATGCTGTTTTCTGATGAACAATATTGTGATCCTTGAGAAACTTACACATCTCATGGGATGCAAACTGCACTCCATTTTCGGTAATTAAAAACGTAGTTACACCCTCAGAAACAAATACATCTTTGAGGAAATCAATAACAGTTCTAGTGTTTGCAGAAGAAACACACTTCGTGACCACCCATTTTGAAGTATAATCAGCAAGCAAAATGACAAATCGCTCATAAGAGGGCAGCAATTCAAAAGGTCCCTTGATATCTAAACCTAATTTTGACCACACAACGTTAGGAACCTCGACAGGAGATAATGGCGCATGACTAAGAACATGTGACTTATCACTAGATGCACAAGATACACACTTCTTGACAACATTCTCAATCATGTGATCCATACCTGGCCACCAGTATCTTTCCCTTACTCGAGCATTAGTAAGACTCCGTCCCAGGTGACCCTCATGAGCTGTGTTGATTATTCTGTTCCCAAATCCAACTGGAGGAACCACCCTGTCACCTCTCATAAGATTTCCACAAATAAATGAGAGTTCATCTCTCACGGACCAGTATGCTTTCATTTCTTGATGTAAGGTTTTATAATCCGGCCAACCTTGATTAATCCACAATCTAAGTGATAACAGAACTTCATCTCTATTCACACCTTCTGACCATTCTTCATTTGACAAAGTTGATTCAGCAACCCAGCATACACTCTCAATCTCATTTTCGAACAGTTCCTTCTCTACAGGTAATCGAGAGAGACAATAGCGGATTTATTGCTGGACCCAGGTATGTATTATACTCAGAAAATATATTCTTGTAGACCTTCACTCCAGCGCTTGATTCTGGGTGTGATATGTTCACTGTGTCGACATGAAAAAATTTGAACTAAAGGACGATTATCTATCCTAACTAGAAAAGGAATTCCCCAAAGATAGAACTTGAAATGCTGTACAGCCCAAAGAACACTCAAGGCTTCTCTCTCAATACAAAAGTAATTAATTTCTGCATCTTTAAGATGCAAATGCAACTGCTGTTTCTTCTCCATCCACCACTTAAGAGAGCACTGCACCCAACACCTTGAGACTGGCATCAGTAGTCAACACAGTTTTCTTATTGACATCAAAATGCCCTAGTGTAGGCATCTTCCCAATTTCAGATTTGATCATATTAAAAGCTCTCTGGCAATCATCAGACCATACAAAATGTGATCCTTTTTTAAGTAATGCTCTAATAGGTTCAGTTACACATGCAAATCCTTGTACAAATTTAGAATAGAACTCAGCAAGACCTAAAAATGATCTCACTTGTTCTTTATCCTTTGGTGTTGGGGCATTCACAACACTTTTAGCAAGTTCAATTTTGGGCTTAATACCTTCACCTGAAATCACATGACCCAAATATTTAACCGTTTCCACCCCAATACGACATGTTTCCTTTTTTACTGTTAGTCCTTTTTCTCTCAGCCTTTCTAAAACTTTAGTTAATGTCTTGCCATGTTGCGCTTCACCTTTGCCATAAATCAGAATGTCGTCTTGGAAAAACATGATGTTACTTATACCCTCCAAGACCTTCTTCATGACCCTCTGGAAACATGCCGCCGCCGATGCCAACCCAAAACGTGTCACAAACGAAGTGAGGTGTCTCGAATCCTTGTGTAAGAGAATCTGATTGTATGCGGACGATAAGTCCAGCACAATAAAAACACCGGCCCCTTTAAGTATACTGAGAGACTCAGAGATGTTTGGCAGTGGTTGTCGGTCCACCCAAATCCATTCATTTAAACTTCTCAAGTCTACAGACATCCTAACGCCGGCACCACCATCCTTTGGGGCAAAAACAATGGGGGCCAACCATTCTGATGCTTCTATCTCTTCAATAACCTCCAACTTTAATAGTCTTTCAAGTTCAGTCGTAAGTGGTTCCATCATCACGTTGGGTACTTTCCTTACTTTGTGCACACAAGGCACAGCTCTTTCTTTAAGAATAATTTGGTGCTCAAACCCCTAAAGACAACCTAAATTTTCTGTAAAGACCTCAGGATTTTTTTTTAAATATTCACAATGTTGATTCTCAAACACACCACTATCGCAATCACAGTCCACCAACATAACCTGTTCTTTGGGAAATTTGGCATTAGGATTAAGCATGATACCAAGATCACGTTGGTGTCACCACCCCAACAAGTTGTCCCCTCTCTCAGCTACATAGACCTTACCCACTGTGTTTATATTTTTAAATTGAAAGCGAGCCTCGACATATCCAAGAACTTTAATTTGTGCCCCCCCATAACTGACTGGACTTATATCAGGAGGAGAAAGCACAACACTGTCCAAACCCACCACCCCATCCCATTGCTTGTTGCCACTCATGGTAAACGGGGAACCAGAATCAGCTAGGACTACAAAGTCAAAATAATTTACCAAAATGTTACATTCAGGCATAAATAATTTACAAGCATCAACTTGACCATTGTCACTATTACCACTAAAAATCACAGTACGTCCAACTTTAGTATTTTTCTCCGGATTACGAGTTGACATACAAACTCGAGCATAATGCCCTTTGACGCCACACTTCATGCAAATTGATTCTCTAGCATAACAATGTGGATAATGTGAAAAGTGGGAAAAACTTCCACACCTAAAACACTTAGGTTTATGAGAATCTTTTGAGCCCTTCTCATTGCCATTGCTACTAAAAGAGGCGGAATTCGGACGGATTTCACGATCTGTTTTAATTGGTAGACCCTTGGAAAAATTACGCATGCGTGATTCTCTATCTGAGATTTTGAATTTTTCAATAGGAGAAATTTTAGCCACACTATCAGAACTTTCCAAATTGTCAGTTTCAGTCAGAGCATGAATGTCACTATGTCCCTCCTTCTCATCCTCATGATTCTTTCTCATCTCCTTCACCCAAGAAGAGGTATTTTCCATACCCTCTACAATTGCAACAGCTTCAATTAACGTAGGGTTTTTAGACAGAAGTTTTTCTTGCACACGAGTACTATTTGTTCACCGTACCAATTGATCTCTGACTAAAGAGTCAGAAAGATCACCAAATTTGCATGTACGCGCTAAAGTTTTAAGAGAAGCAACATAACTCTTAACCCGTTCATTGGGACCTTGAACTCTAGTAAAGAACTTATGCCTCTCCAAAACCACGTTAGTGCGAGGCCCAAAATATTTCTCCAACATTGTCATGGACATTTCATACAGGTCAGTTGATTCACCCTCTCCATTGCCAATAGGAATGAGATCCATGCTATCATAAATATTCAGTCCCTCAACGCCTAAATTATGTAAAAGAATGGCTTGCTCTCTGAATGTTGAGAATGTTTCTCCCCCAATAGCTACAATGTTGGAATCATATACATTTCTCCACCTTTTCCAGGGAAGAATTGGTTCACCTTTTTCTGAAAGGAAAGCTGGAGGTTGCGACATACTTGTTGATGTAGCCATTTGAAGTTACCCAAGATACAAATACAATGTCAGTCTGAAATACAATACCAAGAGTTTACAATAGAATGACTGGTTATGTATGGTCTCTATAAAGTAAGCATATGACTAAACTGTAAATTATGTTGAGAAAAAGAAAACAAGTCAAAATAAATAAAGTAGTCACCGTAGTCGAAAGATATAAGATCGTTGTCTTGAAATGTTGCTTGTAGTTTACTCTTATTGGTAATGAAATATTTCCATGTCGGAGGCGTGTTCCTTTAAGAAGTCTCTGCGGTGAGATCTGAAGAATCCACGTTGCAGGAGTCAGCTCCGAGCAATATCCTCCTGCTCGTGAAAGTGAACTCCTGATTGGCTTCACCAAGCGTTACTTCACACAAAAAAAATGGCCGTCATGCAAGGTGACATAACCTGACCCCGCGTGATGACGTCCTGTTGTGTGCGTGCTTCTCTGCGGTGTCAGCTGGAACTGAGTGCGAGCCGCGCTCAAGATAAGAACTGAAAAATGCAGCCGATGGCAGTTGACAACGGTCTCCAAACCAGTTTGTTTCCAAGCCAGTTTTGTTGAACAAAGGTAATCTTACCTTGTAAATCTTCTTTTTATCTTTCCCTCCTTATTTCAGTGAAACTTTGAATACACCAATGACCGCCCGAAACTTTGAATGCACCAATGTCCGCCCGTTCCAGCTGTGATAATGATTATCCACAACACATTATCAAGGTAACGGGCGACAATAACTCCAGCGCGGTGATCAATGTCTTCAGTAGAAAGATGATAGACAGGTCCAGAATCTGTAGATGCAGGGAATCGTGTGGCATACAATTCCTCTTTAATGTTCCATGGGTTAAAGCAGTCCATAAAAATAGTAGGAAAAAGGGGAATTGATGCTGAAGATGCCTGTCCCCAATCAGGCAAGGTCCCTCGTCGCCAGCGTAATAAAGAAGTCTTCTCCATGATAATTGAAGTACAAATACGGTTTTAATATTAAGAATAATAACCATTCAGCATCAACCGTGCACTCAGGTCTCCAGCTCTGGAAACAGTCAAGTCAGGAACACAAGCCTCTACATTCTATGACATAGTCAGTTTCTTAACATGGTAAAGTTCCTAAGTAGAATACAACAGTCATTCCATAGTCTAATATGATCAATCAAGGCTTAGCTCACAGATTTGCTAGTGGCAGAAGGCAAAATGTCCAGTATTTTCCTTAAGGCCTTCAGCAAAGGGAAGGATGTGGCGGCAACAGATGTGATCTGTGGGGTAAATGACATGTTACAATACAATGTGATGCCCACATTTCTGTTACTTGTAGCTGAGGTGAGGGTAGAAACTAGTTTGTTAGGCCATGAGGAAGACTTAAGAACAGAATGAGCTAAATATGAACATTTCAGTCTTTCCTCCATTGTCCACTTGAGACAGCTTTGTGGCATCCTGGATGCCGCCGCTGTTGATGTATGTCTTGAATTTATCTGAGGACAGGCTGCCATTTTCTTTTGAGGTGAGAATCAGCTTTGTGATATCAGTTTATTTTAGGCCAAAAGTTAGAAACAACTTTGCAAATGGCTTGATACACATGTTGAATAGAGTGGGGCTCAGAAAAGAACCTTGAAGGGGGACTGTAATTTAGTTGTCTGGCCAGTGATGTAAATGAATCAAGAGTGACTTGCTGGTAGTGAGTGGTCTGAGAGAAAATATGCCATGCATTTAGGGGAACAGCCTTTGATTCTAAGTTGAAGAGGACCAGCAGCACCAATGCCACTGCGATTCTGCAGTCCATTGTTATCTGAATGTGTTTCAAAACACCTAATAGGGCAGATTTGATACTGTATTTAAAACAAAATCTTGACTGGAAGTCAACCAATGAAGAATTAGTTTCCAGGTTAAATCTGCTGGGTGATCAATGTTTCCAATATATTAGTACCAAGAGGTAAGAGAGAGATGATGGGTCAGAACCTGGTTCTTGAGCAACTGTTTAACATATGCTAATTTACAAATATCAGGTACTGAGGTAAAATTAAGAAAAAGTGTTAAGAGCTTGCAGAGTTTAAGCGTAATAATATAATTGCCTAATTTCAAGATTATAGGGGGACATGAGTTGAATGAAAACACATAATTTGTATTGGCCGAGGCTATTTTTGTTTATTCTATTGTTATTAGATTAAAATTGTAAAAGCAGTGAGATTGAAAAGCCAGGGCTTCAGATTATAAAATAGAAGGGACATCTGAAGGAGTTTGTATCAGAAGATTATCATAACTAGTAGCCATTTCGTTGTGCAAGGCCAGGGAGAGACTATTGCATAGATCATATGAACGAAAGATGACTAGTTGGTAGGCTAGGGGGCGGGGAACAGAAGGTCTAATGGTGACAATTTTCTTGGGTGGGTTCAGCCCTTTTTAATGAACTTCTGGTCGCAGCTTTATTTAACATTTTGGAAATAAGTCAAAGCAGTTCCTCCATTTATGCTCCTGGGTTCTATAATATCCTTTCACACTTCTGAGCTTGTCACAGTGCCATGGGAAATTTGGATTGGTGTGGGCAAGTTTACTGGATTTGAGTGGAGAAAATGGAGTCAACAGCAGATGTTGTCACATATTTCAAGCAGATGCATCCTAAGTAAGATTGTTAGTTAAAGGGGTGTAACTTGGATTCTGACAAAGATTGCCGCATATGCGGCCGGGCTCCCATTTGCCACGGGCCGCCAGAGCAGTTTTTGTTTTTGGCATCCACCGATGGCCATCTGCCTGCATCCTGCAGTGCCCCAGTCTCCCATGCACATAGGCACCTGACAGCATCCTCCCTCCTGCTGTGTAGCGGGCTCGGCAGGGTGGAGCAGCTGTGGTGATCGTACATGGGGTGAAGGTGCACGAGCGGCCTTCCTCGCACAGCGTGTAGGCACGGCCCCACCACTGACTTCCCAGCACCTTGGAGCAAGCATACCACCTGCAGGGGATGCCTGCCCCGTCTACCTGGGTGCTGGCCCTCCATTATTCTTAACAACCTCCACTGCTGCAGCAACCTCTTCCAGGCACTCGAGGGGGTTGGTGTGCTCTGCTGGCCATGTGGAATACTCATGAAGGCCCAGCACAGGTGTTGTGTTGCCCACACATCAGCCTGCACGACCGCCATTTTGTGTTCGGGTGTCTCTGACCCTGGAGGCCCTGCTTCTGGTGGCCTTCCTTTGACCCTGGGTCAAACCGCATCTCCACCTGGATCCAGTGCCCTGCCATCAGCAGGCTGAAACATCCCGGCAAGAACCTTCTGCCCTCTACATCTTGAGACCTCCACCCCCTGCAATCTGAGGAGCCCACCAAATGTAACCGTGGCTCTGTGACCACTGGGGTGGAGAAAACATGGTGGGATTTGTGGCCCGGAGACCATTTAAGATGTGCTGGCAGAAGAAGGGACAGCCCAGTAGCTAACACTCTGTGGAGGGTTCCCTGTGTGGCCTACTGGGGCTGGTCGCCTGCCCCCTCCCTGTTTTGGACAGCCCGATTTCAGTATCTTCTGCCTGCTGCCCTTGGCCTGGTTGAATTGTGCTCAACATGTTTTGCTGCTGGGAGGTTTTTAAGTTTGTTGCCGAGGCCTGGCACCTGTTTCTGCCCCCTCCTGTGACCCACGGATGCGGCATCGCCTGAGAAGCGCTTCTCTCCAGTCTCTTCTGGACTCTGCATCCTCTCTATGCTGAGTAGCCCCGCTGGACCTTGCTTTGTGCCTGGCTGGCCCGCAGAGGGCCCCTGCTCTCCCTTGTACACTTGCACCTGGTCTGATGCGGGGTTGCAGACAAGGGGCCCCTAAAATCCCCTCCCATGTGTGCCCATGGCCTCAGGAGGGTGTCCCAACAGTTCCTTTTTACTGAGGCCGTGGGCCAACAGAAGACCCGGAAGCCTGCTCCGCCGATGCACTAGGACACCCCGATGGATTGCATCTTGCAGGAAATCGTTCCAGTCTGCCACATGCTGGAACTCATGGATACCAAGATCACAGACTTCAATTCAGACACAAAATCGATCAGGTTGAAAATAAGGGTATTCCAATATTGTCGGGAAGGAGTGGAGAACCATATTGCCTCACTGGAGTCAGGTATGATGATTGCTGAGGACTGGGAGTCTGAGCTCTCTTACCTCCACCATAAGGTCAGCGACCTCAAGGACAGAGGCTGGAGGGATAACATCTGTTTTTCAGCTTTCCAGACAGGGGTGTAGCAGAATTATGTCGGGTGCTTCCTATGAAACGTGCTTCCACACCTCATGGGCCTGCACTTCACCCACCCTTCAGATACAGCAGGCCCATCATATCTGCCATCCCCTCTACTCTGGCAGGACTCATCCGCTCTTATCGTGCTTCCTCCAGCATTCTTAGACCGGGCAAATTCTGACCAAGTCCCCTAAGCTCAGCTCCTGTGACTTTGAAGGCCATGAGATCAGCATGGTGAGGGATTTCTCTTGGGAGAGCAGCAATAAGAGTTGTACTTTTATAGCCCGGCATTGGGTTCTGTTCAAGTGGAACATTAAATTTGGCTTGTTTGAACCAGGTTGCATGTGGATCACTGTGGATGGCAAATTTGGAGACTTCCTGGACCCCAAAGTCCTTTGAGTTTTCCTGGACTCTTAGTAGGATTCTGAAATGGACACTACACCTCCCGTGGTTGTGGGTGGAGATGTCCCCATACTCCCACCCTCTAAACAGTCCCGGTGGCTGTGCCGACAATATGACAGGAATCTTTCTTTTCACTCCTAAAGCGGTAAGAACAAAGCCATCATGGTGGTTCGGGAACTCATTCAGGATGCTGCCAGCGGCAAATCCAGCTCCCTACTGAAGCCACCTGGGGCCCCTGCCCCAGCAGCCGAGGAGCCCCAGATGACACCTCTCCATCCTGTTACACAGACTGGCTGAATATATCCTATTGTTTTTTGAAGTTTGGATTCTTTAGGATTATGGTTATGGTTACGGACATTTTCTCTGCCCTTCCCTCTGATTATTGAATTCTACATATAGACCATCCTGACAGACAGGGTGGATGCATGGCGATCATCTTTAAAAATAGATTTATATGTAACATTGATAAACTTACTACTCCGTATTGTGAGGTACTTCTTTTCTCTCTTTGTCAATGAAGTTTACTGCACTTATTTATGGTCCACAAGGCATTTCTAGTAATTAGTGCACAAATATTTTTGAATGACTCTCTCCTGTAAACCTCAAATATGCAAATTGCACTATTTTGTGAGATCTATCATTTATTTAGATGATAAATCCTGTAGTACCACTACTACCTTGCTTGACAACTTTGGGGCCTTGGGCATCCAGCTGATTAACAATTCCCCAACCCAAAAAGCCGGACATTCACTGGATCTGGTTTTTACCAGTTCTCCTTTACCAATGATATGGTTCGACCATTTTTTGGTCTTAATAGATTCAAGTTCCAAAGATCTGTAAGAACCATCCAGTCTCCTCTAGTGGGAGCTGGACTAAATTGTATGTTCCCTTGTGGAATGCTGTACTAGAAGCTAATCCCCCTCTGCTGTTCAATTCAGTGGTGTTAGGTACTCTCACAATGGTTGTATGTTGGAACAATGAGTTCCTCAACTCCCTAAACTATGCGGTCTGTCTCAACGATTGTTTTTACCACGCATTCTTTTACCAAAAATGTTTGTGATAAATGACTGCATGGTAAACCACCCCCTGAAATCTATTCCGAAACCTTCCTACTCCCTAAAATCTAGCCCCTCGCCTCCCACGCTCTAAAAACTTACACAAACCCTCAACCTCCTAATAACTAACTCTAACCCCTCCCACTCCCTAAAAACAATCAGTAACCCCCACCCCGTGAAAAAGAATATGAACCGCCCCCACTCCCTTAAAACTAACTCAAACCCTTCCCACCCTCTAAAATCTAACACAAATCCCCCCACCCCCTAAAAACGATCATGACCTCCCACAATCCCTAAAAACGAATGCAAACCCCCTACACCCTAAAAGGGATCACAAATCCCCGGGGAACAACCTTTACAACACAACTTTTACAACGCACTACACTTACAACGCATTTTTTACAACGCAAAATCCTTTACAACGCATACCATTACAACGCATTATATTACACTACACTATCCAACACTTACCCTACTGTTGCACCCCCTGGAGTTAGAATAGTAATTTTTACCCCTATACTATCCAACACTTACCCTACTGTTGCACCCCCTGGAGTTAGACTAGTAATTTTTACCCCTATACTATCCAACACTTACCCTACTGTTGCACCCCCTGGAGTTAGAATAGTAATTTTTACCCCTATACTATCCAACACTTACCCTACTGTTGCACCCCCTGGAGTTAGAATAGTAATATTTACCCCTATACTATCCAACACTTACCCTACTGTTGCACCCCCTGGAGTTAGAATAGTAATTTTTACCCCTATACTATCCAACACTTACCCTACTGTTGCACCCCCTGGAGTTAGAATAGTAATTTTTACCCCTATACTATCCAACACTTACCCTACTGTTGCACCCCCTGGAGTTAGAATAGTAATTTTTACCCCTATACTATCCAACACTTACCCTACTGTTGCACCCCCTGGAGTTAGAATAGTAATTTTTACCCCTATACTATCCAACACTTACCCTACTGTTGCACCCCCTGGAGTTAGAATAGTAATTTTTACCCCTATACTTTCCAACACTTACCCTACTGTTGCACCCCCTGGAGTTAGAATAGAAATTGTTACCCCTATACTATCCAACACTTACCCTACTGTTGCACCCCTGGAGTTAGAATAGTAATTTTTACCCCTATACTATCCAACACTTACCCTACTGTTGCACCCCCTGGAGTTAGAATAGTAATTTTTACCCCTATACTATCCAACACTTTCCCTACTGTTGCACCCCCTGGAGTTAGAATAGTAATTTTTACCCCTATACTATCCAACACTTACCCTACTGTTGCACCCCCTGGAGTAAGAAAAGTAATTTTTACCCCTATACTATCTAATACTTACCTTAAATGCAATTTAATATTATGCGTTGTAATGGTATGCGTTGTAAAGGTAGTATGCGTTGTAATGGAATGCGTTGTAAAGGTAGTTTTTAAAAATGCGTTGTAGTGTCATGCGTTGTAATGGAAGGCGTTGTAATGGATTTTGCGTTGTAAAAAATGTGTTGTAAAAGTGTGCGTTGTAACGACATACATCCAAATCCCCCACCCCTTAAAATCTATCCAGAACCTCTCCCATCCCCTAAAAAACTAACACCCAACCCCCTCTCCCCACCCCAAACCCCTCTTACCTCTCCTATTCCTTGAACACTCCATGGGACTGCCCATCCCAAACACTAGACCGTCTTAGCCAGAACCACTCACATGAGTGGTTCAGGCTAAGTTGCTGTTTGTGCAAGACGTTGTTTGGCTTGCGTGACTCCGGAACTTGTTGTTAAGGAGTCGTTGTTAAGGATGTTCCCCGTCACAATAGATATCTGGGTCAGGTCCGCATTAAACACTGTAATCTCTATTTCTGACAAAAAACACAATAGATTTATTCCTCCACCTCCGTGGTACAATCATTTATTGTATGAAAAAATGAAGTTATGTAAACATCTGATGAGGATGTGGTGCAAAACATACAGTAAAGAAGATAAGGAAGTTTATAAAATGACTCTAAAATCTAATCAAAAATCCTGTCATGAGGCTAGGGCCTCGCTTTATACGAGCAAAATTGCTGCAACATTAAAACTGCCCTAAAAATCTTTTTAATGTTGTTAAAGCCCTCTCTGACCCATCCTATTGCATACGTAACTCCCCTTTCACAACTTCAATGTGATGAAATAGTGCACTTTAAAAAAAAGTGGAAGATATTCAGGCGGCTTCCCCTACCTCAGGTGAAGCTTGCAGTAAAACAGTCCCATCTAAAATGGAAAGCATGATGGATAGGTTTCAGCTTGTAGATGTGCCTGCTTTTATGACCATTCTTGAATCCATTAAATTAGGATCCCCATTGGACCCTTGCTCCCCATTAGCTCTTGGTAAACTCTTGTATTATGTTTTGGAGAAGCTTACCCACTTACTAAGAGTACTGTTCCAAAAACCTGAGAGACCGCTTAAGTCACCCCCTTACTGAAAACATCCAATTTGAATCCTCTTACTTGGTCTAATTATAGACCTATATCTTTTTTACCCATTTTTGCCAAGGTGTTGGAGAAATGTGAACTAACATGTCACAGTATACACAGAACTTAATGGTTTACTCCACCCTTTGTATTCTGGCTTTCATGTAGGTGATAGCACTGAATCAGCTCTTTTCAGTATCACTGACTTCCTGAGACATCAACTGGATAATGTTGGAGCTGCTGCACTGATTCTATTAGATCTCAGTGCAGCATTTGACACAATAAATCACAAAACACTTCTACAAAGAATAGAGGGTTTGGGAATACAATATGCAGCCTAAGTTTAGCTTAGATCTTTCCTGTATGATCGTACCTTCCGGGTCCATTTTAAACAACACAGGTCAACATCTTACCCGGTAGTCGCAGGTGTGCCCCAGGGCTCTATTTTGAGCCCATTGTTTTTTAAACTATATGTTAGACCATTGGCAGAACTAGTGGAGAATTGTGGACTTCCCTTTTCTTCTTATGCAGAGGAAATGCAAATCGTTGTATCTCTGTCAGATAAAGAGAATCACAGTGTGAAGGCCCTTAATTCCTGCCTTACCCTAGTTTCATCATGGATGTGCACTAACTTCCTGAAATTAAATGGTTATAAGACTGAGAATCTGCTGGTGAGCAATTCATCTACCCCCTGGGATTACCACCTGTGGCCTTCAACCATGGGCAGTCCCCACAGACAATTGCTGGTCATGAAGAACCTGAGAGTGTGGCTTGAAGACAAACTTGCTTTGAGTCATCAAACTAACAAGGTGGCCTGGCTCCCAACCTCTGCCCAGAGAACAGTGGTCCAGGCTTTGGGTATTGCCAGACTGAATTATGGGAATGTATTATATCTGGGAGGCAGCAAAAACATTACTCAAACACATCCAGATCATTCAAAATGCTGCTGCATGGCTTGTGCTCTACTCTCCTAAATTCACCTCTTTAGCCAGTATCTTATGGGCCTTACATTGGCTAACTATTGAGCACTGTGTACATTTTAAGGCATTGTGCTATATGCACAAATGCCTTTCCAACACCGGACTTGTTTATCTTAGATACTTGGTATCTCTATATTCCCCCGCATGCTCATTGTGCTCTACTCATAGGAGACTGGCTGTAATTCCTAAAACTAGGAAATGCCGCCAAGGAGGTTGAGCATTATTTTTCCTTGGACCTATAATCTGGAATGATCTACGTCCAACACTGCAGGAATTTCATTCACTTTCTTGGTTTCACAAATCTTTAAAGACCTGACTGTTTCAATTTTCGGGATCTTCCTAACTCTGCATTCTCTCTTGATAGCACTCTGATCTGATCTATTTTCCGTAATTGAGCCTAGCACTGGGAAAGCTTTTCAAGGTAGCCATTATACATAATAATAATATGTCAGTACATATGTGCATCATTGTTCACCTACCCTGATTATTGCTGGATACCAGCTATGTACTGTTGCAATGGGGTGTTTTGATGTGGTGCAAGAGGGTTCAATGACAATGATAATGATGACGATGTTTGGTGGTGCAGTTTTATGATGTTCTTTGCTATTCCCTGCCTGGCTTATTTGTCTTTGTACCATTTTGCGGGGTTTGTTTTGGGGTCCTACCTGCCGCATGGCCCCCCACTTGGCTGTGTGCCTGTTTTGCCCACTCTACTGTTCCTCCACCACCGCTCTTCTTCCTTTTTCCGCTGGTCATGGCCTGCAGGGTGTTTCCATCTACCCGTGTTTTTGCACTTCTTATATCCACCCCAGACATAGCACTCATTGTGTTCTTGTGTGTGGACCCAGTCGGGCATTCGAGACCCAGTGGACATGTAGGTTCTCAACTCCCCCAGCTTTAGGTACCCCTCCCTGATCCTCCCTCTTTTACTTTCTTTTCCTGTTAGGAGACTCTGCACTCCCCTTTCCCCTTCCTGACCACCTCTCCTTCTTCTGTCCTCACCCTCCTGATGCACCCAGTTACCCTCCCACTGGGCTGGTTAACTTATTTTCCATTATCCTGCAGCTCCCCTGATGGTCCTGTCCTGCAATATCCATGGCTTCACTAATTATGTCAAGTGGAGACGGTCCTGGTATATCTGAACACACAGCGGGCTGATATGCCTTGTTGCAGGAGACTCATTTCAGTGGCCCTGACTCTGATAAACTCAAGCGTGATTGGGTCAGCAGGGTTATTCACAGCAGCTGCGTACTGCAACTGCCCCCCCAGACATGTCCGCCTACCGGGCAAAAGCAGTGTAGCTATCCTGCTGCACTACTCTCTTACTTGCACGGTTTTAAAGACCTGGACAGACCCAAGGTATGTTTTTGCCCACCTCAGGATCTTTGACAGAGTTGTTTTTTTGGGTTTGATATAGGCCACTGTAGGGGCCAATGTGACTTTCCTATTCTGCCTCAACCATGTCCTTGCCGAAATTGGATATCAAACCTGTACTGTTGGGCGGCAACTAGAACTTGGCTGTGAATGCTCTCCTTGACCACACAGGCCCAGTTGATGGGGGCGGGTAACACGGACATGGCTATCTAACATGACTTCTGGAAAGACAATGGTCTACTCAACATTTGGTGTCTTCTGCACCTGACCGGTAAGTCCTACACCTTCCAGCCCACAGCCCATGGCATCCAGTCCAGGCTACATTTCTTCCTGGTCTCGCACTCCTTCACCCCACTGGTGTCGAACACCGGTATCCTGGTGGACTCTCTCCCTGATCATTTCCCGGTCGGACTTCAGCTGGATTGCTGTCTGACCTGGCTGATCCAGAAGCCATGTTGGATCAACACTTCTTACTATGGGCAGCCAGAGCTGAAGCAGCACCTCCACTCTCATGTCCATAGTACCTCAATGAAAATAAAGGCTTGGTGGAATCTGCACGGATGTTCTGGGTGGCAGCATAGACCACGATTAAAGGGCGGCTCATTTGTGATTCTGCTCTCCAAAATAAGCAGAGAATGGCACAACAGACTGCCTTGAAGGCAAGCATTTGGGGTCTGCATGGCTGTACACTGCCCATCATCTTGACTCCACTCGCTGACAGCTGGAGAAGGCACGAATAGAGCTGAATGATCTTTTAACTTACAGCGTGGAACACACGCTCCACAAACTCTGCTACAGTCACTGTGAACAGGGCGAGAAGGCTTGTAGATTGCTTGCGATGCAGCTTCAACAGCGGGAAACGGTAAATTACATCCCGGAAGACAGGGATCAGACATGCCGCCTCATCGCACACCCCCAGGGGATAGCAAATACTTTTGTGGAGTACTATGGTCACCTTTATAGTACAGAGGTTCCCACCTATGAGCAGCACATTGTGCAATTCTGTGGGGCGGTCGCTATTCCGCAGCTGAACAACAAGAGCCTGGGCCTCCTCTCTGGGGTGATTTCTCTAGAGGGAATTTCACAGGTGATATCTGCTGCCCCATACTGCCAACTCCCAGGGAGGATGACTTCCTGTCAAAAATCTGTAGCTGGATCTCCACTGAAGTCTTGGTATCTCTTGAGGTGGCTTACAAGTTACAAGGAGGCGGGGGAGCACGACAGTCTAGGGCCAACCTGTAATAAAGCCCTCATAATGGTGCTGCACAAGTCGGGCAAGGACCCGTTGCCTGTGATAGCTACCACCCCAGTTCACATCTTAGCGGTGAAATTAAGATCCTGGCTGGTGTTCTGGTTGCCCAGCTCAAGAATGTTCTTGCCCCATTGATCCATCATACGCAGGCTGGCTTTGTACCAGGTTGAACCTCCCGCAACTATTTTAGGACACAGGTGCGTGTCCTCTGGCTGGCTAAAGATCTGCTGGGTGAGACGCTGGCTCTGTCTTTGGACCCTGAGAAAGTATTTGATCACATCAAATGATGATCATTTTGCAGCTCTGAGGGTGAATACAGGCTGCCAAGATGCTCACCCTCCCACAGTTCATGTACATGTTCATGTATAAGGGATTCATATCGGGTGTAGCCAGGCCACAGCTGGTGATCCTTAAGCTGGTGGCCAACAGAAAGTGCGGGGGTCTGGGCTTGCCTTCAGTGGAACACTACTGCCTGGCACTCCACCTATCAAAATTGGTGGTCTTGCAGCAGGTGGGTTCCCGACCATCCACTTTGGGACCTGATTGTAGGAAACAGAGTAGCACTTCCAGTTTTCTTGTGCTAGGTATTCTATCTTATGCAAAAAATGGATAATTGCTCTGTGTGAGTTTGAGGGTGTTTCCTTTAACAAAGGACAAAAGGGGAAGATCTCTAAACCACACTCCATTTTGCCCCATTTCATAGTAAAGGATCTTACAGGCAGGGTGCCAATTCTGTACTGGATGTACAGGCCGTTAGCCCCAGAGGGATAGATCTTGTCCAAATAGATGTCAAATCTAGGCAAACATTTTTGGAGCAGGAATTGCCCTGTTGGGAACCCATCCTTGTGCTCAACCCTTGTTCTCGTCAATGCCCGTTCCCAATAGGTTTGATTTAAAAACTGCTTAGCACCTTTGGTAACCTCATCAGGAGTGTTCCAAAAACTATCCAGATTAAGCTGTTTTAACTCTTTTAACATAATTCTGCCATGGGGTACGGGCAAGTTTGTCTCAGTTAATCAGGTCGCTAAGTGCCTCTCTGGAAATAGCTAACTCCAGGTTAGACCATACCCTCCTCCAATATAATAATGGTTTTAAGAGAGATACGAAATGGATAGGATTAAGAGCTAGATCAAATCTCAGCACAACCAATGGGGTGCTTTGCGGCAAATTGAGAAGATCTCTGATAGATTTTCTTTCCTCAATAGATAGTAGAGATGCATCAGTATAGCCCCAAATCTCTGCCCCATAAAGGGCAGCAAACACTGTAGTGGTTTGGTAGATTTTTAGTGCCCTTGACACAGCTCTTCAAGCGGTGGACTTGTGTTTCCTTCTGGTTATGAGTGCACCCTGGTTTAACATGGCCTTGCTCTTGTCTATTTGCACCCCCCATTTTGTAGAGTCTGACATCCTTATGCCCAGATAGTCAAAATAAAAGGTCTGCTCTATCAAGGAGCCATCAATTCTCATTTTTCCTCTAAAAGACCTATGAAGATTAATCCCAATACATTTTGACTTGTCAGGGTTTATTTCTTAGCCTCTGTTTTTGCAGAAGGCTGCAAACAAATCCAATTTCTTCTGAAGTCCCTTTGGGGTTCTGGGAATAAGTAAGGTGTCATCGTCAACATTAGGATTGGGCTAAGATACCAGCAAGTTTTGGTGTGTCATGCCACATTAATATACATACTAAATAAGGTTGGGCCAAGTACAGAGCCTTGTTTGACTCCCTTCTGATAGGGATTTTGTCTATAAGGTCACCAATGTTATTCCACCTCACTTGTGCATAAGTACGAGGAGGCAATACTCTGAAAATCCAGAGGAGATCCTCTGGTAGCCCGCAGTTTCCCAGCAGACTCCATAGCCTGTCACTATGGACCAAATCCAAAGCTGACCGGAGGTCGATAAAAGCAACCTATAGGTGTTCTTTCCTTAGACTGCTATGTTTCCAAGTCAATACTTTGAAACAATGGGCCTGGTCAATAGTGCTTATTTTATTCCTGAACCTTGCCTGGGCATCTTCAAGTATTTGCTTGTCAGCCAGCCCGATGTGCAACCTAGTTAATATCTTTCTACAGAATTCTTTTGGGCTGTTATCCAATAAGCTATTAGGCCTATAGTTTTATGGTTGGTCCCTACCTCTCGTTTTACGAATTGGTATATTAGTGGCACCCTGCCAGGAAGGTGGAATTTTACTACCCTTCATAAAAGCATTACTAAAGTGATTGAGATAAGGAACCCAGTCCTCTGGTTAAGATGGAAAAAGATCTCCTGGAACACCATCCAGCGCCAACTGTGTAGACTTATATTTTTTCCTGGCCATAGATATCTCCGGTTTGCTACCTTTTTAAAATATTTCTATAAAGGCATTCTTTTCCTGTTTACAATCCTTACCAAACCAGCTAAGCCATTTCATTCTAATACTTCCCTTTTTTCTAGCTTTAAGGAAAAGGGGCTTTATTTAATCCATAAATTGGCAGTGAGCATGGAGGGACACAATCAAACTGACAATAAGTACTAACAGGCAAATCATAGGCTGAGAAGGTATAAATATGGGTTTCATAAATTTGCCTCTGGAACACCAAATTAGATGAAACTTCCGCCGATTTTATGTTACGCCTGTCATTGACTGTCTTGATTGAGCTGGATAAAGATATAGGCACCAGGTTGGCACTCATGAATTTAGCTGTGTCAAACCTAGCACAAAAAACCTGATAATCACTATCCAGCCTCCGGATGATGACCATGTCCACCAGCGTTGGCCAGAGTGCCTGATCAAGCAAATTTTAATAAATATGGCTAGTTGAAACACCTCTATTCAATGTTAGACGTGGGGGGAGTTCAGAACTGGTTTAACCATTGACAATTCTCAGGCCAAATTCAGAAAACAGATCTTCGAGTTTGTTTTGATGCTACTTGATCCCCAACTCCCTCTGAAGATGTTAAATTCACAGGCCCTGTAAACCTTACCATATTTACCCCATCCAGGGAAAGTCTAGTATTGCAATCCCCTGCAATTATTTTTAAGACACTTTGGTTGGATTGAGTCAGCTTATCTTGAAGCTGGTCTACTATTGGGGAGACTGATTTAGGCGGGACTGATCTAACGTATATGTTTACAATAGGAAAGTGTCTCACTCCCTGCAGTATGTTTACTGATACCTTCAGGCATAAGAGATCCTTACTGTTGAAATATGCTAATTTGGTTGTTGAGAAGAGATCCAACCTGAGTCAAATTAGCAAACCTCCTGAAGCTCTACCAGACAAAGATGGAACCGCATTAACGAAGTTGATAAGGAACCCACTTCTATACACTGGGCCCACTACCCAGGTCTCCTTTAGGAGAACAATATGGTCTTGATCTATAAATGCTCCCAAATCAAGGTCAGAGATTTTAGCTCTAATACCAGCTATAGCCCAAAACAAAAGACTAAAAGATACATCCCCATTCTCGTTGTCCCCTCCACTGGGCCTATTGAAAGAAGACACTCAGGCACTTCATCAAGGGCACCCTTAAAATGACCTTTCCCATGGTTAAGTTTAATTATGTACTTTGTCTTTGACATTCTCTGTAAAAGGCACCCTTGGCATGGTTGATACGTAAAGATGTAAGTCAAAAACTCCTCCTTAATAAAAGTAGTCTGAGTACTTGGATAAGTACATATTTTTATTTTGTTTATTCAAGAAGGTTCTGTTTCTTCCTGTATTTTTTATGTATTTTATTATTTCTTTCTTCACGTTTATAGCAGAACAAACAGCTTTAATGTTTCTTTCTTCGCGCTTAACAAAAAAGTGAACAGCCGACACGTGTTTCACCCAGCGGCTCAAAGTTGGGCCAGGGCTTTATCAAGGCTTGCTATTCGAAAAGTTCTACACAGTATTTTGATTTAACATTTCATTTTGCATATTTGCTTCCAAACCAAACAGAGCAGTAATTTTTAGTCTATTCGCGAAGATCAAGGTCCCGGGGCAATTCCAAACACGATTCTCCAACTCGTGGCATGGTTGACGTCTTTCAATCTGGGAGAGATGGGATGTCTCCACTGTAAGAGCCGAAGGCTGGGGGCACTCAGGTCTTTTCCTGGGTGGGGGAATGAGGACGCTGATTGACTAGCTGGGGTGTTATACTTGAGTTGTATTAGTGAGTTGGTCTGTGGCCTATACCTTAGCTCCAATGATATTAGCTCATCTGCTAGAGAGCTAGACTTAAGTTTGAGTCCTATGCTGTCAAGTGTACTCTGCCCAGAGCTGATCGGTGTGGCCTGAAGGATGTCTTCCCTAATTATTGATCTACAGCTCCTCACATGTCTCAGCAATGGGTAATTTTGTAGATTCTTGAATCTAAGGATCCATAAGCAGCTCTCAGGAGTTTGGGCACATTTAGCAGATAAATATGAAAGGGCTTAAAGGCAGTGGAAAGAGAGACAGTTGGGATTCTATGAGTTGAAAGACTGTGAAATATTGGGTATGTATCAGAGTAAGGTTTTATCGAATGAGCCATTCCAATAGGACCAATGGCCTTCACCATTTGAAACCCTTGTCACCCTATTAATGCCTGGTGAAGTTTGTGGTCTCAAATACAGCATCTTGGGTTGAATTGTTTGCTCTTCTCTATGAAGCGTTGAGCTGATGGAAACATTGTTTGATAGATGTCAAGCACAGCTCTTTGCTTGATGCAGTAGCAGCATTGTTTAAAATGGTGACTAGGTCCGATAACATTTCCATTTTCTCTATAAGGACCTTAGACAACTTGTCCAGCATCCCCCCTAAATTATCAATTTCTCCCCTTAATTAGTGGATTTAACTTGGAGACACTGCTTTGTTCTTATTATTATCCACGAAAGAGGGATGGAGGCATGCCTGGTCAGGACCTGTTCCCATTTCTAGTACTTCCAAAATGGCGAATCAATTAGAACAATCAACGTTCACCACAGGGGTTGATACACTGTGTAGTTGATTTAGAGAGGGGGCTTGAGTTGGTGGCAAAGTATTAGAAACTGCAGGCAACTCTGGGTGGGAAATTGAGATGCCACTGTTTTTTTTCCCTACCGCCATTGTCTAAAGACGATTGAGTTTTTCTAAAGAAACTACTCAAAAAACCCAAGGCAGACCCAAGAGACCTCAAGAACTTCCGGGCCATCTCTCTGCTCCCGTTCCCGGCCAAGGTCATCGAGAAGATCGTCAACAGACAGCTAACCCGATACCTCGAAGAAAACAGAATCCTGGACCCTTTCCATTCAGGGTTCCGCAGCAACCACAGCCCTGAGACCGCCCTCATCACCGCCACCGATGACATCAGGACACTGCTGGACAATGGTGAGACCGCAGCGCTCATCCTCCTAGACGTCTCCGCCGCCTTCGACACTGTCTGCCACCGCACACTACCCTCACGCCTCCATGCCGCAGGGATCCGAGACAAGGCTCTGGAATGGACCACATCCTTCCTCTCAGGCAGAACCCAGAGCATCCGCCTCCCCCATTCCGATCCAAAGACTCCAAGATCATGTGCGGCGTACCCCAGGGTTCCTCCCTCAGCCCGACACTGTTCAACATCTACATGACCCCGCTTGCACACGTCGCCCGACAGCACGACCTCAACATAATCTCCTACGCCAACGACACTCAACTGATCCTTTCCCTCACCAAGGACCCCATCACGGCAAAAGCCAACCTGCATTAAGGAATGAAGGCCGTGGCTGACTGTATGAAGATCAGCCACCTGAAGCTGAACTCGGACAAGACGGAGGTCCTCATACTCGGCTCCAACCCTTCAGTCTGGGATGACTCCTGGTGGCCGACGGCACTGGGGACAGCCCCGACACCCACAGACCACACACGCAACCTGGGAATCATCCTAGACTCAACGCTCTCAATGACCAAGCAAGTCAACGCCGTCTCCTCCTCCTGCTATAACACCCTCCGCATGCTCCGCAAGATCTATAAATGTATCCCAACAGATACAAGAAAGACAGTCACCCAGGCCCTCGTCAGCAGCAGACTCGACTACAGAAACACTCTCTACGCGGTAGCCCCGACCAAGCTCATCAAACAACTACAACGCATCCAAAACGTCTCGGCACGACTGGTCCTCGACGTACCACGCCACAGCCACATCACCCCCCACCTGAGAAACCTATACTGGCTCCCCGTCAACAAGAGGATATCCTTCAAGCTCCTCATCCACGCACACAAGGCACTCCACAAGACCGGCCCTGCCTACCTCAACAGACGTCTCTCCTTCTACATCCCCAACCGCCAGCTACCCTCCACCGACCTCTCACTAGCCACCGTCCCGCACATCCAAAGAACTACCACTGGTGGGAGATCCTTCTCTCACCTCACCGCCAAAACATGGAACACCCTCCCACTGAGCCTACGACAGACCCAAGACCTGCTGACCTTCAGGAGAACACTCAAGACCTGACTGAGTGTTCGATAAGTAGAAGCCCCCCCCCAGCGCCTTGAGACCTTTGTGGGTATGTAGTGTGCTTTACAAATGATTGATTGATTGATTGATTGATTAAAGTATGAGCCAATGAACTTTTGAGATTGCTCCTTTCCTCTTTCCCTGTGTTGGTACTTGGGTCCTTAGTGGCCAGCAAGCCTTCCACCTCTTCTATCAGGTCATCTATTTAACTCACAGTACAATTTTCTGTGAAATGCCTGGGTGCTTTACACACACCTTCAGCCCCCGCGGGTTTATCCTTCTGCTTACCCATAACACACCCCACCTGGCTGCCGTGCTAAAGCAATGTACTTTAAGGAGAGAAAACTCCCTTGATGATGTTTAAAAGAAAAAGAGAAAAATATTTCTAGTTTTTTCCTGCTGCAGAGTCCAACTTAAGTTTTAAGTAACAAACAAATGCTACAACTAATATGGGGAAACCCAGCCAGTAAGCTCCCTGGGCAAACCCAAGTGAACCAGAAAGTAGTAACGGTCACATTCACAAGGTCAAACCTTCAAATGAAGGATTCCAGACGCTGAGCTGAGAGGGTCCAACCAGTGATGTACAAGGAGGAAGTGTTGCCTCTGGAGTATAGTCGGAGGGGCCAGTTGCCAGGTAGAAGCCAAGAGGGGTGGCCCTGCCCAGCCTCTTCCTGGTACTGATGGGCGCAGGACGGGCCGGCCCTTAGACTGGGCACTTCCCATGCCACGGGAGACTTGAATGCGCTTTATAGTGCCAAAACACGTGTGCTGTGTGATGTGGCAGTGACCGCATCCTGGTGGCCTGTGAATTTCTGGGTTATGGAGTCCTGCCCACATCATGCCCACTCGGTGCTGCTGAATGGCACTCTGTGGGAGACACAAATACGCTTTATAGCGCCAACACAGGTGTGCTGAGCGATATGCCAGAGACGGCCTCCTGGTGCCCAGTGGATTTCTGGGTTATGGAGTCCTGCTGAGTCCTACCCAGATCTGGTCCTCTCAATGCTGCTGGATCCTGCACTGCAGGAGACACAAACGCGCTTTATAGCGCCAAAACAGGTGTGCTGCGCGACATGGCAGGCACTGCTTCCTGGAGCCCTGTGGATTTCTGGGTTATGGAGTCTCGCCCAGTCCTGCCCAGATCAAGTCCGCTCAGTGCTGCTGAATCCCCTGATATCCCACACTCTGCATGGTTACAAATTGTTATTTAAGTGTTTTAAAACTCTAATTAGATTATTTCATTTAAATGATTTCTCTCGAGAGTAATGAAATCATCCCATACCATCTTCAGAATAGCAACTTTATGCGAGGTCTGGTTTATTAAAACAGTCAAAATACATTTCCAAATGGCTAGCCAACCCATGCAGTTAAAAGTAATGCATCCATTTCATAACAGATGTTTTATTTAAAATTTGAAATAAGGAAAACAGGGACACTTTATCAGCACGGATGTCCCACCTGAGTACACTATTTCTTACAGCCGCTGTGGTCACCTGAGAGATTACTGTTTCTGATTTTGCTGCTTTCAGTACAATTAACACACACAAATATTTTCCACTAACTGTTTCTTTATCCTTCTGTCCACATTAGGTAAACAACATTAAGTTTTGTTTTACGATAGGCAACTTTCAATGTGTGAATTGATCTGTTTATTAATTGAGCTTGTATTGCTACATACAGAAAAAAGTGAAGAGGCTTGCTATAAAACTCAGTCATGTAACAGCCTAAAATTAGACTAAGGGCCATATTCTCAAGGATCTATCGCCGAGTTATCCACACTGTTAGACCTGGCATCATTGGCATGAGTCTCTCCTCCATTTTTTTTCCGTTTGCCTCCTCTGTTTACGATGTTGTTGCTGGAATAATGCTTTGGGCACTGTGCCACTGCTGATCAGTGCCACAGTGCAAGTGCTCCCTATGTTAAATTGTTACATTGATTGGTGTTACCATGATTAGCTTGGTTGACTTACTGTTCAGACCCTAGTCTAGTGCACTGCGTGTGCCAAGGGCGTGTAAGTTAACTGCTGCTGGTGGGCTTGCAGCACTGGTTGTGCCACCCACAGAAGCAGCGTGTAAAATGTGTCTCAGGCCTGCCATCGCAGAGCCTGTGTGCAGTCCCTGACTGCCATGTCGACTTGGCAAGGAAACCTACTTGCCAGTCTCTAAAACCTTCACTTTGCCACATTTCAGACACCTCTATGGTAGGCCCTAGGGCTGGGTGCATTGTGGGTAAAAGGTAGGTCATGCCCTGATGTGTGTGGCATGACCTAATAGTGAATTACAGCCATTTTCATTTTTCACTATTGAAGGGCTACCTGCCTCCAATAGGCCAGACTGGGCAGACTGATTATTAACTCCATTATAATCTATCTGACTCAGGGAGCATGGTAGCAGGTCGAGTTTAGTATCCCTGAACTCAGAATTTAATAACACACCCTTAAGGATGGATGGTTTTTAAATTCTGTGTTTGAAAATAGCCCTTTTAGAAAGTGGCTATTTTCTTGTCCAACTATCCACCGGTCTCTGCTGGTTTGGTGTGTGTGTCAGGGGCTGGGTGGCTCCAGAGGTCTGAATGAGTCAGTGTGGGGTGAATGAGGCATCTACACTTAGAGTGGAGGAAGAGTAGTCCCTGATAGCTTGCCCTGCCTGACACAATGCTGGATCCACCTCCTGCCGGGCGACTGATAGCCCTGCTCCTGCCACTGACACTACTGGCTCCGCCTCCTGCTGGGCGGCTGAGGACCCTGCCCTGCTCCGTGAATAGGCCAGGTGCCTCTGCCTGGCAACACCCACAACAAACCCAGGATGGGGGGAATTTCCCTGCTTGGACAAAGGGAACAAAGCAGAAAAGGGGTATAAGAGAAAGACCCCTGAACCAAGAACTCAGATCACTTCTGACAAGGAAACCTCTACCAAGGACAAGAAGCCTGCTGATCCAAAGACTTGCCTCCCCCTTCTGCCAGTGTGCTGTTTGCTGGGGGAACCTGAAGCTGCTTCTTTATTTTTGCCAAGGAACAAGGAGAGAGGAACTTGGTGTGTACTCTCAAAAGCTTGCTAGAAAATCTCCAAGGGCTGGAAGAGTGCCAGCCTCCTGTTGAAGTCACAGGGCCAAAGGACTTCACCCTCTGCTAAATTGCTGGTTGCTGGAAAGTGTTATTTCTAGTGCACAGGGGAAATCTGCAGTCTCGACGCCGCCGACGCCGCCGAATCCAGTTCGACATCGTGAGTAACCGCTCCAGTGTTCCGAGTCTTCGACGCCGGCCGCCGGGCCCGATCGACGCCAGTAGCGACACCAGGAGTAGTGAGTATCGGCTCCAGCTCCAAGTGACCCCATCTTGACGCCGGTATCGACGCCGCTGAGTAGTGAGTATCGGCTCCAGCTCTAAGCGACCCCGTCTCGACGCCGCTGCTGATCGCACTGACTCGACGCCCTTCTCGACGCCGTGAGCGCTGCTCCGGCCCGACACCTCTCGACGCCGCTGCGGATCGACCCGAATCCGAGGCACGACCGACGCCGACCTCGACGCCGACATCTCAACGCCGTGGATCATCGTTTTCTTCATTTCCAAAGGTACTGTGTTTGGGGGTTCTGTTGCGACTCCAGGCTTGACGTAGCACTCCTCGCGGTCGACGCCGAACCTTGGGAATATCGTAAACTCGACGTCGTGTGACTCCTGTGGGGGTCACCTTGTTGCCAAGAACTGTGTTTTAAGAAGAATACTTACTTTTGTTGCTAAAGAACTATTTCCTAAGAAGAAACTTCAGCTGAACTATTATTTTTCCTTCCAAAGAGTATTTATTAAGATTGTGGTATATTTTTGTCGTTATTTGGTCTTGTGCTAAGCCTTATATAAAAATACTATTTTTTATAATAACTCCTGTGTTGTGTCCATTTGTAGTGTATTCACTTTATTACTGTATGTGGTCATAAATGCTTAACACACTGCCTCTGAGATAAGCCTGTCTGCTCTGCCAAGCTACCAAGGGGGTAGCAGGGGTTATCTGAGTGTATAATCCCCTTGCCCTGACTAGAGTTGGTGGGTCCCTACATGTCAGAAGTTTATACCTCTGCCAACTAGAGACCGCCGGTTCTAACATTGGTGGTCAGCGGTGAGAATTGAACTTTGCATTTATGAGTCATGTGCAGTGATTAGTGTACGCTACATAGTGAAAGCAGACCATAGCGCAGCCAGAATCTGTTTTGGTAGGATATTCTATTTTCGTTCTCTGCTTTCTTGAAGCTTATTTTTTTTTAAACACTGCCAGTTTTGAACATGGAGGATGCCGGAGCTGCTACCCTTTCTCTCATTGTTGTGGAGGAATTTGATAAGAAATTGATAAATAAGTACAGGTTAAAGGAGCTACAGCAATATTGCAAGCAGTTTAAAGCTCCTACCACAGGTCTCAGATTGAGAGACGACTTCCTCAAAGCACTGAAGGCCTGGTTAGAGGCCAGAAATCCCTCTGATCCGGGGGTGGTACCGGAAGGGGAAGAGGAAGAGGAAGAGGAAGGGAAAGAGCCCATGAATGGGCACGTGGCATCTCCCGGCAGCAGTGTGTCTTCTAAGAGCCTTTCTCCTGAAGAGTTGGAAGACAGGGAGAAGGAGAGGGAGTACAAGTTAGAGATGGCAAAACTTAAATTAGGAGGGCAGTTGGAATTAGAGAATGCAAGAAGCAAGAGAGAAGCTGAAATGGAGAGCAAAAGATTAGATTTTAAAAGAGATAAATTAGCGTTTGAACGTGAGAAGATGGTGAGGGAGATGGAGCTCAAAACTAAGAGTTTAGAGTTGAATCCCTCTGGTGGCAGCACTCCATCTGTGCCTGCAGAAAGTAGGTTTTATTTTCCAAAAGATGTGATAAAAGATTACAGTAGAAATGAGGATATTGGTCAATGGTTTAAAGCATATGAGTTAGCATTGTTGGCCCACCGAGTCCCTGAGAAAGATTGGGGCGCGGGGTTGTGGTGCCGCTTTGCCAATGAAGGGAGAGATACCTTGTTGGGCATGCCTGCTGAGGATAGGATGTCTTATACTCATATGAAAGATGCTTTAATGTTGAGGTATGCAAAAACAACAATTGATGGACAGAATGCAGAACAATGTCATACATTCACCCCAGTGCAGAGATCTGGGCCTAAATCCATCGTTTTTTTGCTCACCATGCCATTCCAGTTTGAACCCAGCCATATGCAAATCAGTCTTGACCCTGTGCCCCATGGGAACAGTCCAGCCCGAACTGCCAAGCCAGGTCCTCCCTGGACTGGAAACAAGCATCCTAGGACCGGTTTCGGGCTTTCAGCCCTCGTCAGCCAGGATAGCCTGATTCCAGTGGCATGGAGAGCAAGGGACTCACGTCTGAGCATACCCTTCCCACTCGGGGTGACAAATGCAAAAACAACAATTGATGGACAGAATGCAGAACAATGTCATACATTCACCCCAGTGCAGAGATCTGGGCCTAAATCCATCGTTTTTTTGCTCACCATGCCATTCCAGTTTGAACCCAGCCATATGCAAATCAGTCTTGACCCTGTGCCCCATGGGAACAGTCCAGCCCGAACTGCCATGCCAGGTCCTCCCTGGACTGGAAACAAGCATCCTAGGACCGGTTTCGGGCTTTCAGCCCTCGTCAGCCAGGATAGCCTGATTCCAGTGGCATGGAGAGCAAGGGACTCACGTCTGAGCATACCCTTCCCACTCGGGGTGACAAATGCAAAAACAACAATTGATGGACAGAATGCAGAACAATGTCATACATTCACCCCAGTGCAGAGATCTGGGCCTAAATCCATCGTTTTTTTGCTCACCATGGCATTCCAGTTTGAACCCAGCCATATGCAAATCAGTCTTGACCCTGTGCCCCATGGGAACAGTCCAGCCCGAACTGCCAAGCCAGGTCCTCCCTGGACTGGAAACAAGCATCCTAGGACCGGTTTCGGGCTTTCAGCCCTCATCAGCCAGGATAGCCTGATTCCAGTGGCATGGAGAGCAAGGGACTCACGTCTGAGCATACCCTTCCCACTCGGGGTGACAAATGCAAAAACAATTGATGGACAGAATGCAGAACAATGTCATACATTCACCCCAGTGCAGAGATCTGGGCCTAAATCCATCGTTTTTTTGCTCACCATGCCATTCCAGTTTGAACCCAGCCATATGCAGATCAGTCTTGACCCTGTGCCCCATGGGAACAGTCCAGCCCGAACTGCCAAGCCAGGTCCTCCCTGGACTGGAAACAAGCATCCTAGGACCGGTTTCGGGCTTTCAGCCCTCGTCAGCCAGGATAGCCTGATTCCAGTGGCATGGAGAGCAAGGGACTCACGTCTGAGCATACCCTTCCCACTCGGGGTGACAAATGCAAAAACAACAATTGATGGACGGAATGCAGAACAATGTCATACATTCACCCCAGTGCAGAGATCTGGGCCTAAATCCATCGTTTTTTTGCTCACCATGCCATTCCAGTTTGAACCCAGCCATATGCAAATCAGTCTTGACCCTGTGCCCCATGGGAACAGTCCAGCCCGAACTGCCAAGCCAGGTCCTCCCTGGACTGGAAACAAGCATCCTAGGACCGGTTTCGGGCTTTCAGCCCTCGTCAGCCAGGATAGCCTGATTCCAGTGGCATGGAGAGCAAGGGACTCACGTCTGAGCATACCCTTCCCACTCGGGGTGACAAATGCAAAAACAACAATTGAAGACAGAATGCAGAACAATGTCATACATTCACCCCAGTGCAGAGATCTGGGCCTAAATCCATCGTTCTTTTGCTCACCATGCCATTCCAGTTTGAACCCAGCCATATGCAAATCAGTCTTGACCCTGTGCCCCATGGGAACAGTCCAGCCCAAACTGCCAAGCCAGGTCCTCCCTGGACTGGAAACAAGGATCCTAGGACCGGTTTCGGGCTTTCAGCCCTCGTCAGCCAGGAAAGCCTGATTCCAGTGGCATGGAGAGCAAGGGACTCACGTCTGAGCATACCCTTCCCACTCGGGGTGACAAATGCAAAAACAACAATTGATGGACAGAATGCAGAACAATGTCATACATTCACCCCAGTGCAGAGATCTGGGCCTAAATCCATCGTTTTTTTGCTCACCATGCCATTCCAGTTTGAACCCAGCCATATGCAAATCAGTCTTGACCCTGTGCCCCATGGGAACAGTCCAGCCCGAACTGCCAAGCCAGGTCCTCCCTGGACTGGAAACAAGCATCCTAGGACCGGTTTCGGGCTTTCAGCCCTCGTCAGCCAGGATAGCCTGATTCCAGTGGCATGGAGAGCAAGGGACTCACGTCTGAGCATACCCTTCCCACTCGGGGTGACAAATGCAAAAACAACAATTGATGGACAGAATGCAGAACAATGTCATACATTCACCCCAGTGCAGCGATCTGGGCCTAAATCCATCGTTTTTTTGCTCACCATGCCATTCCAGTTTGAACCCAGCCATATGCAAATCAGTCTTGACCCTGTGCCCCATGGGAACAGTCCAGCCCGAACTGCCAAGCCAGGTCCTCCCTGGACTGGAAACAAACATCCTAGGACCGGTTTCGGGCATTCAGCCCTCGTCAGCCAGGATAGCCTGATTCCAGTGGCATGGAGAGCAAGGGACTCACGTCTGAGCATACCCTTCCCACTCGGGGTGACAAATGCAAAAACAACAATTGATGGACAGAATGCAGAACAATGTCATACATTCACCCCAGCGCAGAGATCTGGGCCTAAATCCATCGTTTTTTTTCTCACCATGCCATTCCAGTTTGAACCCAGCCATATGCAAATCAGTCTTGACCCTGTGCCCCATGGGAACAGTCCAGCCCGAACTGCCAAGCCAGGTCCTCCCTGGACTGGAAACAAGCATCCTAGGACCGGTTTCGGCCTTTCAGCCCTCGTCAGCCAGGATAGCCTGATTCCAGTGGCATGGAGAGCAAGGGACTCACGTCTGAGCATACCCTTCCCACTCGGGGTGACAAATGCAAAAACAACAATTGATGGACAGAATGCAGAACAATGTCATACATTCACCCCAGTGCAGAGATCTGGGCCTAAATCCATCTTTTTTTGCTCACCATGCCATTCCAGTTTGAACCCAGCCATATGCAAATCAGTCTTGACCCTGTGCCCCATGGGAACAGTCCAGCCCGAACTGCCAAGCCAGGTCCTCCCTGGACTGGAAACAAGCATCCTATGACCGGTTTCGGGCTTTCAGCCCTCGTCAGCCAGGATAGCCTGATTCCAGTGGCATGGAGAGCAAGGGACTCACGTCTGAGCATACCCTTCCCACTCGGGGTGACAAATGCAAAAACAACAATTGATGGACAGAATGCAGAACAATACCATACATTCACCCCAGTGCAGAGATCTGGGCCTAAATCCATCGTTTTTTTGCTCACCATGCCATTCCAGTTTGAACCCAGCCATATGCAAATCAGTCTTGACCCTGTGCCCCATGGGAACAGTCCAGCCCGAACTGCCAAGCCAGGTCCTCCCTGGACTGGAAACAAGCATCCTAGGACCGGTTTCAGGCTTTCAGCCCTCGTCAGCCAGGATAGCCTGATTCCAGTGGCATGGAGAGCAAGGGACTCACGTCTGAGCATACCCTTCCCACTCGGGGTGACAAATGCAAAAACAACAATTGATGGACAGAATGCAGAACAATGTCATACATTCACCCCAGTGCAGAGATCTGGACCTAAATCCATCGTTTTTTTGCTCACCATGCCATTCCAGTTTGAACCCAGCCATATGCAAATCAGTCTTGACCCTGTGCCCCATGGGAACAGTCCAGCCCGAACTGCCAAGCCAGGTCCTCCCTGGACTGGAAACAAGCATCCTAGGACCGGTTTTGGGCTTTCAGCCCTCGTCAGCCAGGATAGCCTGATTCCAGTGGCATGGAGAGCAAGGGACTCACGTCTGAGCATACCCTTCCCACTCGGGGTGACAAATGCAAAAACAACAATTGATGGACAGAATGCAGAACAATGTCATACATTCACCCCAGTGCAGAGATCTGGGCCTAAATCCATCGTTTTTTTGCTCACCATGCCATTCCAGTTTGAACCCAGCCATATGCAAATCAGTCTTGACCCTGTGCCCCATGTGAACAGTCCAGCCCGAACTGCCAAGCCAGGTCCTCCCTGGACTGGAAACAAGCATCCTAGGACCGGTTTTGGGCTTTCAGCCCTCGTCAGCCAGGATAGCCTGATTCCAGTGGCATGGAGAGCAAGGGACTCACGTCTGAGCATACCCTTCCCACTCGGGGTGACAAATGCAAAAACAACAATTGATGGACAGAATGCAGAACAATGTCATACATTCACCCCAGTGCAGAGATCTGGGCGTAAATCCATCGTTTTTTTGCTCACCATGCCATTCCAGTTTGAACCCAGCCATATGCAAATCAGTCTTGACCCTGTGCCCCATGGGAACAGTCCAGCCCGAACTGCCAAGCCAGGTCCTCCCTGGACTGGAAACAAGCATCCTAGGACCGGTTTTGGGCTTTCAGCCCTCGTCAGCCAGGATAGCCTGATTCCAGTGGCATGGAGAGCAAGGGACTCACGTCTGAGCATACCCTTCCCACTCGGGGTGACAAATGCAAAAACAACAATTGATGGACAGAATGCAGAACAATGTCATACATTCACCCCAGTGCAGAGATCTGGGCCTAAATCCATCGTTTTTTTGCTCACCATGCCATTCCAGTTTGAACCCAGCCATATGCAAATCAGTCTTGACCCTGTGCCCCATGTGAACAGTCCAGCCCGAACTGCCAAGCCAGGTCCTCCCTGGACTGGAAACAAGCATCCTAGGACCGGTTTTGGGCTTTCAGCCCTCGTCAGCCAGGATAGCCTGATTCCAGTGGCATGGAGAGCAAGGGACTCACGTCTGAGCATACCCTTCCCACTCGGGGTGACAAATGCAAAAACAACAATTGATGGACAGAATGCAGAACAATGTCATACATTCACCCAAGTGCAGAGATCTGGGCCTAAATCCATTGTTTTTTTGCTTAACATGCCATTCCAGTTTGAACCCAGCCATATGCAAATCAGTCTTGACCCTGTGCCCCATGGGAACAGTCCAGCCCGAACTGCCAAGCCAGGTCCTCCCTGGACTGGAAACAAGCATCCTAGGACCGGTTTCGGGCTTTCAGCCCTCGTCAGCCAGGATAGCCTGATTCCAGTGGCATGGAGAGCAAGGGACTCACGTCTGAGCATACCCTTCCCACTCGGGGTGACAAATGCAAAAACAACAATTGATGGACAGAATGCAGAACAATGTCATACATTCACCCCAGTGCAGAGATCTGGGCGTAAATCCATCTTTTTTTGCTCACCATGCCATTCCAGTTTGAACCCAGCCATATGCAAATCAGTCTTGACCCTGTGCCCCATGGGAACAGTCCAGCCCGAACTGCCAAGCCAGGTACTCCTGGACTGGAAACAAGCATCCTAGGACCGGTTTCGGGCTTTCAGCCCTCGTCAGCCAGGATAGCCTGATTCCAGGGGCATGGAGAGCAAGGGACTCACGTCTGAGCATACCCTTCCCACTCGGGGTGACAAATGCAAAAACAACTATTGATGGACAGGATGCAGAACAATGTCATACATTCACCCCAGTGCAGAGATCTGGGCCTAAATCCATCGTTTTTTTGCTCACCATGCCATTCCAGTTTGAACCCAGCCATATGCAAATCAGTCTTGACCCTGTGCCCCATGGGAACAGTCCAGCCCGAACTGCCAAGCCAGGTCCTCCCTGGACTGGAAACAAGCATCCTAGGACCGGTTTCGGGCTTTCAGCCCTCGTCAGCCAGGATAGCCTGATTCCAGTGGCATGGAGAGCAAGGGACTCACGTCTGAGCATACCCTTCCCACTCGGATGCTTGATTCCGGTCCAGGAAAGACATGGCTTGGCAGTTCGGGCTGGACTGTTCCCATGAGGCACAGGGTCAAGACTGATTTGCATATGGCCATGTCTAAACTGGGGTGGTGTAGTGGGCAAAAGAACGATGGATTTAACCCAGATCTCTTGACTGGGGGAGAATGTATGCATTGTCAGCATTCCGTCCATCATTTGTTTGTTGTAACGCTTAATGTTGAGGTATGGATTAACTCCAGAAAAGTACAGACAAGCCTTTAGAGAATGTAAGAAGTTGCCTGGTACTACGTGGGTTGAATATGTGTCCTTCTTTTGCAGAGCCATGGATGGTTAGGTAAAGGGTAGCAAGGTGGATAGTTATGATGCTCTTTATGATTTGTTTGCATGGGAGCACTTGTCTAATAACTGTTTTCCAGAGCTGCGCCAGCACCTCATTGATAGCAAGATATCTAACCCTAGAAAACTTGCTGAGGAGGCGGACCGCTGGGTCAGTACCAGGGTCCACAAGGGTCCAGTGGGAGACTCAGCCAAGGGTGGGCAGGGTCCCCAGCAGAAGAGTGGGGGGGACAGGGGTAAACAGAGGGAGTTTCAGAAAGGGCCCCAAAGTAATCCCCAAGGGAACCAAGGGAAGGGTTCCCAGCCTCCCCCTGTAAAGAAGCCAGAGGTCACTACAGGTAAACCTGTTCCCAGGGGCCCAATGACCTGCTACGTTTGTAAGCAGGTGGGACACCGTTATTATGATCCCCAGTGTCCCATGAAGGATTCGAATGCACCACCACGTGCACCCCCGTCAGGTAGTGAATGTAGCCCTGGGAGGGAGTGAGATGGGTGCCCCCGGTGGGTGGGGTCCCGCAGAAATGTCCCTGGACTCTTTAGGAGACGTGGAAATGGTCCCTCCAACCCCTCTGCCTAGTAACACTAAGAAATATAGGCAGTGGGTAACCATTAATGGCCATAGGGTGGAAGCTCTCAGAGACACCGGAGTAAGTGTGACAGCTGTCAAGTGTCACTTGGTGTCCAGAGAGCAGATGGTCCCTCATGCATTCTACCCCGTTGTAGCTGCTGACAACTCACAGAGTAAGCGTGAGGTAGCTCAAGTTCCTTTTGAGTGGGGGGGGTCTCAGGTACTCTTCAGTTTGCTGTGAGGCCCGCCATGCCTGTTGATTGTCTCCTGGGCAATGATTTGGAGGACTCCCCTTGGGCTAAGGTGGAGCGAAAAGCGCATCTGGAAATGTTGGGTCTGCCGGAGTGGGTGTGTGCGACCACCCGGTCCATGTCAGCTAGTAGGGGTGTTGATGGGGTCCTGGAGCCTGAAAGTATGGCCCAGGACCCAACCGTGAAGAGAAGAGGCAGGGAGCACGGGAAACCGTTCTCCATCGTCCCCACGGTCCAGGAGGGAGCAGACCCTGAGGGGGATGCCCTGGAACCTACAGGGGAACAAGTGGCTGAACTGGGAGACCTGCCCGAGCTGAACCATTGGCAGCAGGATGGTGGTCCCTCCAGGGAGGAATTTTGTGCTGAACAGAAAGTGTGCCCTTCTCTTGTGGGTATGAGGCAGCAGGCCTCAGCCCAAACGACAGGTGATCAGTCAGGGTCACATTGGATTTACTGGGAGAACGATCTCCTGTATAGCGAGCCTAAGGCTGCTGAGCCTGGGTCAGCCCGTGTGCTGGTGGTACCCCAGCGCTTCAGAGCCTTCCTACTGGGGTTGGCTCATGACGTTCCGTTAGCTGGACATCTGGGGCAGGACAAGACCTATGACAGGCTTGTCACCCATTTTTATTGGCCCCAGATGAGAAAGGATTCAGACATCCATTGTAGGACCTGCCAAACTTGCCAGGCAAGTGGGAAAAGTGGGCGGAAGCAGAAGGCTCCCCTCCAACCTTTTCCCGCAGTCAGTACCCTCTTTGAGCGAGTGGGGATTGACATTGTGGGGCCACTGGACCCCAAGACAGCCATGGGCAACAGGTTTATCCTGGTCTTGGTGGACCATGCCACCCGGTACCTGGAAGCCATCCCTCTCCGCACAGTGACGTCCCTCGTGGTGGGACGGGCACTGATGGGTGTTTTCTCCCGCATGGGGTTCCCCAGAGAGGTGGTGTCAGACCGGGGCACCATCTTCATTTCTAATTATATGAAGTCTCTGTGGAAGGAGTGTGGGGTAACCTACAAGTTCACCACTCCTTACCACCCTCAAGGTAATGGGCTGGTTGAAAGATTCAACCGGACCCTAAAAGGCATGATTATGGGTCTTGAAGAACCAATGAGGCATAAATGGGACGTCCTCTTACCATGCCTGCTATTTGCTTACCGTGAGGTGCCACAGAAGTCTCTAGGGTTCAGCCCCTTTGAGCTTTTGTATGGACACCCGGTAAGAGGGCCTTTGAGTCTGGTCAAAGAAGGCTGGGAGCAATCTCCCAGGAATCCTCCCCAGGATGCATACAGTTACATGCTGGCCTTTAGGAACCAGACTCGGCGCTTCAGAGATCTTGCTCAGGCAAATCTGGAGGCCAGCCAGGAAGAGATGAAGTGGTGGAACGACCAGAATGCCACTCTGGTTGAGCTTCAACCTGGTCAGAAAGTTTGGGTCATGGCCCCTGTGGAACCTTGTGTGCTCAAGGACAGGTGGACTGGACCATTTGAGGTTGTGGAGAAAAAGAGCAATGTCACCTACTTGGTGGACTTGAAGTCTCCCAGGAACCCCTTGAGGGTCCTGCATGTCAACCGGTTAAAGCCCCACTTAGAAAGGTCCGAAGTGGGTATGCTCCTAGCCACAGATGCAGGAATAGAGGAGGAGAGTGAGCCTCTTCCTGACCTCCTGTGTGCAAAAGAGCATGATGGGTCAGTGGATGGTGTTGTCCTCTCTGACACACTGACCCCTGAGCAGCAGCAAGATTGTCGCCATCTGTTGGGACAATTCCCTGATCTGTTCTCCTTAATCCCTGGTGTCACTCAGTGGTGTGTCCATGATGTGGACACCGGGGACAGCACTCCTGTGAGGCACAAGGCCTACAGGGTGACTGACAAGGTCAGAGCATATATCAAGGAGGAGGTCTCCGAGATGTTTGCCTTAGGGGTGGTTGAGTCCTCTAGCAGTCCTTGGGCCAGCCCAGTGGTCTTGGTCCCAAAGGCTGCAGCGCCTGGTGCTTCACCAGAACTTCGGTTCTGTGTGGATTACCGAGGACTCAATTCGGTCACCAAGACTGACGCGCACCCCATCCCCAGAGCTGATGAGCTCATAGATCGGTTGGGGGCTGCACGGTACCTTAGTACGTTTGATCTAACGTCTGGGTACTGGCAGATCGCCTTGACCGATGGGGCAAAAGAGAGGTCTGCATTCTCCACACCAGATGGGCACTACCAGTTCCGGGTTATGCCCTTTGGGATGAAGAATGCCCCTGCCACATTCCAGAGGTTGGTAAACCAGGTATTGGCTGGACTGGAGGATTTCAGCGCCGCCTACCTGGACGACATAGCAGTGTTCAGCGCCAGCTGGGAGGAACACTTGCGCCACCTTGAGGAAGAGTTGTTGGCCCTGTGCAGAGCAGGCCTCACAATCAAGGCCAGTAAGTGCCAGATTGGGCAGGGTTCAGTGGTGTACTTGGGGCACCAAGCAGGGAGCGGCAAGGTGGCCCCCCTGCAACCCAAGATAGATACCATCCTGGCTTGGGAACCGCCCAAAACACAGACGCAGGTGAGAGCCTTCTTGGGTCTCACGGGTTACTACAGGAGGTTTGTCAAGGGGTATGGTAACATTGTGCACCCCTTGACCTCGCTGACTTCCCGGAAGCAGCCAAGACTTGTGATCTGGACTGACGCCTGTCAGAAAGCCTTTGACACACTGAAAACTGCAATGTGTACAGCACCGGTCCTCATGGCGCACAACTTTTCAAAAGAATTCATCGTCCAGACAGACGCTTCAGAGCATGGTGTGGGGGCTGTTCTCGCACAGATGAATGAGGAGGGCCAAGACTTACCTGTAGCCTTCATCAGCCGGAGGTTACTTACCAGGGAACAAAGGTGGAGTGCGATAGAGCGTGAGGCATTTGCTGTGGTCTGGGCGCTGAAGAAGCTAAGACCCTACCTGTTTAGGACTCACTTCCGGGTTCAGACAGACCACAGGCCACTTAGATGGTTAATGCAGATGAGGAGTGAAAACCCAAAACTGTTGAGGTGGTCCATTTCCCTACAGGGGATGGACTTTACGGTGGAACATCGCCCTGGTACAGATCACGCCAATGCTGATGGTCTTTCCAGATTTTTCCGCCTTAGTGATGAGGACTCCCTGGGTGAAGGGTAGTTCTCCCCACATTTCAGCTGGAGGGGACACGTGTTAGACCTGGCATCATTGGCATGAGTCTCTCCTCCATTTTTTTTCCGTTTGCCTCCTCTGTTTACGATGTTGTTGCTGGAATATTGCTTTGGGCACTGTGCCACTGCTGATAAGTGCCACAGTGCAAGTGCTCCCAATGTTAAATTGTTACATTGATTGGTGTTACCATGATTGGCTTGGTTGACTTACTGTTCAGACCCTAGTCTAGTGCACTGCGTGTGCCAAGGGCGTGTAAGTTAACTGCTGCTGGTGGGCTTGCAGCACTGGTTGTGCCACCCACAGAAGCAGCGTGTAAAATGTGTCTCAGGTAGGGGTGGGCGGAATTTGCGTAATCGCGTTACGCAAATCTCCGCAAAACGGTAAAAAATCTCCGCGAACACGCAGAAATTCCGCGAACACGCGGAATTGCTTGTTCGCGATACTTTTTTCCTGTTCGCGATCGCTGTTTGCATGCTCGGGGTGAAATATCTCGCGAACACGCATATTGACAACGCGAATAAGCAAAAAATTTCGCGAAGCCGCGGAACGCAGATTTTTGGGCAATTTTGCGTTCTCCGCGGAACGCGAAATTACCCAAATTCCGCAAATTCCGCAAATTCCGCGAACGGAACGGAATTTACCGCTCAGGCCTAGTCTCAGGCCTGCCATCGCAGAGCCTGTGTGCAGTCCCTGACTGCCATGTCGACTTGGCAAGGAAACCTACTTGCCAGTCTCTAAAACCTTCACTTTGCCACATTTCAGACACCTCTATGGTAGGCCCTAGGGCTGGGTGCATTGTGGGTAAAAGGTAGGTCATGCCCTGATGTGTGTGGCATGACCTAATAGTGAATTACAGCCATTTTCATTTTTCACTATTGAAGGGCTACCTGCCTCCAATAGGCCAGACTGGGCAGACTGATTATTAAATCCATTATAATCTATCTGACTCAGGGAGCATGGTAGCAGGTCGAGTTTAGTATCCCTGAACTCAGAATTTAATAACACACCCTTTAGGATGGATGGTTTTTAAATTCTGTGTTTGAAAATAGCCCTTTTAGAAAGGGCTATTTTCTTGTCCACCTATCCACCGGTCTCTGCTGGTTTGGTGTGTGTGTCAGGGGCTGGGTGGCTCCAGAGGTCTGAATGAGTCAGTGTGGGGTGAATGAGGCATCTACACTTAGAGTGGGGGAAGAGTAGTCCTGATAGCTTGCCCTGCCTGACACAATGCTGGCTCCACCTCCTGCCGGGCGACTGATAGCCCTGCTCCAGCCAGTGACAATACTGGCTCTGCCTCCTGCTGGGCGGCTGAGGACCCTGCCCTGCCCTGCTCCGTGAATAGGCCAGTTGCCTCTGCCTGGCAACACCCACAACAAACCCAGGATGGGGGGATTTTCCCTGCTTGGACAAAGGGAACAAAGCAGAAAAGGGGTATAAGAGAAGGACCCCTGAACCAAGAACTCAGATCACTTCTGACAAGGAAACCTCTACCAAGGACAAGAAGCCTGCTGATCCAAGGACTTGCCTCCCCCTTCTGCCAGTGTGCTGTTTGCTGAGGGGAACCTGAAGCTGCTTCTTTATTTTTGCCAAGGAACAAGGAGAGAGGAACTTGGTGTGTACTCTAAAAAGCTTGCTAGAAAATCTCCAAGGGCTGGAAGAGTGCCAGCCTCCTGTTGAAGTCACAGGGCCAAAGGACTGCTAAATTGCTGGTTGCTGGAAAGTGTTATTTCCAGTGCACAGGGGAAATCTGCAGTCTCGGCGCCGCCGCCGAATCCAGCTCGACATCGTGAGTAACGGCTCCAGTGTTCCCAGTCTTCGACGCCGGCCGCCGGGCCTGATCGACGCCAGTAGCGACGCCAGGAGTAGTGAGTATCGGCTCCAGCTCCAAGTGACCCCGTCTTGACGCCGGTATCGACGCCGCTGAGTTGTGAGTATCGGCTCCAGCTCTAAGCGACCCCGTCTCGACGCCGCTGCTGATCGCACCGACTCAACGCCCTTCTAGACGCCGTGAGCGCTGCTCCGGCCCGACACCTCTCGACGCCACTGCGGATCGACCTGAATCCGAGGCACGACCGACGCCGACCTCGACGCCGACATCTCGACGCCGTGGATCATCGTTTTCTTCATTTCCAAAGGTACTGTGTTTGGGGGTTCTGTTGCGACTCCAGGCTCGACGTAGCGCTCCTCGCGGTCGACGCCGAACCTTGGGAATATCGTAAACTCGACGTCGTGTGACTCCTGTGGGGGTCACCTTGTTGCCAAGAACTGTGTTTTAAGAAGAATACTTACTTTTGTTGCTAAAGAACTATTTCCTAAGAAGAAACTTCACCTGAACTATTATATTTCCTTCCGAAGAGTATTTATTAAGATTGTGGTATATTTTTGTCGTTATTTGGTCTTGTGCTAAGCCTTATATAAAAATACTATTTTTTATAATAACTCCTGTGTTGTGTCCATTTGTAGTGTATTCACTTTATTACTGTATGTGGTCATAAATGCTTAACACGCTGCCTCTGAGATAAGCCTGTCTGCTCTGCCAAGCTACCAAGGGGGTAGCAGGGGTTATCTGAGTGTGTAATCCCCTTGCCCTGACTAGAGTTGGTGGGTCCCTATTTGTCAGAAGTGTATACCTCTGCCAACTAGAGACCGCCGGTTCTAACACACACTTTATCTCTTCCAAAGTCACGATAAATTCATCGCCCCATTCACAAGCTGGTGCAAACAGCCTATATCACCAGTTTTCTGGCGATAGCATCCTCAAAAAACATTGCCACAGAAGACCCCGGCAACTATCACTAATGAGATGCGGAGTGTGAGAAGTTGGCCTGGTATATGCTGTCCACTAATTATAGTGGGTACCTTGCACCAGTCCAAACAACCCCTTATTGATGATAGGTTAAAGACAACATTCATTGAAAGCTATGCTAGTGGTAGCTATGGAGAGCAGCCTTCAGGCTAAGTCTTGAAGGAATGTAAAGCAGCTTGTTTTACCAGTCTATAACCTCTTGAATGACCTAATGAAAGAGAATATATATAAAATATATGTATTTATTACTAAATACACCCCTCTAGTCTCTTTACGAGGCTAGAAGTAAAAGCACATAAGTTACACTTCAAATATTACAGTAAAATAGCACAAATACACGTCAGGCCCTCGGGGTGAGCCAAACCATATAATAAAATAGTGGTATAAGAACCACGACTTAACTAGACACAAGGCCTAGAGCCTGTAGAATCGCTGGGACCCCAAGAAACCACCCACGGTAGTGACACAGAGGACCCACGGGGGCCGTGTGCAGTGTGAGAACACAGGCGTGTGCTCCTGTTAGCTTCGATGGGGAAAGTTGCAGTTAGATTTTTAAAGTTTAGGGACACATAGAGATGAGCTAGGACCAAACCCTTTTGGACTTAGGAAGCTCCAGGGTCAACACCCACGGGAGCACTGGAGTACTCGAGTTACCTCACCCAGTGAAGCCGGGTGCATAGGTGTCAAATGGTGTTGGGTTGCGTCGTCGTTTTCAATGTAAGCTGGCGAAGAAGTGCTGCTGCCAGGAAGATGCGAAGTGTTCGAAGAGATCCAAGCCTGGATCGAAGATGAGAAGAACCTGAAAGCAGAGGGGACAAAGTCTGGGTCACTAGCCAGTGACCAGGGGCACGATAGATGAATGCCCACCGATGTCGGGTGATTTCAGGTGAAGAAGGTGAAGGTTGACTCTTCAGCCACGAGGACCAGGAAGCATTGAGGATGACCAGGAGCTGGGTTCGAGCTGTCCCATAAAGGATGTCGAGTGCTGCAGCGTCGGTGCCTGGATTGGATACAACAAACCTTGGCAACAGCAACCCAAGCATAAAGGAGAAAGATGCTTCGGTGCAGAACAGCAAGGTCTGAGGGACTCACCACATGGTGGGGAGTCAGGGCACATCTGGAACAACTAGGGAAACCCAAGGAAAGTCAGAGTAGCCTTCACAGGGACCCACCAGTCGACAGACCAGGGATCGCGAAGGGACCTCAAGAGGAATCACAAAATGGAGCCCCACGGGTTACTTGGGGTGACTAGGCTGACAATCTTCAGTGCATTCTCTGCTTGAGGTGTGGGCTACAAGGAACCCAATGCACAGCCTCAGGGGACGTCCAGAAGTTGATGCACTTGCAAATGTGCACGGTTTCCAAGGGTACCGGTTCCACATCACTCACAAGGGCTGCTGGTCTCAGCTTTGCTGGGGAGTTGGGTCGGCCTCTGCGAAGTCTGGAAGTCCTCTTCCTGGGCTGCAGGTACTTCAGAGTCCATCAGGAGCTTCAGGGATGCAGACCGGCAAATGCTTTGCTGGTGCCTGCCAAGCAGGGGAGTCACTCCTTGACCCCAAGGGAGATTTTGTCAGTCCTGTAATCTTGAGTAGAGCGTCGAAGTTCCAGGATTCAGCTGCAGAGTTTTGTCCAGGGATATCTAAAGTCCTGTTGCCAGGGGTTCCTTACTTATACCTAAGAAAGGGGTTGGACTAACTTTGGGGACCCACCTATGGGAGGGTTTGGAAAGAGGGGTGGCTACACCCATTTCCTTTGTCTAGTTTTGTGCCAGAGCAGGGGGTGGTAGCACCTGCAACCGGGTTGAGCTGGACTATGGACACCAAATGTTCCCCCAGTGCATACTTCAAAGTGCTCTTGGAGTGCTCCCACCCAGCCCCAATACACTAAAACCTGTCTGGGAGATGGTTACACCTCCCTGTGACAGGAAACCTATAGTCCAGGCCTCCCCTGCCAGAGTTTCGGTCAGCAGCAGGAGGCCAGACTCGTGTCTGTGGCTGCAGCATCCATTTTGTGATGCCAGTGCTCTTTTAAGTTGGTACCGGGTATACCGGTGCTGTCATGTCTCTACCTCTAGAAGGGTGGGATCATACTCCCACACCAGTTACTGGTGTGGGGGTATTATTCCAAGGTTTTTGACACCAAACACAACATGTTTCCGTGCAGCCAGTCCAAAGTTAGCATTTACCGTTTGGTTGTAATGCACTTAAGAGTATATGGTCAGGCTGCACTACTGACAACCCCAGAGGAGAGATTCCGAAGACTGCAGAGGAGCTCAGCTCATGCCTGGGTACCCTCTCACATAAAACCAAGCACCCTGCCTTCAGGATTGATAAGGCCTGCAATAGGGGTGACTGATAGGTTTCTATGTGCAGTGATAGGTGAGATATAGTGAACCTATATCTCTGTAAGGGGTGCATGCACCACTGTACCCAGGCTGCAGTAGGAGACCTGTGGTGTCATTTTGGAGGGCTTCCCAGGGGTGGCATAATACATGCTTCAGCCCCTGGTAGGCCTCTGGGGTACCTATGCCCTGGGTACATAGTATGTCACATACTAGAGACTTATAAGGGCACCTCAGAATCCAATCTGTGGTGTACCTATGGTACATGGAACCAATTCAGAGAGGAAGCAGCTAGACTGGGGTCCTGTATAGCAGGGCCCTAGCCAGACTAATGTAGAAAAACAGTGAAACATCAGCAACAAATGGGGGTAACCATGAGAGGCAGATCCTACTCTCCTATACAACCCCCCCAAATGCAGGGACATTAAACTAACCTTGACCAGTTGAGTCTTCATGTTCGAAATGGAAATATCTGGAGAGCCTATCTGCATTTTCACGGTTACTCCCAGGTCTATGGTCCACTGTATAGTCCATCCCCTTTAGGGAAATGGACCACCGTAACAGTTTGAGGTTTTCGCCCTTCATTTGTTTTTGGCATAAGAGGGGCAAACAAGTATGGCCTCAACTTCTTCAGAGCCCAAACCACAAAAAATGCCTCCCTCTCAATGGCGGACCAACGTTTCTCTCTGGGGGTCAGTCTTCTGCTAATAAAAGCTACTGGATGATCCTGGCCTTCATCATTCAACTGTGACAGTACAACCCCTACCCCCAACTCAGATGCATCTGTTTGCACAATTAACTTTTTGGAGTAATGGGAGCAGTGCACATGGCCTGCTTCAGGTCATCAAATGCTTTTTGACAGCTAACTGTCCACTGAACCTTCTTGGGCATTTTCTTAGAGGTTAAGTCATTCAGTGGTGTCACTATTGATCTATACCCCTTGACAAATCTTCTGTAATACCCAGTCAGGCCTAAGAAGGCTCTCACCTGAGTCTGGGTAGTGGGAGCAACCCAGTTCATTATGGTCTGGATTTTGCTCTGCAATGGTTGAACCTGGCCTCCACCTACAAGGTGGCCCAGGTACACAACCCGACTCTGCCCTATCTGGCACTTAGTAGCCTTGATAGTTAGGCCTGCTTTTTGCAGGGCCTCCAAAACATTCCTCAGGTGGACCAGGTGATCCTCCCAGGTGGAGCTAAAGACAGCAATATCATCTAGATATTCTGCACTATAGTCTTCCAGGCCTGTAAGGACTTGATTCACCAACCTTTGGAAAGTGGCAGGTGCATTCTTCAAACCAAAGGGCATCACCACAAATTGGTAATGCCCACTAGGGGTAGAAATTCTGTCTTTGACTTTGCATCATCAGCTAGTCTGATCTGCCAGTAGCCAGCTGTCAAGTCAAATGTGCTTAGAAACTTGGCTGAGGCCAAAGTACCTATTAGCTCATCTGCCCTTGGGATGGGATAGGCATCAGTCCTAGTGACTGCATTGAGACCTCTGTAGTCCACACAAAACTTCATCTCTCATTTCCATCTTTGGTGTGTGGTTTAGGCACAACGGCTACTGGACTAGCCCAAGGGCTATCTAGGGTTCAATGACTCCCAAATCCAACATCTTTTGGACTTCTGTCCTTATACAGTCCCTGACATGGTCAGGTTGCCTGTAGATCTTATTATTCACTGGCAGACTGACCCCAGTGTCACCTTCATGAGTGCACCAGGTAGTCTGACTTGGAGTCAGAGAAAAAGTATGTCCAAACTGGCTGAGAAGTTTTCTGCAGTCAGTTTGCTGCTGGACAGTGAGGCTGCCTGCCAAGGCTACACCATCTACTGATCCATCATCAGGGTTCTGAGAGAGCAGGTCAGAGAGTGGGTCACTCTCTTCCTCCTGTCCCTCATCAGTAGCCATGAGCAAGCCCATGTCTGCCCTGTCAACATATGGTTTCAGTCTGTTGACATGAAGTACCCTGTGTGGACTCCTAGGGGTTCCAAGGTCTACCAAGTAGGTGACCTCCCCTTTCTGTTCAACAATTGTATGGGGGCTACTCCATTTGTCCGGGAGGGCTGCTGGGGCCACAGGCTCCAACACCCACACTTTCTGCCCTGGCTGGTAAACAGTCAGCACAGCCTTTTGGTCATGCCAGGCCTTTTGCAATTCCTGGCTAGCCTCAAGGTTTTTGGTTGCCTTTTTCATATACTCAGCCATCCTGGAGCGGAGACCAAGTACATAGTCCAACTTTGTCCTGTTTAGGGGGTTTGAGAGGTAACTCCCATCCCTCCTTCACCAGACACAAAGGACCCCTAACAGGATGGCCAAACAAAAGTTCAAAAGGGCTGTAACCAACCCCCTTTTGTGGCACCTCCCTGTAGGCAAATAGAAGGCAGGGCAAAAGGATGTCCCATCTGCGCCTAAGCTTTTCTGGGAGACCTTTGATCATGCCCTTTAAGGTTTTGTTGAATCTTTCAACTAAACCATTGCATTGTGGGTGATAGGGTGTGGTGAATTTATAATTCACTCCACACTCATTCCACATTGCAGTCAAGTAACTTGACATGACGTTTGCCTCCCTGTCAGATACTACATCCTTAGGAAAACCCACTCTTGAGAATACACCAAGAGGGCTCTTGCCACCACAGGTGCTGTAGTGGTCCTAAGTGGAATGGCCTCTGGGAACCTAGTGGCATGGTCCACCACCACCAGGACAAATCTGTGCCCAGATGCTGTTTGAGGATCCATGGGACCAACAATGTCAATCCCAACCCTCTCAAAGGGAACCCCCACCACAGGTAGTGGTATCAGGGGGGCCTTTGTGGTTCCACCTGCCTTGCCACTGGCTTGGCAGGTCACACAGGAGCAACAAAACTCCTTAGTGTCTTCAGACATATGGGGCCAATGAAAGTGAGGAACAGTTCTGTCCCAAGTCTTGTTTTGGCCCAAGTGTCCTGCTAAGGGAATATCATGGGCTAGTGTCAATAGGAAGCTCCTAAACTTCAAAGGTATTACCAACCTCCTGGAAGCACCAGACTTGGGGTCTCTACACTCTGAATAAAGGAGTCCATCATCCCAATAGATTTTATGGGTGCCACTAGCATTCCCAGCAGCCTCATCAGCAGCTTGGTTTCTGAGGGGTTCAAGAGAGGGGCAGGTTTTCTGCTCCGGGCTCACATCTGCCCTGGAAGGGCCCCCTGTCCCCAAGAACTCAACCTGGTCAGGTTCAATCTCCTCTGGGACAGTTACTTCTTCAGGTTCAAGATCATCTCCCTCAGGAGGCTGATCTGTATTCTGAGTCAGGGGGGAAGGCACTGCCTTAACCCAACTGCTCCTCCTCTTGGGAGGCACCTGGTCCATTCTTCCAGAATCCAGGGCCTGTCCAGTGTAAGACATTTTGGCCTGTGACCTAGACAGCGCAAATACATTTGCAGGGATCCCTACCATTTCTGCATGTGTCCTGTCTCCACTTCAGCCCAAGCAGAAAGTTTTCAGATCATTTCCAAGGAAGCATTCGACTGGTAGGTCTGCACTCACCACAACCTTCCTAAGGCCAGTTACCCCTCCCCAGGAGAAATTAAAAACTGCCAGAGAATGGTCTGTTCTGACATTGCTAGCATTGGTCACTTCTTACATTTCACCAAGTATAATCTGCCCAGGATCCACAAGATCTTTTGTCACCATTGTGACACTTGCTCCTGTGTCACTGAATGCCAAAGCCTCTTTTCCATTAATCAAAGGCTGCTGTCTGTATTTGCGCAAGTTGCTGGGACTCACAAAGGAGGACATGTCCATGCCTCCATCACAGATTAGGACAGCCTGAGTTGGAACATTGACTAGGCCAGAGTCCAACTCAGATCCCAGGGTTAACCCTACTACACCATTATTCTGATTATTACCACCACCAATTGTAGCTGTATTAGGGGGAAAAGTTGCCATAGGGGCAATGGTGGCTGGAGTTGAGTCAATGGACTTGGTGCAATCACTAGTCCAGTGACTTTTCTGCTTACAGATCTTGCACCATGGTTTCTTTTGGCCTTTTCCCTTGTTAGACTGTGAATCCCCACCTGAAGAAGATTGTTGGGGACCTTGTGAAGACTTCTGGTCTTTACCCTTCTCCCCACCCTTGTCAGAGTTCTTAGGACCGTGCCTCTTTGGGTCACCACCTTGGTTCTGTACATTCTGCCTTACCCTGGTTCTGACCCCTTTGTCTGCCTTCTTTCCCAATTCTTGGGGAGAGGTCAGATCAGAGTCCACCAGGGGATGTATGACGTTACAACGCATACATTTACATCGCGGTACACTACATCGCGGTTTTAACAACGCAAGTCGTTACAACGACTTGCGCTAGATGGCGCTCTAGGACAAGGAATAGAACTTAGGAGTAGTATAATTTACTATTCCAACTCCAGTCTACATACAGTAGGGAAGGTGTTGGATAGTAAATTATACTATTCCTTGTCCTAGAGCGCCATCTAGCGCAAGTCGTTGTAACGACTTGCGTTGTAAAAACCGCAATGTAATGGCATCGCGATGTAATCCCCGCGTTGTAAACGATGTTCCCCCCACCGGGTACTGATGCAACATCTGATTTTGACAATTATTAAGAATCTGCTCCCTCATAATTAAATTGTACAATCCTTGAAAGTCATGCACCTTGCTGCAAAGTAACCAACCCTCCAGAGCCTTAGTAGCACAATCTACAAAGTCCACACAGTCTTGATTTTGTGCCTTTTGGGTATCTCTGAACTTAAACCTATATTGTTCAGGGGTTAGGCCAAAACCCTTCAGCCACGAGGACCAGGAGGCATAGAGGATGACCAGGAGCTGGATTCAAGCTGTCCCACAAAGGATGTCGAGTGTTGCAGCGTCGGTGCCCAGATTGGACACAACAATCCTTGGCAACAGCAACCCACGCAGAAAAGAGAAAGATGCTTCGGTGCAGACCAGCAAGGTCTGAGGGACTCACCACATGGTGGGGAGTCAGGGCACATGTATAGCAATCAGAGAAGTCCAAGGAAAATCAGAGTTTCCTTCACAGGTACCCACCAGTCGAAGGACCAGGGATCGTGAAGGGACCTCAAGAGGAATCACAAAATGGCGGCCCAAGGTTCACTCGGGGTAACTAGGCTGACAATCTTCAGTGGATTTTTTGCTCGGGGTGTGGGCTACAAGTAAACCAATGCACAGCCTCAGGGGACGTTGAGAAGCAGATGCACTTGCAAATGTGCACGGTGTCCATGGGTTCCAGTTCCACGTCATTCACGAGGGCTGCGGGTCTCAGCTTTGCTGGGGACATGGGTCGGCCTCTGAGAAGTCTGGAAATCCTCTTCCTGGGCTGCAGGTACTTCGGAGTCCATCAGGAGCTTCGGAGATGCAGACCAACAAATGCTTTGTTGGTGCCTGCCAAGCAGGGAGTCACTCCTTGACCCCAAGGGAGATTTCTTCAGTCTTCTAATCTTGAGTAGAGCGTTGAAGTTCCAGGATTCAGCTGGATAGTTTTGTCCAGGGATATCTATAGTCATGTTGCCAGGGGTTCTTTACTTATACCTAAGAAAGGGGTTCGACTAACTCTGGGGACCCACCTATGGGAGGGTTTGGAAAGAGGGGTGGCTGCACCCATTTCCTTTGTTCAGTTTCGTGCCAGAGCAGGGGCTGGTAGCCCCTGCAACTGGTTTGAGCTGGACTATGCACAGGGACACCAAATGTACCCCCAGTGCAGACTTCAAAGCATCCTTGGAGTGCTCCCACCCAGCCCCAAGACACTAAAGCCTGTCTTGGAGGTGGTTACACCTCCCTGTGACAGGAAACCTATTGTCCAGGCCTCCCCTGCTGGAGTTTTGGTCAGCAGCAGGAGGCCAGACTCATGTCTGTGGCTGCAGCATCCATTTTGTGATGCCAGGGCTCTTTTAAGTTGGTACTGGGTATACCGGTGCTGTCATGTCTCTCCCTCTAGAAGGGTGGGATCACACTCCCACACCAGTTACTGATGTGGGGGTATGATTCCAAGGTGTTTGACACTAAATATGACATGTTTCCATGCAGCCAGTCCAAAGTTAGCATTTACCGTTTGGTTATAATGCACTTAAGAGTTTAAGGTCAGGCTGCACTACTGACAACCCGGAGAATAGATTCTGAAGGCTGCAGAGGGGCTCAGCTCATGCCTGGGCACCCTCTCACGTATAACCAAGCACCCTGCCTTCAGTATTGATACGGCCTGCCATAGGGGTGACTGATAATTTTCTATGTGCAGTGATAGGTGAGATGTAGTGAACCTATATCTCTGTAAGGGGTGCATGCACCACCTTACCCAGGCTGCAGTAGCAGACCTGTGGTGTCATTTTGGAGGGCTTCCCAGGGGTGGCATAATACATGCTTCAGCCCCTGGTAGGCCTCTGGGGTACCTATGCCCTGGGTACATAGTATACCATATACTAGGGACTTATAAAGGCACCTCAGAATCCAATCTGTGGTGTACCTAAGGTACATGGAATCAATTCAGAGAGGAAGCAGCTAGGCTGGGGTCCTGAATAGCAGGGCCCTAGCCAGACTAAGGTCGGAAAACAGTGAAATATCAGCAACAAGTGGGGGTAACCATAAGAGGCAGATCGTACTCTCCTACACAGAGTAGGCGTTCCCAAGCAAAAAGCCGCAACACCACCACTCCACAACATTCTCAACGACCAGCCACATCGGCGATAAGATCACAAAACAGGCAATAAGGTGTGGTAGCACCATGAAACTAACACCTGCTCTGACCTGGTGTAAAGTCGGACGACAACCGGCACCAGACAAGGGAGCACAGCCCAAAGCCAAACATGAAGAACAACAGAAGCACCCGGGCAGCTGAACATGCAGCCCGGAGCCACAATACGGCAACAACACCCACTGCCACCTCACCCAGGCCCCACCCCCCCCCGGATCTCCCCCCCGGACCACCACAGAGCCAGCATGGACAAAGACGTGGGACACACAGGAAATGCACCAGACTCACAGTTTCCACACCAGAGGATGCCATTGCCCACTACAGGCTCAAAAGGACAACCATCCTCCGCATCCTGACCATCATCGCCCAACTGGCCGATGGCACCAACACAGCAGACAACCAACATCCCAACCCACACAAAGCTGCTGGCTGTGATGCACCTGTTGGCCTCTGGTATAGGGGTACCAGAGGCCAACAGGTGCATCTGACACTGGGGTACCAGGCTGATGATGGCATTCAGGACAGGTGTGAGGGACTTGGATGCGGCTGGCTGTGAGACTCCTCCGACTCTGGTGGCTGTTGGTTGGGTGAACCAACAGCCACCAGAGTAGGAGGAGTCTCACAGCCAGCTGCATCCAAGTCCTTCACACCTGTCCTGGATGTCATCATTAGCCTGGTACCCCAGTATCTATACATCCACCACAATGTGCAGGATCCACTGGAGACCAAGCAAGGACCATAGGCCATAGCTGGATGCACGCATGTGTTGGGGGCAATTCACAGCACACATGTCTGACTTGTGCCCCCTGATGACACAGCACACAATCACCGCAACAGAAAGCACACGCATTCCATCAATGTGCAGGCAATAGTGGACCACCAGGGACTCTTCACCAGTGTCATTGCCAACTACCCAGCCAGTGTGCATGATTCCTTTATCCTCCAACAGTTCATCATCAACCAGCGCTACCAGGATGGCACCAAGGGAAATGCACAGCCCCTTGGCAAGTTCCAAATTAATACCCCACACACAACCATGCAACTCACAACTCGGGCAATACACACGTCACAAAATCACATACCAAATGCAAAACAACATGCCCACCCACCAGACACGACAGAACAACTTACAATGTTAACCTGGGCAAGCCGGGAACATGAGCCATCACCAGCATGGCACCCCAGCCACACAATAGCAGAATGTAGGGAGAGGTGGGAATTAGGCATGTGTGAAGGAGGCAGGAGAATCATGATTGGGAAAGTACACAATGCCAAGAGTGGTGGCGATGTGCTGGACAGACCGCAGTATGCAGAAAACAAACATAGCCATAGCAACATACACCACTGGTGTATGGAGTATAGTGGACAGTGGACACAACCATGAGTATGTGGAAATGTTGCCTGTAACGTCCCGCCCGTAAGCATGAGCGGAGTGGGATGGCCCGGCGCATGCCAGGCCAGCGTAGGGGTGTGAATAAAAAGCATGTAGCATTGGGCATGGTCCTCTTCCGGAATGCCCACCATCTCTGCCAGGGCGGCACCTCTTACCCCGCCATGAGGCCGACGCCGTACTCCTGAGCAGAGTTGCCTGCGATCCTATGCGCCTTCCGTACCCCGGCCCGCTGGACCCCGAACCCGTCAGACCCACACCTGCGCAGCCAGGCCACACTGATCACCTGCGTGTTGCTAAGTGGGCCCACCACGTGCCGGTGCAAGCTCCAAGCCCAAGGCCCGCGACCCTGGCAGCCTCTTAGACCATCACAGCCTCCACGACACAGACCCGCTTTACTCCTTTCTCGTTGACATACTCTACTGCTGCGCCCGGCCTACACTGCGGTCAAGTAGGTCACACATTTGGAACTGAGTCTTGATCACACAATGGCAGTGAACTTTATTTAAGGCAGAGTTTATGTCACTATATTCCCTTCGATGTGGTGCCACCAAGTCTGTGCATAGCATTACAACCACATGTGTCTGTGGACCTATGCGGACTTCTGCCCTCGGCCTATGCTGCACACGAGTAGGTAACAGAATTAGAATTGAACCTCGATTATTCAAAGGCAGAATACATATCATTGCGCGCAAGGAGAGGCGTAAGGGGTTGAGGCGTTGCAGTCCGGAGGGAATAGGATCCTCGTTACGGAGGTGATCGAACACTACCGACAACTGCCCTGGTGTCACTAACTCTGTGCATGGCGAGCCAACAACACATGGCTGTGGGCCACTGCTGACCACTGCCTCCGGCCTACACTGCAGTCCACTAGGTCACAGTCTTGATTTAGCGATGGCAGAGTTCATATCAGTGTACCGGCATCATCACAGACTGCATCCCCTCTCAGCCCCGGTGCCACTAAGTCTGTTCCTCGACATTCATGGACAGTCTCTGGTCGTACATTGGTGGCGTCTGAGCCTATGGACTAGGGGGTAGTTTTCATCCTCATGTAGCTGTTACAGAATTGGTGGTGAAAACGAGGTTGTTGCTTTCCACTCCACCATTTGCTGCTTCCGGATAACATCAGACCTTCCACATCATGCCCTGGAGGACACCTTCCTCTGTCCCCCCAAGCCTCCACCACATTCACCTTCGACATCGATGAGGACCCACTCACTGCACCAGGCCCTACCTCAGTGCACCACAAGTCACCGTCCCGTGGCAGGCTGTCTGTGCCCGCCGCTGTGCATCTGGGGCCACTAAATCTGTGCTGGTCAGGTCCGGAACCCCTTCTTCTGAGAGATTGGATGGCATCTCAGGTGATGGCCTTGGGTTCATCAATGCCATGTGTCTGTGGCCCTGCGCTCTCCACTGCCTCTGGACTCAACAGCGGCCCACCAGGGCTCACACATCAAATCGAGTTCTCACCGACCAGGACGTCGCATCACCGCAGGAGGCACATGCCACCACCGCAAGGACCACCTCCAACTGCCATCTGCCAGAGGCGAAACGGTGGTCCTGACAGACTTACGGAGTTGCTCACACCTGTCATGGATGCCATCATCAGCATGATACTCTGCTCAGCACTCCAGGTGCCACTAACTCAGTGCACCGCAAGCCATCGTCTGTTACTGATTGAGTTTTGTGCTGTGGAGAGGTTGCGCAGCAATGTCATCTCAAGCAGTGTGGGAGACCTGGGACGTTGATGAGTAAGATGATGCAGGTCTAACACATCCCACTGAATCTGCATCAGGAATATCTCTAAAGGACACAATCCAAAACTTTTTCTTCACATGAGGCGCTCATCTCTAGTGCCCCAACCACAGTGCACTGCAAGTCACGGACCCTTCCGTTTGCATGTTGGGTGTCCTCTGGACTTTCTCAGGTGTTTTCAGTTTCCGTTGCACTGGTGTCCACTGTTCAAGTGGTTTCCAGCACCAAGCATTCCATGCGTGCTGGCTTACACTCACCCCACACACATCCAGCACAGGCATCACTGTACATGTCACCCTGCCAATAAAGGGGCCGGGCGCACGTGCCCGTAGCCAGTTCAACATGGTATATGTGTATCCCTGTGGTCTTGTTGTGTGCATGAGGGCCCTGGGTCCTACGACATTGCATTGTGCTTTGTACAGCGGATGCAGACATGTTACCGCAGGCAGAGGGTTAGAGTTTGGACATGTAGCTTTGTCGTCACCCACTCAACTCGTAAGGGGAGTGGCCTGGGCCATCGTACGCAGAGCCAATGTAGGTGTGTGACTGCTATTTGCGTTACCCTGGGCGTGGTTCTGTACTGTGAATGTGCATCTGCATGTGTCTATGGCAGTGTGGGTCTCCTTTTTGGGGTGTAGGTGGTCCCTGAAGGGTAATAGACACCAATGCATGTTGTTTAGTTAGCCTTCCATGGGTTCGGAAGCCACCCACACCTGTTGGGCCACCTCCTTTTGGCGTGCTGACACATGGCATTGGGTTGCCATGGGTGGGTGGTTGAAGTGTCGTTAGCCAGCTGTGCTTGCAGTTGCTTCCTGCTGTGTGGTCTGTTGCAGGCTCTGTGTTCTCTGAGTAGCTTGGCTGCCTGGGTCCTGGTGGTGGGTTGTGTGGGATGTCCATGGGCTGTTGTAGGCCGTCGGTGTCGAAAGTGTGGTGGTCCTCTCCAGCATCACAGATGTGTTGTCTTCTGTGCTCTGCTGGAGGTGTTGTGTGCCCCTCTGCAATGTGAAGGGGAGATGCATGTTCACATTGTGTTGACATGTATGTTGGCGCATTATTCTGGTTTACATGCAGACTGTTTGACAATGTACATTGTGACTGTTTGGGAGGTGCTGAGTACTGCTGCGGGACAGTGTACATTTGTACTACATGACGGATGTGAGGTCGTAAGCGTACTTTTCCATTGCACAGATTCCTGCTCTGTCAGAAGTAGTAGGCATGTTTCTGTGCTTGTGCGGAGCCAGTTGTGTGATCTGTTCTGCTGTGTTGGCTTTGTGCATTGTACCATGTTGTCGTTAATGTGGGTGTGCTGTTCTTGCTATGTGTGTGTGCTGCAGTGTGCCAAGGGGACCAGGGACATGATCCAGGGTAATTGTGGGTGTGCAGTGTGCTACACCTCGTGCATTTGTGCCATTGTGCCCATCTCTCCCGGTCCCCCCAGTCCCTGGTCGTTACTCACCCTGTTGATGTTGTGTCCGGTCCTCTCGGGCTGTGTCTGTACTCCCTACTCCTTGCACCATCTCCACACTGATGACTGTGGCCTAGCTTTCCTCCAACTCCTCCTGTGGCGCAGGACTGCCACCTCCTGAAACCGTTGAAGCCTTCCTGGTTGTGGCAGGTTTGTGCCTGATTTAGGTTGTCACATCATGCCAGCACCTCTTGGCCTCCTGGATTGGCCTCCTCGGCACTCCGACTGCATTCCAGGTGGTCTACTTGTGGGTCAGTTGATGGTAGTGTTCTGTCACCTCCGTGGCGCTGATCTAGTTTTTCTGTGGACTGCACCCAGTCTTCCTCTCCCTCTTCTCCTCAGGCGTCCCCATCCCTGTTGTTCCTTGCTGGTGGTCTGTGGGGGTTGTAGGGATCGCGTTGGCCTCTGCGCTGGGTCAGGGTGCATCCATGGTGTTGCACACTTTGGATTGTTTCTGGTGTGTTTTTCTTGTTCTGCTTTTATAGTGCATTTTCCCGCCAGATGCGTGGGATTTGCAGGCCTGTGGCTGTTTTTTGCAGCTTTTTGAATCGCGCTTGGCATCATTGCAGCTTTTTAGGCGTTCGTGTCTCGCATTTTTGCGGCATGGTGTTAATTTTAACGCGGCCCTTTTGCGTGTTATCTGGTGACTATTGTATGGTACCGCCGTGTTGTGAATACTTGGTTAACACGGCATAAATGTCCCACGATAGAATGCGATGTTGTAGGTTGCGTTAAGTAACTTTTGTGATGGTTATCACACGTTCTCGAGAATATGCCCCTGAGCTTCTTATAATAGTGCTAAATTTTAGTTTAGAAAGTTTAGCTTAGAAAGTCATGGCGATGAAGTTCAAGAAACCAGGTGTAGTGTAGTTCCTATATCCCTGAAAGGCTCTGCGCATTGGAATAATATACACTATAGATTTGACATAGGACTGAGGTCAGTATGTCTCTTTCGAGTGCATTAAACTTACTTACTTGTGTGTGCCAGCTAACTCAGAGGTCACTAGAAACTTCTCGAATACACAAGAAGGGATTCGTTTCTGACAACCGCATAAACATGACAACTTTGTTTCCCTTAGAGTCGGAACAATATCAGAACCGTGGAAACAATAGATAACAGTTTTACCCAGTCAATCGTTCATGCTTTGTTTCATACAGAGCTGCACAGAAATAGAGAGACGGGAGTTTCAATAAAAAGGGTTCATTGAACAGTCTTATTTCTCATGCAAGAGATAAGAACTGCTACAATCGTACGATAGGCTGCAAAATACAATATGTACAGTTATCAGTAAGATAAAATAATACTGCAAAAGCATGGTTTGTAGCTATGACATATATTAATTAAAATACATACATAAATAACACAGGCTAACAGGTGAATACTCATCTGATGCTTCTAAATAGTTCTATCACAGTGTACCTAACCTAAGTTTAGTACGAGGTAAGAAGTAGGTGCTGTTTTCTAAAATATAGCTAGCTATAGCTATAGTTTTGCCAAGAGTTGCCAAAAGTTTTTCAAATTTCTAGTCTGCTATATACCTTAGAATGCGTGAGGTTGGAATCTCTTTCCGGGACTCGATATCTAACACCCCGCAAGGGGAGTCAGAAACACTGGAGCTGGGTTCTCTGCAAAGAGGATGACAGCGTCTGGTCAGTGCATCAGGCTGGAACAGTAGGCAGTCGAGCTGTATTGTGCCGGAACCGTGGTTTGTCAGGGCAAGTGCAGGTATATTTATACCTTGAAGGTGTTTAGAATGCCTGTATTGACGTAAAAGTCGGGCATCAAAACGTCATGAATGAACCCTAAGGAATAGATGTTCATGCATAATAATGAGTTCTTGGAGAAATCAATATCCAAGCAATGGAAATTCCTAAAGGCTTAAGAGTCTGGTTTTCCAAGAACTCGTTGTGACGTGGATTGTCGGATGTAGGAGACCATGCCTGAATTTGGTTAGCATGGACAATGCCTAAATAAGGGCTGGATTTTCTATGCCTAAATAAGGGCAATATGGATTGTACCTATATAAGAGCGTAAATCAGGAAACCTATACACGGAAATTAAATCTACACACAACACCCACTCCAGTTTTATATGAATGACATTAGTAAATCCTAAACATATTAAACATGTCTAAAAGAGAATAATGCCTGATAATAGAAAAACATGCTAAAACATATCTAAAGACATCTGTCCTAAAAATGCAATACAAACCCATTGCTATGCATAAGGTGCTGTACATATTAGAAGCAATGTTTCAGTATAAGTATATGCGTTTAATTGAAAAACACCAACAAGAATGAATCATAAATATATACATTTGATGAAATGGCTCGTTAATACAGAAGAAAAAGGGCCGAAACCATTTCATATCAGGTTAATACAAATCAATACAAATCAAACATTGATGTGACAAGGTGGCATAATGTCCCTTGAAGATTTTCAAAGAATTCTATTCTCTATGAATAGTTCTACTATAAGCAGATTACTGTGCCAAAAATGAAAAATACAAATTTGGAAAAATAAAAATAAATTAATCATAGGAAAAAAGTTTCAAAGTTAGTCCCTTGTTTGAAAGGAACGAAGGCCAAATTCAGAGTCTCTTCGGAACTCTGTGTGCCTGAATCAAAAGTCAGTGTGTGGGCCTGGAGAAAACATGAAATCTTCTAATCCTGTAGACAAAAAGTCACCTACCATAGTAGGTGAAAGTTGAAATACCTCATTTAGAAGATTAACTGCACATAGATGTGAACTATCACCTTCAGCATTGGTCGCATCAGCAATGTTCGAATCGGATGTTACCTGCGTGCCTGATGTTTCCTCACTTACCTCAGCAGTAGCAATTTGCGTCTGTGGGATCTCAATGAATGCCGTCATCAGGATTGGTAGCCGCTGGGGACAACACAGAGCATGGGCCGTTACTGGGTCCAGAAAGGTATCGATATCTGTAGGCATGACTGATGGGAGTGTTAGACAGAAGTCTAGCACGCATTCTTCACCGCAGAGCAGGCAGCGTAGAACATGTAAGATGTAATCTTGCCAGATTGGTCTGAATGACAGAAACCATGTGGTATTTAATTCTCGTAGACAAGGTAAACCCAACATTTGGACGATGCGCTCATGACACTTCATCTCCAAGAGAGCTCTCTCTATGGTGCTGGGAGTGACACTGGTGATTTGGCTTGCCATATCATAGCAGGAGGAGCAAAAATAGGATCCCTGCAACGAGTGGAAAAGCGAGCGGCAGTCTGCCAAACACAGAGTGCACGAAGTTTGGAAAAATTCCGAGGACTGCTTGAAAAGGTCCTAACAGTCCTGCACACACGTTCTTAAATACATGTACAATACCGCTCGGATCAGACATGTTTAGGATACGACCTAATATTTCTGAGAAATTTACAGGGCAGTTTGTATACAAAAGGTATCTCCGCAGAGGTCCTGGTGACTTGGAGATCATAGGTTTCTCTGGCGAGGTCAGTGGCACTGTTTTCTGCAAAAGAATGGCTTTCATTCTGCTTAGAGTATCAATTCGTATAGAAGAGATGTTCATTCAGAGAAGGCCATAAAGGCGACTCCCTGACTGTATCTATTTGTGGAAACAAGACTTGCATACAGCAAGTGACCCTGGATTTAACCGTTCCTAGATATGGGATACCTGGCAACATGCCACAGCAGCTGTGATCATTCAATATAATGTAACTCCCATTAGAAAGTTGGCTAAAAACTGCATTAATCACTGCAGCAAGTGAACCTTGCAGGTGACAGGATAATTTGTAGTGGAACTATCACTGGCCCCGTGTAAGTTGATACCCTGACAAAGGAGAGAACCGCTTAGTGTGTGTTCACAGTTTTCACCGCTAAGAAACACTTCACAGTCCCCACTCCAACATCTATGTGTTTCTAAGGTAAATCCAAGGATGTCTTGATGTATCCTTTACCCAACCTTTCATATTTGCCAACTGGTATATATTTTAGGCAATATTGAAAATGGAAAGTTGTAACAGGCAGAATTATTTACCATGTATGATCCACTCGGTAGCTGGTTTTTCTGCCACCGTGAATGGTAACTTTACCAGTTTTTCTATGCTCAGCATAGTGTAGTCTGCTCCCCTTTGTGCCAGTCTGATCTGTTTATCAGTGAGATTGAATTTGGAAAACAGTGACGTAGTTTTGACTAAACGCCATGGCACATAGCCTGCACGCAAGTTTTGTATCATCCAGCCTAATAGCATGATAGAACGTAGTTGAGACTGACCATGTTGCAACATGACCAATTCTTGTTCCATGATGTCTATGACAGAAGACACAATGCTGTCCAATGAATATATTCCGGACGACAGAGTCATTAACCCATTGTCTATTACAGAGAGAGTTTTCTCTAAATTAATACAATCAATTTCTCGTATTCGTTCTGTAGTCTCAGCTTGGGTAACCTTCCATGCCTCATTATAAGCAGCGTAGATACCGGCATATATGAAACGATTTTGAGGTGGTTTTCTTGGCCCTAGCAAGATTTCCCTAAGGTCTGCGCCTTCTTGAAGTAAAGTTAAGTGTTGTTTAACATCCTTCAGTGTAGCTTTCTGTAGCCAGTTGAGGCAGAGTTTCCCTACACTGTATGTTGTTACTACCCCTGGATGCTGTCTTTGAACATAGCGTGGGTCTGGCCTATTGATAGTGAAACCCTGTGTTTTATTCAGGAATCGATCTTGACAATTGTTTGTGTCTATGGGCCAGAGCAACCATTATTTTCCTTCTGGATCTGATCTGTTGTGATACAAAATATTATGTGCGTCGACCTCTCCCGTGTAGTGCTATTGCTTGCAGATATAGGTATGGTCGGTGTGTTCTTGTCTTTGATCTCGGCTAATCCAATGCTAGACGTTTGCTGGACAGTGTTATTCAAAAACATAATTTGCTCAGGGATGATACAGGCCCTAAATAAAGCTTCTACCCCCTGTACTTGCCAATCTTTTGTACCCCAGACAGTCTTTGTCTCAATGTTGTCTTTCCAAAATTCGAAACCTTGTCTAGACAGTTGGGCAATAAAGGCTGCAGAATAAATCTGTTTCATATTGGTTAACATATTTTTTGTTCCTGTGGTGTTCACATTTTTTAAGTAAAACGTTGCCAGATTAGACAAATTGTAGCCTGAAAAATATGGAAACTTAATTGCAAAAGTTTTTGAGCTACCCTTTGGAGGTGTAGGACAATGTTACCATTAGTTATACATAAATACATTTCTTGGCGTTGTAGATTTATGCAAGAAATGATGACCATAGTGGAGATAACAATACATTTTTCCATGGTCCGATTAACCCTCTAAATATTAATGATTCGTGAATACAGTAGACATCTCTAGATCAGACATCATGTTATTAACAGTCTCAAAACCCAATCATCAGAAAAGGTACTAGAGGTAATAAAGTCACTTAATGAAATCTTAAATAAATGTGGAATCTTCAAAAGCTCAGACGGGCCAAAAATGTCATATTGAGTTTGGTCCCAAACTATACCTTCATGTATAGGAACGGCTGTGATATTCACTGTTGACAAGTCTCTTGCTTCACGATGGGATGATTTGTGTGGCTGGAGCAGTAAGTTCACTCTTTTTTTTCTTGCTGTGTCCATTTGCATATTTCTTCCATTTATCAGCATACCCAGAGTTAATACCAGAGCTAACCAAAGTAGAAAGAAGAATATTCCCAAAACAATCCATAGTTCAACCCATGGTGAAACCAGATACGTCTTTTTCAGGAAATGAAAATAGTCTGTAGCTTGTTCTTTGAAAGTTCTTTGTGCTGGCATCGTTTCAGGTTCACTGGGATCCTCAGAAAACGTATCAAAGTTCATGAAATAGCCAGAGGCATTTCTGCCAATGGTTGGAATTACATCTGGATTTGTTGAATTCGCTGGAACCGGTTGATCACTTGTTACTTCGTTGTAGACATGTGTATCAGGACGAACTGCTATTTGGGTCTCAAGAGGTATAAGTTCTATAGCATTGTTGCTTAGTCCTTTATTTCTCACTGTAGAATCTTCAAAGGTGATGAGTCTCTTAGTTTGAACCTCTTGGATTGTAGCCAGCGGAGTGCGTCTGCTACATTGGTGGAGTTCACTTGGCCTGCTGCTTAGTATCGTCCACATAATGTAGTTTGATCAGGTCGATGGACAGAAATCCTTTCTTCATTTTACCAGCAAGGGGCGGCAGTAGTACTGTGCTCGATCCATGGATTGCTATGACAGGTACTGGTTGTCTGTAAGAAGGCCCAAATTCCTTCTTGTCTGCGATCTTTTCTCTGACTAGATCACCAAGCTTTGGGATCCAGACAGGTCTTGCTGGGACGGGCGGTTTTTCCTCAGTGATGGTTGACTTCAGGAGCACATTGCTCTATTTTGTTCTCAGTTCATTTAAGTCCTGTAAAACAGCCAAACGTTCTTTGATATCAAATTTCTTATTTTCCATCACTCTGCCTCGCATATCAAGGTCCGGTACCAACATTCTAGTTCCAAATAGGACTTCATACGGAGTGACTCCCCCTAGAGAACTTCTTGGCAAGTTGTTAAGTGCGCGGTGGACTCCATAAAGGTGTTTGACCCACCCATCACCCGAACCTAATACCCTAGCTGTTATACACTGCTTTATGTTCCGGTTTTTTCTTTCCACAACAGAATTTCCCTCAGGATGGAATGGAGAAGAATACCACAATGCTACGCCCAAACTGGACATGGCTTCTTTGTAAGCTCGAGAGCTAAACGCTGGACCCTGGTCAGAATTTAGTGTGCCAATTGCGTATGTGCCGATAAAGGCTCGCAAATCTTTCATAACAGTTCGAGCCTAAGCCGAACTCTGAGGCCACGTCCATAGGAACCTAGAACAAGAATCAACTGCGACCATGGTATATTTTTAGTTACCATCCCTTTGTAAGGGAACGCAGTGGTCCAGGTAAACACAAGCTAATGGTTTATCTGAAATTAACAGGGGCGTCTGCGCAGGACGTTTCACAGCAGAGACTTTCATCTTCTGGCATATTTCACATTCCAAAACATAATTCCTGGTTTGTTTCCTAATGCCTGGCCACCAGTATCTCTGTTTTAATAACGACACTGTGGCGGAAACACCTGCATGGGCAAAGGCGATCCCTTCATGTGCTGCTAGGATTAGTCCTAATCTGTGTTCCATGTTTGCTATTACCCTATCCCCCACTCCAGCGATTTGAGCAAACGAAACATTGTTCGTATCAATTATATGTGAGTGGACATTTTTTAGGTAACGCTGCACCGCTGCCTTTGCTTGAAGCATTGACAGCCAGCATTTTTTCACTTTTTATTTTCATTTTTGAACGAGTGATTGCAGCTACAGAAGCTGTTTGCACAGCCCTTTTCGCGGCTTCATCAGCCAATGAATTCCCTTCAACGTGAACGCCATCACGTTGATTACTCAGCGTGTGTATCACGTGAGTGTTTTGTAGTCCATTTTGCAACTGAACTACCTGTTCCCAAAGCATCTTATGCTTGATTGTGCCACCTTTTGCATCTTTGAAACCATTTTGAAGCCAATTCTGTAAATATTCATTGTATGATTGAACACAGTAAAAAGAATCGCACTCTATGAGTGTGGGGAATACGCATCCGTGTTTTCAAGTGCCATCTTGAATGCTTGTAGTTCAGCTCGCTGAGCTGTACAATCTCCTAGAGATTGCATTTTTGTGACCATTGGTCTGAATTTGCCATCGTGCATACAACCTTTAACGATCGCGCATGCTGCACTGTAAGCTTGTTTACTCTCCGTAGCGGGTTGTACAGATCCGTCAGTGTAAATTATGAATTCGTACTGATCAAGAGGGAGAATTTCAGTAGGCAAAAGACATACATGTTCGTATTGCAGGAATGCTTGTGTTTTTAAATAAGGATCAAAAACATATTCAACTTCAGTTGCAGCAAGAGAATTAACCCATTGTATCCATCTTGGATGTAAAGCTTTTGCATTCAGAAAGCTCGCTTTAGTAACTGCCTCTAAGGCTGCTACAGGAGTCACGACCATTACTCGTTTCCCCTGTGCTAGGTCTCTTTCTTTTGCTACAGCGGTTTGAACTGCTGTCAAAATCTTTTCTGTAGAAGTGAATTTAATTTCTGCTTGTGTATACAAGTGTGATTTGTATGCAATGGGTACTTTTTCACCTTAGTTAAAAGTTAAGTAGGTGAATCCGCATTGACTTGGAATGATTCGGATCACTAAGTTACATACATTTACGCGTGTTTGCAAGTGTTTTGTTGCTAACATGTCTGTTTGAAGTGAATGCAGAATTTCTGTGTGTCCTTGTGTCCACGTTGTTGCTTTGAAATCAGGTTTGATTAATTCGTAGAGAGGTTTAACCCTCTCTGCGTAGTTTAGAATGTATGTTCTTCCAAAATTCAGGAAACCTAGAATCGACTGTAAATTCTTTCGCATTTTTGGAGGTTGGAGCAGTGTACACTTTTCTAAAAAGTTGACTGCCAGGCTTTTGCCTTCACTTGAAAGTTCATATCCCAGAAAAAGGACGTTGAGATGGGCAATTCTTGAGTTTTTAAAGTTGAATTTGTAACCCTCAGAGGCGAAGCCCAATATAATGGTGTTCACCCTGTTCAAGTGTCTGTCCAGGTCATCGTCTGTCAAATATATATCATCAACATATGACAATGCCTCGTCATCATAAATTTGTAGTAACTCTGTTACCCTTGCTGAGAATAACCCCGGGCTGTTCTTGAACCCCTGTGGTAGTCAACAAAATTGACGCTGGGTTCCCATTATTGAGAAAGCAGTCAAATATCTTTATTCAGGTGCAATGTTTTGACAAAAGAAAGCATTTGAAATGTCTAATGTGGTTTTGTACTTTTTACGCACAATGTTATTCATTAATGCTGTACTGTGTGCATTTTGCACTGCAAATGTTTTACAACATGAGTTTAGGTGGCTGTAATCCAAAACTAGACGATATGTAATGTCTGGTTTGGAAACAGGAAACAAAGGATTGCTCATTGATGAGGTGCATGTTTCAATCACGCCCTGGTATTCAAATTGATCTAAGATCTCCCTGACCTGTTTTTTAGCTTCTTGCTTGACTGGGTACTGCCTTTGTGCAGTTGATTGATTTTTTAACTGGATTTTGTGCTGAGGTGAGTCCTCATCCCATCCTACATGGTTCTTATATAATGCTGGGTCCTGGGCCACTGCCCATTTCCTGGCATGAGTATATTTTAAATGTATTGGAACATGGTTAGAGAAGGCTGGCATAATAATGTCTTTGACATGTGGGCACTCCCTGACAAATTCTGGTGGCCAGTCTCATTCTGCTAGAAGTATATCATAACCCCTTGAAAGATGCTCCCAAAAGAGTGCTTTCACTTTTCTTTGTATGTCTCCCTCCATCCTGAGTGTTATTTCATATAACCTATGCGGAGAACTAACCCTGGTGTCTGCATTTTCAACTTGAATGTCCTCTTTCAGGTCCACTGTCTCCAGAAGCCCCTTCAGGTTCTGGCGAGCTGCTACTGTAACTTCTGCTGCACTGTCCAACATTGTCTGAGCCCATTCTCCGTTCTTTAGTTGCGTTCTCAGAATTCTCGGCATGTCTGATCTTCAGACCTGCTACCTTCTTCTTGGAGAATTGAGGTTTTTGTTTATTTTTCTGAACGTGTTGATCGTCTTTGGATTTCACGCGTTCTTCTTTGTTCTCTGACCGTCCTCTTCTTTCGGATGTCTGTGATGATATCTGAAAGGTACGAGAGGAACGTGTATCAGTATCTTGATATCTGTCAGGTTTTCTCGAATTATCCCTATTCCTGATGTTATACCACCTTTCAGAGGGCTCCTTTTGAGGAGACCTACCTCGGGATTGAGAATCTTTCTCTTTTGAATGTTGTTTGTTATTTTCCCACTTCTTTTTAGAAGAGGTAGGAGGGTTTTTATAAAAGATCTTATCAGGACTTTCAGACAGTTGTGGTTTAACTGGTTTCCCTCCCAAACTGTCTCTGCCTAATTCCTCATAGGATTTTTCAATTATTCTGGCTAGTTCTTGTGGTTGTTCTGTTACATCAAATTCCCTTAATTTCTGGCGGATCGCCACTGATGTTGCTTCTCCTTTAATATTAGATAATATTATTGTTGAGACCTGGTCGAAATTTTTCAGTAAATTCATACCTACATTCAGAGCAGGCTCTGCCCCGTATTCGTTTTGAATCTATTTCAGGACATCAGGTATTACCGCCATAGATGGAACACCAGCCTTCCAGATGTGGTGTGATCCCCATCGGTAAACATATTGTTAGAATTCTGTGTTTCTCATGAGGGCTAGTATTAGAAAATACTGCTTCGATTTGAGTAATTTTTTGAGCTTTCCAGAATGGAATTTGTTCACGTTTTGTGGGCATTTTACCCATGACTGCGTGTAAAGTCTGTGGAGTCATTTTTAGTGTATTCCCCTGATGAGGGGCTGGATTTTGAATGGTTAATGGTGGTTGGACTGTGAAAGTCCGCATGACATATTGAACCAAATGTCTATAAATTTTGATTAGCTCCTTAAGTTGAGCTAGTAATTCTACATCTGTCATTTCTTCAATGTCAGGATGAGGTGTGTAGCCGGCTAAAATCGGCCATGTTGCTCCTGGTCTACCTAGTGGACCGAGCCTGGTAATGTGATTGGAATATTTTAGGGCGCCTTTAAACCAGAGCTCATGCATCTAGTATGTGAGTGGAATTTCAATATCCTCGAAAGGAATATAGTCCTCAGGTGGATCATCTTCTTTGTAGAAGTGAAACAAGTGTGTTACTGGATTTGATTCTGGGAATACTATCCATGAATAGAATACCTCTGTCTGGTGAGATTCATGTGCCTCTATCACAAAAACTGCCCTACCACCTCTTGGTGTTAGCCCATGTTTTATAAGTTTTAGCGTGATGGCTCTCCTTAGATTTGAATGGATGATTATAGCATCCTCGTGGGTTTCTTTAAAACCAGTACAATTAAAAGCTGCTGTGACTTGGTCAGCCGCAGTTCCACCACTATCGGTGTTTGTGCCATTTTCGGTCATTGTTTAATGAAAGTTTCAGAGCAAGTTTCAAGGGAACAAAGATAAGGTGCTCAATATTTTGGAACACTGTATCCTTCAACGTTGAAAAAAACAAACAGCTAATACATAGGATTTTTGTCCTATTCAGCTATGGCGGATATTATCCCTACCCACTCCAGACGTCTTATGGAGTATTATGAGTAGGGGTCTCTGAGAAAATCACGACTGAGTTACTCCAGTATCTAGTGTTAAATTAGTGCCTTACCAAACATTGGGCGCCATGTAGTGTAGTTCCTATATCCCTGATAGGCTCTACGCATTGGAATAATATACACTATAGATTTGACATAGGACTGGGGTAAGTATGTCTCTATCGAGTACATTAAACTTAATTACTTGTGTGTGCCAGCTAACTCAGAGGTCACTAGAAACTTCTCGAATACACAAGAAGGGATTAGTTTCTGACAACCGCATAAACATGACAACTTTGTTTCCCTTAGAGTCGGAACAATCTCTGAACCGTGGAAACAATAGATAAGTTTCACTCAGTCAATCGTGCATGCTTTGTTTCTTACAGAGATGTACAGAAATAGAGAGATGGTTGTTTCAATAAAAAGGGTTTATTGAACAGTCTTACTTCTCGTGCAAGAGATATGAACTGCTACAATCGTAAGACAGGCTGCGAAGTACAATATGTTGAGAGTTAGCAGTAAGATAAAATAATACTGCAATAGCATGGTTTGTAGCTATGACATATATTGATTAAAATACATACATAAATACCACAGGCAAAAAGGTGAATACTCATCTGATGCTTCTAAATACTTCTACCCCAGTGTACCTAACCTAATTGTAGTACGAGGTAAGATGCAGGTGCTGTTTTCTAAAGTATAGCTAGCTATAGCTATAGTTTTGCCAAGAGTTGCCAAAAGTTTCTCTAAGTTCTAGTCTGTTCCATACCTTAGAATGCGAGAGGTTGGAATCTCTTTCCGGGACTCGATATCTAACACCCCGCAAGGGGAGTCAGAAACACTGGAGATAGATTCTCTGCGAAAAGGATGACAGCGTCTGGTCAGTGCGTCAGGCTGGAACTCTATTTCCTTCCGAACTTGCCGTGGCAAACTGCAAGTAGGCAGTCGAGCTGGATCGTGCCGGAACCGTGGTTTGCCAAGGCAAGTGTAGGTATATTTATATCTTGAAGGTGTTTAGGAATTCCTGTATTGACGTAAAAGTCGAGCATCGGAACGTCATGAATAAACCCCTAAGGAATAGATGTTCATGCATAATAATGAGTTCTTGGAGAAATCAATATCCAAGCAAGGGAAATTCCTAAAGGCTTAAGAGTCTGCTTTTCCAAGAACTCGTTTTGACGGGGATTGTTGGATGTAGGATATCATGCCTGTATTTGGTTAGCACGGACAATGCCTAAATAAGGGTGGCTGGATTGTCTATGCCTAAATAAGGGCAATATGAATTGTACCTACATAAGGGCAAAAATCAGGAAACCTATATACGGAATCTAAATCTACACACAACACAGGATATAGTAAGGTGGGCGTCACTAATGCACTTCTACTTGTAAAGTTCTAGTAACTTTTCCATGTGTACTTTGTGCTCAAAGGTCACCTACATCTCCCCTAAAGCCGCGGCAATTACCCAAGACAACCTGTATTAAGATGAAAGAGAAGATTCAAGTACTCCCCCACTTTCTCCAACAACTTTGTCCCTCATACCCTAACATACTACTTGCTGTTTGCTTGCAGCAGTCTATGCAAAGATATGGGCATGAAGTGGATGGAGTTTTGACAAATTATGTAGAACTATTTTAAGTGTAGAGATCTGGGAGCACATTTACTAAGGTAATGCATCAGGGTTGTGTCACTTTTCTGTTGCAGCCCTGACAAAAAATCCTTTTTGGCATTTACTGAACAATGCAAAGTCACCTTGCGTGGCTTTACGTGGTTTAGTAAACACAAAGGGCCCGATTCACAGAACTAACTTAAGACAAAATCCTAAACTTACTACCATTTTGGTATTCACAGAAGGCACTCACTCATTTTGCTATTCACAGAAGGCACTTACTCATTTCGGTATTCACAGAAGTTAGGAGTCCTAACTTTAGGACTCCTAAATGCCTTCTGTGAATACCGAAAGCCTTAAAATTAGGATTTGTCTCAGTTTAGTAGTAGTATAGTTAGGACTCCTAACTTTAGGACTCCTAAATGCCTTCTGTGAATACCGGAAGACTTAAAATTAGGATTTTTCCCAATTTAGTAGTAGTAAAGTTAGGACTCCTAACTTTAGGACTCCTAAATGCCTTCTGTCAATACCGAAAGCCTTAAAATTAGGATTTTTCTCAGTTTAGGAGTAGTAAAGTTAGGAGTCCTAACTTTAGTACTCCTAAACTGAGAAAAATCCTAATTTTAAGACTTTCGGTATTCACAGAAGGCATTTAGGAGTCCTAAAGTTAGGACTCCTAACTTCTGTGAATACCGAAGTGAGTAAGTGTCTTCTGTGAATACCAAAATGAGTAAGTGCCTTCTGTGACTACGAAAATGGTAGTAAGTTTAGGATTTTGTCTTTAGTTAGTTCTGTGAATCGGGCCCAAAGTATTGCAAAGCAGCAGTGCAAAGTGCTGATTTGAGTTACTTAGCATCAGGAGGCACTGTATGGATGGGGCTTGGGTGTTCAGAAGCATTTACGAATATATTTTGGTACATTCTTAGATATGCAAAGACGTATAAACCTGGGAGTGCGTAAAAACGCTACGCTTCCCTGAACCAGGTTTAATGAGGAGAAATATCTTTATTTCTCTTGAATACTTCCTCCTTCCATGCGTGTTGCATTCTGCAGCAATAATGAACTGAGGAAAATGCCTTTCAGGATTATTTTTGGGCAGGAAGGTACTAACCCTGATGTCTCGCATCTTCCTGTATTCCCAACCTGAATCTAAAAAAGGGTGCAGGGAACATCGCAGGGTGTTAAGTGAAGTTGACTCATTTTTTTACCTCAAGCATTAAAATCAGAGTGAGTCAACTAGCAATCATGTAAAATATATATTTTGCATTTGGGTTTCCCAGTGACTCAAAAGGAGATAGTGGTTAAGTTTACAGCCACATTTATATCATGAAACATTGTCATTTGATGAGATTGCAGAGTTGGTGCCTTAATGGCATAAGAAGCCAGAAATGGCAAAACATTTTAGTTGCCAGCCTCAGCTACCTCGATTTATGTAATTATTTTGAGGTAGACACCAATGTTAAACAACTAAGGGGTATATTCACAAGAATGTGTGATAACTACAGCAAGAGTAGCTTAACGCAACTCTCAACATCGCAGCCTATTGCGGAAAAATAACCCTGTGTCAACGTGGAATTCACAACAAGGTGGCCCCATGCGATAGTTTGCCGAAGCCGCAGCCAATGCCCGCGATACAACCACCTCGACGGAGATAAAAACACAAACCCCAATGCCAAAAAACCTGCGATGGGCCAAAGCGCGATAAGAAAACAGTGACAACTAGCGTGAGGGCAGTAATACTCACACGTAATGCGGGAAAAAGCACAAGAACAGCATACGGAAAATGCCACAGAAAAAAATACATCAACAGCGGAGTACCACGGATGCACCCTGACTGACTGCAGAGGACAACATGTACACCACAAAATCCAACACCGTGGAAGAACAGAACCGACAGGCACACAGCAAGAAAGAGACCAGTGGCAGACAAATCAGAGCCGCAGGAGCGAGTTGCCCACCTTGCAGCATACGCACATAAGCATAAGTGCACCTCGACATTGACAACATCCCGGTACAAACAGCAACCCCTCCACACAGGACACAACTGGTTCCGCAAATGTGCACAACATTGCAAATCACATCTGAAACCGCAGGAAAATGTAACATAACAATGTACAAGTACAACCTGTAACCTGCAAATATGTTTTAATCATACATGCAGTGCAATTGGACATCTTCTATTGTCCCATGATTGCCATGGACAGCCACAATGTGACGTGCTCATGAGAGGTAAGTGTCAATATTGGAGTTCCTATGGGCCCTTCCTGCCGCAGCTGCAGTGGGATGTGGGCCATCTGCCCCATCGTCACCATCATTGCCCGGTACCTCTGGAACTGGGATCCATGGGGCATTGGCGCGAACACAGATGTTTTGCAACACACAACATGCAACGATTATCTTGCACACGATGTCCGGGCTGTACAGGAGCTTTCCACCTGTGTCGTCCAGGCACCTGAAACATGACTTCAACATGCCAAATGTGCGTTCAACGATGCCCCTGGTGCATATGTGGGCCGCATTGTACTGCCTCTGGGCGGGTGTGTCCGGGTCTCGGAGGGTTGTCATCATCCAAGGGCAGAGTGCATATCCTTGATCACCTGTGACAGTGCAGGGAGAAAAGAGTCAATACTTGGTTCTGCAGGATGTGATGGCAGGCCCACTAATACAGTGATGCCTGTGCTGGCTGTGTGTGGGGTGAGTGTAAGCCAGCCCTCAGGGAGTAGCTGGTGCTGGCAACAACTCCAACAGTCATCAGGCACTGTAAGTACAACAAGGGGGAATGACTCGAGTCGCACCGGGCTAGTGGCCCCGGATGCACATCAGCCGACACTGGCCCACCACCACGGGACGCTGACCTGCGGGAGACACGGGTAGGGACATGAGGGCAGAGCAGGGCCTCACATGTGTCATGGGTGCCTTCCGCGGATTGTCACGGGGGAGAATGGGAGGCCTACCCCCAGGGCATGATGCAGAGGGCACATGCCAGCTATGTCCGGCAACATGGCGGATATGAATCCCACAGACCCAGGCCAGACACCAAGTCTGTACGTGTCCGTTGCTGATGACAACCCCCATGCCACAGGCTCAGACACCAATGATGTTCTGCCGGAGGATGACGGTCACTCATGGCACACAGGGTTAGTGGCACCACGTGTCGCAGGCCAGCGATATGGAATTATGCCTCACTGATCAAAGGGAGTCTTGTGCTGTGGCTTCGGCTACGGACTTGGGGTCACTGCCATTCAGGACTCAAGACACTGTTCCACATGTAGGACCTACTGGGCTGAAGAGGACGCTTGTGGAGCAAATAAATTATTAAGGAGTGATATGGACCAGTGTTGGGGGGCCAGCGATGGTCTGCGGAAGCTGCATAGGTCGTGGGACTGGGGCTTGGTGCTTGCACCGGCATATGTGGGGCCCTCTTTGACACACAACGGTGTCGGCAGGTGAGCAGTGCAGCACTGCTGCGCTGGGGCAGGCAGGCCTGGTCTGTGCATCAACGTCCTGGGGTGCAGCAGGCTCACAGGGTCGCAGGCCCCGCTATTCACAGCGTCGTCCTTGTGGCAGGCCGCGCGGCGTTGCACTGTCAGTGACGTTGGCTTTCCCGGGAGTGGACCACGCCCTGCGCAATGGGGCTTGTCACCCCACCCCTGCGCAGCCCTGGCATACTCAGGGCCAACCCATTACGCTCACGCACACGGGGACGCAGCATGCAACACTTTCGCTATCTGTCCCACGGCCTGGGGTGACATGGTTGCGTCCCGTGCTCACTACTCTCCAGTCACCAGCAGTTGTGGTCTGCATGGGCATATCAGTTGTTTGCATTCTCATGTCTGTCCTGCACATCCACGCCTCAATTCTCGTTGTGTACATTCCCACTCACGGGTCACTTGCATCCCCGCACATGGCAGCATTCCACATCTCTACACGTTCAGCTGTTGTGTGGCTGTGGTGTTATGAAATGTCTGTATTGGGTGCAGGGGTAGCCCAGAATGACCATGGAGTGGTGTTGTCGTGTCTGGTAGGTGGTCGTGTAGTTTGACCTGTTGTATGTGGTTTGGTCACGTGTGCATTCCCACAGTTGTGCATTGTGTGTTGGTGGCTTTGGGGTGTGTGATTTGTTGATTTGGCACTTACCAACGAGCAGTCCCTTCCATTTGTGCCATCCTGGAAGCGCTGGTTGATGATGGACTGTCGGAAGATGAAGGGATCATGCACACTGCCTGGGTAGTTGGCGACGACATTGGTGAAGAGTCCCCGGTGGTCCACTATTGCCTGCACATTGATGGAATGCTGATGCTTTCTATTGCGGTAGTGGTGTGCAGTATCTGCAGGGAGCACAAATGGGACATGTGTGCAGTCGATTACCCTCAACATGGCCGGGAATCCGGCTATGGCGTAGAAACCTTGCTTTGTCTCCAGCTGTTCCTGCGCAGTGTTGGGGAAGTGAAGGTACTGGGGTATGATGCTGAGGATGGCATCCAGGATAGGCGTGATAAACTTTGATAGGGCTGGCTTTGACACCCCTCCGACTCTGGCAGTTGTTGGTTGGAAGATACCAGACGGCAACAGGTGCAGCACAGATAGCAGCCTTGTCTGCGGAGGGATGTTGGTTCTCCGCTGTGCTGGGACCGCCAGCCTGTGGGCGATGTGGGTCATGATGCGGAGGATGGTTGCCCTTTTGAGCCTGTAGTGGGAAATGACTTCCTCAGGCGTTAGGTCTGTGAGTGTGGTGCGTTTTCGGTAGGTCCAATGTCTTACTCTGCGCTGCCTCTGTGGTGGTCCGGGGGGGTCGGGTCTAGGTCCTGGGGTGGTGGCGGTCCTGGGGGTGGTGGCGGTTGGTGTGTGGCCCTGTTGGGACTTCGAGCTGCATGATGAGTAGCTCCATGGCGTTGTTTATTCTTCGGGTGTGGCTGTGTGCATGGCTCCGTTGTCTGCTGCAGGTAGATGTCCGTCTTTACACCTGCTTGAGGCAGGTGTTAAATACCTGTGGCTACTGCGGCTTATCGCCTGTTTTTGGTTCACTTCGCAGATCTGGAAGTTCGTTGTGAAAGTGGTGTTGTGTTTTTTTCGTGTGTTTTTGCACGGGAACGTCTACTCTGCATCTCATTATGGTTAGTTGGTGGTGTCCGCCGTGGTGATACATTTTGGGGCAGTTATCGCAGGAATACTGGCGATGTCTCCAGTTTGCACCAGCTTGTGAATGGGGTGTTAGGTCTCTCTCCACTTTTTATGCGTTAAGGTGGAGATAAATCGGAGATAAGTCCTTGTGACTATCCCCCATAATTTCTTGGTAAATAATCACCCTGATTTGCGTTTGTGTCACACTGCAGTCAGACACAATAAAACATGAAACAGCTTTTTTCACTTCTTTGGATGTAACTGTTAATCCTTATAAAGAACAGGAGCCTTTCTTCCTCCACAAGTGTCAAACTCACATATTTAGTAAAACGCTCACCAGATGAAAAGATAAGTTCAAGGCATGGTCCGCATTCTGCGGGTAATCATTTAAAAGAATTGTGTTTACATAATTGATTATTTCCCAGTAAATGATTTACTGACATCAAAAACAAGGATGGCCTGGCATTGAAGTGATTTATAGAAAATTATATTGTATCTAAACCATAAGACATTATGACAGCAAACAAACAAAAAATGAAAGAACAAATATGATACATTTTCAAAACAGAATCATTTTGAGAGGTGGATTTTGACCTGCTCTAAATGTATTTGAGTGATCTCCATCAGAGCCTGTCTTTTTAAATATGGCTGCTCCTGTGCTGTTGGGTAAGTGGCTAAATGCTGGTTACAAACAAACATGTACGAACATGAGCAGTCTGAGCGAGGAAGGCTGCCTTCTAATTCCAACTCAATATCTGCACTAAAGTAACCTATCACAGATGGTCAATTGAATAAATTGGTTAAGCAGGCCTTAAAATTCAATTAGGCCTCTAGAATGAAATATCTACATTTATTTTTGGCTAGCGGGTAAGAAAGTAATGCTGCACTGTTTTTCCACTTTAAATGAAAACTGCATAAAATACTACCTTTAGATTGGTTCAACATAGAGGAAAGATTATCGTCACTTTCTGTTTGTCTAAAAAGGTTGCAAGCACACATAAAATACTACTTTGGCTATATTTCAACTTCATGTAGTGTCACAAGTATGATATCTCTCTGGGCCCGAATTTGACTGCATTCTGGTTTTTCACTACCTCCTGGACCAAGAAAATGACTCGATGATCAGTATTACTATCAGAGTCATAGGCCCCTCTTTATGTGATTAGCATTTTCCTGGTTGAGAAAAGGGTGAGTGCGAAATCTGTGGAGCATGTTTAGCTGGCACAACACTGGCAACCCTGGGCCCGACCTTCTTTCAACGACAAAGGAGAAACAGGCAGACTTCTGGGAGCAGTGAAGTTTTGAAGGAAAGTAACACGTTTTTCAAGGTCACTTATGGACAATCTAAGGGCCAGGCAGATCTCTTGCAGTGTAGAACTTGATTCTATCATCTTTAAAATTCCCAAGAGACTCTGTGAGGGGTTGAGACGGCATGTGGTTTGCTACTGGGAAACGTCTGTCTGCGGGTGGAGGGGAGAAGTGACACCTCCAGATTGGACAGTGGTGTCCACCTTTTAGAACTTTCCAACCCCATTTAAACCCCTGCAGAAGGGAAGAGAGGGTAGAGATGCGGGTAGCTCAAAAGGACTAATGCCTTAAGGATGGACCTCAGCCTGGAAAGGTCCCATTGGTAGTACTTTGTAAAGACACTCTTTCACTCGCTCTCCTGGGCCAGTGGCATTGACCTCTTCAGTTCTTCTGATGGGCATTAGAGATTGTTTTGTAATCTGAAGGAGAAGGGGTCCTTTGATTCTTGTGAGCCAATCCTAGCTGGACATGTCCTGTGAATGTATACTTCACAATGCTGCAAGACACACAACTGCCCTGCGGGTGGCCAAATGGTCATGGGCTTTAGAAGTGCAGGCAAGGAGTGTAAATTGCCTTGAAAGTCACTTTGAAGAGTGCTGTTGTAGGAATATGCAGGACAAGGAGCCACCAGGAGCTGAACGAGCAGGAAACATGTCTCTAATAGCCCCCTTGAATGGATAGAGAGCAGTCAAAAGTAAGCTCCAACACGTATCTGGAAATTCTAGAGACCAGGAAGCTCCAAAAGGACACTGCTATCTAGAGCACGCAACCTGAAGCAAAATGCAGAACACCTCATCCAAAACGCCCCACAGGACCATAAGAAAACTGGGTCTGTCTAGAACCTCAGGTGAGGCCTCCATAGCACAAACTCACAGGGACGCCAGGCTGGGGAAAGCCCCATTTCATCTCACAGTTTAATTAATTGTTCCAACAGGAATGGCCGGTGGCTACAGGGAGACCAGCCTCAACCTAATGCATCATTGCACAAAGCAGAAGAAGAATCATATCTCCCAGGCAGGAAGAGTGCCCACAGCACTGAACACCAGAGAGTGTGTCATATTAAATACAGCCTTTGATCCCAGCCAGGCTCCACCAACAAATCAGCAACTTGCCAGAGAGCCCCAGAGCCAGCCATGGTGGCCCCTGGGCTGGGGGTTCCCTTGGGTGCTACTGCCTCCTCACCAGCTCCCTTGACACAGAGAGAGGCAGGCACAGAAGAGAGTGAGAGAAGGCAGGAGTCAGCTCTCTCATTCATAAAAAAAATAGAGCGACAAGGCAGGAGAGGACTTGGTCTCACTCCTCGGGCTTGGGGTCCGTCAATCTTTGTTTACTGTGTGTAGGTGCAGAAAGAAAGAGGCAGGGATTCCCCATTTCTAGTGCACCAGCGGATGCTTTCTGTTACAAGAGAAAAAGGCAAAAATAAACATTTATGAGCATGCGGTGACAAGTCACCCATAAACCCCAGGGCTCCTACATTTTCATATAAGCTCTGTTGGTGCACGAATAATAGTTGAGGCTCAAAAAAATAAAGTTTTCTTTGCATCTGAGTGATGGCCTCTCAGTGATTCTGAACTAACTGTTAATTTCCTCAACCTGAGTCTTCCACGTCAGCAGCTCCATGATCCCTGGAGGGTATTTCCATCATTAAGAATCAAGAGCAAGGAAGGTACCCCATATTTGCTTTCAGGGCTAAGAGGAGGGGTGTTAGAAATGGGATCTCTGGTTGGCTAAGGCTTGCGCCAAAGCCAGGCAGAGACCACCACTCTAGTCAGGGCAAGGGAGTTACACGCCAAAGATAACCCCTGCTCACCCCCTTGGTAGCTTGGCACGAGCAGTCAGGCTTATCCCGGAGGCCATGTGTAAAGCATTTGCTCACGCACACAGCAACAATATCCCAGGCACACTACAAAAGGAACTCCACACAAGGTTATATCAAAAATAGCCTTTGTATTCTCATAACACATTAGAATAGTACTCACATAATATACATGGTGCCACCTGGCACTAGGTCATATCTACAAGGGATTATATACACCTGACAGGGCCCACTGGACCACTGTCAGAACCATCACAAAGCAAACTTAGTAAAAGTAAAACATATCATAAACGTACAACCATTAATCACTGGTAAGCACTGTACTCAGCATCAGCCTGTAACATAAACTACATTATGCACAGTATCACATTAGGCGCGAATTACATTCTGCGCCAACCTCAATAGCATAAACAAATTATGCAATCCTCTCATAAGTCTAAATGCATTAGACCCTAACCTCCTAAGCATAACTCACATTAGGGGCATACATCTCACAGTGGAACATAATCACTAGCATAAACCATAATATGCAAACCAACCTCATAATCATAACAAGCATTGGCATAGCCAATAGGTCTTGCATTTGGGACCTTATAAGTGTTTAACCATGCAAAAGTTAATGTTGTTGCACCAAGGATATTGTGCTGCATAACTAAATACTTATAAGGTCCCAAAAGCGAGACCTATTGGCTATGCTTTGTACCATCATTTAAAGCAAATACAGGCTAGGCTTTGTACCATAATTTAAAGCAAATACATTTATGTAGCCTCATCACACTGGGCCCCTCAGCACTTGAATCTTTATGCATCAATCACCCAGGATCACGTGAACGTTGATGCAAGCGGCCGCGAGTCGATAGTTCAATTCAATTCAATTCAGCTTTATTCGATTAAAAAACATTAATCATAAAAGCAAGAGCACAATGCATGAAAAGACAATAAACATAGTTACATTAACAGCTGATTCCTTGATTTAAAAATGAATTTTAAAAATGCGGTGACGGAAGCTACAACATATGGTGAATCTAGCATTTGGAGGGCTAATAGTGCAGGGCGACACTGCCTAACACCAAAGGATTTCAAAACTGGCAGAATCCATCTTTTCCTGGGAATAGTATAAAATTTGCACAGAAAGACAACGTGTAATGTAGATTGGGTTGATATATCGTCATATGGACAATGACAGAGAGATTTAGACCAATCATTACAGGCAGGGAAACTTAATAACCTGTGGATAATACCCAAGCGGAAACGGACTAACAGAAATATGTCAAAATCTCCAGTAACAATTGTTATGTACGGTTGTATTAAAAGATGAGTGGAGATCAACTGATGTGCCTGAACAGAAATCTTCTTCAGTTCTATACACAGTCTAGAGTCATTTAAGTAGTCCAGGCACAGTTTTTTCAAGCCCGTTCTCGCAATCAGGGTCAAAGAGGTAGGATCATCATAAAATTCACAGTGATCCAATTTACAAAAAAACAATTTAATATAAGTTAACCATCTTATCCTTGGCGCCCCTTCCAACTTTAAAACATCCATAATAATATTGCGATTCAAGCCCAAGTTATCCGAGGTCCAGATCCTATGCCATTCGAGTATAGGTTGTATTTTAATTATATCTTCTAGATAACCAATACCCAGTTCAGCGTGGCATATGTAAGTAGATGTAGAATCTGGTACTGCCAGTAGGAACCGTAAAAAGTTGTTTTCTACCGTCTGTAGGGAGGAGACATCGACAATCCCCCAAACACCAGCTCCATAGATGGCAACAGAAACACATTTTGCATTATAAATTTTCAGCAGTTCAGAAGGGGGCCTCCTGCCCAGTTTCTTACTAAAATTATGAAGGGCAGTCACAGTTCTCGCGAACAGGGCCCTCCTAGTTTTTACAGCAAGTTGCCAACTTAATTTATTATCAAATAAAATGCCCAAATATGCAAACGAATTAGTGTATTCTATCGGCTTATCGTACACATGCATGGTCTTTAAACCCCTGCTACCACCACTGCCACTAGTCATAGCAAAAGTTTTAGAGACATTGATGGTAAGCCCCAAATTGGACATACATTTCTCAAATGAGGAAATTACACGTTGCAGGGCAAGTGGGGTACGAACCATTAACACGGCATCATCAGCGTTTAATAGGGCTGGAATAGTTCTCGAATCTATTTGGGGAAGGTCACTGCAATTTTGGACTAGATATTTTTCAAGGTTAAAAAGGAAGGGAGCGAGAACACATCCCTGTCTCACTCCTTTTCCTATCTTAAAATCCTTTGTACATTGGCCCTCCAACCCGTATCGTACCCTAGCCATGGCCCCTGCATAAAGTTGTCTTAGAAAGGTAACTAAAACAAAGTCCACACCAAGCTCATCTAAAATTTCCCATAACTTTGCGTGTACAACGCAATCGAAGGCTGATGATAAGTCAACAAAAGTTAGGTATAGATTACCCCTTTTGGCCACCGTATATTTATTCATTAAAAGATTTAAATTGATACTCTGATCCACAGTCCCCATACCCTTGCGAAAGCCATATTGGATATCACATAATATTCCCTGGTCCTCAGCCCAATCTTGTAACTTGTTTAAAATAACTCTACCAGCAATTTTCATAGACGAGTCTAGCAGGGAAATGGGGCGATAACAAGCCGGGTTATCTCAGTCTCCTTTCTTAAAAATAGGAACTAAAATGGAAACTAGCCAAGTTGGAGGAAGACTGTTTTCTGCAGATGCATTAAAAAGTGAAGTTAAAAGTGGTCCCCATAATTCAAGATTGGATTTAAAAAGATCTGCAGGGACACCATCCGGACCTGGTGCCTTGCCCCATTGGCTGGTCATTATGGCTTCGATTACTTCCTGTAACTCGAAGACCAAATACTTTTCACATTGGGATCCCCGGTAGAGCGGCTCAATTACTTGGAGCCCAGGAGGATCCGAAGCAACGACAGGGCAGTCATAGAGATGAGTGTAATGAGTGATCCAGTCATTTTCAGAGATTGCAATCTCTATGTTAGCTCTGTCCGAGTTAATTAAAAAAGGAGCATTAACAGCCTTCCAGAAGGCTGCCGAGTCTTTAGATGCGGCTGCCTCCTGTAATGCCAACCACATCAACTTTTTTAGGTCTTGTTTCCTGTTTTTCAGGGCAATTTTATACTCCCTTCTAGCATTAGTGACGTTACATGTATTTTTAATTTTGGCATGGAGGACAGACTTCAGCTTTGAATAGGCTTGGGTGCATGAGTGATCAAACCAACCGTGCTTCACTGGTTTGCTTTTGTTGGTTTCAACGAAGAGGGCCGACTTAATAGTTGCAGCAATTATTGTAAAATTCTTCACAATCTCGCTTGAATCGCCCTCTTCTTTTAAGCAGTACATAAGGTTGCTATAACAGTCGGTGATTATTTTGCTCAAAAGATCTTCATGGTTTACACGTTCCCAACTTAATGCATAGCCATTCTGCCTACTAAGTTTGATATTATTAATATCATTAATTGTTCTGCCCCTTGATTTTGCAGTTTGACATTGTATCATCAGACTTAGGCTTATTGGGAAGTGATCGCTTAAAGCCAGGTCGTGTGTGTTAAATGTCTTTGCTCTAGAAGAATGCCTGTTGAACATCAGAATAAAATATATTGTGGACAAGACACCACGGACGTTAAAGGTTGGGGAAAAATCTGTCGAGGGAGATGTTAACATGTTACAGAAACCCATATCATATGTTAGTAATATGTCATTAAATAAGTCCCCTTGGACCGTGTGCGCAAAATGCGGGAGGCAGTCTTCATCATTAAAATTATATGTTAAACCACAGATCCCTTTGCCTATATGTTTACATAAAGAACAATTAAAATCACCCCCCCACAAGATAACTACGTCTTTGTCCGTTGAGTCATGAAGTCTCTCTAAGACGTCTAATAAAGATTTCAAAATACATGAGAGGAGATGCTGTGGAATGTTATTATAGAAGTTAACAATAATCACCTTCACAAGTAAATCACAGGTTAAACCAATAACTTGATAGTAGGGATCATCCAGAAAATTACATTTATCATAGGTCACAAGATTTGAGATGTAGGTGCAAAGGCCTCCCTTTGCTCTACCACTGGGGGACGGAACCGCTGGAGTAAAAAAAGTACGGTATCCAACCAAATGGGCAGACTCTACTAGCCAGGTTTCCTGTAGACAGAGAATGTCAAAATTCCCTATAAAATCCAGCCACAAATCATTGGAAATCTTCGATTTTAGTCCAGCAACATTCCAATATACAATTTGAATTCCTTCGTGGCCCATTCTAGACTTAATCCCCCTGCTCCCAATACCCAAAGTTGTTAGCGATGGCAATAAGTGCATGGGGGTTTGAGGATCAGTAGTGGACCCCGAGCCCAAGGTGATGTTATTATCCTTGGATGGAATTATAAGGGTCATAGGGTCAGGGCTAGATCTATCAATACCAGCAGAGGGAGGGGGCCTAATACAAGCCTTGTGAGTACTCATCACCCTGGGGGCATTACACACACCATTTTGCATAAAATTAGATACAGGTTGTGTCGTACAAATCTCTTGGATCGTATTAGATGGACCTTCCCCAAGATCTTCAACCGTATTGCCCCCTGGCTTAACCAATCTAATGCGTCAATCTACCTCTTGCAATGAACGTAGATGCTCAAAACGATTGAATGTCTGGATGGGATATTTATAACCATAATTTATAGTTGGAGTACATAATTGCTGGGCACTAGGCTTGTAGAAAAAGCCTAAAGGAACCACGCCAATGTTGCCTAAGGCCAATGCGTGGTAATCCATACTACGCAATATCCAACGTACAAATTGGGGAGTCTTGAAATTCAGTACCACGCAATCACCCGGAAAGACTTTGGGATCTCTTCCCAGCCAACTCACCCTTCTTGCCATCTTGAACTCCATGAACAACCTATCAGTATCACCCACCCTAGATCCCAACCAAGCTAAGGACTTATTTCTTAACACCTGCCAGGGTTCAGGCAAATCATCTCTTAATTTTGGGACATTAGTTAATATAATTGTGTAAGGCGTAGCAGCAGGTGGTAGGTCCAAAAGAGAGGCAGATGGAGCCTGAACTGGATTTACAGCTAATGTGGCGTTATGCCGATTATCATCATCGACATAACAATTAGCAACAATTTGCCTGGAGTGTGAATGACTTGTCGTAATACCCTGGGAGGAAGGTGCATGATTGTCGAGGTGTCTTGGATTCGGCTGGATACTCCCTAGCTTTAAAAAGGGCTTACCCTGATCCTTGTTTATCCTAGGTTTAGGTACACTGGGGATGGGTAATGGCGCATCGATGGTTGACGAAGGTTTCGGATACTTAGATATTATTTCTTCGATCGCACCAAGCCTTGTGATAATATTACTCAGGGAGTCTCTAAGGAACATATCCAGTGCCTCAATCTTCGTTTGTATCGCCGGTGTATTAGAATGTGGTAAGACATGGGTGGGAGTTGGCACAACACCACGGGTTGCTTTTTTCAATTTGGGAGGGGGTTTGTGAGTTCCCTTGTTGCTGGTTTTCACCTTGGCCCTAGATGTTAGTCCGGTCGTTACCTCTGAGGTAGTAAGTGGGTTTTTTGATCGTTTAGTGGGTGGCTGAAACTCAGTATCCTGGTCAGTGAAAGAAATATGATCTGAGATATCTAAAGCACACCCATTAACAGCGACAATGGACTCATCTATTACTTGCTTATTATGATTTAGTAATGGATCCCCCGAGCAAGTAGTAGCAACCGTACTATCACGAGTGATTGCTTCTTCAACAGAGACAATTTGCTCCTCCGGTGCTCCCATAGCGCCCGTGAGGTAATTTAAGATAGAAACACAGGGTCCCTCCCAAGATTTCAGCTGCTTCTTAGATTGAGAACTTAGAGCTTTTCTTTTCACCATTGTAGCAGAGTACAAAGGAGAGGAGCTAAAGAGGCAGTAAGTCGAGCTAAAAAGGTAAAAGAATACTTTTGAGGGGATCACAGATGAATAAGAAACAATGTCAGACCAAGATGTGTAGGAATATGACTAGGTAACTCAACAACAATCAATTGGTCATACACCTCCAACAGAGGTTCATGTACTAATAGTCAACAAGTACTTATCTGTCACAATGGTTGTAGTAGACGGTTGAAAAGACCAAAGTCTATGGCCCAGCCCAGCCTACTACTGGGCGCGCGTCCCGCGATGCGGGACCTCGTTGCCAGTAATGAGGGCTCCGCGAGGGACCGGGTTCAAAGTGCTGCGTGCAGGTCCTGGATTCCCAGGGGCTGTGCAAAAGAGCTTCTTCCTCCACCAATGTTCGAGGTCTCCCGCGATGCGGGACCTCGGTGCCGGTAATGAGGGCTCCGCGAGGGACCGGGTTCAAAGTGCTGCATGCAGGTCCTGGATGCCCAGGGGCTGTGCAAAACAGCTTCTTCCTCCACCAATGTTCGAGGTCTCCCGCGATGCGGGACCTCGTTGCCGGTAATGAGGGCTCCGCGAGGGACCGGGTTCAAAGTGCTGCGTGCAGGTCCTGGATACCCAGGGGCTGTGCAAAAGAGCTTCTTCCTCCACCAATGTTCGAGGTAATAGTTATATTATTTACAAATTTTCCACTATTTTGGATATTGTGAGAATGAAATGAGGGGGGGGGGGTACGGCCCTGGTCTTCCCTCTGCTTGGTCATTAAGTATTCGATATTCATGAGGTCGCTGTCGTTCCTTCCAGTCTCTTGAGAGAACAGTCTGAAGGGAAGAGTAGTGGCTGCTGGGATACTGAATACTTAATGATCGGGCCTGGAAAAGAAGAAGAGAAGGTAGCTCGCGCTCATTTAATATTCAAGAAACCAACCCATCCACGCACAGCCGTGGCTCTAGTGATGCCCATTAGTGTGTGAGACAAAATGTTCATTCTGGTTTCTATCCACATAGGGCAGGTGTTTAAATATTAGCTGAGCCTTGTGATGCACCACTGCTGTACCTGTGTCCACATACATTGCATTGTGTGTTCTTAGCCTCCTTTTCCCCACTCACTGATCTTTAGTTTTCCTTTCTCTTTCTTTGCCGCTCTTGCTCTCCCCTATTATCACTAAAGTAGAGTCACCCTGAAGCTGTTGGGACAGTTCTTCATTTGAGCTGGTTTCTGGTGCTCGCTGGCACTTAAGCAACACTGCCCTTTTCATAAGCACCAGTTAAGGACACATTCATTTACAGGCAGATTAAGTGATTTGCCCAGAATTACAGGCTGTTTAACCGATGCCTAGACGCCAAACTGGTTCCCCAGCTCCGAAGTCTCTACCTCTGGCCATTATGGGGGGGGGGTAACAGGGCACGGCCCTGGTCTTCCCTCTGCTTGGTCATTAAGTATTCGATATCCCAGAAGTCGGCGTTGTTCCTTCCAGTCTCTTGAGAGAACAGTCTGATGGGAGGAGCAGTGGCTGCTGGGATACTGAATACTTAATGATCAGGCCTGGAAAGAAGAAGAGAAGGTAGCTCACGCTCATTTAATATTCAAGACACCACCCCATCCACGCGCAGCCACGGCTCTCCCCTTTAATCACTCCTGCAACACCGCAGCGCATCAAACCCAGCTTCCCTCCTCAAGACAGGCTTCAAAATCAAAGGACCCCCACTGCTTTGTACCATACGGCAAAGCAAATACATTTACGTAGCCCCGCTATACATCTAGGCTTTGGGGCACTCAGCACTTGAATCTTTATGCATTCATCACTTAGGATCACATGAACGCTGATGCAAGCTGCCTCTTCACACGACTTCCAATACTTATATTATTTACAAATTAACCACTATTTTGGATATTGTGAGAATGAAATGAGGGGGGGAGGGGGGGCAACGGCCCTGGTCTTCCCTCTGCTTGGTCATTAAGTATTCGATATCCCAGAAGTCTCTGTTGTTCCTTCCAGTCTCTTGAGAGAACAGTCTGAAGGAAAGAGCAGTGGCTGCTGGGATACTGAATACTTAATGATCGGGCCTGGAAAGAAGAAGAGAAGGTAGCTCGCGCTCATTTAATATTCATAAACGTCCCTTCCAAGTAACTATGTACAGCGCACTGTTGTCTGCCAGCTGGGAAGGCAATACACATATATCCTGAAAGAAAGTGCCTCTCTTGTCAACAAATCATGCCATATATGCACAACAGCCCAAGTGGGTAAATAAAACAAGCTCGCGCGGCAGCAGGAGGAGGAGGGGGGCCTGTGCAATTCTCTTACGGAGCGATAATTGCTACCATATGGTGGCGCTCGCTCCCGCAAGTGAATCTCCACACGTGCACGCATTGCCATTGAAGGCAATGGAACGCGTGCACGGTTGTGGGTGAAAAAGGGGACCGATGGCTACAGGTCTCCTCCTACGCAGCGCATGAGCACTGTGTAGGCGAGACCTAAAAACCACATTTAGAGGTATCAAACAGGGTGTGTAATTCATACTACATGAATCACATTTCCTAGCACCACATAAATCACATTATGGCCTGGCACCCTATAAACCCAACAATTCCCCTGGCCAACTGGCCATCTCAAAAGGGGCTCAAATGCCCTATGTCCAAAGAGTCAGGGCACGCTGCCAAGGCAGCGGAAGTCAAGGGTGCGCACTGCGCAAACCTAAACGTAGCAGCTGGCACTAAGTGCTGCGCAGCTGTAAATGTACTGGAGCAGAGGAGTGCATCTCACTCCTAACTCAAAAGACATGTCCCCAAAGAAAAAATGGCCTAAACGATGCAGCTGCCCACTACTTGCTGGGCAGCTGTGAATATCAAAATGAGGCCTGGACACTCATGGTGCCCTTTGGGTAGTCAAGTAAGCAAAACATTGCAGCTGCCCACGCTGGTGCGGCACAGCTGTGAATAGGGAAAGGGGCCCTGGCACAACTGTGCCCTTGGGGCCTTCACTGAAGCTCCATACCCAAAATGCCCCTCACATTGCAGCTGCCCTCTCGCACGTGGGGCAGCTGTAGACCAATGGCCAAAGGCAGGAGCACTGGCCCATCATGGCCCTCTTAAAACAAATATTGCCCCCACGTTGGAGCAGCCGCCTATCAGGCAGGAGCCGCTCAGAACTGGCTCTGTGCCTCATTCGACACCCACACGGGAGAGGCCATGTTGGAGCGGCCCACTGTCAAGCGGGCCGCTCAGCTAATTGGTACTGGCACTTGTGCCTCAATCTCGCCCTCCCCCCAGGCAGCTCCACTCACCGGGCTGCTCTCTGGAGGCTGGCACTCGGCTCTTAGGCGATCTCCTGTTTCACACGGTCCCACTGCGGCTGCCGTGGGGCTCCCTCTTCACCACGGGAGCCCCGCCTGGTATCTCGCTTGGTCGCGGGTTTCTCTGGCCGCCCCTACCCTTCACCTGGCCCCCCTCCTGGGACCAGAGACTTTTCACTGAAGCGCGTGGAGGCGGGGTAGGCTCCCGTCCTCCTCAGCACGTCCAGGCGTGGGTCTCTGACTGCCAATCATGCTCCCGGCCTCTTCCGCTTCCATCTGCCGACCCCGTCCTCAACCAGGCGGGCCGCGGATCACGGCGGCAGATGTCTTCTCCTTCTGGCGGCAACGAGGGGTAGGCTCCCTCTAATTAAATACACAAAAGCGGGGTGGGCACCCGCGTTTCTCAAGGCATAAGCGGGGTGGGCTCCCGTAATTTAAATTAATAAAAGCAAAAATGCGGCAATGAGGGGTAGTCTCCCTCCTAATTAAAAGTATAAAGCAGGGTGGGCACCCGCTTTGGCCGGCATCACGGGGGAATCCCTACGACGGGGATTCCCTCTATACAGACGGCAGCTCAGCACTGTGGAGCATACACGCTCCTCTTTTTGGGTAAAATAATAATAAAGCGCACACAGAGCGCTAAAGATGCAGCAAAGTTCCTGGGTCCTGGAGGATGATCAGAAGGGCAAAAGGGGTCCCAAAAGTCCTTTAGGCATCAGAATATAGCACTCCCAAGGCACTTAAGTCCTGCAAGGGTCCCAGGGGCATAGCTGGGCCAAGGGAGGCCAGCACACAGGGCCCTCCAGCAGGGAGGCAGCCCCCATGGCGTTTCCTCCTGGGCCCCAGCAGCAGCAAGCCCCCGCAGGTTTTGGATCAGGTACAGAACAACATCATGGGGTCACAGCCCCTATAATTATACTACATTTAACTTTGTGTCACAGCACAGGGCTTGGGGATACCAGTCAGGACTGGTTGAGGGGGGTTTTGGAGCACCTTGTTTTGTCCAGCTCCTCTCCCCTTTGTCAGGTGGGGGTTCAGTGATCAGACACACCACAGGGGGCAGATCCAGCATTGTACTAGGGAAGCACCATCGTATTCAGAGTCAGGGGATTTCTCCTCCCACCACTCTCAGCTCAGGTGTCCCATTCAGCCTAACTCTGACTCATCCTGCCCCTCCTGGAGTCACCCACACCTCACAGCTCCTGTCAATCACAAGCCAGACATGCAATTCACATCAGGCAGGCAGACATGTAGCACACAGAAATGGCAAATTCTAAAAGTGGCAGTTCTCCACCAGTCACCATAAATCTGCGCACACCATTGCGCAGCATTTATTCTCACGGGTTCATACATACTAAACTCGACCCTGCACTTCTTTCATTTCAGGAATTAACATGGACACTCATATCCCCCATGCATTCCTATGGGAGGGCAGGCCAATCTCACCACACGCACTAAGAGAGCTCACGCACTTTACACTGGGCCACTGTGCTAAAGTGCCCAGAGCCCTAAAACCACTACCACTATGTCAGAGCTTAAGGCAAAAAGTTCAGGGGTGAACCTGCCAAAAAGGACCAAGTCCAACAAGGGGGAAGTAACAAAGGCTAGGAAAGGACCTCTATTCTGACCTATTTTATTTTACCATTGGGCAAAAGGCTCATACAAGAGACATGTCCCCAAATCATCTTCTTACCACATTTTTTGTTTCATAGACGTATTTTATTATTTATAAAAAATATATTTTTCATTTTGGATATATATATTCTTTTGTTACATATGCGTCGACTTAGTCATCATAAATAAACATACATCTATTCACACATTCCTGTGCAATAAATCATAATACAGACTTAAGATACAATTTACACAAACATAAATAACCCAACAAAAAACCATCAACCTACACTCTCACCTACCAAACCTATTCAACCACACTGACATTCAGACAACACAAGAATAAAAGAAAAATTGTAGGGGATCCTATATAAATAATAGTCGAAGCTCAAAAAATAAAGTTTTCTTTGCATCTGGGTGATGACCTCTCGGTGATTCTGAACTAACTGTTAATTTCCTCCTCCTGGGACTTCCACCTCAGCAGCTCCAGAATCCATGGAGGGTATTTCCATCATTGCAAGTATTCGTGGAACTGGGGTTCTAGTCTAGAGGTTCTAGTGTTCGTGGGCATTTGTTTTTATGTTCTGTAGTTGTTGGGCCATTGTTGGTTGATAGGGATACAAGTTCACCAGCACTGAACCATTTCAATGTTCAATGTGTAATCTAGATGTGTATTTGAAAGTTACCACCACTGTATGTTTTATTTTGATTATGTGTTATGTTTAACATCAGAAGCCCTATAAATGTATTAATGGGTTTGGGTGCCATAGCGTTTTTAGGAGAGAAGGTTTGCTGGAGCACAGAAAAAAAGGGGTGACTCCAGCACATCCGGTCAAGGATACATTTTGAGGGTTACAATAAATGTCTGAACTTTCTTTAGTGTGCTCCCCTGGTGTTGTGAGGCATTTCGGAGGGCATCGCCATAAGAAATGCCACCTGTCATTCTGTATTTAGCGGTTAATTTATGCATAATGTTTCGTTTTGTGCTTAATAAAGCGCATTTATTTTTTATAAGCAGGAGCACTGACTGCACAGAAAATAATTAAATGCTGTTTGCTGCGTTACTGACTTCTGAGACTCCACTGAGTAAGCCTTGCTCTGCTCTGGTACCCCGAGAGCCCAGTGCTAAAGCGTGATACGAGTGTTTTTGGCTAACAGTATGTGTGCCCCAGGACACCAGAGCTGGACAATCATCATTTTGGATGCAAGAGAGCAATAAAGAAATAGACCTCATGCAAAAACATGGTGGAAACTAATCAGAGTTTGAAGTCCTGTGGTATTATTTTCCAATTCAGTTAGAGAGATTTTTTTCATCCATTTTGAAAAATTTCTGCAAATCAGCTTTAGTTTAAAGTCGTATTTTCGTAGGTACAATTTTGCAGTTCTGTGAGTAAATATTTGGGATGGCGGCATAAATAATGATGTTTATTTCCTCCTAATAAAGTGCAGTCTAACACGTTTTGCGGATGACTTAGACTGGTGTGGTAATTTCAGTTTTCATTGATGCTCATCTGTTAATGTCCACGGGATGTCCCCAGGCTTTTCCAAAGCATCTGGGGGTACCTAGGTGTTGATTGAAAATTCAATTGAAAATGATTTGATTTGTTTTAGATTAGAACTAGAAATAGCAATTGTGATAAGATTAAGGCGGCCAACAGGGATAAAATAAATAGGATGATCATAAATCTTTGCATTGCTCCTTATGCTGCACAACACGATTTCAAAATAAACAAGAACATACAGACAAAAGAAAACCGGGTTGCATTTTTTCTTTTTTGAGGAACACAAAGACTTGGGTTCATTCGGTGATACTATATCAGTCCACAAATGCAGTGTCCTTCAAATACAAACCTTTTTGTATTGGAAGAGAAATAAAGTTTCTTTTAAATTAATATTACTAGTAACAGAAACCAGTGGCAAGTATACGTAATAAGAGTGTGTTACTTAGGGGCATATCAGCAAGGGCCGGCGATAATTATCGCTAAGCGCACTTAGCGCTAGAATAATTATCGCCGGCTACCGCTGCTTTCTATCATGGAGATAGCGTGCTATCAGCAATGCTTATCTCCAAAGCGATAGTAACGCAAGCGTTAGCTGGAAAACAGTGTGATTATCGCACTGTGACCGGCGATGCTTTGCTGGTAGGGCAGGGTGGTTTTAGCCATGTAATCCACCTCCCATTGGATTACATGGCTAAGTCAGAACTAAAGCAGGCGTTAGAAAAGTAGCGATAACCATGGTTAGCGCTACTTTTCTTATCGCTATGCTTGTTAGCGATTCCCTTGATAATTGGAGAAATGTCGGTTAGCAACATTTCTCCAGTTATTTCGGAAAGTAATGCCCACTTTGCATCTCATTAGAGATGCAAAGCTGGGCGTTCAGTAAACAGGCGCTAAGTCAAGGATTCACGCAATAACGTGACCTTGCTGATATAGCGATAAAATTATCGACGCTTTTCGGCCGAAAACGGCAGCAAAAGCGGCGATAATTTTTTATCGCTGCCTTGTAGATATGCCCCTTAGTGAGGAGTTCAACACGCTTTAAAATGGCAGTGGCTAATGCCATTTTATCAATGCATAAACTCTCAGCTGAATATACTTCTCTCATTTTTGCTGTAAGCTTTTACATGTCACACTTTTTTGACAAAGCAAACACAAGGAGATGATGGACGGAGTGCTGAAACTTTTCAGACACTCACCCCCAGTCACAGATCTGGTTTGAATCCATCATCGTTCTTTACCTCACTTTGCCACCCCAGTTCAGACACAGCTATATGCAAATCAGTCTGACCATGTGCCTCATGGGAACAGTCCAGTCCGAACGGCCAGGCCATGTCTTCCCTGGACCGGAAACAAGCATCCTGGGACCGGTTTCAACTTACCTATGAATAACTATCTTGTTTATTTATATGATGTAGAAAGAATTATTAAAGAGTTTAACAGAAGAAACATCTGGCTATCACTTAGTTATTGAGATCATATCCTGACACACCCGTAAAGTCGAAGCATACTCCGGTTCCCAGTTCATTGCCAGGTAGGTAAGCCACCTTTTAGAGTAAACTGTCACCTTGCACAGCTACCACAATTGAGGCTTTGCACTTAGGTCTCCGAGAGAGCACACACTACTTAATCTTGGAGTCTTCAAAGCTTTCCCTTTGCCATAACTGTGGCACTGGCATAAAGAAGAGAAGCCAGCATTCTGGCAAGATATATAGAAAACGAGCGCAGAAAAGACAAAAGTAGAAAAAACGGTGACTACCTACGATAAAGATTATCCCTCTAGGTGAGTTGCATTTCCAAAAAAGCATCAAGATATATTAAAATAGGTTTTTTCTCTCTATATATAGTCATGGTTGGAAAATGGTGCCACAGTGCAGCTGAATGGAGTGTCTGATGCTGCTACAGGATGCGGTTTATGGGAAACAAGTCAAACAGGAGACATCAAACCTAATTAATTTTCATCAGGCAGCGCTTTGGAAAAATTGCTCTGGGTAGTGAGGCCCGGGCCTCAAGCTTGCAAAGAGACACAGTAATGAACTCACTTCTGCACTTCACGTTTGTAATACATACCCTTATAAAAAAACATGCTTGGTGTTAGCCAGCAGGAAAAACATGTGACTTCCTTACAGAGCTCAAGGTTGGCTTCCATGTAGTGGATGACGTTTTCCATGCACCGCTTTCTCTTTGTGAGTAGGTACAGGTTGCCCTTTCATCAGCTATTTTGTAACTTGGCACATTTTATGATTTACAAATTAGTGGCTATCCAAAATTCTCCAATATCTCTTATCTCTTTGTTCCGAGGCTACAAGTATCCATACAATAAGCCGTGCTGCATCTGAAAGTGACCAATTTGCCTTCTCCCTCGCAACTCATCTTAATAATCTAGACTTGTGTGTAAATGAAGAGAGCCTGAAAACAAGCAAAACAATCAAGATGGGATTTCTAGGCCATCCTTATTTACAATCAAGGGCAAACTGACACTCCTGAACTTGTGGCTCAGTTCCAGTTTAGTTTTTCAAATCCCTGCTGAGCCATTCATGCAACCCTTCGTGGGCAAACAAGTCCCCCAGGAGGGCATTTCCCATAGGTTGAAGACTTCTGTCAAAGGCAGCCTAGAGCTGGTCCTATGAACCTGTGGTCCATGGTGTCATATCGCCATTTGCCTGTCCCGATTTTTTGCCCCGGTCAGGCATGGCATGGGAGGAAGCGGCAGTTCGGGGCAAAAGAGATGCATAAAGTAAATAAAGACGGGTTCTCCTACCGCTCTCCGTGTCCTTGTGTTTCCTGGGGCACGGGGAATGTGAAACTGGAGACGAGGGTGGGATGCAAAGTCACCCCCCTCCACTGTCACCTCTCGGAAGCTGCACAGAGCGCGCTGCCGCAAGTGAAAGCGGAGCACCAGAACCAACCGAGGAAGCTCGTGCGTGTACAAAGTCCGCGCTGATGCCAATGAAAGCGGAGCGCCCGAGCTGCCATAAGAAGCCCTCACGAGTGGGAGGAGAAGCGCGCTGCCGCAAGTATAAGCGGAGCGCTCCAGTCACCAGTAGGAAGCACTTTGAGCAACAATCAGCACAGCCACCCGATTCGTGATTGAGGGAAGGAGCATATTGAAGTCAAAGCCCGAAAGAACAGCGCGTGAAGGCAGGGGTAAGCTAAATGAGTGGCCCTGTGAAGACTGCAGCATGAATGCTTGAAAATGCCCTGTAAAAACTGCAACATGAATACATGAGTCCCTTTCAGCGGTCATCTTGAGGTCAGGCATGCTGCATTGGCCAGGTTTAGCTCCAATTCGGCGGCCATTTTGAAGTCAGGAAACACACATAAGAGGTCCCCAAGGCCTACCAAAGTCACTTTTTGAGCCCCACAGACACCCCGAAGTAACTGGAACTACGATGTACTCCAAAATGTCAGACCCTGACTCCCTGCAGCAAGCCGTGCCCGGCCCAGCACACAATTTTTTGCCACCTGGACCGATACTCATGGGAGTATCATATCTACGCCATCCTGAACCTCTGCCACTGATGTCCGGAAACAGTATGGGCCCCGCGTGGAAGAGTTGGCTCGAAGATTTCGAAGACTTCATGAAAGGATCCCAAGTTTGTGACTCCAATTAACAGCTAATTGCCCTACTAATCTTGTAGGTAAAGATATAGGACAAATCATCAAGGACCTACCGCCAGCAAATGCTGCATCATATGAGAGCGTGAAAGAAGCCATGAACAAGAAATTTCTACTCAAGCGGAACTTAGACTATGAGCGCTACACATTCAACCTTGCATCTCAGGAGCGAGATGAGCCCATGGGCGACTTCATATCCCACCTTAAGTGCTTAGCCCGCCGCTGAGAATTCGATAACTTTAACACAGAAGATGCTCTTCGCCTGCGCATCATTGATGGATGCCAATCTGAGTCATTACGTCGTCGTCTACTGAAGAAACGCTACACACTAGATGCGATAGAAGAACTCACGCGCATCAACGATCAAGCCGAGGAACACACGAAGATCGAGGCCAGTAAACCTGAAAGAAAGGAGCAAGCCCTCCGTGTGCACTCTCACATGGAAACGAGACGTCGCCCAGATCGACACACATCGGGAAGAGTCACAAGGCCATCACATATGAAATCACCCCGCCGAGGGACACAGAACAGTCACTCCCATAGACAACCTTCACAATGCTACAGATGTGGCCAAGACTACCCTCACACCGGTCAATGCCCAGCCATTGGACAACAATGTCACCGCTGTGCGAAAGACAACCATTTTAAAGCCGCGTGTCAGACCCATCGCATGGAAGCGAGACAGACTAAACAGAGCACAGTATCACGTCACCACCTAAGGGCTGTACGTGATCGAAGAGACCATTCGACGAGCTCATCTAGGTCCAGTACACAGTCACACAGCTCATACCGATCTCAGCGGTCAACATCCAGAGAATCATCTTCCCTTACTCCCATTTCACAGGACAGTGATGAGTATGTATGCATGGTGGCAGACCGAGATAGAGTGAAGAAGTACCTGCGACTACACATCCAAATGCGCCACTCCGCAAAGTTTTTTTTAGACACAGGTGCGTCACTCAACTACATCTGCACCACCGAATACAAGAGCATGAATCCAATGCCGAAGTTAGAACCAGCAGCAGTACCGGTCTACACATGGATGTCCAGAGAACCACTACCATGCTTAGGACAATTTCGTACCACACTAACCTACAAAGACAGGAAAATCCAAGCACAGATTCACGTCATGGAAGGCCCTGAAGCAGCCAACTGCCTTCTCAGTCTACCCACAGCGGAACGCCTGAAGCTAGTCGAGATCCTATACAAAGTGGACGATTCACCAGACATTATCAACAAGTTCCCAAAACTGTTCCACGGTCTAGGGAAGCTTGCCCATTTCAAAGTCAAGCTACACATCAATGAACAAGTGACGCCAGTGGCACATCACAGGAAAGTGCCTTTTCACATACAACAAGCAGTAGATGATGAACTCTAAGATTTATTAAAAGCGGACATCATTGAAAGATCGACTGGATCCACTCCATGGGTGTCTCCCGTGGTAGTCGTACCCAAGAGAGGCCAAGACAACAAAGTACGCCTGTGCGTAGACATGCAAGCCCCCAATACATCCATCGAACAGGAGCACACCCAGGACCCCACATCAGTGACATGATCACACGCCTGAACTAGACCTCAACAAGGGATATCATCAACTTTCCGCTGAGATCTTCCAGGAGGCTGTCAGACGAGTGATATAAGACATTCCGAATGCCTTTAACTACAGCGAAGACATCTTGGTGTTCGGAGAGACCCAGAAAGATCACGTCAAAGCGCTGGATCGGGTGTGTCATGCCTTACTCAATGCCATCCTCACACTCAATCGGGACAAATGTGAATTTCACAAGTCGACCCTCAAGTTCTACGGTCACATCTTCTCAAAGGAGGGTATGAGACTTGACCCCGAGAAGATATCAGCACTCTCGGACACTCCACAGCCACATGACGTCAGTGCTGTTTTCCTGAGGATGGCCAGCTACTGCGCCCGTTACATCAAAGATTACGCCACAATCAGCTACCCCCTCCGAGAATTAACTCGACAATGGCAAAGTTTTCAGTGGTCAGCTATGTGTGACCGGGCTTTCAACACAATCAAGGCAGCAGTGAGTTCCGCCATCAATCTCGCGTATTTCAACCCCAACCGGAAAACCGAAATCACAGTAGATGCCAGCCCCGTTGGGTTAGGAGCGATTCTGGCACAATATGATGATGAAGCCGATCAATGCCACATCGTCGCGTATGCCAGCCGCAGCCTTACTGACATGGAGAAGGCATATTCCCAACCGGAAAAAGAAAGCCTGGCGGTGTATGGGCATGTGAGCATTTCCACCTTTTCATGTACGGCAAGCACTTTACACTCATCACCAACCACCAGGCGCTGATCACCATTTTTGGTAACCCCAGAGCGAAGATGCCTCCGCGAATTCAAAGATGGGGCATCCACCTACAGGATTATACATACACCATCATCCACAAACAAGGGAAGGCAGAGAATCCGGCAGATTACATTTCACGACATCCCCAAGCTCTGACATGGGTGCGTCACTCTGTGGGTGAAGAATACCTCCACTTCGTCATTGACCGAGCTTGCCCACCAGCTGTTCCACTTGAGGCCGTCATCGATGCATCAGCAAATGATGCCACGATCTAAAACATCATGCATCGCGTTCGCACCGACTCATGGCAACATCTAGAAGAACGGAAAACGAGCGACATCATCAACATGCAAGAACTTGCGGCATTCAAACACGTTAAGGATGAACTCTCTATCAGTGACAATGGCCTTTTATTAAGAGGCCGGAGAATTGTCATCCCCAACCAGCTGCGACAAGGAACTGTAAATCTGGCACACGAAGGACACCGAGGGGTGGTAGCCATGAAGAAAATGCTGCGAGAGCGCGTCTGGTTCCCCTCCCTTGACCAGATGGTGGAGACCACACTCCGCGAGTGCCCACACTGTCAACTAGTAGGGCGTGAAGAATCACATGCCCCCCTGCAGATGTCGGATCTACCTGACGGTGTCTGGCAACACATAGAGGTAGACTTCTTTGGCCCGCTGAAGTCAGGGAAATACATCATCTTCATCATGGACGAATACTCTCGTTTTCCCATCGCTCATCAGATTTCATCCACTAAAGCAGCCACCATCATACCTGCAATTGATGAAGCGTTTGCCGCATGGGGCATCCCCACAGAGGTGAAGACTGACAATGTCCCACCGTTTAATGGACAAGAATTTGCAGAATTCGCGAGACACCTACATTTCAAGCATCGGAAAATCACCCCTCTGTGGCGCCAAGCAAACGGGATGGTGAAACGATTCATGGCCACCATCAAAAAGACAATGCAGCAAGCTGAACAAACTCACCGGGATATTCAGTCAGCACTAAATGAAGTACTACGAGCATACAGGACCACACCACACAGCACCACAAATCAGTGTCCAGCGACCCTGATGCTTGGGCGGATTTCTCGCACACGGATACCAAATGCAGACGTCATCACGCAGTCCAGACTCGCGACCTCAGACCACGAGACCCTGGTAAACCTGGATCGGACTAAGAAGGCGAGGATGAAAGAATATGCAGACCACCGCAGACAAGCCAAGACGTCAGACATCAGAGAAGGAGACTGGGTGTTGGTAAGACAAGAAAGGAAATCCAAAGCAGACAGTTGTTACTATGATTGTCCACTACGAGTAATGAGAAGAAAAGGGACCATGATTACAGCCAAAGCTGAAGGCAAAAGAATGACCAGGAATGTGTCACACTTCAAAAGGTGCAACCCAACAGCCTACACATGGGCTCGAGGACCTGACTGGGACACTGACGTGTCAAGTCAAGAAGAGAGCAACCATGAAGAACGTGTACGAATACCGGAGACCTGTGAAGGGAGAAGAGAACGTCCTCCTAGTCAATCACAATCCAGCTGACCAAGAAGAGATATTCAAAAGCCCATTCAACTCTGAGACAGGCATTGACTTTTCAAAATACAAAAAGGGGGAAATGTCATGTCGCCATTTGCCTGTCCCGATTTTGTGCCCAGGTCAGGCATGGACGGAAGGGGAGGAGCCGCGGGGAGGAAGCGACAGTTCGGCGCGAAAGAGATATATAAAATAAATAAAGACCCGTTCTCCTACCGCTCTCCGTGTCCTTGTGCTTCCTGGGGCACGGGGAACGTGAAACATGGTACTAGTTGCACAGTGCTAGGAGGTCAAATGTTGCAAGGTGCCTTCCAAAGCAGCACAGATTGCAGAGTTAATCGCAGGTGGAGGTGGGTGGTCGACTCTTCTCTGTGCCTCAGGTCCACAATACGTTTTGGGTGATAATCTGGAATGCGGACTCTGGGCTACAAGATGCAGACTGGATGATGACTTGGCTTCAGGGTAAAGTCCTACAAAGCCCCACTAGAATTACTATGACAGCCACCACTATGATCACTGCTGGGCCATGGAGGAGGCTGAAAACAGTGGGGGCTCGAGGGGTTACAGGGGAGACACACTATAGTGGAGGGCACCAGTGGTGGCTGGCATCTACTGAGAGGGAGGTGGGTAAACAAAAAAATAAAAGAAAAAAGAAAAGCACTTACTGGATCCTGACAGCGTCCTCCTCTCTCTGACTTTGTCTGCTGTTACTGCAGTGCAGGCCCAAGCAAACTCTCTCGACCAATCCAGGCCTGCTCACGTGCTGTCAGTAGTGCCCTGACCGGTGGGAGTGGCCTCTGTCCCTGCTCATGAGGGCACTAGAAGCCTGCACTTGCTCTTACCTAGCTGTCTTAAGGATGCCGGGTTGAGAGGTTTAAAGTACTGTATGTGTGGCAGGCTGTCTCAAGTCAGCCGGCAAAAGACACATGCGCACTTTAAACAAGTGCAAAGGCAGTCTTCTGCCTACCACTCCTCCCTGCTCACTCAGCAGACCCGCCCCATCCTGACACTTGGTTTAGAATGGGACAATAAAAAATAAAATGGTAATCAATTACCATTTTATTTTACTATCTCTGGGGCTTTGGGGGGCATGTGAGTGGGGCGACGCTCCTCCACTCCTCCGCTCCAATGGAGGAGCCACCCCTGGAGGGCACCTCAGCTTTAGCATATTTGACATAGGTGTTGGTTAAGTTGGCTTGTGTAGAGTTTGGTCTATGTTGTCTGGGCATTGCTGCTATCTGGTCACTGTTAAGTTTCTCATCTTTACAGACTTTATTCTTCAGGGATTTTCTTCAGATCCCTCTACCATCAGAGCAGATTGACTCCTTCCCAAAGCAGATCCACAGTTGTAGCCCAGCCAATAGTTCAGAATTTATTTGGAGATATCCCTTCATCTCTTTGAGAGGTTGGCTGTCAATGACACCAGCCCTGGATTTTAGAGGTTTCCCTGATACCCTGCAGGGTGTCAACTCTATTGGTCAATGAGAAATCATAGAACAATTTGTCTCCAATTCAGTCCTCTTCTTAAACTACTTGTTCCAGAAAGAAACTACTCATTCCCCTTCCTCTGTTCTGGAACAGATTTGAGGCAGTTCCCCTGCTTTGTGTATCCCTCCTCTCCAGAGCAGATGCAGTCTTTGTCTTCAAGTGATGCTTCAGCAGCTGGGACCTCATGGCGAATCACCAGCATGAGCACCATAACACTGGCACAGAGAAAAGTGAAGCCCTCAAACCTGACAGCTACAGAGGTTTGGATGTAACACCTCTGGGAGAAGAAAAGGCAGGCCACAGCCTGAAACTTTCCTCCTATCCTACAAAAAGGCCATTGATTCTTCCTACACACACCATCTATCCAGAATAATGTGAATGCCCACGAAAGGAACAAAAGTCAAGACCCCACATGAAGGTAACTTCTACACTTTTATGGGAAGGTTCACAAATACATCAGGAAAGCTTAGCAATACACAATGCCAGTCTGGTATTATGCCTTCAACCTCCAGATTGTGCAGCATGTAGTCATTGGTAATCCTAAATTGATTCTTCTGACAAATATTCATGCAGTCTACATGGTGTCTAGCTCATGCTATCATCTAGCTATTGTCATACAAATGTGCTAGTCATTACCACATATTGTTGTAAACATTGAGCAGAATTTTAGGAGTTAGGTCAGTAGGCTACTTGCCAATGCAGGGAAGAAGGAAATGGCCTGTACTGCTTCTATGATTACAAGATTTGCTGCTGCCAATGCCAAACTTATGTAAGCAGGAACAAAGACAGCAATCCCATGACCAAAAAATGAACACTTGGTGCACACCTCCAGACCAGTCAGCCCTACTTGCCTTGAAAACCACTCACTCAACCTGGGTCACAGTGCACCTGCATTATTGTTGTGCATGTGATCCACAACAATGTAAACATACAATAGAGACTAGCCAGCAGTTAAATACCTAAGGGGAAGGGTGCTTGCTCACTAAGTCATAGAGGACAATCCATCTCCCAAAAGAAGCTGTATTGTATCTCCTATAATCTCAAAATGCCCTGCTGACCAAACGGTAGCAGAAAAGTGTCACGGTTTATGGTTTTGCCTTTTGTGCTCACAGTCACTGACACACAATATGTAATACAGCTCAGGTTAGAACATCCTAACCTTAATTCAATTAATAATAATCCATATTTCAGGAATTCCTCTTCTTCCACAATCCCTAAGAGTGAAAGCTTTGGTGATAATGTTATGGAGTCCTGTAGTACTTCAGTTAGCAATGTAGCTATTTTGGGCCAATATTTTAAGTTATTGAGCACGACTACGTAAAATGGAAAACATCTCCTGTATCACTTCTACATCTACTGTGATTTAGGTGCGCCATCATCCCATATGCCAGAAGCATTCAGGCATATAGTATGTTCTGTGCCTTTATCTGAATTAGATGACACATAACACGATTGGGTTTGCAAGCATCCATGCAGCCATATTTGTCTCTCTCCAATGACCCTCATCTAAGGAACTGACATCCATTTCCCATGTCACCTTCACTAAAGTAAAAGGTTAAGGGATGTTATTAACAAGACATTTGTATATTAGTGATTTTTTTCCCATCAAAGGAATTGAATGTCATTTTCACTCCCTCAGCTCGGGAATATTGACATGGTCTACTTTGTGGTCATTCAGCTCATACCTCAATTGTCAGTTTTGAAGAACTGGGCATTATTTAGTTGAGAGGTTTCTGTTATTTCGACATAAAATGTAATGTGGTTTATGTTCCCATTGTCACCCATTCCTTAGATTTCAATATTATCCCAATTTGAGAATCCCTTGAGTCTGGTATTCTGTTTCAGCCATGTTCCAAGCTAACAGCGGTTCGCATCCATCACCACTTAGTTCCATCCCACCCATGTTATTGCCTTGCAGCAGCTACTCAACATGACATACATTGCTGTAGTTAATCTGCCCAGTACTGGACCCTCATACATTCATCAGTAACTAATAATTCTGTTATGTCAGGTCGTTCCACCCATATGGCTTGGTCTTTTCAGGACCAAACAGTCATTCATTAGGAACTGACAACTGAGGCGCACAAATAAAAAATACAATTGTACTTCTGCCATTCCAAGCCCGCCCTTGTACCATGGTTGGACGAACTTGTTGAGTGAAACTATAGGCATTCTGGGTGCCCACATAAATGTACGAGAATGTCCTCTTATTTTTTGGAAGAGACACTGTGGAATCTTATGATGATAGTTTTGAAGAATATGTATTAGTCTGAGTAGGGAGGCCATCGAAAAAAGGGCTACTTTGCCGCTATTGATATTGGAAAGCAATGAGTTCTAATGTATTAAGTCAGAGAGCGTTGCCTTCACCAGTTGGTCTAACTAATAAATTATATCAGGCTTTGCATTAAAAACTGAGGGGCATATCAGCAAGGGCCGGCGATAATTATCGCTAAGCGCACTTAGCGCTAGGATAATTATCGCCGGCTATCGTGGAATTTTATCGCTGAGATAGCGTGCTATCAGCAACGCTTATCTCAAAAGCGATAAAACTCCTCGCGCTAACAGCCAAAAGTGAGATTATCGCTGGAAATCCAGTGATAATCTCACACATTTTGGCGTTAGCTTGCTGATAAGCCAGGGCATACTTAGCCATTATATCCACCTTACATTGGATATAATGGCTAAGTCAGGGTGAAAGCAGGCGTAAGGAAAGTAGCGTTAACTGTGGTTAGCGATACTTTTCTTATCACTATGCCTGTTAGATTCCCTTGATTAATTGGAGAACTGTCGGTTAGCGACATTTCTCCAGTTATTTTGGGAAGGAACGCCCACTTTGCATCTCATTAGAGATGCAAAGGTGGGCATTATGGGAAAGGGAGCTAAAGCAAGGAATCACGCGTTAGCGTGACCTTGCTGATTAAGCGATAAAATTATCGTTGCTTTTCGTCTGAAAACATACGCTAAAGCGGCGATACTTTTTCATCACCAGCTTGCTGATATGCCTATGAGTACTTGCACTGATCAGCTCCAATACCACCCATCCAATAACCCCTTGAGGTGCAAAGGAACATAAAGTAGAATTTTCACTGTAAAAAGTGATCCTTTCCAGCTCAAAATACCTTTTTTTTTGCTGGAAAGTAAATACCCTCCATAGGTAGTGCACCACAGTGCTTCATTTTGTGTTACTTGGTTAATGTGCCCCTGGGTGGAGAACTAAATTATATGGCCCAATGCCTCATGCAATTGAGTGGTCCTTGCAATAAAATGAGTTGCAGAATACCAAAAGCAGCTATAATATTGTACTCCCAGTGGAAATGTTCCTGACAAACCACAATTTTTCATGAAGGTTACATATTCACTAACATGTTAAGGTATAATAAATATGATAGTAAATTAATCATGATTGTTTTAACCTAATGGAAAGTGATACATTATTAACGAAATATTAGAAGCAGTGGGTCCTGTTCACAAACTACCTTTTGTAGTATGTTTAGTAGTACTACACTATTACTAGTAAAATACTACAAAGTGCTAATCACAAACCTAAGAGTGTAACTCCCCACATCCACCTCTACTATATTTTCTATGAAAAAATCCTCACATATGTACTTTTAATATTTATTGGTAAATGTGGGAATGGCCAGGGTAGCTGCTAAAAGGTACAGACTTACTACTAACATGGAAGGGTACGGCGAGTTGTAAGTAGTTGTTTAAGGATGATTCTGGAGGGGTTTATGGAGGATTAGGGAGTCACTTAGGGAGGGACAGGCACCCATCTTCAAAAGAGTAAGTCCATTGCTATTTATACATCGTGCTTCTAAATTTACGATAGTAAAAAGGGAACCAAAACAATAGTAAATCACTCCAGCTCAAAGTCTAACTAAGTCCAGTACCACATATGGGCAGCCACTGGAAGTGGCGTAACGAAAGTTGAAGGGGCCCCCCTGCAAGGTACGCAGGGGGGCCCCCATTCTGGATTTAACCTGGAGCTCTCAGGCCTGAGTACAGTGCTGAGGGGGCCTGCTGCACCTCGGGCCCCCCCCCACACACCGTGGTGGCTGCGGGTCCTGTGTTATGCCCCTGACCACTGGTACTTCAACACCTCAAATAGAAAATACTGGTGGTAGAGTCTGAAAATAAAACTCCTTAGGGAATAATGTTGAATTAAATTATTTAAAATTGTCGAAAATATAAGTAAATATAATTAAATACAAAAGAGTCCACAAAAAATAAATTGATAATTTAGATGTAAAACATTTATCAAATGTTTTGAAATTTTGAAATTAGTGTAACATTATTTTTAATAATTATATTTAAATTACTTTTAATTATACTCTACATTAATTGTAAGCATTATTAATGCATAGTAAAAATATTTTTACTTGAAGTGGGAATTTATTTTTAAATTTAAACTACAGAAAATATTTTATTTAAATTTAGTGTAGCATTATTTTTCATTTTCAAAACAGGCTGTTAACATATTTTAGAATTAAATAATAAATAAGTATTATTTTTAGATTGTTTTCCCAATACATCAAATGAATTTATTTTTTAATCTATTTTAAATAATGTAATTTATTTTAACTTTCTGTCCTATAGTGTTTTATTTTAGAGTCCCTGCCTCCATTATTCTAAATGGAATGTGTTGCAGTACAGGTGATTGTCCTGGTGTGGTGTTGGCCTTACTGCAGTTTATTTTTGGCAGTAGTAACTTACACTCCTAAATATGGCTGCAACCCATTTTTCAGGTGGTGGAGACGTGTAAGTCTGAACTCTTGAGTATCCTTATAACTTGGATTTTGTGACTAGCCCAAAGTAGTAAAGCTACTCAAATATCTAAGAGTAAATTACATGTAAAATTACTCACAAGTGTAAGATACCTTTGGGAATGCTCCCCTAGGTATTTAATCTTATTTATTTATTGTATTAATATTTTAACATTACCATTTTATACAACCAATACAAGCCTTAGAGGAAACAGTGGGGGAAACAATACTGAAATCGCGTACAATGGTTTAAGAAGCATGCTCAATAGTAGCAAACAAGTTCCAAAAAGAAATCTGATCAAACAAATTATGTGCAAATCTAGCAGACGAGAAATAACCAAGATGTGTGCAGTTAAACTGTGCAGTTAAAATATCAGAATAGTTGTGCCTCAGTAGCAGTCAAGAAAACCACAAGTCCACTAAATTAATATGAGATCTGAAAAGACACAATTATGCCAAGACCAAAGACTTTAAATGCGGCTGGAGATAAGAAGTAAATATATAAGATTTAAAATACCTTCAAGTATGTCTTTCACCGCCCACCTCTTGTTATGTGCACACCAATGATCATGTTCAGCATCAAGTGAAACTGTCCAGAAGTGTTATACCAAGCTGTTTTAATCAGTATCATGAATTCAGAAAGCACCTAATGGATTCATGACGATACTTTCAAGATGAAAATGGTGCATTCTTCTCAGTGGTACAGTCATTGGGAATTCATAGCTACCACACATAGCTACCACATGTGCACAGCATGCATGTTTCTACCACCTTAAACAGCCAGGACACTATACACTGTTTAGGGGTGTTTCTAAAGTCTATGTCAATCAATGTTGGCACCAGCATAGAGGGCTTGTTTAACACATTACTGTGATAAAGCATTGTAGATGGAATACAATATGAACATGCCAAATTATGGTATGACCTAAAGTGTGAATGCATTGGAATAATGTGTGAAAAGAGAACTGCATCATTCATTATCTACTTTTGGGTAAGAAGTATTACCTACTCACATTTCAAATGGCTAAGCCACATCAAAGTAAAGACAGCAAGCTTTTCTTCTGATAAAAGGGTATTCTCCTGGATCAAAGAAAGAGAAGGTTCTGGGTTTCATCGCATACACATACTGTTCTATTTACATTTTGTGGCATAGGCGTACCCGCCGTCGCCACTACATTTCCCACAGTCCTTTGGGGCAACTTGCTGGTGTGACGAGCGGTGTGCGACCTACTTTTCTTCAATTCATCACAACTATGTAGCTGCATCCTATAAAATAGTGGAAATCCACACACAATATAAACCCACAGATCTAGTTTTTAAAGACCATCACAGGATTTGCTGATGTTGTTCATAATAGGCACACGGATAAACACAATGTATAAGCCAACATCCATGGTGGAGGTAATATGAATCTTTGACATTTATTAGCTTTGCATGTAGAAACATGGGCCCAATTCACAAAGGTAAACTGAGATTAAATTCTATCTTTGTGACTTTCAGTATCACAAAGGGCATTTTTGAGTTATAAAGTTAGACTTTATTCTCAGTTTTGGTCTAAGTTATACTTAAGAGAAAAACCTAAGTTTAACTGAAACAAAAGTCTAATTTACTACTTGTAAGTGCTCTTTGTGAATACTGAAAGTTATAAAGTTAAACTTTGTTCTCAACTTACCTTTGTGAATCGGGCCCATGATGTTCAGTTCTCCGTGCAAATCCAGATATTGTCACAGCAATTCAACAATTAGCTAACCTGCTGCCTGACCAGCACAGACCAGTATGCTTGTCATTATCTCCTGTATATCAATCACAAGGACAACCCAATATGCCCACGGGACATGGGTAATCATATATTTCAAATGTGGTACTCATTCAAAGCCAGAAGCCTTGTCCAAAGGAATGAGGGTTCTGTAATCTACTGAATTAAATTTAGTGTGAACGTAATTACGTACATAAACAGTGCGCGGCATGAACTGTTGAATAATAAATAATGACAAATAATCAATAAATGCTGCACTGGACGATGAAAGCTGCTGTCATACATGTATTATTTTCATACATAAATAAAAAACAGGTGTGACAAAGTGAATCAGTAGAATAGACGACGCAGTGCACACATAGTTGTTCAACTGACAACAATTATTACCTGGAGACACTGTGCAATGTCAGTGATAAGGGGAAGCCTAATAAAATTAAAAAGTCCTTTGTATTTATTCCAGGTGTCAACCAATTGGGAGTATTGTTGACATACAACCCCAAAACAACTTAATGGTGTCTCCTCAGGCCGTCATCATCTGACTACCTCACCTATATTAATGAAGAGAGAGAACTGAAGAAACCTGAGTGCCAGCACACTTCACAATTACTTTATTTAAACAACACATAACCAGCAATGTGGTGACTACCACTGCGGTTTGTAGACTCATCACCATGGTGTTGATACTTTCAACAAGTCTTTTCCTCATTCTAGGACAAAATCAAGAAAGGCCAAACATTAACCAAAACTCGTGCCACACATACTCTTATGCCTATAGTTACCCTTAGGTGCACTGCACTCCGGCTTGTCAAATCGCGCCTGGGATATGCTGCTGGACAGTCTGCAATATGGTGTCAACCATCCGCTCTAAAAGGAGTACTGAGGAATCAATCTTGCACCATAATCCTGTTGCACAGAAGCGCATCATGTTCCAATTTCACTGAGTATGTCGACCAACTTTCCTGTGGTCATTCGATCTGTTAGTCCTGCTATAGAAGTAAACTCTTCCAGGAAAGTCAGTAGATCATTGTGGGGGAATTCAATGAAGGATTTATTCTAGCATGACAGCTACAGAGACCCCATCCATCTTTCTGATAAGACCAACTGCCGATCTCTTTACAACTTCCCCACCTAGCAACCATCCCCGCATTCAAGAACACTATAACACAGGACACTACACCTGTCATCTTTTGCCATGACTCCCTTGTCTCATTGCTTTCTGACTTCCTGTTTCGTACAATTTCAATAAACCACCGAGAAAAAAATACTCTGGAAAAATTGCATACCCTAACCCTGTTGCACACAATTGTGCCATACTAAAATACAGTTGAGTGTGCCAACCAAATTCCCTGAGGTCATCATAACAAATTGCAATGCATAAATTTTGTGTCTAGTCAAAAGTAATTACACTGGTGAAATACCTGTACATGCCAAGCCACAAAATGAAAGGCTTAAAGGTATCAGGGTCCTCACTGGAGCGCAAAAGTCACCATGCGAACCAAGCCACAAAGTGGAATGCTTACAAGTTTCAGGCTCATCAAAGAATAGTGGCGCGTAACACTGGTGCATGAAAGTCACCATATCTTGGAAACTATATAATGTAAATCATTATCATGAATACAAGTCTTTACATATTTTGGAACTGGCCAACCTTTATGTTGGCTTTACTACTTTGGGCACATTACCACTGCTAACCAGTGCTAAAGCACATGTACTCTCTACTTAAAACATTGTAATATCGGCTTGTCCACAATTGGCATATTTAGATTAATTATAAGTCGCTAGTAAAGTGCACTGCATGTCCCCAGGACATGTATATTAAATGCTACTAGTGGACTTACATTACTGAATGTGCAACCCACTTCAGTAGCCCTTTAAACATGTCTCAGACCTGCCTTTGCAGAGCATGTCTGCAATTGTAAATTGCCATAATGGCCTGGCAACTTAACCCTCTTGCTAGGCCCACACCTTGCTTTTTAATACCACCCCTAAGTTAGACCCTAAGCAGCCCCAACGGTAGAGTGCAGTGTATTTAAAAAGTTGGGCATGTACTTTTAAGTTTTACATGTCCAGGTAGTGAAAAACTCTTACATTCATTTTTCACTACTGCAAGGCTTAACTCTCCCGTAGGTTAACATTGGGATTATTTTATTAATTATTTCAAGTGTAATTTCCAATTGGGAAAAGATAGATATTTTGAGTTTGGTTTCGCTGGGCTCACAAGAAAATCACAGCTTATGGTAAAGTTGCATTTTTAAGTTGCAATTTCTGAAAATGCCACTTTTAGAAAGTTGTTAAGCAAAAATGAGTGACCCAATATACCCTTGGGATTTTGGGTAATATGAACTACTATAGGGTAATGATGCCCACAAGTTATTTTTTCAAGTGCAAAATTATTCAATGGTACACAATAAATTGTGAGAGCCCTTAATATTGGCCTCTTGTAAATGAATTACACAGTTATAACACTTTAAAAATGAGCTTATCGGAAAGAAAAACAAAAAAATGGGGCATAAGAGGGTTTTAATAGAAATTTATATAAATAGAACAAAAGAGGGTACAAAAAGGTGTTCACATAAACAGAAAGTGACTGAGAAGAACACTTATTTGCAAATACATTTTTTCTCAAGAACACTTTTGTAAAAACCCATTTCTTACACTAGGTGACAAGGAAAACATCATTGTAAAACAATGAACAGTTGTTATGTACAAATACAGATGAAATTGGGTTGAGGGTGTCGACTTTTTGGTCTTGTCTTGTGAGGTCATCTACAAGACCATCTTGAATATCAAGGGACTCCAATTAGCCCAACTTCATTGGGACAGATTCTTTCCATATTTCAATCCTAGATAATTTAAGTATTATCACTCCAGTGCTAACTGACAGTCTGGAACACATATCTTAAGTTCATTCTTTCTAAGGGTCTTCAGTTCACATTAGAATATCTTGTCCTGAAGATTGTCTTGTAGATGATTTCATGAGATAAGACCGAAACGTCAACACTCTGAACCCAATTTCATCCGTGTTTGCACATAGGAACTGTTCATTGATGTTTTCCTTTTCACCTAGTGCAAGGCATGGGTTTTTACAAACGTGTTCTTGAGAAAAAATGTATGTGCAAATAAGTGTTCTTCTCAGTCGCTTTTTGTTTATGTGAATCACGTTTTTGTACCCTCTTTTGTTCTATTTATATAAATTTGCATTCAAAAAGCATACACCCTCCTATCCCCCTTTCTTTTGTTTTTCTTTCCGATAAGTTCATTTTAAAATGTTATAATTTAAAAAGTATAATTAATTTACAAGAGGCCAATAGTAAGGGCTCTCACAATTTATTGTTTACCATTGAAAAATGTTTCACTTGAAAAAATCCCTTGTGGGCATCATTACCCCATATTACTTCCAGAAAGTTAACATTTTCTTACTTTAACTGTCCAGTGCCATCTGCCTGTGTCAGCATGCACCTATGGGATGGGTGACAACTGGGCCTTGTGCATTCCCTCCAGACAGTCTCACACACTAGGACCTCAGGTGTGACTTTATGGGCCTTAATATGCCAATACCTGGTTTGATGGGGGGCAGTTCAAAGCACAGCCCCATTTGCACCAGAATAGGCTGTGCCCTGTCTCCACACACTAGGCCTAATGATCCTGTATTGTCACTCCAGCCAGCTTGGAGCCAAGTAGAAGATTCCCTGCACTTCAAGGTCATGGCATAGCAGCTTCTCCCACCCTTCAGAACAAGGGCAGAAAAGTATAAATACTGGACCTCAGACACCACCACTACGGTGCACTCTTGGATCTGTGGATACTTTGCCAGGAAGAATCACTTCTGTGCTGCTGAAAGAACTGTCACTCTGCTGGAATATTGCTCTGCTCTGCTGACATGCTGCCTGCTGTCGTCCTTGCCTGGTAAAGATAAGGACTGGACATGAACCTCTCCATTCAAGAACCTGAGTGACTCCAGGGGCTTGCTGGCTTGACTCCTGTTTTCTGAAGTCTCAGTAACACAAAGAACTTCCAACTCACCTACTAAAGCATCTGGACTCCGCCATCTGTGACTCTACATTGCCAAGTTGTGTGACCCTAGTCCTGGACCTTTGGAAGTGGGTTTAAGATGCTCTGCCTTCTGTTGTTCTCATCAGGACAGACCTCTGATGACGCAAAGCCTTGCAAAGTAACTCCACGCAGAACTCGCACCAGAATTTAGGGTACTGTGTTCTGTGGGTGCAAGTGGGTCCCTGTAGCTGGCCCGTGCTCTATCGTGGTCGGACTGAATTTGTGACTTTGTTCTGGTCTGACCAGGAAACAACAGTTGGTGCTTTCCGCTTTTATGTGCTATTTTTACCTAATTCTTTAAAAAATAATTTCTCAAGTTCTACTTATTGGATTTTTGCTGATTTGGTCTTGTTTTGCTCATTAAATTAAGCTCTATTTCCCTAACCAGGTGTGGTGCCTTTTTGAGTTTGCTGTTTTCACAGTTTTACTGTATGAAATGTTGCGCAAATGCTTTACACTTTGCCTCTAAAGCTAAGAATGACTGCTCCGAGTCATGCAATCAGACGGTGAGCACAGGTTAATTTATGGTGTGTATCTGACTTACCCTGACTACGATTGTGATCCCTACTTGGACAGGTTGCATACATCTGTCAACTAGTGACCCAATTTCGAATAGCCTCTCAACATTATTATCTAACAATAAGAATCCAGAACCACTTTACACTTACTTAAATGCAGGAGACCTTCATGCTCTGCACCCCAATGATCCGTGAGCATTGCCGATGCGTAAATGAAATGCGTTAGATGCTCACATTCTATTACCATATCTGTCTAGACAAAGGATGGAGAGCTAACCGGATTGCTGTCATCTTTGGGGTTCATGTCTATGCTAGCCCTGGGTGCTGCTACTCTGCCAATATTGCACACCAGTTTCTGACCCTCTTCCACATGATAGCATGTTAGATCACTCCTAAAATGATTGCAAACCAGCTAAACATGATGGGGGATTAGGGAGGGCAGGAAAACACATCTTTGGCACAATCACATGGCCCGACTCCAACACTCTCCCACATAATAGCATGCTAGATCATAACGTAAAATGTTTGTGAACCAACTCCGTCTAACAGGCGGAAGGCACGGAGGGGGCAGGCAAAGACATCAGGCCTACATTGTTCCTAATTCAAGATCACCAGAAAAAAGTAATAAATTACAAAACTCAATCTCTCAGACTTAACCATGACCTCTTAACGGCTTGAGATTAGTTTCCTAGGGTAACCCCTATCAAAGAGTTTTTGTTGAAGTATGTCAGCCTCTTTGAAATATTCATCTTTGTTGGTACAGCTCCTACGTATACCTAGGAATTGACCATTGTGTAGGCTATCCCTGGGGTGGTGACCGTTTTAGTGCAAAAGGGAATTTGTGTCTGTGGGTTTCTTATACAATGAAGTGTATAATTTGCCATTCCTGTGTCTGAGTAGCAGGTCCAGGTAACTAATCTTCTCTGTACTATGGTGCATTGTGAAGTGTAAGTCCTGACTCTGGTTACTTAACCATGTCATGAATGAACTAAGCTCAATTTCATCCTGATGCCAGATTATAAAAAACATCATAAATATATGGTCTCCAGTTACTGATGTGTTTATGGAAAGGATTGGAGTTGTCATGTACTGTTCTATCGTCAAATTCACTAAGAAAACAGATAACCCACATTTAGTTCAAACGTGCTCCTATGGCTACTCCCTTCTTTTGAAAGTAGAAATCTTTTTTTTTAAAGAAAATTGTTGTTTTTGAGGGCATTCCCAGCTAAACCTATGATGAGTTTGCAAAGATCTCTAAGTCAGTGAGTCTTTCACATTTTTCAATGACTTGAATGGTCTCATCTTGAAAGATATTGTTGTACAAAGATATGACATCAAGAGTCATCAATAACCTTCTGCCCTGTGTAAAGTCCAATCCATCCACCATGTTTATGAATTGCAAATACATATGACTGTATCTTGGGGACTTAATCTTTTATGTATTGCTTATTGAAATTTCATAAGGGTTCCAATGCACAACCCCATACTATGGGGCGACCAGGGGGTTTGGATACATTTTTATGTAACTTTGATAAAGTATAAATCACTGGTGTCCTCAGATGTGGTTGGTTCAGGTAAGCAAATTCTGTCAGTGATGGTACCATCGTTAAGGGCCTCACAAGTAATATATTTAATGTCTCCCTAAATTGTCCTCAAGGGGTCAGATGTCAGTTTCTCATAATGTCTACAGATTTCTCAATTGTCTATTTATCTCATTAGCATAATCCGAAGTATCTTGGTTTATGATAGTCCCACCTATGTTGGCCTGCTTGATAATGATACTTGTGTTATGTGCTAAATTATCTAGTGCATTTTTTTCGTTCTTTGAAATGTTGTAAGGAATTCATCTTTTCTTATTCTCTAATTTCTTAACCTGTTTCAGAACAATGTTTTCAAGAGTTAAGATTTCTGCATTCATGAGGTGGGTAGGGGGATCTAACTGCGAAGGCAAGTGCAGTTTGCCTCTGTCACTAGATTGCATGTATGGCTTATTTAAAAAAAAAAAAAATCTACGCCTAATGATTCTAAAAAACTGGTATATTCAACCTTTGGCTTAAAAAAGTTATGTTCATCTGTAAGGACATATCCCAAACACTTGCACAATACACTATTTTCATGGGTAGCAAAGGTGTGTTGGGATATGCTAATGAAAGGTGAATATGTCTGTGTCTGTGTCAGTGAAATTCACCAACTGTAATACTGGCTCCATGTATGTCTTTTTCCTGATTGGTGATTACAACCTCACCAGGCCCTGCCCCTGCCTCTTCCTCTTGATCTCCCTTGTGCCTGTTGTCTGTATTCTAAAAAACAACCAGTAGAATAAGTCTCTCTTAAAGCCAAAATACTAGCTACTTCTCTACTGCTATGGCCAAAACGCTCTTGGATATCCAAGCTTATGGATGAGTCTGAGAATATCACTCATTTGTAAGTTGATTGGAGGCCCACAGAGGTGTGGAAATACTTCCTCAAGTAAGGGTATACATTTTCTATATTAACACATGCTTTATCCGTCTGAATATTATTCATCTTTTGCCTCAAATTAATCAAATGGAAATCCTAATGGTTTTTAGAAGATTAACTGGAACTGTTTTATCCTTTTGTATGGCAGTATTGCTTCTAATCTTGTCTTCTAAATCATTTATCTGGTGTTTCAATGCGTTAATTTCTACCAGGGCTGGATCTATCCCTAACTCCATCTAGTGTCATGAACAGTTATTGCCAATGTAACTGAAGTTCTTTTTGAATCTTGCATTCTGTGTGAAGATTATGGGTATGTTTTTTACTTGTATCCCGAAGTAGATTACATCCACTTTCAAGTATTCCGTAAGTAACTTGCTGTTTAGTTCCATTCAGACTGCTTTCTTTTTTAGTCTCTCTAACTCATCAATATCAGCCCTATTATTAAATACTACACTGATAAACAAACCCTCAGACACTAATTCCCATTTGCGCTGCAAAGCTCACCACAGCAGGGCATAAAGTGATAACCTACTCTAACGGCAGTTCCTAAGCATAGGTAGGAGCTGCACCCACAAACATTAATATTTCAAAGAGGACAATATACCCAAACTTAAGCACTTGGATCGGGGTTGCCCTAAAATAATCATCTCTTGAGCCGTTAAGAGGACATGGCTCAGCCCAAGAGAAAGTTTTTTGCCCCAGATAGAGAAATTAACAAAATAACTGCTTTTTAATGGTCAGTTAATTTTCCCCATTGAGTAGTAAAATCAAAACAATTATCAACAGACACTGGCACCTACTTAGTGATTACTTTGAAAATGCCTCTTTATTTGCCTTTAATATGAACAGAAAATATTAGAGACGTTGTGATAAAGCCAAACAAAGAACAGACCAACAAAAGGGACATTAGGTCACTTTGGAGTCTCTCTGATTTAGTTGGTCACTACTGGTGTACATAATGTAAGTTTAGAGGTGACACTTAATGTCTGGCTATTAATAACAGAGTATTTACCTTACAATATTTGTCCAATTGTAATACACAGAATGTTATCTATGCTATTCAATGTCAATGTGAATCTACTAAACATCAGGGAATGCAAATGGATGGACTTTTTGGATAGCACCAATAAGTGTCTGGATGATATCACCGATATACGTAGATTGTCCTTGGTTTAATGTTAAGCAGGGCTATGGAGTGCTACAGGACACTTGTGTTGAGCTCCAGGAGAACATGGGGCTGTTGCTCCTATATTGTGTGCACTGTAATTTAACTTGCAATTGTCCAATTGCGTTCTGCTTTTTGATTAATTTCTATTGAGGTTCTTCAATTAGGAACAATTTAGGCCTGATGTCTTTGCATGCCCTCTCCTCATGTTAGGCATAGTTGGTTTTCAAATGGTTTAAGTAGTGACCCAACATGTTAATATGTAGGAGATGGTTGGAGTCTGACCATGTGATAGTGACAAAGATGTCTTTGCCTGACCTCCCATCCCTCTCAGGCGTAGGTTGTTTAAAAACATTTTAGTAGTGATTTAACATGCTACTATGTAGGAGAGGGTCACAGTCCGGCCATGTAATGTTGTCAGAGCAATGTCCCTCAGGGATAGCATAAAAATGGACCCCCCAATATGGCGGCCTATTAGCAAGCTTGCCAACCTTTGTCTAGACAGATACAGTGATGAGCGGTGAGTGTCTGCCGCATCTCCATGGCGCATTGACAATGCTTGCAGATCATTGGGGCGAGGAGCATGGAGGCCTACCATATTGAAGTAAGTGTGGAGTGATTCTGGAGTCTTTTGGACAGATAATACTCATGAGACATAGAGACAAGTATTCATCATAATGATTTGCATTATGTAGTTCTCAAGCCTGAAACTTGTAAGCATTCCATTTTGTGTCCTGGTTTGCACAGGTATTTCACCAGGGTGAATATTATTGACTAGACACAGAATGTATGCATGACGATTTGTTTGGATGAGTTCAGGGAATTTGGTTTGCATACTTTTGTGTATTTTAGTACGGCACGATTGTGCACCACAGGGTTACAGGATGATATTTTTCCTCAGTGTTCCTTTCTTAGTGGTATGTTGAAATTGTACTCCTTTTAGAGCGGATGATTGACACCATAATGCGGACAGTCTAACACTATATCCCAGGCACAATTTGACAAGTTTGAGTGCTGTGTACTTAAGGGTAATTAAAGGGATTGGAGCATGCGCGGCACATGTTTAAGCTAATATTTGGCCTTTCTTGATTTTGTCTTAGTATGAGGAAAAGACTTGTTGACTGTATCAACACCTCGGTGGTGAGTCTACAAATCACAGTGATAGTCATCATATTTCTGGTTATGTGTTATTAAAATGAAGTGTACTGGTACTCAGCATTCTTCTATTTTCTGTTGTCATTTACACAGGTGTGGTAGTCATTTGACAATGTCCTTAGGAGACCCATCTAAGTTGTTTTGGGCTCGAAATGTCAACAAAACTCTAATTGGTTAACACCTGGAATAAACACAAAGTACTTGCTAACTTTACGAAGCTTCCCCTTATCTTTGAAAACTGGAAAGTGTATACAACCATTGGGATTGGACAGTGTCTCAGTTTAATATTTGTTGTGTATTGAACCACTATGTGTGCACTGCGTCGTCCGCACTACTGATTCACTCTTTCACGCCTGTTTTATATGTGTATGAATATAATATACATATGACAGAAACTTCTATTGTCCAGCACAGTATTTATTTATTTTTCATCATGAGTGATCATTCAACAGTTTATGCCAAGTACTGTTTACGTATGTAGTTAAAGTAACAGTCAATGTAAGTGGATTACAGAACCATGAATCCTTTGGATAAGGTTTCTGGTTTTGAAGGAGTCCTACCCAACGTCTTGTACAGTTCTATATATGACATTATCTCCTGACCAGCTATGTTGTCCCTAACCAGGTCTTCTATTTCTCGACCATAAAGGTGTGGCCTATTTATGCCCATTCTCAAAACTTTCCTCCTTACTATTAACACCACCACTGTAACATGGATTCAAAAGTATATCCATCTCTACTCACAGCTATCTATCTTCTTCAGTTAATCACTGATCATAAATGGGGGTTTTGAACATGCAGATAGATGAGAGAGTTGAGATGGGCTACTGTGTGCAGAATGTCTGCATCGAAATATCATTTTAAAACAAGATATCTTATAAGGCTTCATGGTTACTTAGCACTTGTGGATCACACGTTCAATTTAATATTACTTTTTTCTTATCTACTTTTGGTTCTATTAGCCTGGAAACTTTGCTCAGTGACAGTAAACATTGCCTGTTTTATGCCTATAATTCAGTGTCTACCCTACTAATCTATCTTTTTAGTCCATAGTTATCCAAAGTAAGATTTGCTTTCTAGTAAATTCATGTATGCTCCATTTAAATGTCGTTGACTTAAAATCGGTCTGCCAGCATTTGTGATATTAGAACAATATGGAGCTAGCATAAAATTCAGCAGCACTGATACACATGCATTATTGGGCCTTTTCCTAGGGAAGAACAGGACAGTACAAGTCCAGTGTGTCATTCCGCTTCCCAAACCAGAGATGTGCAGTTCGCACACTGGCTTGTTTGTGAATGGTAATGCAATGCGTAATGGGACCTATGGAATAATAGGTTATATCGCAATTTGTCTATTCGTGGGGGGTTACAAAATGACCAGTCTAATGAATAATAATCAGGCAAGTCGAAATTAGTGTCTCCAGTGAATTGTTGCCAATGCATGTATTGAGGTCTGCAAGAGGCAACAGTCCTGGATGGTAAAACTCTGTCTAATAGGTTTCAAGACATCAGCCAATATTTACTGTGTCAGGGTACCACCCAAGTCTGTCTGCCAGAGACTGCAGAGTGTAGATTTAATGTGTGCAGACAAATGGCATGCACATGATGTGGTGATGAAAACATACACTCAATCTGGCTTGATCACCATGCAGAACCAAAGTTTTGCTTGCAATTCACCTTCCGTGAGTAAGGCAATGATCAGCTTTAATTTAAATCCCCTCTGGTTTACAGACACCCAACTATGGTGATTTTTATTTTTTGCATATTTATATAGCGTGAACTCGACCCGAAGGTATTGGAGCGCTTTACATGAGCACTGTATTTACATTACACATTCAGGCATGGGGAGATTAAGTGATTTGCCCAGAATCACAAGATGTGGACGCGATCTCGAGGCTCGAACTCTGCTTTCCAGTCGGCAGCATAGTCGACGGACCACATCCTCTCCCCATTGGATTGGAATGAAAGGAAGCATCACCTAACTCCACAGCCTTCCTGTATCTCTTTTGTGTACATAGACCTGTGGGATGTGGTAAAATATAAGTGATGATCTGGTATCCTTTCTTTAATCTTGTCTGCCCTCATGCTCACATGAGCTATCCTCAGAAAAGCTCTGATCAAGATGCCCTGCAATTGACACGCTCGCTTCTTTAACAACCACAAGAGCTATACCGCACGCAACTATGCATAAATACATCACATTCCAGTTTTGCTTTGTCAACGAACAGGAATCTTGGGGTACATCAAAAGGTGGAAGTCAGTAATGGGTTACATTTGGTTGGTGTTCATCTATTTTCAGGCAAACAGTGCAAATCTAACTGCCACTGAAAATACACCAAGACCTAAACAACTTTAAAATACAATTTTTTTGAAGAAAAACTGTTCATAAAGGCAAATAATAATATCACAAATTATCCCAATTTCATAAACTTTAGCAGCATTGCAAACTCACAAAATCCAGACTATCTCTCTGCTAATGGCAGAAGACGTTTTGGTGTCAGTCAGCCTTTTTTTAATTTAAACACACTGTTGCTCGCCAAACACTCACATAGGTTGTTGATGCTAGAAGGTCATGTCTGTCACAATTCATTTGCTGATGTGCACAGGATTCACATTACAAGCAAGTGAAAAATTGGGTGGCGGAGGAAGGCTGGAAAAATGTACCTACTCTTTGACAGCAATGCCTGCCAATCGTAGAAGGTCCATTTCATGTTGTGTTCGTCCACTGCCTGTGGTTTTGAATACCTACATTTTGTCCCACTTTTGATAAAATAGATGCGGATGTGAAACAAGTAATGTTGCAGGTAAAAGCTGCAACCAGTTCAAAACAAAGGATTAAAAGCTGAATGTATGAAGAGCAAAGATGTGTTTAACTTTGCTCATAGAGCAAGTATCTTCTTGATTACATGAAACACAGTCTTATTCATTAAGGATCATATTCTTGGATTGTAGTTTGTCCATTTCTTGTCCAATCATTCCTTCTACTGTATCACATTGGGTAAGGAGATCCTGCACCATTTTCACTAAGGTCTTTCTTTTTTGTCAACAGTCACTGAAATTATCTGGCACACTCACAGCATCAATCTGTTCTAGGAGTTTCATGAATTGCTCTACTGCTGAGTGCATTAGCTTGTTCAACTTTTTAAGAGCTTCCATTCAGAGATCTTTGGCTAGCCTTTCTGAAGGCTCGTAAACTCCTTTTTCATTTCTTCCAGTTTGTTGTCTCTTAGCTCTACAGACTTCTCCAAATCTTTAAGCTTCCTTAATTCTGCATCCTCCTCTGGACTGTTTCTTTTTCCAATCAACAGAACTTTGCATCCATTTTTTACTCCAAGTGCAGACAGTGGCTTCTCCATCTCTTTCAGAGATTTTCCTTTGTAGATCAATTACTGAAAACTCAGAGGGACTCCAGGGATCTGCTCAAGCATTACAGCCATGTCTTGCAAGGTGGGTTAAGGGCCCTCCTCCTGGGCCACAATCTGAAGTTTATGCTTTTCATTGCAGTAGGACACAGTGACGTTCACAGAGCCAGACATTGGGGCATATATACAAGCCCCTATCGCAATTTTTTCCGATGTTCCTGTGGCGATAGGGGATCCAGCTTATTTACAAGGCAGTGTTAAGCCACTTAACGCGGCTTAACGCTGCCTTGTAAATAAGACCCCCTTTCACGCTATGCTTAGCGAGAAAGGGGTGGACAGTGGGTGTTGCGGTGGGCGTACCACCGCAACACCCATTCATTTTGACGCTGCCACCCATTTACAACGGTGGTGTAAATAGGAGGCACACATGGAAAAAGCAAAATACCTTAGATTGTTTATATGTAGGAAGGTGTCCCTTCCTGCACATAAACAATCTTGAAGAAAAAAAAAATTGAAACTTACATGTGTGCTGCATTAAGCAGCACACATAGAAGTGACAAAACGGCATTTAAAGATTGTTTATGTGCAGGAAGGGACAGCATCGGAAATATAAACAATCTTCCCCTGCACGCAGACACCCTTTCACTATGGTGCAAGGGTGCCTGCATTGGTGCTAAGTAGCTAGGTGTAGTACCGGCGCAGGGGTGGCACGCAAGGCTGTACCCTACTCTTGTAAACATGATGCAGCCTTGAGTTTCTGAAATGGCAGAGTGAGGCATTAGCCTCTTCGCTGCGGTGCAAATTCCGCCGCAGTGCTGCCGCAGTGCTGGCATTCCAATCGCGGGCGTGGTCATGACGTCTCCCGGCCGTCGTCCGCACAAGCCCATTGTGACTCATGACGGCCGGGAGAGGTCATGAGCATGGAAGAGGTTAAGCCATGACGGCTAACGCCTCACTCAGCCACTTCTTTGTACATAGTATCTCACCGCTTCTGATCTACCGTCACCAGAGCCGGAATGGCTGTAGCGGGCACTGGGCTTTTCTCCGGTGAGCCGCCAGGGTGCGGGCCGGTTTTGGGCCCCTGAGGGTCCATTTTTGTTACCGGGGGCCGGCAATATATGCCCCCTGCAACAAAATCGGCCAAAACCAGCCCTGACAAAATGCTCGGCTGCAGTCCCCTAACCCCCAGGGGTGTGGGGGGGGGGGGGGGCGGCTGAGCAGTTTGCCAGGGCCAGTTTTGGTTCCCAGTCCGGGGGATGCACAGTTGTTGCTTAGAGTGGTGGGCGGGTGATACTTCCGTATATAAAGGACAGGCCATGCAAGTCAGCTGAGGGTGATAAGAGTAAAAAGGCCATGTTGATCATTACTCCCCATCACTCGTCTTCCCTTTCACAACTGATCAAATGTTCAGTTTTTAAAAGACATTAGAGTATGGGGCACTGATAGAAGAAACGTATAAATAAGTAGTTGTAAACAAATTAAGATTTCCAAATCAATTTTAAAGGGACTTTGTATACAACTCGAACTTCTCACCTATCTATAATCCATGGTCCTGTGTACAGCTATAAGCATAGTTCCATTCTGTAGCCAAAATCCTATTGAATTACAAAATGAGATTTTAAGTAGGACAGCCTTCATCATGCCCTTATTGCCCTTCTATAAAATGCATACCCCATGCGATTTTGCCCCAAGTTTGCAGTTAATTTTGTCACCAAATAGTGTGAAAATGTTGACTTTTACACCCTGGAGCAGATTACAGTTGACACAATTTTGATTTCATTACCATAGAACGTGTGCTAGGGCGTGCACACCTGATATTTAGGTTGGATTTGTAATGTCGTCCTCCTCTAAAAGATGTCCACTTTAACAGATTCTCAATCTTTGATGTCTTTTGCCAAATTGGAAAAAGTGACTATATTGTTCCTTTCCTCTGGTTTCTTTTCGAAAAGTTGCAGAGCAGAATGGCCACTTTTGTGTATGAAAGTAATCATTTTTTTATTTTAAAAGTTCTTCTTGAATAATGGTGCTCTCTCCTACGCAGAGATCAAATTTCGCTGCCCCTTTCCTTCTTCTCCAAAGAATCAAATTCAAAATGTAAGTTAAGTAAGGTTTTCAAAGTGCTGGAAATCGATTTTAGTCTCCAGTCTACCAGTACACTTTGTGCCAGTAACAATCACAACCATTGAACCTACTTTCTGAAAACACACAATAAGCTTTTGACCATTCTTACCTAATATGCACAGCAATTTACAAGAGGCATGCGGGATTTAATTCAAAGAAACATGAAGTTAGTTAATGGTAACATACATTTAATTTCTTTATTTAAGTGATGCTATACCTATGGAGGTGTAATTTTGCTTTAAAAACAACTAGAAAACACAATACGAGTAATGAAGACATACCATTTAAGAAAGAGAGCAATAACTCATAAGAAACTGGGAAAAGGTGTAGTACAGCAGAACAAAGAGTGGGGGCTATTATTGACCACAAGCAGTTAAGATAGAGACATGAAAATATCGAATCTAGAAAACGTGATAGTAGGGGAAATGAAACACTGTTACAAAGCAAAGGTCTGCATGAAGAATGTCAGCTGTGATCACAATACACCCTTCTGTTCTCAACCTTTAGCAGTCATACTGAGTTTTTAAAATGTGGTCATGAACAGTTGATCTACCGCATTGTGCAGTTTAACAAATGAGGGTCAGAAACCTGTTATGCATACTCTACCCTTGGAAAGTGATCTTGAACGTCATAACTGAAAAACAGGCAGATTCATGTTTTTCTTACCCTCGAATTCCTGGCAAATTTCACAGGCCACAGTGGTACATCACATTACAATCAGTGAATAAAGAGAAGTTATGTTATCCAAGTTCATCTTGTGATGAAAAGAAAATAAATTATGCAGCACCTGACAAGAGCCTATTCAGTCCCTGACATCATTTTAAACATAGACTCCTGGCAGCAGCTTATGTAGGGGGCAGTGAGGATAACGGATAGACTCATAAAATGTCTCACAAGGCGCAAATGAAGATCTATCGGATAATTTGAACGTTCAGACACTAGTGAAAGGAAGCTCTGCTGGGCCATTAAATGGAGAATTTTTATTAGTCATGGTCCACACTGTCATTCGGTATTGAAGCCGCTAGATTGAATGCAGTGGGGGCCATTGTCAACACATGTTTACTCGCTGCTGTCACTGCTTGTTCAGGGACTAACTACAGAAAAATGAAAACAATAGTTCTGGGAGAGAGAAGTAAATCTGTCTTTAGCACAGATCTAAAAAGGACACAATAATCTAGTGCTTCTACAGAAGAAACAAGAATTGGCACGCTACCGAATTGTAAACTAAAAACTAAAACATGTATTGATCAGCGGCTGTATGCTAAAGATAACCACCTAATATTGTTGCTGCGTGGCCAGAAGATATCATAGTAGAGGCTGGTGTCTTCGGCAGCCAGCTCTCATTAACTCGGAGAGACATTAACCATCATGATGCAGTGTGTCTCTCTCTCTCAAAAGGAGTCAATAGCACAATTTTCTCGTTTTCTCGTTGCTAGGCTACCCAATAAAAATCAAATACAATATTACTTACACATATAGCAGTGTTCAGCCTCCTCCAGCCTTCGTTGTTGTGTCATTCCCATTTTTAATCAGCTCACAGCACAGCATACAGAGGGCCTGAATTTGAGTTAAACGGAGCAGAATTAATTACCTCATGCAATTCTGCTACTTTTGATTCTGAGCAGCTAGGTTTTCCCCTACTTGTTTGTTCCAGGTATTGGAGAATTTGGCTAACTTTTTCTGGATGATAAAACTGGACAGACAAATCTCACTAGACTGTGGCTCTAGCACCCAACTCTCCACACTGATGTTATCCAATTTGTTCTCCAACTAATATGGCTGACTGTAGTTAGCGGTCTAGTGGTACTGAGACTTAAGGGTAGATAACATGGCAACGGTTGCCACGTCTTCCCTCAGGCTCTCCAAGTGACGGAGCAGTAACGCAGAGCGAGTGCTTCCCTCTGCTTAAGTTGAGCCCTTGCGTGTATCACTATGTTTGGTCTACGTTGATTTATAATGTTTTATTCCATACAGAAGTTAATGAGCACTATTAAATAACAGCCACTGACTGTACTGGTTCATATTATGTTGCCACAACATGTTGTTGAATGTTATCGATGGATTCCTGAGAGGTATGGGCATTCACTATGACCTTGCACAGTTAAGGGAACTTGTCCACTGATTTCAGTATGTAGACAAACATGCATGGTGCTGTGTTACGTTTCACATCAGCCATTGGGGGAGGCTCTCTATTTCGTATAATGAGAATCCTTCGCTATCAGGCTAATTGTTTGGAGTATGTAGGACCCTTCACAGGATCCGCACTCCTATATATGGCTTTTTGTAATGCTCACTTGGGGTGCATTGGCTGTTAATGGTTGGATATAATATAAGAATTGTTTCTCTGTGTTTTTAGCCTCTGATTTGTTCCAGATGTTCTACAATTCACTCATTGCATGAATGTTGAGGTAATGGACACAATGTAGCACAGCATAGGATTGAGCGAATTACCTTATTTTTCTGTTTTATGTGCAAGTTGATAGTCAGATGACAATGCCCGGAGGAGACCCCTACATTCACACGGGGTCGAAACGTCGACAAACCCTTTTTTTTGGTTGACTCCTGTCATTTGTTCTAAAGGGATGCTATACCAATTCATGCAACATTTCTGTCTGTTTGAGTACTACAGACAACCTTTGGGAACTGTATCGTTTATTTGTCTATGTACGTTGCAAATGGAATCACTTTTGAGCACTGCGTCATTTGCACTATGATCACTACTATTTTGTTGTAATATAGAATAATATGAAAAGGAAATCTCTTTTTGTGCCATGTGTTTTTCAAATTAGATTTGGTCTTTGATTGATAGTGATACAATTAAGGGGATCCCTCTTAAATGCTGTGTATGTGCTTACAAACAAGAATAATGGCTGCATCTTCTGTGCTGCTGCCCAACCATAGCTAACGAGAGAAGAACCCTTCTTAGGGTACGATACCTGAGTGAGAATGCAATAACCTGCCTAGAGACTTAGGCCATAAGTTTTACTCAAAAAGAACCCTACATCCTGGCTAGCTGCAGGCGTTTCATACAAATCATCAAGGACGCTCCCCAGCCTCGCCCTGGGCCCCGACCTAGCCTTCGGATAGTCCAAAAGGTGATCCCAGATTATTTTAAAGGGAAGTCAGAATGATTCTTGGACAAGACCAGACCAAAGGAACATTCTTTGTTACCCTTTCAAGTTGGAGTACTCAGTATACCAACAGGCCTCTGTCCCCGCCTTGGAGGAACAAGTGGAGACTGGATCCCCCAACAAACATTACTCATCAAAAGACTCCTTCAAATTGAACTAAATCACAATGCACAGGCACTTTACCGGGGACATCGTCCCATGGATGGAGCCCGAAGAAGTAGAGGAGATTGGAAGAACATTATTACAAGCACCTCTGAGAGGCAGTTGGGCGATGGGACTGGTCGTAGAGCGCAAGACAAACATAAACATGATAATCTGCTCTGAGCGCAATGAACGAACTCAGTAATCTGCACTCTATTAGAACTTTCGATTCTTTCGCCTGGGCTGATTTTGCACTACGGCTCTCTATTTTATGGTGTTCTAATGTTTCAATTTTTATTAATTCTATTACTGTATTGCAATGTTTTTAATAAACTTAGGCAAGAAATAAATAAATAACAAATACCCACTTAGATAAGGCATGCTACTGATAGGTACTTGAGAGGGAACTGAGGTAAGTTTGACGTTTCCCGAACCACTAAGTTTGGTTGGGGTTTGAAACTATATGTACTTTTGTGAATCTGAATGTGATGCTGTTAATCTTTTGCAGTAAACTTACACTGTTAAATGTAAAATGTATGCTGCTAAACTAAAATGAAATGACTGCTGCTAATTTGCACTGATGCCAGTTTGCAAATATCTGTTTTTTTTTTGGGATAAATAGTATTTTTAACATGGTACGCTTTTAACATGGCACAATTTTTTTAGCAATATTCCTGCCCTTCCAACATTTAGCCTAAAAATTCAGCCCTACCTAGTGGGGGCAAATAATATGACTCTCGGGCCAGCGGTTCGAGACTTAGCAGGTCCATCAGCAGATTCTAAACTTACACTGTTAAATGTAAAATCTATGCTGCTAAACTTAACTAAACTAAAATGAAATGAAATGACTGCTGCTAATTTGCACTGATGCCAGTTTGCAAATATCTGTTGTTTATTTGGGATAAATAGTATTTTTAACATGGTACGCTTTTAACACGGCACAATTTTTTTAGCAATATTCCTGACCTTCCCACATTTAGCCTCAAAATTCAGCCCAATCTTGTGGGGGCAAATAATATGACTCTGGGGCCAGCGGTTCGAGACTTAGCAGGTCAATCAGCAGATTCTAAACTGCTGTCCTTTCATGTCCCATCTCTGGAGGAAGTGACAGCTTCATTTGCAAATTGTAAATCAGTGTCCCAATGTTGCTCAAATTTGAATTTACCTTAAAGAAATGAAAAATGACAAAACAGGAACAAGTTGGATTAATTGAACACAGCAGCTAGGAGAGTCAGGACAGAATGCGTCTAAGGAAAGTCTCTTGGTGTAAAAGTTTTTGCTTGGATTAAATATTTTGTGAAGTACAAAAAAGTCATTTCTGCAGTCCTGAAAAGCATCTCAGTCATAAATTAACAAGCTTGGGCATCCGATAAGAACACAGATGGCTCTCGATCTCAAGGAGAGCTGGTGTGGGCCCGGCTGTATGTGTCCAGATGTCCGGCAGGAGGAGCATGTGTTCACTAAATGTGGTGTGCTTGTTGTGTCCTGATTGGTTGAGTGTTTCTATCTACATAGGGTATATAGCTTTGTGGTATTTTTGGGGAATGGAAGCATTTGTCCAAAGATGATTTATTGGTGCCGTTTCCCTCAGGCCTGTTTGTGGTGCAACTATCCATCTGTGGGATCGATCAGCGTTTATCCTGAGCGCGCCTTTGTCTTTGGGTTAAGAGGGACACCACTTTTGACCTGGTATTCAATAGATGTGGGCGTGGGTCACAGGACCTGCCTGACTATGTATCTCTGACTAGGGGTTGATAGGGAGGCCACTATGGATAAATCCGACAGCAATGATGCTAGTTCATTAGAACACCAAAAAATAATATGGCAGTCACTGGTATCATTTTTATTGACATTCTTAAGATTGTGCGTACAGTTCTCATAGTGTACATTGATATTGCCTTTACTGATATTGAGATATTTATGCATTCTTAAATCAAGGCATACATTGACATTGCTTTTACTGGTAACAATACTGTCATGCGTGCATAAATAATGGCATACATTGACATTGCTACTGCCAGTATTATCACTGTTGTGCAGGCATGGATTATGGCATACATTGACATTGCATTTATGGGTATTATGCAGACACAGGTTATGGCATACGTTGACATTGCACTTATTGGTATTGCCATTGTCGGACCTGCACATATCATGGTATTCATTGACATTATATTTAGCCATTCCAAAACCCAATTAATCCTATGTCACCTCAGCTGTCTGTCAGCTGTCACCTCAGAAGTCCATCTCGGATATTATTGCCCCGATATATCAGGAGTTATTTGCCACCTCCCTCCACTCAGGTGTCATGCCAGATGATGGTAAGAGAGCTAATGTCTTTCCTTTGCTCAAAAAGGCTAACGCTGATCCTGAATTATTGGCAATTTTAGACAAGTCTCTCTGCTTGCACCAGCCTCAGAGGTCTTAGAAAAGCTGGTGAACCAACCATGAGCCACCATTCCGGCTGAGAACAATCTGCTACATCAATTCCAATAAGGGTTTATAGCACGCCACAGCACAGAGACAAAGCAGGTGGAGGTTTCAGAATCTATTAGGACCAGTCTGGACTTTACCCTTAATGTTGCTCTGGTGCTGTTGGACCTGTCAGCCACATTTGAAACAGTATATCTTTAACATCTTGCTATACAGATTAGAAAACCTTGAGATGAGAGCCTCAGCCTTATGGTGGCTGGGTTATTTTCTTGAGAGACAAGAGCAGGTACTCTGTATAAAGCAGGTTGACTCTGGAGCAAAAAGGCTTAAGTAGGGAGTGCTGCAAAGTTACACCCAAAGTCCCACACTCTTGATCGTTTATACGATTCCCTCGGCATATTTTGTTGAATCCTTTGTCATAAGGTAATTTCATATTTAGATGATATGCATCTCCCGTTCACATACGAGGGGGACTCCGCAATGCAAAGGATGCATTTGCACGTTGCATGGTAGCACTGCTTAATAGGCTGAGAGCTAATAAATTGGAGTGCAACCAAGACAAAAAAGAAATCCTATTGCTTGGGCTAAATCCCCTTCCAGGATGGGATTGAATTTACTGTCAGTTCAACAATGCATAATGTTCAAGGATTGACTTTGATGCATCCAACTCTTCAAAAGAAAGGGTCTATGCACATAAACAAGAGAATTAAGGTATATAGACCAATTATGTCCCTCTGCTCCAGTAATGCTGGCTTAATCACGAGTCCTCATTTTAAAAAACAACGCAGAGGAGGCTCCTCTTTTAATGTCAAAATGGCCAGTATGTGGAATCAGTTGCGATGACATTTGAGGTCCACTATGGAGGAATTAAAATTTAAGAAAGAGCTGAAAAGATTATTATTCAAACTTTAGTGATTGTAAGACTCTTGTGTTTCTCTGTTTCTTTTCTGTCCTTAGCTGACGATCCCACCAAAAACTCTCCTTCATAGATATCATATTGTCCCTATTTTTAAATGAGTCCCATGGGACAATTGTTTTTATTAATACATATTTACCCTTGTCCATGTGGGTTTTCAGTGTTGTCCTTGTGCTTTTACACACTTTCTACACTCGCCACTTGTCCACTTCACCCACACGTACACACACCACAACTCAATGAAGACTATCACTTATGTACTGAAGCCCCAACTTAACAACCATATACTGAAACCAACACCCAAACAAAAACCTGTGGCTTACACTATTCACTCACAATCCTTCTTCTACAAACCCCCTCACATGTACCATCAGCCTTATACCCCAATATATAGGAAACCAACTCACACACCTCAACTTACCTCAAATTAGCACATTAAACAACATATTCACACACTCAGGCAAGTAGTCAGCTTTTACCCTATATCATGAACCAGTCACATACATGATTACATTATAGATACTTTGAGTCAGCCTTTGAGTTCTGTACTTCTGTATAGCTGTTTTCGCTCTTGTACTGCCTAAACCTGTGTGGGGTTTCATGTACTGGAATGTAACTCAGTTATACAAGAACTGATACCTGCAATATCTGTATTACATGATGATTGATTTGTGTGTGAGGACAGTCTATAGGAGACGTGCATGAGTGACAGTCTCTGAGGAACAGCTCCTTTGTTAGGAGCCACTGCAAATTAGCCTGTGTGCATTTGAGACAGTTAGCTGGTTAAGGTAAATGGTTTGTTTGTGTATCTTGTAGAAAGTCAGCTGCTTAATGTGTCGGACTATTACATTTGAGTTAAGCCACTTATAAAATGCATCTGTGTCTCCGTATGTTTCTGTATGGCTTGTCTGACAGCATGTGTGCCTGTATGTATGTTGATTCTGTCTATATGTGCCTAAACGTGTATGTATTGTCTGTGTTTCGGTACCTGTATGTGTATAGTCTGTTTCTCTGTGGGCAAAAATATACAAAAGTTAGCATGGACATTTACTCTTGCTCAGCAGATTTATTGCATGCACAAATGAACACATACATTTTTCCTCATAAGAAAATGAAATTCACAAGACATTTAAGTAAAGCTAAAAGCCTGCAACTGATTGAAGCTTCCAGACAAAACCTGCAAAATCTTTGCGAATTCCAAAGACTGCATTTAAATATTGGCTTTCTGGTTGGCGAGCCATGAACCTTGTCCAAGCCGGACCTCAATCCTAGCCAGGGTAAGTGAGATACACACCATAAATTTACTTCTGCTCACCCTCCAATAGCTTGGCACAGAGCAGGCAGGCTTAACTTAAGAAGCAATGCATAAAGTATTTGTGCAACACTTCAAACAGTACCAGTAAAATCACAACAAAAAGACTCCACACCAGTTTATAAAAATAACTTATATTTTTATGAACAAAAGAAGTCAAAAAATCCAGTAAGTATAACCTGAGTTATGAATTTTTAAAGAATAGATTAAAATGTAGTGCTTAAAAGTTAGAAGCACCAACCAGGGTCATCTGTCCATGATTGATAGGGGTAAGCCTGAACGTTTAGGCCGACGGTGATGGAGAGCAGGTAGGATACAAAAACCAACATTTCCAATAAGTCATCGTGTAGCTGCACTAATCTGAGATGCTGCTCCGTTCAGCTGCAGGATGTAGGTGATGCTTTTGGAACTGGAGGTGATGAGCCACACAGTCTTCGATGTGAAGCTGCGGTCCATGCAGCGGTGGTGATGCATCAATGGTGAGGTAAATGCACTGGTTCCGATCATGTGTGGATTCTGGTAGTTGTCGCCCTTTATACCCACTTCCCAGGACTGGAGTGACACTACTTTGCAGGGCAACACATGCAGCACGCCAAGTCTAGGTGCTCTTGCAGGTGAGTTGAAGTCTTTAATGTCCCTGCAACTTAGAACAGGGAGAAAGCCAGCATTCCCTTGGTGTCACTTTGGGTTCAAATGAGATGGATCCAGTTCTTCTTCAACAGGGCAGAGTGTAGCTGGCAGCAGGGCAGCACAGCACAGCAGGGCAGAGAACCAGTTCTTCTATAGCAACAGTCCAGCAGAGTCGCAGTCCCTGTAGCAGCACAGCATTCCTTCTTCCTGGCAGAACCTTCACTTGTCCAGCAGTGTAGTGAGTTGGTCCGGTTGTCGTGTAGTTTCCACTAGTCATTAGGAACTGCACATTTGCAGACGACATAAACTTTGAGATTGTACTGAACTGATTCCGTGCACCCCCACATGATATGTTGTCCCTTAGACCAGCTAACTCACAGTGCCACTATATGCCCCCCTAACCTAGACAGCGAACTAACAGTTCTGACAACCACCGAACATGACAACCCTGTTACTCCAGGAACCGTGGAGCTACACTTAGACCCTTACGATCAAACACTTGTCCTCTCATTCGCTCAGAGAAATATACAAAGAATACACAAAGGGACGTTTTCAATATCTATTGAACCTAGAAGTGATTCATGTATAAAAAATATGTGCTGCAATGATCACTAAACAGAAACAAGTTATAATATGTGTCTGGACGGTGAACAGGATGAAGAGTTTCACCATCTTGCTGAGACAATGTATATTCCAAGCATATGTAACAGTATAACTATCTAGCGTACTCCAACAATGCAAACACTAACCTACATGTCTAAGGTGTAAATGTATGTTCTGCCAAGAAACCCTCAAACTGATGATCCAACCCTCTTACTTGGTTGGAAAGAATGTAGAAACCTGTCTTGGTCACAAACTTGACACCCCTTATGGAGATGTCAGTCAGCTGCTGGGCTAAAGCTTCAGCTTGCAGGGACCCCTTGAAGTCAGCCAAAGTGCCTCTTCTGATTATACTCAGAAACAAAAGATTATATATAGAAAATGACATCTGTGCCTTGGGTTGAGAGTGAGATCAGGTTGCCATTGTCTGTATTCCGCAGACAGCTGTGTCGCCATATGGACGTAAATAACAAACACATTTGCACAACTCACATGAGGGTCTGGTACACTATGCCAAGGCAATGCAATAGTGTTCTAGCGATGTTCATTTGTGTTAGCAAGGTCAGTGTTTCCCGGAAACTAACCCAAGTGTCAAAGTCAATGTGGTAAAGTGAGACATTCTTAGAAAAAAGCTGTGTACATGTGAAAATGCCAACGGATCCTATTAGACCTAACTGGGACATATGAGACACACTCCTCATATATTTGTTGGTAAAGCAAGTGAAAGCAAATAAATCCCATAACTAAAAATTACAACAGCATATGAAAAGCAAAATGCTAAAACATTATACGCTAAAAAGGATGATAAAATCACTTAAACTCCGGATCTCATAATATTTAGAAGCCTTATGCATAAAGAAAGCAAACATATGTTAAAAATATAAAAGCGATAAAATGGAAGGCAATTTAAAACAAATGTGGAAGTTAAAAACAGGCTGAATAAAAGTTCCTACCACACAGAAGAGGCAAATATTTACATGTTCAGAGTGTTAGACAAAACATTGCTGTTCACAGCATCCGCAGACGATGACCCCAGAGGCACACCTCAGAGAAAATTGATAGCGCAAGTATGTTTCTATCCACCCCCCACAGCAGCCACTGAGGGAGTGAAAACAAAGACTTTGTGCTCAATTGAGACAGATCCTAAATCCAGACCACTGGGCAGGGAGGCAACCCACGGAGGCTCATAGAACACAGCCAGGAGCAATGGACTTCTCAGAGGACAGCTTTATAAATGGGTTTTCATTGAGTCCACTAGTATGTGTATGTCCAAAGGTTTAACCAGTTGTGACCCCATGCACAAATCCAGGGCACACTCGTAGGTGCACAAGAGGCAGCGAAACACAGGCGTTACGCAATGAAGCGATATAGGCTGGAATGTCAGGACCCAAATCTCATCCAGTTCTCGAAGCAAAGGTGCGCCAGAGCAATGCACCACAGCACAACAGGACATGAGGCAGTGCCAATTCCATTTGATCTTGGACTTGGATATCCATTAGGGAGAAAAAATATTAAGAGAAGTATCCCTGCAATTAGGAGCAGGACCAGCGAAAGACCTCCAAATATGCTTCAGAGGATGGAGTGAGTAAAGAATGGAATAACTCCAAACACCGTCTGGAAGGTGCTAACCAACCCAGAGCCAATGCTACTGAAATACCCTGCTATCCCAGTTGTACTAGACATGTTAAATATACGATGGACCTGCTGCCCAAAATGTCATGGGAAGTTGGTATGGAGAAGAGCCTGTATCTCCGAAGAGGTACCCGCCACCCGAAAATCAAACAATAAGGCTTTCAGTTTGCTCAGGGCATCAAAACACAAGGTGGTAAGATTAATTGTTCAATTACATTTCCTCCCTAACTACATGGGCAGGAGGAAACAGAACATTTGTACAGCAAGTAACAATGGAAGTTACAGTCACCACATAGACAACCCCTGGTTTCATCCTACCACAACCTTGACTGTTCAACATCATGTAACTTCCATTTGAGAGCAATCTGAAAGTCAGACGTAGCATGGCTATAGAAGACCCTTTCAAGTTGCAAGATAAGCTCAACACAGATGCATTACATGCTCCATGCAATGAAACATCCTTGCATATTAGGGACCCACAGGATTCTCGCAGTCAGCGCAGCTGAGAAAAACTTCAGTATCCTTTTTCCAACACTGGAATGTGAAAGGAAGCTCCCACTGTTTGTGTATGTACCCTTCACCCAGAGCTTCACAGCTGCCCACTTGATGGTGCTGTAGACAGCAATGAAAGTGAAAAGTCAATATTGGCAGTGTAATGTACCCATGGATTATCCAATCCGAGGATTCTATCTCAGCATTGGTAAAAGGTAATTTCTCCAGTCTTTCAACATGTAAAATTGTGTATTTTGCATCCTTCCATGCCATAGCTATCTTTTCTTTCTGGTAGAAACAGATTTGTGATGTTATTGTATTACCACAGCACATGTCCAGAACGTAGAGTCTGTAATGTTCAGATCAACAATAGAATAGACCTAAGTTGGCACTGTCTGTGTTGTATTGCAGACGTGTCTTGCTGTATGATGTCTATTGTAGAGGAGACAATCTTACCTAAAAAATAAATTCTTGATGATAAGGTAGTCATACCATTGTCCAATACTCCAAGTGCATGTACTAAGTTGGCCCTATTAATCTCACACAGCCTTTCAGCAGCTTCTTGTTGGGAAATGTTCCATGTCTCATTATAGACAACATTAAGGAAGTATTTTGGTTTCTGAAGACCCATTAAGATGTCTCATAAGTCCAGGTCATCAGATAAAAGGGACAAGTGCTATTGTACCTGTGACAGTGTCGAGGATTCTAGCCAATTAAGTCACAACTTTCCAACACTGTAAGTTGTTACCACATCCCTAATAATCAGTCTGCACATATTGCATGTCAGGCCTATTTACTGTAAATCCCTCAATGTTACCTTGGAATCTATTCTGACACTTGTTAGTGTCCAATGGCCATATAACCATTCCTTTCAATTGGGATCTGATGAGTTATGCTTAGGAAGCATATGCTCAAATCTTTTGTCTTGGGTAAGCCAAGACAAGTTGTCTGTTGCACAGTTGTGTTCAGGAAAATCATTTGTTGTGGTATTAAACAGGCCCTAAACAAAGCCTTGGTTCTCTGAACGGGTCAGTCTTTTGTCCCCCAGATAGACTTCACATCTATAGCTTGAGAGTGGGATTTTAACACTGATACTTGCTTGCGGTCCGGAAAAGCATTGAACAAGGGACTGGGAAAGTACATAGTAATTAGTAGGAATGGAGGCTTTTAACTTTTCTATCTATTATATTTGGTATACTGCACCTTGCACTTTAATGAAGAGGACCCAGCCTTCGTGCATCTTACTGAAGAGGACTCAGTCTTCCAGACTACCTGTGCGGCGCTCTCCCTGATGATCTGTGGTGCCCATATGTAAGAGCGGGCCCGCCCTCAGAAAGGTCAGCGTGCTAGTGATTCTAGTATAAGGGGGGATAAAAACAGTATGCTGACGCAAGCGTGTAGCTTGGGTGTGGGATTTTAACACTGATACTTGCTTACGGTCTGGGAAAGCATTGAACTAGGGACTGGTAAAGTACATAGTAATTGGTGCGAAAGGAGGCTTTTAACATTTGAGTCTATTACATTTGTTATACTGCTTTTGCACTTTAGTGAAGAGGACCTAGTCTTCAGTGCACTTTACTGAAGAGGACTCAGTTTTCCATAATCCCTCTGCTGCGCTCTCCCTGATGACCTGTAGTGCCCATATGTAAGAGCAGGACCGCCCACAGAAAGGTTGGTGTGCTAATTGTTCTAGGGCAAGGGGGGATAAAAAAAGTATGCTGATGCGACTGCGCAGCAGGTGCGCCAAAAGCAAGCCTGTCTGAGCCCAACATTGCCCAGATTGCGCCTTGTGCCAGGACCCCCGTGGTTTTTCTTGATTGACTTACACTAGGGAGCAGCTAATGGCACTGAACAAGGGTAAGCACTGTAATACTACTTTTCGGGTTGAGAGAAGGGCTCAGCGTCCATACCAATTTCAATGTACAGGACTACAATATTGTTGACTTAGCCACATCGGCCGCTGGTTACCCATACAACAGCCCAAAAGGGAAATTGAATCACCCTAATCCAGATGTTATTGGGCTAAACGATATACTGCTTAACACTAGATCAGTGATTAAGCATAAATATGAATTTGAACTGTTGATGCAAACATCAAACACGGATGTGGCCTTTTTAACAGAAACTTGGGTTATTGATGTACCCGCAGGATGCACACTGACCAGTATGGATAAAATGGGGCAAAAGGGAGGTGGCCTATCAATTTATCTACAGGTCTAGGCTCAAAGCTTCTTTTGAGCCTATTCAGCTGCCTGGGGAAGCTCAGCGCCTACCTAATGAGGATCAGCCCTATGATGAAGCATGACACCCAGCCGGGTGTGTGAGGGTCCCAAATTCCAAGAGGAGGAATCCCCATCCTCCTACTTCCCATGCCCAAGCAAAACCGGTTCCCCTAGTTTCCCCTTGTCTCGTAATTAGGAAAAGCATACTTTCTGTATCTTTATTAAGTTTGGGCATGCATGCTGGACCTGTCCAAAAAGCCCAGAGGCCCTAGTTTGTGAATGTTTGGTATCAAATATGTTGGAATCATAGCACCACACCATAAACAGTGTGGGAGGTATTATTCCAAGGACTGGAAGAGCCCTCCGTTAGGCTCTCAGTGTTCCCGGTACCAGACTTCTTAACCCAGACAGCACAACATGTTGCTGAGCCAAACTCGAGCAGGGGAATGCAGAACAATAGGCAACCTGTCACAGGGAGGAGTGACTACCTCCCAGACAGGATTTAGTGTATTGGGGCAGGGTGGATGCGCTTGCCAGTACCACTCAATCTACATGAGGGGCACATATGTTGTCCCCATGCATAGTCCAGCTCATACCAGTCCTAGGACAGTTGGCTCCCGCTCTGGCACGAAACTGGAAAAAGAATATGGGAGTAACCTTGCCCCCTGTCGAGCTCCTCCCCTGGGAGGGTCCCCTGAATCATCCCAACCCTTTCCCTTGGGGTACTTGAGGGCTTGCCTGGGAGCAGGTCTCTAGATTCATTGTGGGATAAGATTCAGACCAGACACCACTTCTTCTTCCGTCTAGGCCCTCCGGACTTCGCTGGACTTCGTTTGGGCTTGACATCGCCTCCCTTTCAGTCTGCTGCATTGTCTGTGCCTGTGCACCATGCAGGAACCTTCCAAGGCCTGTGGGCATCAAAGACACCTGAAGGAATCTCCCTTGGAGTGAAGGAGTCACTCCCCTGAATTCGCAGGCAGCGCAACTAAGTTGACTGTTCTGCTGATCCTGAGAACCTCCACACTCCGTAAGGTTCTATAATACATGTGGTAGTTTTCCACGAGTCCAGATGCCAGCCCTGCCCTCTCACCAAGTTTTAGGGCAGTATCCCTTGCGGGGGTGGCAATAACTGAACCTCTGTGCACCACGTCAACTTGCAGTTGCAAAGGCTTGTTGGCTTCCTTCTGAGAAGATATTTGGGCTCCAAGTAGCCCCCCACTTTGAGCATCTCCAGCGACCAGAATCTTCAGCCATACCGTATTGTTATGCACCGTGGTCTGCATATTTTGGTGAGGTGCTTGAGGTCCTCTTGTGACTCCAGAACCTTTGGCCAGTGGGTCAGTTTGAGGGTCACACTTACTTCTTTTGGGTTGTCCTGATTGCTCAGGGCCTGCCCTGACTCCCCTACTTTTGGCGAGTACCCTGGTCCTTGCTGGTCCTGACGTTGCTCCTTCTTCAATTCCTCCGTTGGTTGCATTTGCCAAGGCTTGTTGGTGCTCCCGCAGGACACCGACCCTTCAGGACTCGACACCCTTCATGGGACAACTTGTACATGGCTCCTGGTCTTCCTCAGCATCGCCTGGTCCTCATAGCTGCAAAGTCAAGGCCATCGCCATCCATCCTGCAACACCAGACATCGGAGGGCATTTCTCTTCCAAGTCTCCTGGTCACTACTGAGTGACGTAGACTCTGTCCCCTCTGCTTTGCTTGCAGGTACCTGTCATCTAGAATCCACCTTCAGATTCCACCAGACGCTTTCTCCTTCTTCAACAGTGGCACTTTCCTGAAGTCCTCCATTGGGTTTGATGGTGGTTTCTGACACACCTTCACACGTGGTATCCATGGGTGTGGTGGCTCTCCAAACTTCTGTCTTCAATGGGGTTTCTTTAGGGTCCACTGGGAAGGGTCATTAATCTTTAAAAGTCCAACCGCGAGCCCCCCATAGAGTTGTTTGGAGCACCCAGCTGTGTTCCCACACGGCACACGCTCTCCGGGGTGTTCCTATCTACTCACCTTGGGTGGTTCCTTGGGTCACCAGCACTTCTACATCCTCTCGACATTGTCTTGACCCGAGTCGTGGTTTTTATACCATTTTCTTAGTATATGGTTTGGTCCTCCCCTGGGGTCCACTGTGTATTCTATGCTATTTACTGTGTTTCTTTGCTAAAGTATTGTGTACATTGGGTATATATCTGGGTAGGAAATATTTCTATGTGTTAGAGAGTATTATATGATAAATACAGATTTTTATAAATGCCTTGTGTGCATCTTTTTCACTTAATCTATGCTATAAGATTGCATTCTGGTAAACAAGCTGCTTTACACGCCTTCTGGACTAAGCCTGAACGCTGCTCTCCACAGCTAATATTTAGAGAGCTTCTAAGGTTGCCTAAGACCACTTAAATCACCATAAGGGTCGTCTGGACTGGTGCAAGGTGCCCACTTACATTTGTGGACATCATATACCAGGCCAGCTTCTCACAACTCATCAGAAGAAAACATAGTTAAATGTTCTAGATCTTCTAACATTTCATATACTACATCAATGTCCCAATCATCAGAAATAGTACTGGAGATGATAATGTCATTCAAAGAAATTTAAAACAAATGTTGTATTTGTAAAAGTTCAGTCGGACCACACACATTAAATGATACCTTATCCCATACAATCCCATTCGGAACAGGAACAGCTGAAATGTTCACCAGGGACAAGTCTATTTGCTCAAAGTGTGATAATGTGTGTGGTTTCAGAACCAATTTAACCATTTGTATTGAAGAGCGTTTTTGGACAAAATGTCAGTTGGGGAGCAGTATGAACACAGTCACAAAACTAATCCAGAGAACCAGGAAAAGTAATGCAAGTGTAATCCAAAGGTGTAACCATGGAGAATGAATATATGTTCTTTTCAGCCAGAGACAAAAGACATGCACTTTTAATATAAAAGGCAGTGGCAGTGGTAGCAAAGGCGGCTCCGATGCATCGGAAGAGAAGTCATCAAAGTTAATGAAGTATGCAGAAGCCATCTGGTCTAGTTAAGGCAGCTCAGCATGTTGGTTCGAATTAGATAAAGATTCGATCCATGGTACATTGACATTGACCTTGTTCTTGTCAGGATTCCAAATTGGAATCTGTGTTTCTGTCCTGTTGACAGCACAGTTGTTGCTGTTTTCGAAGCAGGTAGAAGAAATACTTCATTGTTGTTTACTGTCAACTCTTGTTGAAGAGAGCAGGCTTCCTTTTTAATTAAAGAGTCCACCAGAACATCCTACATGGCAGTGAGAGGAAATTGGTAGCTACCAAGGAGCCCACATGGCGTACTGTTGAGAATCAGCAACATAGTGTGGTTTGGTCAGATCAATGGAGACAAACTGTTTGTCTTGGCGTCCGACAAGGGGTGGGAGAAGTACAGTTTGTGTGCCTCCAACAGCCAGGACAGGCACATGTGCTCTATAAGAATGCTCCAATTCATTCTTGTCCACAATCTTTTCTCAGATCAGAGCCCCAATTTTTCAGATCCAGATGAATCTTGCCAGTACTAACTTCACTTCCCCAGTGGTTGTGCGTTTCACTTGAACGTTGCTTTGTTCATCCTGGAAGTCATTCAGTTCCTGTAAAACAGCCCAATGTTCATTGATATAAAATGGTGTTTCTGCCGCCACTTTGCTGGCATTGTGGAGGTCTGGGACCCACATCTTAACTCCAAACACGATCTTATAAGGAGTCCAACAACCCAGGGATTTTCTTTACATATTGTTTGAAGCCTTCTGGACTCCATATAGATGATGGACCTAACTGCAGCAAGAGCCTAATACCTTTGCTGTTAAGGACTGCTTTAAGTCCCCTTTTTCCCTCTACGCTACTAAGTTTCCCTCTGGATGGTATGATAACAAGAAAAGCAGGGTCACACCCATACTTCCCATGGCCTCTTTGTAAGCCTGAGAGCTAAACACCAGACCCTGGTCAGATTTTAGTGTGCCAACTGTGTATGTCCCGATGAAGACTTGCAGATCTTTTATAACAGTTCAGGTGTCAGCCAAACGCTGTGGCCAGAACCAAAGGAATCGAGAACAGGAATCTGCTACCACCAAGATATACTTGTAGCCCTGTCAGATTATAGGGGCTCGCAATGGTCAAATATACACAAGCCAAGTGCTTTTTTGAAATTGAAAGAAGTGTCTGGGGTAGATGCACCACAGTGGAACCCTTTATCTGCTGGCAGTTGTTGCATCTCAGGACAAAGTCCTAGGTCTGTTGGTAAAGAGCTGGCCACCAATAGCATTGCAGCAATACTGAAATTTTAGCAGCCATCCCTGCATGTGCAAAAGCCAGCCAGTCACGCACAGCCAAAATTAATCCCAGTCCGCGATCACTGTTTGGTATTACTCTGTCCCCCAGTCCTGGAACCTGAGCATACGGTATGTTTTGTTCCACTAGCTTGTAGGAGTACTTGAGTGTAAAGCCTTTTGGCAGATGTGTGTGATTGCACATCGCATTGACAGCAACCATGATGTCACTGTCTATCCTTGTACTTGAACAATTGACTGCGGCAAACTGTCACCTTTGTGGCTTGGCTTCATGAGCCAGTGAATTAACTGCAACGTGAATGCCAACACATTGATGACTCAATGTATGTATGACATGAGCCCGTAGCAAACATTCTTACAACTTTCCCACCTGTTCCTAAAGCAACTTGTGCTTTAATGTGCAGCCTTTTGAATCCCTGACTCCATTCTGGCTCCAATAATCAAGGTACTCATTATAAGACTTTACACTATATTAAGAATCACACACAATAAGTGTGGAGAACCCAGCACCTGTATTCTGTAGTGCCAGTACTAGAGCTTTCAGTTTTCCAGCTGTGTTGTGCAATCACCTAGTGACTATGTCATTTTAATGGAAAGCTCCATGATGCAAACACCCTTTTACAACTGTGCATGCATCTGAATATCGGTGTCTGTTTCTGCAGCAGGCTGAGCAGAACCATCAGTGTAAATGATATAGTCACAGTGATCTAGAGCCATAATTTCATCAATCACAGAATAATATTGTTCGTACTGTAGAAATACTTGTGTTTGTAATGTAGGATCAAATCTGTAATGTACATCTGTTGCCATGAGGGAGTTTGCCCATTGTATCCATTGTGGATGTGGAGCTTAAGCATTTGGAACACTTGCTCTGGTTACCGCCTCTAAGGTCGGTACCGGGGTCATGACAATAATTTGTTTTCATTGAACCAGGGCACCACAGCAGTATGAGCTGCTGTCAGTATTTTTTCAGTAGGAGCAAAACGCATTTCAGCATTAGTATATAAGTGCAATTTAAATGCAATTGGTACATTGTCATCTTCATTGAACGTGACATATGTGTATCTTGATATACCTGGGATTACACAGATCACCAGGTTTGTTGTGTTCACACATATGTGTACGTGTTTGGAAGCTATTATGTCAGCTTGAACAGAACGTAACATTTCTGTGTGCTCTTGTGTCCAGTATACGCTTTAAAAGTTTAGATGGATTAAGTTGTAGAATGGTTTCACCCATTCTGCATAAACTGGAATGAATGTTCTGCCAACATTTAGGAACCCTAAAATGGGATGCAGTCTTTTCGGAGTCACTGGAAGTTGGAGCAACATATATTTTTTTCTAAATGGGTTGCCAGGCTTTTGCCCTCACTTGACAACTCGTATCTCAAATAAAGGACACTGAGGTGGGCGATCTTTGATTTTTTTAAATTTAATCTATTGTCCATGTGAGCAAAACACAAACTTTTGTGGTCTGATCTGGTTAAGTGTTTCACAAGATCATCGTCCATCAAGTATATGTCATTGACATATGACAATTCCTGATCATCAAAATGTGCTAGTAAATCTGTACTGCTGGCTGAATAAAGCCCAGGGCTATATTCATACCCCTGTGTTAAATGGCAACATTGTTTTTGAGAACCTAGCACTGTGAAGGCTGTCAAATATCTGCTTCCATGTGTTATATTTTTGCAGAAAAATCCATTCAAGTTGTCTAGTGTTGTTTTGTATTTACAATGTTATTCATTGGTGTGGTATTGTGTGTGTTTTGGACTGCAAATGTGTGATTAGCTGAGTTTAAATTACTGTACTCCAATTTTAGACAATGTGATTTATCTGGTTCCATTACAGGAAGCAGAGGACTATTCATTGAGGAGGTGAACTTTCCATTACACCTTGGAATTCAAATTGTTCTAGAATTTCCCTAGATTGTTGTTTTGCTTTGTTTTTTATTGGATATTGTCTTTGAGGTTGTGGGGTTGTCCTCAATGATATGTCATGATAAGGTGAAGCATCATCCCACCCAACATGATTGTAGTACAACACAGGAGCTAGTGCTAAAGCCCACTCCCTGGCGTATGGGTGTTTAATTGATTCAGGAACGAGGTCGGAAAAGACAGGTAAAGTCACTGTTTCCCCCTTTGGGCAGTTCTGTATGAAATCAGGTGACCAATCTTTTATGGCCAGGAGAATATCCTTCCTTGAGTGAGCTCTGCTCAAAAAAGGGCATTAATAAACCTGGGCATGTCGCCCTCCAAGTTTGACTTCATATAAACAATGTGGAACCATTACCTTGGTGGCTGGTGTTTCCGCCATAATAAACTCACTCAGTGCTACTCCCACCAGACAATCCATCAGGTTCTGGCGAACTATCATGACTTCTGCCATGCTCCAAGTTTGACTTCATATAAACAATGTGGAACCCTTACCTTGGTGGCTGGTGTTTCCACCTTAATAAACTCACTCAGTGCTACTCCCACCAGACAATCCATCAGGTTCTGGCGAACTATCATGACTTCTGCCATGCTGACCATCCGTGTCAATGCCCATTCCCCGGAGTCCTCAGTATCCGTGGCATGTCTGACCTTATGTCTGGCTACCTTCTTTTTAAATTGAGGTTTATATGTTTTAAAATTGTCTTCCTGTTTTAATATATAGTCATCTAAGCATTGTGAGTCCTTCCTTGGTGTTACGTGCTCTTCTGATCTGCGCTTTGATTGTCCTCCTCTCTACAAATGTTTAACTGATGAATCCTGGAAGGAACAAGAGGAACATGTATCAGTATCCTGATACCTATGAGGCAGTTTAACATTATCATGGTTACATAATTTGTAATATTTTTCAGTAGGTTCCTGTAAAGGAGACCCACCCTGCGATCTTGTTTTATCCATGCTTTTCTTATTGTCCCACTTCTTCTTTGTTGAAGAGTGGGTGCTTGCTTAGAGTTATGCTTTTTAAAGTTACTCTTCAATTGTGGTTTCCCAGGTCTGCCTCTAAATTATCTCTACCCAGCACAGCATAGGTTTCTTCGAAAAATGTTAGGTTATTTGCGCTCCTGCTGCACTGGATGCAAATCCCTTAAGCATTGGGGTCTACCTAATGCTGCTGCTTCCCCTTTAGTATTGCTCAACATTATAGCAGATACTGTGGCAACATTACTCATCAGTTTCATCCCTAAGTAGAGAGCAGGTGCTCATTCTGGACCTGTTTTATAACTTCAGGTAGAACTGCCAAAGAAGGTGTGCAATGTGTTCTGGTAAATACTGCAGCAAAGACCATACCTCAAGTGGCACAGTGCTCTACCAGTGGAAACATCTACATTGGCAAGCAAAGGGTTAGTATCCTGTGTTTTTCCAGCTGGCCCATTTGGGGAAGCACTACTTTGAGCAGGTTTGGTTTGTGTGCAATCCAAAACTGAATTTCTTCCCGCTTAGTGGGCACCTTACCCATGACTGCATTCAATGTTTGAGGGCTAATGCCTGGTGTAGCTAATTTTAGTGGTGCGGCTTGAACAGCCCATGCTGGAGTAAGTGTCAATATTCGTATTACGAACTGAGTAAGGCATCTGTACATCGGTCAAGAGGTTGATACCGGGATGCTGTGTATGACCAGCTAGGACTGCCCATGTCGTCCTTTCATTGCTGAGCGAACCGAGTCTGACATTTTGTATAGTGTGGGGAAATGAGCCTTTAAACCAATTAATATGTTCTTGGTAAGTGAGATGTACATCAATTACTTCATATGAAGTGTATTTGCCTGGTATTTCACCTGCAGTGTATTCATGAAATACTTCTGTTATATCATCTCCAGCGGGGAATGTAACCCAGGAGTAAAATACCTCTGTTCTATATGCTTATGTACCTCTACCATGAAGGTAACGTCCCCATCATCTCATGTGAGGCCATCCTGTAGTAGATTCTGAGTGACTACATATCTGCGGTTCTCAGAGATGTGTTGGGCTGTGTTATATGTAGGAAAGTAGTTTGACTAACACAGTGGGAATGATATCCTTTTAAGCTTGAAATCATCAATAGCCAATACATACGATATATCAACTCAGATGAGGAGGATTTTTCCTACCACCACGGACGTCTCTGGTAAAATGTATGTAGGGATCTCTGAGAAGGCACAATTGAACTGCTCCGTTGATCCATACAAAATAGGAAACCAACCAAAGTTGGCAGTGCCATGTCATGTAGTATCCACTAGCTAGTAGGAACTGCACGTTTGCGGATGACATAAACTTTGGGATGGTGCCAGACTGATTCTGTGTGCCCCCACAGGATATGTGCACCCCCTTCTTTGACGACACAACCAGGATTAAGGTACTTTTGTTCAGTGGGCCTCTCTGGTTCCCCATATCCGGCCAGCACTCCATCGCAGTCAGCCTGAACCCTTGACTTTTTGCTGGTCCAGTGCAGCCAGATAACTCACATAAGCACTACTTGCTTCTAAGCTCTATTTTGCAGCTTATTCTTTAAAAATTAATTCATCAAGTTCTATTTATTGGATTTTTGTTGTTTTGGTCTTGCTTTATGTATTAAACTAAGTTATTTTTTTAATACCAGGTACGTTGTCTTTTTGTGTGGCGTTTTCACTGTTGTACTGTTTGAAGTGTTGCACAAATATGTAACACACTGCCGCCTAAGTAATGTCTGCTTGAGCTATGCCAGGCTGCCACATGGTAAGCACAGGTTAATTTATGGTGTGTATCTGACTTACCCTGACTCGGATTGCGGTTCCTACTTGGACAGAGTGCATACCTGTGCCAAAAGAAACCCAATTTCTAACAAATGTATAATCAATTCTAGTAACCATTCTGAATGAGCATCTGAGCCTTTGTTTCAACTTTTTGGTCACACATACAGTTTGCAGAGAGATCAAATTTGTGGTGAGAACCAGGCCGTTAAAATGTTTAACAAGTAGACCCAAAATGTTAATGCCCCATTTCTTTGATATATTCCACTGCAAAAATAATGGGCAGAATCCTGCTGGAATGTCTGCAAACTTGGGGAATGACAACAATGTAAGTTCAGACCTGCAGTTTGGGTTCCGCACTCGCCATGGGACTGTAGAGCAGTGCCTCAATCTATAACTATTGCTCATTAAGTATACGATAGCAAGGTAAGGGATAGTGTACTTAGCTTTTATGGATTTGTGTTTGGCCTTCGAATCTGTCAAAAGGTCCAAGCTCTGAGAAATCATGACAGACTTTTGGTCGAGCCTGGTATTATACATATTTTGAGGGAGCTCCATTTAGAGGTAACTGCCAGTGTGAGGTATGGCCCAGCAGGGGAAATATCTGAAGCCTTTAAAATGTATTGTGTTGAGTGACAGGTATGTGTATAGGCCATCTTTCTTTTTTTTTTACTGTATTTCAATGGTTAGGAAAATACTTGTTGAATTGTAACATTGATTGTCCCAGGGTCGGCAACTGTAGTTTACTTGGTTTGATTTATGCCGATGACTCTGTTCTATTGGCCTGAACTGCTATTGGTCTCCAGCACTTATCAGAGAATATCTGTGCTTTTATGAACAGCTTCGACCTGATGGTAAACCAAACAAAAACTCATATAATGCTGATTAAATCCCAAGGTAAAAAAGCAAGGCGTTTACTGTATCAGTATGAATATCAGCATGGTTTCTTCATATCTTTACCTGGGAATACTTTTTGACGACAGACTCACCTGGGGTACCTTGAAAGCTGGCAAGGTAACTGAATTAGCAAAGAGTAAAAAGGCAGTCTTAGATTTTGCTGCCAGAATGAATACCTTGGGTTAACTACATATATAAGACCTGTAATTGGCTGAGTCTAAATGAACTGTTCAGAAATTCATTCACCTTCTCTGCTAGTTTTTCTAGATCATTAACCAAACAGTTTCTAGCCAAATATACAGAAGAAAGGATGTCTAAAAGTGCATGAAAGCCCACTGTTGCTGCTCATGCTCAAATGCGTACTTGTCTTGGCATTGAGCCTCACTTAATATTTGCAAACAACTTACATTATACATTTTTGCTAACTAGATTAAGGTTGAACACTATTCACTTCCTTTTTGCACACCCCAGACAGGGTATATTTGCTGGATATCTGCCTTTCTGTCCATGCGAGGGACTCTCTGAACAAAGCACACTGCACTTGATTCCTCACTATAGAAAATGCTTATTTTACCTTTTCTGAAGCAGGCAAATAGTAGACAGTGCAGGACTGCCATGTGGTTTTTACAGACATTGGCAACAGAAAGCATATGTGTCTTAACTGAAACTTTTATGCACCAAGCTATAAGCTTACAATCCGTATTTGTGACGTGAAATGCTATCCTTGTTTGCTATATCTTTGTTTTATGGACTTACATACAGTTATATGGTCACTGGATGACTCAATAAAGATTGAATGATGAAAAAAAGTGGATCCAGACTGGATAGCTGAGAGCGTTGCCTTTTATCTGGTTGATGCTTCCTGATGTGCAACTTAAAATCTCCTGTTCATAATATCTCCCAGGTACATGTTTATGAAGTAAGTCATTTAGGGGCATATTATCAAGAGCCTATTGCCGCTTTAGTGGCACTTTTGTGCCGCTAAAGTGGCGATAATTTTATCGCCCTATTAGCAAGTTGCAGCTAACGGGCCTTAGCGCAAGTTTGTGGGCGACAGCGGCCCATTTTTTTATCTCAAAGCATGTTAGCGATATTTATCGCTAATGACATGCAAAGTAGGCGTTCCCGTGCAAAAAGGCATGCAAACACCTCTACTCCATATTATCAAGGGGCTCCTTGAAATTCTGAAGAGCCAAAAAACTGGCTCTAACTGCAGTTAGAGCCAGTTACTTAAGACCAGAAAATCGCTGGTCTTAAAAATGGTGATAAAACTTGGGCCCATATGTCTGCAGGTTTTGGTGCTGGCCAGCGCTGCAAGCAATGTTGCAGCACTGCCCTGCGACAAAACTACAGTGCAGGAATGCACACAATCAATAAGATAGTGCGCCTTCCTGTGCCACAGTCATGAAAAGTGTTGCTGCGCTGCGACAAGACAGCGTTCCATCACTTCTCACTACACCCTTCTTGCGAGAGCATGGATGCACTGTAGTCACTGGACAGCGCTCCATGACGCAAGTAATGAAAGATACGTCAGGAATTCTGACGTATCTGCCTGCGCTAAAGTCATGCATTGCATAAGTCGTGTCACAACCATGACGCACTCCGGCAATGCATGGGGCCCGCCTATCACTGTGGCACTGCCTCACCCTCATGCCTGCAATCAGGCAGGCAGAAGGTACTGACGCAGTGCTGTTCATGAGGGTTGCCGGAATGTCGTCGCTGTTGGAGATCCATCGGTGGTGGTTGCGCGCTGCGGTGTCACCGTTTGGAAGCATTGGTGGAGTGTTGGTGCAGAGGGAGATGGCGAGATGTTCTTCGCTGGCCTTGAACCAGCTGCAAGGGGGTGTGATGATGGCTGTGGCGTCCGGTGGGCAAGGTAAAGATGTGATGTTACCAATGATGGTCGGTCCAGGAGAGTCCGGTGTTTTGGCTGTAGTTGAAGTACCCGCTGGCAGAGGTGATGTGCTTGGCCGTCTGTCCTGCTATGTGGCCTGTTGAGGTGACTTGCTGCTTGCGTCTGATGTCGGTGACCCTCCCCAGGAAGGGGGTGGTGGCCTGGTCACTGGGGTTGTCCAGGTGGAACTTGAGTTCACCGAGTTGGATGTCGTCGGTGGATGGGAGACCCTGGGGTGCAATGAGGTCCACAATCGTATTTGAGAATGGAGGGGCCATGGCCTGGGGGGCCTCCACATGAGGGTGCTGCAGAGGATCTTCTTGGGCTTGGTCCGGATCTGGGAGTTGACGTGGTCCATGTTCACCCTTGGCACATTCAAGTGCATTGCCAGTCAGAGTGTGCCTCTGTAGGTGACGCCAATGCCGCCTCCTTGACGGTCGGGGTGCTCCTTGTGGGTGATACTGCAGCCGTCAGTGATGGCGAAGGTGATGTCCGGCATGGAACAGAGGTTGGTCCTGGCAGGCGAGGTTGCGTCCAGGGTTGATGGCGAGGAGGGCGCTGGCGTCGTAGCGGTGGAGTTTCCAAGAGGAATGCTCCTTGGTGCTGAGTGAGGTCCAGGGACAGACGGACGCAAACGTCGTAGCCTATGGGTTGCCTTTGGCAGAGGAGACAACCATTACAATGCAGGAAGTACATCGTTAACAACGCAACTCCAACAACGCGGGGGCCATAACATCGCATTTTATCACAACGCATTGTGAGGTCAGTAATTGGGTAGTTTAAAGTTTCTGAGGTTTGTAAGGTATTGGGGTAAAATTTGAAAAGGTATGTTTGTAGGGGTAAAATATAAAAAATTGGGCGTTTGTTGGGGTAAAATATAAAAAATAGTGTGTTTTCTGGGGTAAAATATGAAAAATCAGGTGTTTTTTGGGGTAAAATATGAAAAATTTCGTGTTTTGGGGGTAAAATATGAAAAATGGGGTGTTTGTTGGGGTAAAATATAAAAAAAAGTGGGTGTGAATTTGTCTCAAATGTGATTTTTGTGTGTGTATTGGGGTTCACAGTTGGGTTTATGGTGCAAAGGTTAGTTTTGTGTTGCACTCACTGAAGTGAGAACAGTGATCTTTATGTCTCCGCTATGCAACACCCACTCTACTGTTCCAATGTGCAAGGTATTAGTATGCATTGGAATGGAATGCGAAGTGATGGCATGTGGCGCAACTACGTATGTGCCTTTAGCACACGAGTGGCACACCCACTGTGCATGGGTGCACAGTGGCCACCATTGAGAAGTGCGGGGTGTGCTGGACAGCTATGAGGTGGTAAACGCTGGAAATAACACTGGATGATGCGTAGACGCAGGGATATATGTGTGAGCATGTGTTGTTAAAAATGCATTGAGGGAAGTGTCTCGTGCCTTTTTAGCTCCTGCTCTCCTTCGTCTGCTTCCAGGAAAAGGAAGTAGGCAGCCAGGCTCCCTCCCCTGAGTTAATCACAACGCTGCGATGCAGCGGTGGGATTGGCAATCAGCAACAAGACAAGTCATGCAGCCAGGGGCCGGAGGGGTGGCCATGTTCTCCATGCAGGCTGTAAGGCAGCCTGCATTGCGAACATGGCAGTGCACATGACTGCTTTGGACGGCCTGAGTGTGCCGACCAAACAGTCATTGCGCACTTGAGTGGGCATGCCAATCCGCCCATGCCCTGCTCTGTGTTTGGAGCTGTCCTAACCTTAGGATACATAGCATGATTACATCAGTTAGTTATCACTTGTTTTTATCTTGTGATCTGTTTTTTTTGGATTCTCGGACCCCGCACTTCCCGCTTCCAGTCGCTGCTGCCCCTGTGGCCCTGCACCCCTGTCCTCGCCCATTGCCGCCTCCCAGCTCATCATTCCTCCCCCTACTAAATGGTGGACTCTGTGCGGTTGCGCAGCGGACATGCGCCGCTGGCGCGCAGAAGGTGTGCCTAAGCCAAGCCTGTAGGCGTCCATCTATGACCTGACCGCAGCCAGGAACCCTGGATCTCGAGCCAGCCACTGCTACAGCTCAGCCACCCCCATGCACTCAACCACGGAAAACTCAGAGACTGACAACAGGCCTCGCCAAACATGACCCACAGCCAGTTCTCCTGACTACACTGCCGCCAGACCTTAACCACCACCCCGGCCTTCAACTCATCCAATGCCAGCGCCGCAGCCAGAGAACTCCACACATGGATCTCCAACTGAGCATACAAGCTCACCCCGCTATGCAAGTCCAACAAACAGCTCCCCAGGAAAGCTGCCTGGTTCACCACGATCTCCAAGAAGCAAGATGCACCTGCAGATTCCTGGAGAAGAACTGGATAAACACCAAGACACCCGAAATCTACACCACCTACAAGGATGCCATGACGGACTACCACAACCAAATCCTCAACAACTCCACCAACTACAAGCAACTCTTCAAGGTCATTCATGAATTCACCAACCCACACAGCAAAGCCACAGACATCACCCTGTCCCAAGACCTCTGCGATAAGCGTGGAACCTACTTCCAACTCAAGATCAAAAAACTCTACAACAACTTCGCCGACCATCCACCAGATGCCATAGCTGGCCCCCCTCAACCCCCCGACACACCAGCCAGCCCACCATCTCAACCTGGACGCCAGTCACAACCGAATACACCACCTCGACCATGAAAGGCCTCCACTCGGGGGTCCCCACCGACCCCTGCCCTCCTCACATCTACCACAGTACCGAGATCGCTCTACTAACCATCACAGACGACATCCGCTCCCTCCTCGACCAAGGCCACTCTGCAGCACTCATCCTACTCAACCTTTCAGCGGCCTTCGACACCGTCTCCCACCGCACACTAGTCGCTAGACTACATGACACCGGCATACAAGGAACAGCCCTAGACTGGATCTGATCATTCCTCACCGGAAGAAGCCAAAGGATCAGAGTTCCACCCATCCTCTCCGATCCCACATAAATCACCTGCGGAGTCCCACAGGGGTCATCTCTGAGCCCGACCCTCTTCAACATCTACAAGGCCCCCCTCGCTGCCATCGTCTGACAACACGGCCTCAACATCGTATCCTACGCTGATGACACCCAGCTCAGCCTCTCCCTCACCAAAGACCCTACCACCGCCAGACTCAACTTACAGAAAGGAATGTATGACGTCGAAGTTTGGATGACCAACAGCTGCCTGTAGCTCAACACCGAGAAGACAGTTGTCCTTGTCCTTGGAACCACCCCTTCAGCATGGGACAAAAACTGGTGTCCTCCGACCTCGGAAGCTCACCTACCCCCTCAGACCACGCCAAAAACCTCAGCATCATACTTGACTCATCCCCCACCATGAACCGACAGGTCTACATCGTCACCTCCAGCTGCTTCAACACCCTCTGCATCCTCCGCAAGACCTTCAAATGAAGCCCCCCTGAGTCAAGGAAGACAGTCACCCATGCACTCTTAGCACCAGCATGCTGGACTAATGAAACACATACTACGCCAGCAGTTAAAAGTCCCTACTCCGCTAACTCCAGACATTACAGAAAACCGCCGCCAGATTCATCCTCATCATCCACCGGCATGAACACATCAGCCATCACCTACGTAGACTTCACTGGCTCCCTGTGGAGAAAAGAGTCACCTTCAAAATCCTCATTCATGCCAACAAAGGCCTACACAACAATGGACCAAAATACCTTAACAACAGAATCAACTTCCACGTACCCAAAAGAGACATCCAATCTTCCAAACTCGCACTGGCCGAAAACCCAAGCATCCACAGAACCAGAGCAGGTGGCAGATCCTTCTCCCACATTGCATTCAAGATCTAGAACGAGCTACTGGCAGACATCAGACGCACCCCCTCCCTGAACATCTTTAGGAAGACCCTCAAGACCTGGCTCGTCGGCTATCAGTTCTGCATTCCCCCCCCCCTCAGCACCTTGATACCTTCACGGGTGAGTAGCGCGCTTACAATTTCCCTGATTGATTCATTGATTGAGTTATCATCATGTGATAATTGTTCCTCTTCTGCGCTGCTTGAGGTGGTGGGCAACGCGCTTCCACCTAGTGTCATTTACGTGTGTTAGGCATGAGCGACTCATTATGGCCCTCTTGCGCTACGCGTCCCAACTTCTCCTTACCTGGACATTGACACCATGGCACAATCCACTGAACTCTCCAAATCTGTGACTCAGCCAGCAGGAGCCTCAGCCAGGTGGGATTTCACTTGGCTGGGTACAGCAGTCGCTGCCTACTACACTGGTGGACCTCCCGATGCAGTTGATGCAGCAAGGTCTCCTTAGCCGTGAAGGCACAGCGCTCATGCCACACAAGTTCACTGTAGCACAGGGGCCTCAGCCTCCACAGCGTACAGCCAGCCCAACATCATCCGGCCTGTGATGCAGGGAGATGGCACACACCGTTGATAATTCCATCCGTGCACCCCGGTGTATTGGTGGATTGTAGTATGCAATGCGGACCTCACTACATTGGTGCGCAGGAGCGCCTCTACCATTATCTGCTCCAAGGGTCGCAAGGCGGTCTTCTCACACTGGTCAGCTACGTGGCTCCATGCGACCTGCCAGACTTCACCACCAGGTACTGGCAATCGTCATGCATCAATGTCTCCTGTCACGGCTCATTGACTCCACAGCTCCTCCACATCCCACTCCAGGCTCCAGACACAGATCCAGCGAGGCATCCAGGCTCAAGGTGAGGGTCCAGTAGATCATCCAGGCTCCAGACGCAGGTCCAGGGAGGCATCAAGGCTCAAGACGCAGGTCCAGCATGGCATCCAGGCTCCAAACACAGGTCCAGCGGGGCATCCAGGCTCCAGGCGCAGGTCCAGGGAGGCATCCAGGCTCAAGACGCAGGTTCAGCGAGGCATCCAGGCTCCAGACGCAGATCCAGCGGGGCATTCAGGCTCCAGACGCAGGTCCAGGGAGGCATCCAGGCTCAAGACACAGGTCCGGTGGGTCATCCAGGCTCCAGGCGCAGGTCCAGAGAGGCATCCAGGATACAGACACAGGTCCAGGGAGGCATCCAGGCTCAAGACGCAGGTCCAGCGGGGCATCCAGGCTCTCATCCTGGTCATCCTGGATGTTGGGTGGCTTGAGGGGGTTGTTGATATGTGCTGCACTTGGCCCTGGCTGCTCCAATCTGCATTAAACTTTTTTTTGGGAATCTTTTCTATGGGAAGTGGACTGTTAGGCTATTTTTTAAGTTAGAGGGAAGAATCACTTTTTTAATGTTAGCGACAGGATTTTTATCGCTGTCCTGCTAATTTGATTGCCGGACATTTCAGCCGGTAAGAAAAACTATCGCCTGTTAGCGGCGTGTTGTTAATACGCCTCTAACACGGCGATAATTTCCCGTGGTAGGCGGCGATAAAAAAAGTCACTCTTACGGCGGTTAGCGATAATTATCGCCACTTCTTGATAATATCCCCCTTAGAGTTTCACAACAACCTTGCACTACTTGAATTCTGTTTCCTCTGTGTGAGTTCAAATATACATTAACAATTAGTATTTGAAGTACTTTAAGTGTTCAATTGTTATTGCCAGAAGTACAGAGCTTCAAGTCTCTAAAGGATGGGTTTTAACCCTCAGTGCCCTGGATAGGTAAATTGTCAGAACACCCACAGATCTGCCACATTAAGTCATTTTGGAAGCAAACGTATTGATTGCATATACAACCTTCAACATGGAAGGAGCGCGTTTCCAATGTCTTTTGTAGGCAGAGATACCCCCTGTCTGTAAAAATGTTATAGAATCTGTCAGATCAAAGAGATGTTTTAGACCTGCCATATTCCAAGAGATTAGCCTCAGAAGTCTGCTTTCTGTTTGTGATGTTATTATTGGTATTTCACTCATGTTAGGGATGAGTTGAAGTTGTTAATATGGAAGCTAGCCAACTTTAATCTGTTCTATCCTCTTGAGGTGGCGCAGCCCTAATACATTTCCTCTGTTTCATGTTATTAACATCCACTCTGAGTGATTTGCTCAGAGCAGGTTGGAATTAAATAGAGCTGTTTGTATCTTTTAATATATTTTTATTACGTTACTGACATCACTATCCCTTTTAGAGGAGATTAGAAGTGAAGGATATCTTTCTACCTCCATGGGTTGAACAATAATTCCCCATTGGGCAAACACCTGTTTTTCTTGAAGTATTAATGCCATCTGTTTCAGATGCTGCCACCTGACTACTGTGGATTGAAATTCTTTGAATTGGGTTCTAATTATATCTTTAGCGCCCAGGTGTTTAAGTGTTGGTATACACTATAATAAGCAAAGAATATTGGTTCGATTAAGCATGTCATTATAACTTCTCAAAATATATTGCGGAGTAAAAATGAGTCCGCTCTGTGTGCCTTTGTTATCCGTTGCTGGATTTCCAGAAGCCTTCCTATTTCCTATTCCCTTCTTCGAATGGCCATTGTTCCCACGCTTTAGTAGTGTTTGGGAGTCATGATTTTTTAAGCCCCATTCAATTACTTTTTTTTTAAATTACTTTTGCTCTTGCCATGTCAGAGCCTCTGTTAAATCAAAGGAGTTATGTGTCTCTATATTTTAAGCCTTATAACTGCCAAGTTGTTGTTCAATGCCATCACAAGCTTTGTTAGGGATTGGTTGAGAATCCGGTTATTTTTGATGGCCCTCCTGTTTGTTCGAAGGTAGCCAAGGATCCATGATTGTCTTTTCGATGACTTTACAACTGAAGGATGTTCCTGTGGAGTGCTATCTGCATATAAAGTGTAAAACAGGATGAGCTGCTGCCATAGGTTCTCTGCCCTACGATGTTTGTAAAGTTTGTTACTACTTATTTGGTTATCTTCAGTATCTGTTGCGGTTTTCAATGGGCCTTTGTTGCTGATGTTATACGTTCCTGTCAGAGCAAAGAGGGTAATGGGCTGCCTGATTATTGTTGTTATTGGTAGTTCAGATTTCCCTAATTGGTGGCAAATTCTTAAGCTGCTGCCATCCTAAGTTTGTTTTTATTTTTCTGTAATCTTTTCTTTCACTTCTATTCATATTCTTGTTGATTGGAGGGCTTTCCTCTGCTGATTCCTGAGTAACTTCCTTAAACTCCTTGCTTTCTTCAGTGAAATTGATTAGCAATTAATTTGCATCAAGTGTCCCTTATGTTGTCCTCTTAGTAACTCAGTCTTGAATGTTACTATAGCCTTATAGCCCACCAGAGCAGGCTATACCAGCAAATAAAGGCTCGCTCTAGCATTCGGCTCGGGCCTTTAACAAGGGAGCTGAACTTTAGTGGCCGGTATAGCCCAGCTACAAAGGGCTATAAGGTTATTAGAATGTTCAGCCACTAGAAGGCAGAATGTTCTAACAAATAAAACAAAGGCCTCTCTAAGCCTGAGGGGGTTTAAATTCCCTCTTGCTCCGAGAATCCTTTGTTCAAATAACATTGGATTGTTGCTCTTCGGGCTTTTACCATCCTGTAGAAGCACGGAGCACTCCCTTTAATTTAAAGGAGTGCTCCACATTCCAATGTTCTAATTTTCAATGTGATAGGTGGTGCTTTGTGATTGCCAGGATCCTGTGCGCCAGTGCTGCATGATGTGTCTGAGATGATACAACATTGTTGTGTGACTATATTCTTCAAACAGTTTAATAAGTAGGTCCAGCAGAGTGCACAACTTGTCCATAATAGGGGCGCACCCGCAGTTTGACAACAAGTTGCTTCAGGTGTGAATGTTTCATTTTGCTTCAATAATGATCATTTTTGTTTCCATGTTTGATATGATACTGGCAAGAGATTGCATTAGGCCCAATAGCAACTTCAATTTATGAGTTTTCCAGGTTAGAGCACTTGTACCAGTAGGTAAAGTTGAATCAATAATGGCAATACCTGCTGTAGCTTGTGGTGGCCCTCTGTTATGTTAAGTTATGTTATGTTAATTTAGATTTGTTGAGCGCTTAATACCCAGAGGTCTCTAAGCGCTGTAAGAAGAGTAGCGTTGAATCCAAGCAATACAGTTACAGTTACGCCCAGGCTTCTGTGAACAGGATGGTTTTTAGTTGTTTTCTAAAGGGGAGAAGGCGGTTTCTGTAGGGTATATTGCCTTCCATACACTCTACCTCTAAATGTGTGTGTTTGATTTTTTTCTAATAATTTTGCATATGTCTCACTAAATGTGAAGCCATCTGTATTTTCGATTTTTATTTAGTATTTTGTAAGTGTAAGGAAATGCCTCTTTTTACATGCTCACCCCTCCCCCCCTATTTCTGGGCACATGCTGCTGGTTTTTCAACACTGAGAGTGCACTGAGGCCTGTCATCCTGACCTCAGTGCCAGTGTTCTAAACCTAAATAAAAGTATGTTAAATTGGATACACCCAGTTGGCAAATACTGAATTACTTATAATTCCTTAGTATATGGTACCCCAGATATACAGGACATGTAAGGCAGAGTGTTTACCCAGGGCTGCATCTCTGTTTGTGCCACCCTGTATGTAAGAGAGACAAAATGGACCCCAGACTGCCACTGCAGACTGAAGGGGCAGTGTTTTACACGTCTAGCTTGACTTTGAAATTACACCTGACGGCAAAGCCACCACTTCCCTTGAGGATATATGTAAGTCTCCCCTAAGGAAGGCCGATAGAGCCCTATGGCAGGAAGCTATATTAATATTAAGTAAGACATATGATTTGCAATATGTCTTAACAGCAACACTTCCAAATTGTAATTTTGCTATAGAAAGTTTAGTAGCCCCATTGGCTACCAAAAAGTTACAAGTTGGTATTTTCACAGAGTGAAGTGTGACCACCTCTCCTAGGAAGGTCACTCATAGTGTTAGCCCAAAAGGGCCGCTCGTGACAACATCCCTGAGCATGGTGCCTATTGTTCCTGCAGACAATTCAGAGACAGATCCAAGGAAGGGAAACGTCTGCCCTAACCGTTTTTCCCATGTGTGGTCTAATGGTAGCTACACCTTTAGGGTGGGCTACCCTGCTCCTGACCATGAGGAAGGGATGTGTCATCCTGAAAGGGGCAGGCATGGGGCACTCTGGGATATCTAGATGCCACAAATCACTAGCTAGGAGGAGACCCAGTAGCCCTTTGGCTAGTGACCGCATGCTCCCCTAGGGGATCTTTCCTGTGATAAATATGGCACCCCTGGCACCCTGCCCCTCAGTTCACAAGGGAGAAGAAACGACCAAAGAAGTACTGCACTGCTGCCCTTGACCTGCTCAAAGAAAGGCTGCACCATAGAGAGGACTGCACCTGTTTTACTTTTGGGCTTGTGAGTCTGGGACTGTTTCTGTGGCTCCCAATATAGGGAAAAGTTGATTTCCGACTTTCACCAACATCAGTGATTACAAGGATCAGTTGGTTTATCGCCTGGAACTAGCTCCAGCCCAAACCAACAAGTTGGTAGCCATCACATAAGTTTTGCAGCTGGCAGTCATTGGGCACAAGAGACTAATCCAAGTTAGTCCAAACCTGCACATGGTGTCTTCTGGACCCAGGAGTGCTATTCATTGCACTCCAGGGACACCATCCCCACCAAAGAGTTTGAATCCAATTGGGGAGCAGTGAGATCACTAGTGCAGCATCAGCTGTTCCACTGCTGCATTGTAGAGGACTTTGAGGGATCCTGAACGTTATGGCTAAAGTTGCCCTACATCACATTTGGACAGGGGTACCACCACAGAGTCACCACCATTGACAGCACCACAACTAGAGCATCCTTTGCCTGTATCCTCAGGATCAGGAACACTCCATTGAAGTGTATGACAGTTGTCCTGTAAAGTTTGGAACTTGCTTCCAAAAACCCTCTGGTGGCCAGGTAACTGTCCAAGGTATCCTTTCTGGCCCGCTAGACCTTTTCCCTGAGAGATTAGACCACCCAACCTGGACCGGAGTTCCTGCACTAACTCTTTTAAACTTCTGAAAATGTTACAGATTTTTTGTGAATGATTGCTTGATGCAGTTGCATTTAAAGGTTATAAACACTTCTAAAATCTGTATCTCCAGAACCATCTGGTGGATTTTTATGATCAAGGTCTCTGCAAATTCATACAAATACGCTCTATTGTTATACATTGTTGTTGTGTCTCTTTATCTATTCTGTTATTTTGTGCTGTTAAATCCTTCACACTAAGTTCCTTTGCCATGTCTTACTGCTCACAGCCACCGCTACCAAGGTTTGTGCTAACGTTAAGTAAACCATACTGACAGGACCAAAGACAGTATTTTGAGTGTACTCTACAATACGGCTCCACAGCCATATCATATTGAACACCCAGATCCTAACACTAAGAGAGGAGGGGAGAGCAATGACGATGAAAGTTCAATTATGGAACGTCTGCAATATTGTCCAATTCCCTGTCTTTGTATTTCTAGTGAACTTGTGCAATAGTTGTTATCAGCCTGCCTTGGTTAAACATTGGTTCCATTGTTTAAGGCAATTTAGCTTTATGGTTTAATTCTTTTTATTGAACAATGCAGAAAGCAAGCTCACTGTAAATGGGCTACACAGAGCCCACTGTAGCTACTAATTAGTGCATTGATATGACACAAATCAACAAAGATTAGTACAATCCCACAAGCCACCCCAGAAAAGAAAGAAGAAGAAAAGGAAAAGATCACAAAGAAAACCACCCCTGCCCTCCCTGGTCCATTCCTACTCTGCTGCGCAAATTGAGGTGTCGTTCAGAAAGCTAGGCCAGCCTATGGGGAGGGATCCGGTGCAATTAGGCGCAAGAGGCGTAGGTATCTCAGGCAGGACTCTTGTGCAAGCAGAGCGAGGAATGGCTGCCAAAGATCCCTAAAGGATGAACCTTTCCCAGCAAGGGTAAGAGATATCTTTTCCATGCCCAATAAGTGCCACAATCGTTGATACCACCCGGTGTGTGCAGAGTTCTCCAATTAATTAGTATATTCTGGATGGCTCTGTCCAGTGCTATGGCCATCTGCTTCCCCCGCCTAGATTTCAAGGGGTAGGACATATGCAGGAAGTCTAGGGATTTCTGTGTCAAGGTATTTGTCAACCTCGTCAAGTATGTGCGTCCAGTAGGCCCGGAGGTGTTCGCAGTCCCATATGAAGGTGAACTAGTGTGCCCCTTTTCCCACACCCTCTCCAACAGTCAGGGCTCTGCATCATGTCAGCTTGGTGAAGTCTCTCTGGAGTGTAGTCCCAGTAATAAATCAGTTTGGTGAGTGTTTAGGTACGACCTGCATGTGTTGCTGTATGGCACGCTCTGTAACATACGCCTTCCCATTCCTTGGAGCTTAGACTACGTCCAAGATCCCTCTGCCAGCGTGCATGCCCCGCATGATAAGTGTGGGTGTATCGGGGCAGGAGCATCTTATACAGATCTGAGATCAGTTTCTTGTCCGAAGACCATGTGATGAGCCACCGTTCATACGGAGTGAGGAGCCTAGTCGCCTGTGAGCGATTGTCAGGATGCATAGCCCAGTGTCGCACCTGTAAGTAGTGCAGGCGTTCGGATTCTGGGAGGTCGTAATCTGCCCTGAGCTGCGAGAAGGGAAAAATGTTACCTTTAACAAATAAAGGCCTAAGGCTGGGCATCCTGCTTCTCTCCACAATCGAAAAGACTGCTGACCCATCCCTGGACTAAAATCAGGGTTGTCGAAAAGTGATGTGAGTGGAGAAGGAAGGGTCGTTAGGCCATGGCGCATGGTGGTCCGGTCCCAGACAGTGAGGGTTGTGCCTGTCACCTGCAAGGCGTATAAGTTAGGGGGGCGGGGAGACTTCGGAAGAAAGGGAATCTTCATGAGGGACATGCCCGCAACTGCATGATCCTGAAATAGCCAGTGTTTTTCGGATTCGCCTGGCTCCACTCGACTACGTGTCGAAGCTGTTCTGTGTTATAATAGAGCGTAAGATCTGGAATCCCGAGGCCTCCCTCGTGGGGTGGGAGGAAGCTAACCAATCGTTTAATTCGTGGTTTGCACCCTTGCCAAATAAAAAGAGAGAGTTCCGATTGCACCTTATGAAGCGATCTGATTGGGGGCGGTAAAGGGAGCATCTGAAAAAGATACAGAATTTTGGGGAGGATTGTCATTTTAATGGCTGCCACACGCCCCAGCCACGAGATCTGGTGATGTTTCCATCTCCGCAGTTTAGTGCAGATATGTGTGTGAAGTTTGGAGTAGTTGGCTGCCCTCATGGCCTGCAAGGTCGGGGCCAATTGGATACCCAGATAGGGACGACATAATCTGACCACTGCAGGGGGTGACGAGCCTGTAAGTCTGCCCGCTCTTGGGCCTACAGAGAGAGATTTAACGTTGTAAGTTTCGTCAGATTGACTTTAGACCTGGAGGCGTTTGCAAAGGTATCGAGTTCCTCCAAAAAGGTCCCAAAGGCCCTCCCGGGGTGCACTAGGGTGACTAGCACGTTATCTGCGTAGAGGCTTATGGTATGGGTGACACTTCCGAAGCGAATTCCAGTGATCTAGGGGTGGTCCCTAACTCTCTGCGCCATGGGTTCCATATAGAGGGCAAAGAGCAAGGGTGACAAGGGGCAGCCTTGCCTCATGCCCCTATTAATAGGAAATGGGGTGGACGTGGGGGATCAGTAACAATTAAAAATGTGCGTCCTCATCTTTTCCCCCAGGCCAATGCAGATCATTGCCTGCTCAAGATAGGTCCAATGGACTAGATCAAAGGTCTTTTCCGCATCTATGGTTAGGAGCATATAGTCCCCAGGGATGCGGTAGGCCTTTTCCATGAGATGTGTGACACGTTGAGTGTTATCACTAGTCTGCCTCTGCGGAAGGAAAACGGCCTGATCGGGGTCTACCAGCCCCGGCATATAGGTGGAAAGTCGGGTGGCTAGTATGCCAGTGTAGAGCTTCAGATCAATGTTCAGAAGCGAAATCGGCCGGTATGACCCACAATCCGCCCTGTCCTTCCCTGGCTTAGGGATGCCGGCTATCGCTGCCTCCAACATGGAGGAGGGGATCGCCCCAGGTGTTGCAAATGAGTTGAGCAATAGCAGCTATGACTTCTTCTGGTCTGATCTCTCTCTCCATATGAGGTGCTTGATCTGGTGTCAGGGCGGGAAGACAAGCTTGGGCCAAGTATGCATCTATGTCTGTACTCTCCAAGGGCTGTGCATCATAAATCTGGCCATAGAAGTTGCGGAAGATCTCGGCAATAGCCGCATTGTCTGAGCACATCGCTCCAGTCTGGTCCCTAATTTCCAGTACCCCCTCTCTCTGTCAGACCTCCCGAAGCCTATGCGTGAGTAGTCGCCCATATTTGTCCCCGCCAGTATAAAAGTAGTGCCACAGCCTCATCGCAGCGTATTCCGCCTTGTCGCGGTCAATAGCAGCCAGCTGTGTCCTCGCCGCCGATAACTTTCGCCATATACGAGGGGCCCCAGTACGCTGGTGCATCTGCTCCAGCTCTCGTACCTTCTGTGTCAATTCCTCCCTTTTCGGTTTACAGTCCGCGTTGTCCGCGGAAGAGATGGTGATGACTTCTCCCCTGATAACTGCCTTAAGGGCCTCCCATCGAGTAGAAAGGGCTGTGTCCGGACTGTCATTATGTATAAATAGTCCTCTAGTGCACGCTGTATCTGGGCAACTGTGTCCGGTCTGTATAGTGGAGCGTCGCGAAAGTGCCAATGTCTGATCGGTCGCCGGATCTGTGGAAGAGCCAGTGTGACCTCCACTGGGGCGTGGTCGGACAGGGCCACTGCCAGTATGTCAACCAAGAGCATGACGTCGCGGAGAGTCTTTGAGCCCAACAAGTAGTCTAGTCTAGCTTATGTTTTGTGTGCGTTAGAGTAATATGAAAATGCTCGTGAGCGAGGGTGGTGTTGTCTCCATAAGTCTGTAAGGCCTAGGTCATGGAGTCTAGCGAGCCCTGTCGGCGAGAGGGCACCAACCTGACTCATGTGCTGATCTGTCTAAGTTATTGTCGAATACCAAATTGAGATCTCTCCCTACCAATATGTGACGTTCCTGAGTTGCCGTGGCTTCGTATAAAAAGCGTTCTTGACCCTCGTTAAGTGTATAGATAGACACAATAATTAGAGTGTGGCCCCCTATTGCAAATTGGTAAGCAAGAAGTCTGCCCTTAATCTCAACCACCTTCTGCACTGCCTTCCCCTGAAAAGCACGTGAGACTAATATAGCCACCTCTGCGGTCTTGGCAGGCCTGGAGGAAAAGAATTGTGTTGGAAAGACACGAGACTTAAGCCGGTGGCAGTCCTCGGGGAGCAGGTGTGTCTCTTGAAGTAAGCAAATGTCTGCCCCTGTACTTTCGAGGTAGGAAAGAAGTGCCCTGTGTTTGATGGGGTTTTTGAGCCCTCCCACATTAAGAGTGAGAATCTTACCTGAGGTCGGTGGCATCAACGACCTAGAGGTGTGTGTAGCGCTGATCATGAGCAGCAGGGGAGCGTAAGCCTGGGAGGAGCCTATGAAGGCAGCCTTCACCGCCAGCACAAGAATGAGTAAACAATAGTACCCAATGGACCGGGGACCCCCCAGAAAAAGGAACAGAAGGGATGAGTAAGTAAGGAGAAGAGTAGGAAAAGCCCATAGAAAGTGATGGAGAAAAAAAGGCACAACAGGCCCCAGAAAAGTCAGCCATCTGGCCATCAGTCTGTCATCCAGAGATGAGCAGAAGTAAAGTCCACTGGGTTGTCGAGTGACCAATCGTAGTCCCCCCCAACCACTTCACTCGTTAAGGGAAAAACACTTCATGGAAACCAGGTTCACTCACATGGTCGAAGTCTTAGCCAACGCCTCCGGCAGGGCCTCCAGTGCAGCCCGCAGCTCCTTCTTGATATCCGTGGGGTTCGGCCGGGTGGTACACCGCCGCTGCTGCCTCCATTTTAGCCAGCCGTCCCCTAACTCCTGGTCAGAGCGTGCATCCTCCTCAGGTTCGGCAGGGATAGTGATCCCCAATAGTCTGCTTGCTTCCGACAGGAAACGGATTTGGTACAGATTGCCGTTGTGCCGAAAGACAAGGCGGAACGGGTGTCCCCAGGAGTAGGAGATGTTGCGTTGGCATAGGGTCTCTGTCATGGGCCTAAAGGTCTTGCATTTTTTAAGCGTGATGGCCGCTAGGTCCTGGTAAAGGACAGGAGACTGGCTTCGGAAATGATCAGGTGGAGCAACCTGGCTTTGCGTAGGATCTCTTCTTTAGTGCGAAAGTCTTGAACGCAGACCAGGATGTCCACAGGGGGAGCATTCATAGCTCTGGGTGGGCCCATCCTGTGCGCTCGATCAAGCTTAAGGTCAGCATCCTGCAGGTTACCCAATGTAAGATTAAAGAGCTCGCGGACATAGGCAAAAATGTCGCCAGCCTCTTCGTTGTTATGCTCTCCCCGGATTCTGATGTTGTGGTGACGTGAGCGGTTTTCAAGATCTTCTAGATGAGACTGAACATTCACTTGTTGATCCAGGATGCGAAGTACCTCTTGTTGCATGGCGACTAGTTCCTTGTCCCGAGCATCGCTCTTATCTTCCAGAGCTGCCACTCGCTCTCCTATGTCATCTTTGCGGATGTCCTTGATCTCTGCTGTGAGATCCCGTTTCACTGCTTGGAGATCGTCACACAAAGCTGAGAATAGGGATTCCAGGAATGCCTGTATCACCGGTGCATCCTGAGGATCGGCCATCTGTGCCGCAGTGTCGTGCCGCCCCTGGTTCGCCGCCTCCCTGTTCTGTGCTTGGGCAAAGAGGTCTTTGAGTGATTTTTCTTTTGTGGGCTCTTTCCCTGGTTTCCCCCGGGTGGAGGTCATGCTCAGCGCCTGTCTGCCCCGTCAGTGCCAGTCACCTGGAGTCCAGGCACCCGGGGGTCCACGGTGGTGCAGTGGCGTCCGGTCTAGGAACCCCAAACCACTTTGCCACAAGCCCAACAGGTAGATGGAAGCTCCGGGCCTCAGGGACCCTCCCAGTGCACGGCTGTGCATTGCTACAGTCTGCGCTCTGTGGGGTCTCCAGCAGATCGTCGGGAGCGCCTTCTTTATCCGTGGCTCAGTGCCCCACATGCTGTCTCTCCTTGCAGTCTGGGGGATGGCGGTCGGGATCAGCAGCTGCCTGTGGAAGTCTGGGTCTGGGCCCTCGGGGGACCTCGGGGGTATACTGGAGGAAAATCGAAGCAGGTGCCTCCCAGGGTGACGAGGGTGTGTGGCTGGAATCTGCCTGGAAATCCGGGGCCTCAATGCCCCCTTGGCAGTGCAGGGTGGACTCTGCAGGCGCCACACGGAGGCACGGCGAGACTGCACTGCCCGGATCTGCCCAACATCCACTCCACGGGCCACAGCAGCAGAGGAGTCCAGCCCTGTGCTCCCCAGTGAGCGAGGTCAGTCAGGAGGCCCCCCGTGAGGCGTAAAGCGGAGCTCACAATCAGGGCCCAGCGATCCAGGCCGGAGTGCCTCATGGATGGAGGAGGCCTGTGTAGTGCTGTAGAGGCCCAGACGAATTGCAGCGTTCACAGGCAAAAGTTAGGAGTGAAAGGCACTCACTGCGGAGAGGCTCCTGGACACTCCCATGGCGTGAGGCAAAGACCGGCCCCCGCAGGTGGGCCCCACCCTGATAGCTCCAGCAATGGGGGCGGGTGCCGTCGGCCCGGGTCTCCGAATGAAAGAGCTGCAGCGTCTCACCAAAATGGCACCTCCATCTCTGGTGCTACTCCTGGCTGCTCCCCTCACAGTGCCGGCTCCATGGGGGGAATCGCTGGCAAGCCGGAGGTCTCTGCTGGTCTGCGCCTCTCAGCAGGCAAAAGCACAGAGGGATTCAGCCACTGCCTCTGCGGTGCCATTGCTCGACCCCTCTCGCCTCCTCTTCGTTGCCATGCCCGGCGGGAATTCAGGGGAATGGGACACAGGCAGAGGGCTCTGAGGCTGCGCCTAGAGGGAAGTTGACCGTGCCTCGGCGAAGGTGTAATTCTGGATCGCCTTCCGTGCTATTCAGGCCCCAGGGCCGTTGCTACAGGTCGGAGGAGAGGTGGCGGGACACGCCTTACCTCGCCGCCATATTGGCCACGCCCCCTCATTCTGACAATTTAGCTTTAAAGGATGAAATTGAGTTGTCAAAGACAATCATACAAGAAGCCAATGGGTCTGTGGATGCATTCTTTGAAACATTGCTGTTTTGTTCCTATAAACTGACATTATTGTCATGGAGGATGCAATGCCTCGATTACTTCTTCAGGCTGAGGAGCTAAACTGGTTTCTGAGAATGTTGTAATATTTGTTATCTTAACATAATGTTTTATTGCTCAAACATCAGTATTGCCATCATGATAAGATGTTTCCATTGATGTGGCAAAGCCTTCCACTGCAGCTACGTGTGGTGATTGTTTAGGTAGCGTTTGCTTGCCTGTTGTCTCATACCATGGAGTGGAATAGAAGTGGTCCCAGAGTATAAATGGAGATTTAAGAAAGATCAACAAAAATTGCAACAATTATAAGGCAAAACCATAGTGTTATTTAATCACACTAGGAACAGGCAAATAAATGCATACAGTAAATCACACTATTTCCAAATGTGCAGGGTGCCACGGGGGTGGGAAGGGAGTGAAGGAATAATTATTGCCAAGAAGCCATATACAGTATATGGCTTCTTGGCAATAATATTTGATTTTGTTCATGAATGACTTTTGAACCTTTGGCACGCCACTAAGGTGCCCAACAATTGATTTGTACCATTGTTTTGAAATTGTTTATGTCACTTACTCAAATACCCTACCCATTCCTTCACTCCCTTTCCCACCCCCGTGGCACCCTGCACATTTGGAAATAGTGTGATTTACTGTATGCATTTATTTGCCTGTTCCTAGTGTGATTAAATAACACTATGGTTTTGCCTTATAATTGTTGCAATTTTTGTTGATCTTTCTTAAATCTCCATTTATACTCTGGGACCACTTCTATTCCACTGTATGTTACCCAGGTCCCAGTGATTATTGGGTTTACCCTTAGTTCTAACGCATGTTGTCTCATACCAATCACGTAGATTATGTTGTCCACATTTATTTTGATTCTCCTTCTTTCTCTGCTTCTCGTTATTGTGTCTCATTTTATAAATCCTGTGATATAACTTCCAGTTTCCTGAATAAATGTTTTTTTTGCCCAGCAGTACTAGGAATATTGTGTGTGTAATGTCCTTAAGTAAGTTATGACCCCCACTCTGATAGATATTAAGAGTGCTATTTATACAATTTAAACACAATAAATATGTGAAGAACATAGAATATAGAGGAGCATAGAGTACTGGACCAACTGGAAAAGGGAGCTATGGTTGGGTTACCTCCTCCCCTGACATTTCATTCAGGTGAATGTGGGCCGCCACCTCCACCCCTGTGTTTATGTTGAAATTAATGTGAAGCTGGAGCTCTGAGAGGACCTGTTGGGTGCTGTGATGAAGGATGGGGGCTGGCATAGGCGCAGTGTATGATGTGCAAACAGACAGGGAGGAGCTGTGGACGGTAAACTAGAGAAAAAGAGAACAGATACAAATTGTTTGTATTACCAAAATAAAGTAAATTACATATTCCTTATCTGAAATTCAACACCACACTTGCTTGCCAATATTAATATCTCAGTCCCTGCACACTGACTCCCAAATACAGCCGGGTTAGGAGCCTATATTTCTATCCTGATGCCTTTTCGCTGAAATATATCCATTGTAATGACGAAACATATGTGTTACACAGTACTATATCACTGTCAAATCAATACTAAATTGTTTAAATTGCTGCAAAATGTATAACATTGATACAGAAAAAACAGCTGAATGGATGGACATGAAACTTGCCATGCAATTAAACATTACTTAAGTAAGTGCCTTTACTTGTTGTTTTGCAGATCCATTTAGCAGGTTTTAGCATTTAAACAGTGTTAACACGTTAAAATGTAGAGCTATTGAGCAGGGAATCCATGGCTCTTGAATCCCAAAAAATCAGACTTACCTTTGAACTTGGAAGCTTTTTCTCCAGTTGCCTATTGCGGATTCGGGAATCCAGCTGCAAATTCTTGAATCCAGGTGCATATTTCTGACCCTGCAGCTTTTTTCATCACAGTGAAATGAGCATTGTGTTGGGAAATATAAACAGAAAAAACAGCACAAAAGGGTGAGGTGTACCTACCATGACCTTGAGGCCATTGTGAAATAAAATAAATCTCCCAAAAAGTACTTTTATCAAAGAATGCACACATACTTTGCTGAACACACAAATCTTTGACCCTCCCTGGGTCTTCAGGGCCATTCTGATGCCTCAGGATTCATGAATTCGGCACAGTAATTATGAATCCATAACAAAACGAAAAAAAAGTATTCAGCGTACTATGGCTGTATTAGAACTGCACTTGCCAATGTTGGCCCACACAGTGGGCTAGAAGTAGGGCCTGGGTGCAGTCCATTCTCTGCTACCAATGCTACCAACCCCTACTGCTCACGGCCAGAGACCATTTTCAATAGGTCAAAGATTACATGGAGGGATGGGGGTCTCCAGACAACTCATATTGTGCACAGCCCAAGGACTTGCACAGATTTAGTTGGCTGCATAGTGCCTGGGAACCTGCAGCCAACCCCTGATGCACATGGCCAACATCTGTGTGCAGAGGGGGTGCCACGGAGAGTTGTGTCTGGATGAAGGCCAAACATTGTGACCCACCTCACTATCTATGGCCAAAGTCTATGCTCAGTGTGGTCTGACTGTCTGTGGAATGTTGGGCACAGGACCCAGCCACAGGCCCATCTATGTGACCAGCCTTCACTGTTCACAGATACAGGCTGTCTGTAGCAGTGTCTGGTTGCTCAGGGTTGTTGGCCAAAAGGAATTATTGCATGTGTACAAGATCTGAAACACACAAAGTAAATTTAAAAAAAACTAAGTTCGAACTCAATCTATGACTAGCTTCGGTTATAAAACATTTACCTATGTCAAAAAAGATCTTTGAAATTTACTGAAAAAACACAGTTATGTTTGCAAATGAAAACTGAAAAACTATTGAAATTCACAAATTGTATTCGGACAATAATCCATATCTCACACAACAGACATGGAAACTATGGGCCATATGTATCAAGGTATTTTGCGGTCTCAAACACTGCGATTAGCAAAAAAACTTTGGGCCCGATTCACAGAGTTAACTTAAGACTAAATCCTAAACTTACTACTTTGTGGTATTCACAGAATGCACTTACTACTTTTGGTATTCACAGACTGCACTTACTACTTTTGGTATTCACAGAATGGATTTACGACTACTAACTTTACGTCCGCACTCGGGCCGGAAATTCCGGCCTTGAGGCGGAGCTTCCAGCCCGGAGGCGGGGCTTTCGGGCCGGAGGCGGAGCTTCCGGCCCAGAGGTGGAGATGTCGGCCATGGCTAAATCTCCGCCACTGGCCGGAATCCCCACCTCTGGGCCGGAAGCTCCGCCTCCGGCCCGGAAGTCCCGCCTCCGGGCCAGAAGCTCCGCCTCCGGCCCGGAGTTTCCGGCCCGAGTGCGGACGTAATGTTAGTAATCGTAAATCCATTCTGTGAATACCAAAAGTAGTAAGTGCAGTCTATGAATACCAAAAGTAGTAAGTGCATTCTGTGAATACCACAAAGTAGTAAGTTTAGGATTTAGTCTTAAGTTAATTCTGTGAATCGGGCCCAGTGTTTGTGATCGTAAAATACCTTGTTCCAATGTATAACAGGGTTTTGCATCGCAAAATAGGTATTCGCTAAATTTGCAGAAGGTAATTCTCTCCTATTGCATGTATTCTCTGAGGGAAATCACTTCTGGGCTTGCAGGACAAATGACGCCTCAACCTGAAAAATGTATCCTAATCTACCATCTTCATCTTTCATGCCGGATTATCACCGCAATGAAGAAAAGACAATGTGCAACAAAAAAAAAAAGTAAAGGGGTCTCTAAACAGGAAAGGTAGCTCTTTGTACCAGGTTTTGATGGCAGGGCGGCCTCACCAATGTCACTCAACTATGGGGTGAGTTCAATGAAAGAAACACATATCGCTCCATCATAAAAGATTTGCTGACAAAGTTGAGCTTCAATACCACATGGGGCAGAAATATAACTTCACCCTCTTGCAATTAGAAATGTCAAGACCGTATGTGGTGCGAATGGCCATAGCAGCAATAGTTTCACTTCGGTCTGAAGTTATGGTCTCTTCTCTTCCTGCCTTGCCCCACAATATTCCAGCAGTCTCCCACTGCACTCCATTCTGAGGATCCAAGTGTAACTTGCCACTGCTGTCTAGATTGGCTTCCTGGCTTTAGGCGACCGAGTGAAGAGGGGGCTTACGGACCTATTGCAGGTGTCCAAGGAAGTAGCTGGATTAGGATGTACCATCTGAAGGGTGCAGAACATCTTCCCCACACGCCTATTTGATTCTTCAACGGTGACACCATGCTCACTCCAGTACCCAGACCTGGCCTGGGAAGGGAGACCTTAAAGGGAGCAAGGGAGAAGTGCCACTACTCCCACTGCCTGCTAGCGCCACTCCTCCATCTTGAAGCATTTTCACCCCTACAGCAAACCTATGCCATTCAACAATAAATGGCATTGACATGTTCTCTTGTGCAGAACAATGTGTCTCCCTGTTAATTAGGTACGTGCCTATTGTGCTTCCATCAATGTGCTAAGAGCATATAGCAATAAATATGGGCTATGCTTAGAATCTTGCTTCATAACATTCTTGCAATGCTTGTTTGAGCATTTCTAAAGGCATAACTCGTTCTTTTTCTAACATAATTCAAAATGTAAGTGGTGTCCAGTTTCTTAAGCTTTTTTAGAATGTCCTTGCATTTGGCGTGTACTACAACCATCATGTTTTCCCCTTCATGTCATTTTAGTTTTACATGTGCAAACTTACACATTAATTTGCTTTTCCTATGTTCACAAGTCTAGTTTTACATTTTTACGTTTGTATTCAAAATTGTATTGCATTGTTTTAGCAATGCCCCCTTCCTCTAAAACATGAGTTTTGGCAAACTGCTACCACAAAGTGAGCAGCATTTCTAAATTTCACAGGTAATTTTCCTGCCTAAATGTTATTACTTTTAATGAGAAGTGAGACAGCAGTCTGTTTAGGCCTTATCTAATTTTAAACAAAGTAAAATCATTCCCATGCCCATTTTTTGTCAGGAGTCCCGCAAAAATCTATCCTACTCTGCTATGTGATATTTACGCTATGTTCTCTCTCCTTCCTTGGTCAGAGATTGCAAGCTCTATATCACTTAGCAGTTAGGTGAAGTCTCACTCCGTTAGTGAATTCACTGAAGGGATGCACTCTAACACGTCGCCCAAGGTTTTAGCTTTATGAAACATTAGATGGCCTTAAACTGGCTATGTCATAAAGACAATAAGCAGAATCCCCAGAATCTCAATACACAATAGCAACCTCACCAAACCAATGAGCACTGACCTCTCCCTTGTGTCCTACAATTTACAAATCATGCCCCAGGCAAAGTGTGTGCAGCTGTCATATGCGGATTGCATCAAGAAAGCAGCAGGACTACATTTTGAAATATTGAATAAACTGAATAAATTGTGAATCCTACTCTACCCCACCACCAATAGACACATGCTATCAGAAAAAAAACCTTTTGCACAGCTATGAAGTCCTAAATGCCTTTGTGAGTTGACCATGACATAACCAACACCCTATTACCAAAAAATAGATGCACAGTGCTTAAAGCATTGAGTATTTGACAGTGATGTGATATGATATGATATATATATATATATATATGCATGTATATATTATCTACTGGCGGTCGCCAGTAGATAGTTATAGTTAGGACCGAGTTCCCATAGGAAATCTGAAAATTCTATTTTCAATAACTTTGGCGCCGGTTGACTTATCTTCGTGAAATTTTCAAAACTAATGGGGCGCTCCGCTCAGCTCCTACCCTGAAAGTCTCGGGGTGATTCGTCAAGCGGGGGCTGAGAAAAAAGGGGGGTCCCAAAACGCATTTTCCCCATGCATTTTCCAATAGGACCTTTAGTCGAAGGTACAGCCCGATAGGCTGAACAGAATTACTTGAAATTTGGCAAAGAGGTAGTCCTCAGGTCAGGCATGTGCCTTTTGCTTAAATGGTGTAAATCCGTTCAGTAGTTCCTGAGAAAATCAAAAGTAAAATCACATATATAGCTGGGCGGAGCCTAACCACACATCTCATCGTGAGATCTGATTGGCTGTCAGCACTTCATCCAAGAAGTGTTGGCAGCCATCTTTGGACCAATATACATGATAGCACCTCATTAAAAATCATTGCAGTTAATAGAAGGTTTTAAGACTTTAGTTACATTATAAATCATTTGTTGATGGTACCATACTCATTTTAGGAATTGTGGTGTGTTCTAAGGTGATTTTACCATGTGAAAAAGCCTTCTGCTGTGATATCATGAATCATGTTTGAGAGAAAACTATTTTCTCATGCTTTTCCCACAGAGGTTTGGAAGGTGATCTATAAGCTAAACTAAGAGCATATTTTCTGTAAATTCACATTATCTTTCTCAGTCATGTGAGAATGAAGTCTGACATTCTCAGTAAAACATGTACATCCAACAAGGGCAGAGACTGTCAGTTGATTCCTTTGTGTTCTACTGCAGCTTCCCAGAGTGTTCTAAAGAACAACTAGAGCGCTAACAGTCCTACTTATGACAAACGTATGGCACACCTGAAGCCATCTTGGTTGGAATAAAGTGGTAATTCTTAAAACATTTAATTTAAAAAGGAACTAAATGAGGGGGTTCATTTTGCCATAGAAAGTATGAATAGTGCTGCAGAAAGAAAAATTAGGGCACATTTTGAGTGACTTCTCAAATCCTCTTCTATTTCATTAAAAAATTGTGACATGCAGACTGAAACATGCACTTTCAATACCAGCAGCAGACTTCCCTGGTAAGCAGTAGCTTTACTACAGTGATCTAATAAGCAACTAGAGTGCTAACATTCTGAATTTATGGCAAATTTGTGACACATCTGAATGCCTTCTTGATGGAATCAAAGTAAAAAATTGAAAGTATTTCCTATTGAGGAGACTGTAGTAAATGAGGAAATTAGGAAACATCATAACAAATAAGTCTCCCAAAATGGCCACCAGAGACAAAAGAGCCCAAATGTAGCCCAAATATCACCCAGATGTAGCCCAAGTATAGCCCAATGACAGAATGTCCCAGAGTGTTCTAACGAACAACTAGAGCGCTAACAGTCTTACTTATGACAAAAGTATGGCACAGCTGAAGCCATCTTGAATGGAATAAAGTGGTAACACTTAAAACATTTAACTTGCAAAGGAACACAATGAGGGGATTAATTTTGCCATAGAAATTATGATTAGTGCTGGAGAAAGAAAAATTAGAGCACATTTTGACTTCTCAAATCCTCTTCTATGTCATGAAAAAATTCTGACATGCAGACTGAAACATGCACTTTGAATACCATCAGCAGACTTCCCTGGTGAGCAGTAGCTTTACTACAGTGATCTAATGAGCAACTAGAGTGCTAACATTCAGAATTTATGGCAAATGTGTGACACATCTGAATGCCTTCTTGATTGAACTAAGTAAAAAACTGAAAGTATTTCCTACTGAGGAGACTGTAGTAAATGAGGAAATTAGGAAACTTCATAACAAATAAATCTACCAAGATGGCCACCAGAGACAAAAGAGCCCAAATGTAGCCCAAATATCACCCAGATGTAGCCCAATGACAGAATGTCCCAGATTGTTCTAACGAACAACTAGAGCGCTAACAGTCTTACTTATGACAAAAGTATGGCACACCTGAAGCCATTTTGATTGGAATAAAGTAGTAACACATAAAACATTTAATTTACAAAGGAACAAAATGAGGGGGTGCATTTTGCCATAGAAATTATGATTAGTTCTGCAGAAAGAAAAATTAGGGCACATTTTGACTTCTCAAATCCTCTTCTATTTGATAAACAAATTCTGACATGCAGACTGAAACATGCACTTTGAATACCAGCAGCAGACTTCCCTGATGAGAAGTAGTTTTACTACAGTGATCTAATGAGCAACTAGAGTGCTAACATTCAGAATTTATGGCAAATGTGTGATACATCTGAATGCCTTCTTGATGGAACCAAAATAAGAAACTGAAAGTATTCCCACTGAGGAGACTGCAGTAAATCAGGAAATTAGGAAACTTCATAACAAATAAATCTCCCAAGATGGCCACCAGAGACAAAAGAGCCCAAATGTAGCCCAAATATCACCCAGATGTAGCCTAAGTATAGCCTAATGACAGAATGTCCCAGAGTGTTCTTAAGAACAACTAGAGCGCTTACTGTCTTACTTATGACAAAAGTATGGCACACCTGAAGCCATCTTGATTGGAATAAACTGGTAACACTTAAAACATTTAATTTAAAAAGGAACACAATGAGGGGGTTCATTTTGCCATAAAAATTATGATTAGTGCTGAAGAAAGAAAAATTAGGGCACATTTTGAGTGACTTCTCAAATCCTCTTCTATTTCATTAAAAAATTCTGATATGCAGACTGAAACATGCACTTTTAATACCAGCAGCAGACTTCCGTGGTGAGCAGTAGCTTTACTACAGTGATCTAATGAGCAACTAGAGTGCTAACATTCAGAATTTATGGCAAATATGTGACATATCTGAATACCTTCTTGATGGAATCAAAGTAAAAAACTGAAAGCATTTCCTATTGAGGAGACTGCAGTAAATGAGGAAATTAGGAAACTTCATAACAAATAAAGCTCCCAAGATGGCCACCAGACACAAAAGAGCTTAAATGCAGCACAAATATCACCCAGATGTAGCCCACATGTAGCCTAATGACAGAAGTGTGCAAAACACTTATTTTTTGTGTATTTGCAGTTTTATATAGTGCAGACTTGTCAGGTATTGGAATGCTTTACATGAGCATTGGTTACATCACACAAGATCAAATTCATTTTGGTTGTAGACATGGGGAGATTGAGTGATTTGACCACAATCACAGAATGTTGAGCTGAAGCAGAAACTCCAACCTGGTTCCCCAGTTGCAAAGTCTGCAGCTCTGGAAGTAACACCACATCCTCTCGCCAAGGTGCAACATTTAATCAAGTGGTCAACTGGATAAAAAAACATAAAGATTACAAATAATTTAAAAGTTCTTTGTCGCTATTTGAAAACTTAGAAAATATGTCCTCATTTTAGATTTTTAGAGCACTAACCATAATTTTGATGCAAATAAGACCCTCTCATATATGTAATTTCTAAAGGAAATACACTAGGTATTACAGTATTGATTCCATCAAGATGACGTCAGGCGTTCCACATTTTGTAATAAATATAGAATGTTATAAATCTAGTTGTTCATTGGGATACTGTTGAGAGGCAGAGGCCAGGGGCACGGACTCTGAAAATTGAAGGCAGGTAGGAGAGTGCAGTGGCAGCACAACAGACTATGGAGGGCAGTGGAAAAGGGGGCAGGGGCAACAAACCAACAATACAGGACTGGCAAGAGAGGCTGTGGCAATATAATAGACCATTGTGGGCAGAAGGAAGAGGCAGTGGTAGTACAACCATACATGCCAACAGACCCGTTGCAGCCAGGAAACGTCTAATGTTTTTAAGCTCAAATGGGCTTTATTTGATCTGTCTCCTGTCTACAATCTCCTCTTTTTCAATGTAACTCAAAGGGGAAAATCAATACCCCAGTTTTTTTTCAAAATCTCCCAATTACCAAGTTCAAAATGTTCGCAAGTATGGTACATTGAATCATGGTAGGCAGGAGGAATTGGGGTAGGGACATGGACTCGGATAACAGAGGACAGGAGGGACATGGAGAGGTGCACCAAACTGACCCTACAGGGCAGGCATCATGGTTTGCAGCAGCACAATACACCACACAGCGCATGCGGGACGGGAGTGCAGCACAACAATCAATAGAAAACAATAGGGAAGGGACAGGACCATGCACATGGACAACAGAGAACAGATGGGAAAGAGGCAATGGTAGCTAGCTGACCATAATGGACAGACAGGAGAGAAAGCTGCAGCATAACAGACCATAAAGGGCAGGAGGGACGGATCAGGGGCATTACAATGGAACAAACAAGCCAGGAGGGAGGGAATAGGGGGTCTGCACATGGAAACAAAGGGCTGGGGGCAAGGTGGCAGGGCAGGAGCAGCAAGATGACCATGGAGGTCAGGCAGGATGGGCACTAGAAACAAGACACACCACGGAGAGCAACAATGAGACTATGGTGGCATACACACAGACCATGGAGGGAAGGTGGGAGGGGGTCAGGGGCAGCTAGCTGACCACACAGGGAAGGTGGGTGGGCCATGGCAGCACAGAAGACCATGCATGGCAAACAGGAGGGTTAGTGGCAGCACAATGGCTATGATGGGCAAGAAGGAGGGTGCAGGGGTATGCACAAAGGACCATGGAGGATAGAAGGGAGGGTCAGGACCTGGGCACAGACAAGAGAGTTCAGGGGAAGGGGCCTCACTACAGACCGCGCGGGGCAGGCAGGAGGAGCAGTTGCAGCACAACAGATCAGGGAGGGCAGAAGTGTGTGGCAGTAAGTTGGACCATGGAGGACAGGAGGAAGGGGATAGGATCATGGCATGTGGACAGGCAGGGTGGAGGTGGCAGGAAAAGGTTACAGTCATCTGACAATGCTAGGCAGGTGGGAGTGGAGTGGCAGCTCAACAGAACGCTCAGAGTAGATAGGAGTGGCAGGTCCATGGAACATAGTGGGCAAAAAGGATGGAGCAGGGGCATGCACAAAGACATCGGAGGGCAGGGCGAAGGAGAATAGGGGCAGCAAGCTAAGCACAGAGGCTAAGCAGGAGGTCAATGATGGGCCATAGAATTGGGCAATGGAGGGCAGGAGGAGTGGACTGGTACATCATGCTAAATGGAGGGCAGTGGCAGCACATCAGACCATGCATGGCAGGAGGAAGGAGGCTAGTCCATGGATTCAGACAACAGAGGATAGGGAGGAGGTGGATGGGGCAGCAAGCTAACTGTTCAGAGAAGGTGGGTATTAGGAACTTTATTGTTTTTAAAATGTGTGTCTGTACGAACTACTTAAAATATGAACAAGTATGCAGCATAATCTCACTTTTATTCAGGAAGAAGAGGACGTTTGTGACTGTGACTCCGGGCTCACTTGGCAGAAACACCCCCTGACCCTCCACCCCCATCGCAAAATGTAATGCCTGTGAAAAGCGTAGGTGGACGCAGTGTTATATAGAACATAGTCCTGAGAGCACGATTGAAAATGAAAACTAGATGTAGTATATGGTATAAACTATGCACCAAAAAGTGTGATATAAGATGAACCGGGGCGTGAAATATAATATGCAATACATTGTGCGCAATGACAGATTCATTGGAGAGCGTGAGTTAGCACAGGCACTAGCGCGTGCTATGCGATATGCGCCTTGGAGTGTAATATGCACAGGACAGTGTTGAGTAACATAACTAGTCTCTAAAGTTGTAATATAAAATATGTGCTGGGGAGTGTAACGTTGCATATGCACTGTGACAAAGATATGGATCCCAGATTGTAACATGTATGTCATAGCGCTGTGCGTTATAACATACACATCAAGGAAGGCACATTAGATGGGGCAATATAACCCGTGCGAAGGCAAGTGTGGCATGACATATTCACGGGTGGTGTTACAGTGCACATGGGCTAGAGAGTGTCATAGCATACGCACTAGCTGGTGGAATACAACACGGAGGTGTGAGGCAATCAGCGGGCACTGGTGGGTGTAACACAGCATTGGGCTCAGCCAGGAGCACGCTGTGACTTTCAAGTGAGGTTCGTCTCCTTTCCAGAGAGTAAAATAAAAAGTATTACACATCCGGCGGTGGATGTGTTTTTTATTAACCGTGAGGGGGGTTTCTCGCATAGTTTGGTCGAATTTTTGTCGAATCCCCTTTGAATTGCTTGGTGTGCGTGTATATTAAATGTGCCCGTCAATAGCTACCCATGTTTGTATAAATAAACGACAAGGGTGTCTACTTGGAGAGTACCCACCGGCGGGGGTGCCGGGATTAGGCAGAGTAGGGCGTCAGACATGTCAGAGCTTCATTAGCGGTGTAAATACATTCCATGTGGATTCATTCTATGCATAGTCGCCTTTTAATGAATATCACGCAAATCGTCCTGGTGATAGGTACATACGGTTTGTCCAGCATGTCCTAGGTGTTTCTATAAATATATATATTTTTTAAATAATAAAAAACAAAGGCCGGCCCCGGGGGATGGGGTCCCCGGAGACATAAGTGGCCTGAGGAGGGGGGCAACGCAGCCCCCTCATAAAGAATTTAAATTAAAAAAAGGCCATGACCCGGGGCCGATTAAGGCCTTGGGAGGGCCAAATTTATTTTTTTCAACAAAAAAAATTAGGGTGCAGGCCCTGGGGGATGGGGTCCCCAGGGCCAGTAAATTAGAAAAAGACGGGGGGCCACACAGCCCTCCTTCTTAAAAAAATAAAATAAATAAAAGACCGGCATCGCGTTGGAGGCCACGCACCCTCCTTGCAGCACTCTGCAAACGCGCCCCCTGGCCAGTTGTAGGTTGGGGAATTAATTCCCCTTCAATACTGAGGGTCCCTGAGGGCCAACTAGCCCAACAGGTATCTCCAGTGTGCGCCAGGGAGCTGCGTTGCAGACAGGTGTTCTGAGGCCACGCCCCTTTTTACACCTATCTAGTGGGCTAGTTTGACCCTAGGGACCCTTAGGATTCAAGGGGACTTAATCTCTCAACTTAGAACGGCCACAGGGCGCGTTTACACAGTGGTGAAGGGAGGGGACAGGGCCTGAGGTGACGTGTGCAAACACGCCCTGTGGCGCGTTTTAAGTTGGGGAAATAATTCCCTTTCAATCCTGAGGGACCCTGGGGGCCAACTAGCCCACCAGGTGCTTCCAGTAAGTGCCACTGCTCTGCGTTGCAGAGAGGTGGTGCAGGCCGTGCCCCTTTTTACACCTCTCTGCAATGGCGCTTACTGGACATACCTAGTGGGCTTTTTTGCCCCTAGGGATCCTCAGGATTCAAGGGGACTTAATCTCCCAACTTAAAAAACGGCCACAGGGCATGTTTACACAGTGGGGAAGGAAGGGGACGGGGCCTGAGGTGACGTGTGCAAACACGCCCTATGGCGCGTTTTAAGTTGGGGAAATAATTCCCCTTCAATCCTGAGGGCCCCTGGGGGCTAACTAGCCCACCAGGTGCTTCCAGTAAGCGCCACTGAGCTGCGTTGCAGAGAAGTGGTCCAGGCCGTGCCACTTTTTACACCTCTCTGCAACGCAGCTCTGTGGCGCATACTGGAGGTACCTAGTGGGCTAGTTGGACCCTAGGGACCCTCAGGATTCAAATTAACTTAATCTCCTAACTAAAAACGGCCACAGGGCATGTTTACACAGTGGTGAAGGGAGGGGACGGGGCCTGAGTTAACGTGTGCAAACAAGCCCTGTGGCGCGTTTTAAGTTGGGGAAATAATTCCCCTTCAATCCTGAGGGCCCCTGGGGGCTAACTAGCCCACCAGGTGCTTCCAGGAAGCGCCACTGAGCTGCGCTGCAGAGAGGTGGTCCAGGCCGTGCCACTTTTTACACCTCTCTGCAACGCAGCTCTGTGGTGCATACTGGAGGTACCTAGTGGGCTAGTTAGACCCTAGAGACCCTCAGGATTCAAGGGGATTTAATCTCCCAACTTAAAACGGCCACAGGGCGTGTTTATACAGTGGGGAAGTGAGGGGACGGGGCTTGAGGTGACATGTGCAAACACGCCCTGTGGCGCGTTTTAAGAGGTAGTTTTAATCCCCTGCCCTATTATATACTAGGGGCTTACAGAGGAGGTCATGCTGATCACAGGGGGACCCCAACGCATAGTGTTCCCTAGTGAATGTAGGTGTTTTCACTGTAGCACTGGCTCTAGGACTGGTTAGTCAGACTCAGTTACCACCAGTATCTGTCTGAAAAAGTTGAGGGTACAGGATGATTTTGCAACAAGGCTTCTTTCTGCTCTTCTGTTTGTTCTTTCTGCACGTTATCCTCCTTCCTGCACTTTTCTTCGTCTTTGAGGACTTCTGTTGCTTCTTTCTGCATTTCTTTTTTTTCTTTCTGTTCGTTTTTTCTTCTTTCTTCACATGTCCTATCTCTGTAGGCCTAGTTAGAAATTAGCATTTAAAAAACCTTTAAAATTCACTGAAAAAACCATAGTTTCAGGCACGTTATAGTTAGGAATTAGCATTTAAAAAACCTTAGAAATTCACTGAAAAAACCATAGGTTTCAGGGGCGTTATAGTCAGCTGGACTTTTCACTCGTACAAAACCATTGAAATTCCCCCGTTATAGTTAGTTCAGCTAACTATAACTCGCGCGCCCGCAATGCACTGCTGATGACGTCACATATTACATCACGCATGACATGGTCAGTGACATCACTTATGACATCACTGCCTGAAACCTATGGTTTTTTCAGTGAATATATATGTATATATATATTCACTTAAAAAACCATAGGTTTCACACATGTTATAGTTAGCTGGACATTTCACTCGTAAAAAAACAATGAAATTCCCCCGTTATAGTTACTGCAGGCAACTATAACTCACGCGACCGCAATCCTCTGCTGATGACGTCAGATATTACATCACTGTATTTAGACACTTATTTACCCATGTCTTCTTCCATTAATCTTTAGCTATACATATATTACAAATATTTATTTTTCATAAAGACACATATGTCATCAATGATGTAATATCTGACGTCATCAGCAGAGGATTGCGGTTGCGTGAGTTCTAGTTGCCTGCAGTAACTATAACGGGGGAATTTCATTGGTTTTTTACGAGTGAAATGTCCAGCTAACTATAACATGTGTGAAACCTATGGTTTTTTAAGTGAATTTGCAAGGTTTTTTAAATGCTAATTCGTAACTATAACGTGTGTGAAACCTATGGTGTTTTTAGTGAATTTGTACGGTTTTTTAAAAATCTTGAGGTGCGCGCACCGTGCGCGCGCTGTGGGCACTAGGTGTGCTTCGCGCACCGAGCACCCACGGTTCACAGTGCGTGACGTGCGCGCGCGGTGTGCGCACCTCGTGATTTAAAAAAAAATTAAAATAGTTTTTTTCTCCCTTGGGGGTCCTTCTGTGACCTCCTGACCAAGGCTAGGGGGTCAGGAACTGTCCACTGTGCCCCCTTTTCATGTTCTCTACCTTTTTTTTTCACCCCCTCAGACTGCGAGAGACAAAATGGCGGCCGACACTTCCTGGTTTCGACCGATTCAAATGTTTACCGACATCTAACAACCAATCAGAATTGCGCTCGCGCACGGCAGGGTGCACGCACAGTGCGCGCACGGTGCGCGCGTATAGATATTGATTTGCGTTTAAATGCTATTTTCTCAGGAAATACTGAACAGATTTACACCAGACCTGCAAAAGGCACTTCCTTGACCTTATGGCTACCTCTCTGCCAAATTTCACGTAATTCTGTTCAGCCGTTCGGGCTGTAGCTGCGACTAAAGGTCCTATGGAAAAATGCATGGGGAAAACGCGTTTTGGGACCCCCCTTTTTCTCGGCCCCCGCTTGACGAATCACCCCGAGACTTTCAGGGTAGGAGCTGAGCGGAGCGCCCCATTAGTTTTGAAAATTTCGCGAGGATTCGTCAACTGGCGCCAAAGTTATTCAAAATAGAATTTTGAGATTTCCTATGGAAACTAGGTTGTAACTATAACTATCTACCGGCGACCGCCAGTAGATAATATGTATCTATATATATATCTATATTTACATATCTCTATATATATCTATATATATATATATATATATATTACCTACTGGCGGTCGCCAGTAGGTAGTTATAGTTAGGACCACGTTTCCATAGGAAATCCGCAACATTCTATTTTGAATAACTTTGGCACCGGTTGACGAATCCTCGCGAATTTTTCAAAATAGGTGGGGCGCTACGCTCCGCTCCTACCCTGAAAGTCTCGGGGGGATTCGTCAAGCGGGGGCTGAGATAAAAGGGGGGTCCCAAAACGCGTTTTTCCCATGCATTTTTCCATAGGACCTTTAGACACAGCTACAGCCCGAACGGCTGAACAGAATTACTTGAAATTTGGCAGAGAGGTAGTCCTCAGGTCAAGGAAGTGCCTTTTGTAGGTTTGGTGTAAATCTGTTCAGTAGATTCTGAGAAAATAGCCTTTAAATCAATATATATATCTGAGCCAGCTTACGGTGCGCTTACGGTGCACTTACCGTACGCGTACGGTGGCGTGCGCGAGCGCGATTCTGATTGGCCCTTAGATATTAGTAAACATTCGAATCAGTCGAAACCAGGAAGCAGCGGACGCCATTTTCTCTCTCGCACTCTGACAGGGGGTTGAAAAACAAAGTGCAAATCATGTAAAGGGGCTGTTTACACAGCTCCCAAGCACCTAGCCATGTCGAGGGAGTCCCCAACGATCCCCCAAGTGAAAAAAGGCAATTTTACTATTTTCGTAAATTTCGCCGATTACGCTTACCGTATGCGTACGGTAAGTAATATTAACAAAAAAAAAAAATATCCACATTCTCCCCACCCCGTGTGCAAAAGGTGGCCGAAGGGCATCTTTTGTGCATGGCTCATCTCTTATCAACAAAAAATATATTTTACCTGTCACAACGATGCTCATCATATGACCTCCATGGCCCATCTAGCGTAACGTGGGCACGCGGTGCGCACGGAACGAACTGCGTTAAGTGGGCGCGCACGCCACAAATGGCGTAAAGTAACTTAGCATTTAAATAAACGTACAAATTCACTGAAAAAACCATAGGTTTCACACACGTTATAGTTAGGAATTAGCATTTAAAAAACCTTGCAAATTCACTGAAAAAACCATAGGTTTCACACATGTTATAGTTAGCTGGACATTTTACTGATAAAAAACCAATGAAATTCCCCCGTTATAGTTACTGTAGGCAACTATAACTCACGCGACCGTAATCCTCTGCTGATGACATATGTGTCTTTATGAAAAAAAAATATTTGTAATATATGTATAGCTAAAATTTAATGGAAGAAGACATGGGCAAATAAGTGTCTAAATACAGTATTAGCATCAGCAGAGGATTGCGGTCGCGTGAGTTATAGTTGCCTACAGTAACTATAACGGGGGAATTTCATTGGTTTTTTATCAGTAAAATGTCCAGCTAACTATAACATGTGTGAAACCTATGGTTTTTTCAGTGAATATATATATATATATATACATACATATATATATATATATATATATATATATTTATCATAGCACTGCCCCATCACACACTATGTGCTTCTGCAAAAACCAATGGAGTGATAGAGTGAAATGACAAACAGATCACAAGTGGTAGTCATTTGCACTAATGCACTAAACAACTTCAAGGACAGCAACCTTTCGACTCCACTGTCAAATCATTCATAGAAAACCGAATTTGTTGTGCTACACTGCATTCAATCTGCCCCTGCTCCTTTATTGCCCTTTCTGCACCTGGTAACAACTAAAATATTCATGCATCATTGACAAACTCAAACACATAGGAGACAGGCATGATTACCTAACATGCTATCAATATTGAGTAACCACCAACTAGCACCACCGCTGCTATGGCATATTCAACTCGAAAGCCGAGTGGTTCAAGAACAGACTGATGGAATTCCACCTACTGTGACCCCTTTAGCTGAAACACAATCCTTTTTCAAGTGGGGAAACAGATGAACATTATTTGATTTACTGTTAGCCCTGTCATATTTGGTTTGGTTTTCCCCCAACCATTTTGCCTTCACCCCTCCTGTTTTCAGAATTTTGCTTTTGTTAGTATTAGGAATTTGTGCACTTTACCACTGCTAACCAGTGCTAAATTGTTGTCTCCCTAAAACATGGTACGATTGGCTTACACCTGATTGGCATATATAAATTACTTATAGGTCATTAGTATATGTCCAAAGCGCTTAAGGAGCCTTTTAACACATCTCTCAGGCCTGCAATTGCAGCCTGTTGTTCAGTTTTACAATTGATAGTTCACCACGTCAAAAGTAACCTTTTGCCAATTCTAAATGCCCCTTTTTAAACCATATAAGTCACTCCTATGGCAGGCCCTAAACAGCCAACAGGGCAGGGTGCATTGTATTTAAAAAGTAGGATATGGGTTTTTAAGTTGTACATGTCCTGGTAGTGAAAAACTCATAAATTAATGTGTCACTACTATAAGGCCTATCTTTTCAATTTGAAAACATTGTGTTCCCATATTTCATTTAATAAGGTCTAGCTTTTGACTGAGAACCAATAGGACCGTCAAGTTTGGACTCAAATGAATTGCAATTTAAAACCCTATTTAATGGTAAGGTCGGATTTTAAGTAATAATTCTGATAATTACACTTTTAGAAAGTTGGCATTTTCTTGTCCTATGAAACACACAAAAACTAATGGGAGGATGCTTTCAATAAGCATAAACACTCGGAATGGCTTGGGGTACTAATATAACCCATCATTATTCTGCTCACCATGCCACCTCAGTTTGATCTCACCCATGTGCAAATCAGTTTTGACCTGCTCTTCATGGGAACAGTCCAGCTTGAACTGTCAAGCCAGGTCCTTCCTGAAGTGGAACACAAGCAACCCAGGACCAGTTTCACCCTAGTTATGGGCTCATCAGCCTAGTACAGTTTGGTTCCAGTGACACAGGGGCATTGGACCCCAGTCTGGACATATCCATTCCACTTAGGGCAGTACATGATACACACAAAAGGTGATGGGAGGCTGCTTTCAATAAGTCTAGCCACCGGCAATAGCTATTGGTAGCACTCAAACCCATCATTTATTTGCTCACCATGCCACTTCAGTTTGGACCCAGACATATGCAGATCATTATTGACACTGCTCCTCATGGGAACAGTCCAGCCTGAATTTGCCCTTGTCCTAACCATTTGGTGCATGCTTCTTGCGTTTTGGGTCACATGACTGTGAATAGCTTAGCTGTTTGCCTTTCTGTATTCCTTCCAGACAGTGAGACAATGGGGGACTCAACATGATAAGGGCAGAGCTGTTCCCTGCTCCATTTCCAAGCGCTACCTCCAGGGCACACCAACAGACACAAGGGAACATGGCACCAGTCATTTGTCAACCAAACTACTTGGAGACTTGGCAGGGGAAGGGAAGAAATTTCCAGAACCAGCTGTAAGGGTACCCAGGATCTCACCCCCCACTTCAAAGGCCGACACATGTTGAATATTGGACCTCTTAAACCACCTGTGCTGTACACTCCTTGACCTGAGGACAGGACTGCCTGAACCTCCAGAGGACTGCACTGCTGCTACCAGAATACACTCCTGCTGCTTAAGTCCTGTCTTGCTCCACACAGGACTGCCATGTTGCTGGAGGTTTCCTTTGCTGCTTGAATCCAGGACTGCCAGAGGGACTCTGAGGGCTGGAGACCTTGACCTGAGCACCGGCCTCTGCTGGAGTGAGTCCTAACCCCCCAAGTGGTGCCCCACAAGTCTTTGGACTTTGCTCCAGTCATGTGCAACCAGATGCCTGCAGCTGAACTTTTCAGTGCTAGATTTCACTAAAAACTTTAGAAATTCATAATATTGGTTCTAATGATTGCATTTGATTTGTTTAGGTGTCATTTTATTTATTAACATGTTCTCTATATTTCTAAATTGGTGTGGAAATGTAACTGTGTTGCTTTTCACTTTAAATATTGTTTGAGTTTAAGTGCTGCATTTTGAGCCATCATACCAAAAGGTTAAGCAGAGGTTAATTTATTGACTTTCGTAGTCCATCCTGGGAAGGAGTGTCCATTCTGCTTGAGATGGGTTTTCACCCCTCTCAACCAAACCCCAATTTTCTACAATTGCCAAAGCAAATGAAACTCCATATTGCTTATCTGCAGTTCAACACCACACTTACCCCCAACACCAGTCCCAGCAAACTGACTCTCCGTTCCCAAATACAGCCCGATAAGGTGCCTACACTTCCACCTGCTGGCTTTTCGCTGTAGCATACTCATTGTGATGACAAAATCTAAGTGTTACACAATGCTATTTCACTGATCATCAGTAGCTCCTGTGCAATGCCTTTGAATAAAAAAAGCGTGTTGTAATCCTGCAGTACTAGTTCGCATTCTCATAAATGCCTTGTTAAATTAGCCCCAAAACATCTATAATGGGAATATTCAGAGAAAATTCAAATACAGTTAGTACACATATGAAGGACTTAGCCTTCTGTACACTTTTTGCTAATAGAAAGTTGGTTATTTCAGGGTCAACTCTCAATGGAATTTATAAGTACCTGAAGTGGTACTCCTGTAGTTCTACTTCACATACACATAAATACCTCAGTCAAAAGGCCCTCTAATCTCCACATTACAGCAGCTCTTTTCTGCACATTACCTTTGAATTTTAAAAGAAACAAGAGTCATATGCAAACCACTGCTTTAACAGCGCCTATTGATTAACCAGTGGAACTATTTTGGACATGTGCTATAGCGTAGGGCATAGCTGTGTATCTTCTGTGTAGATATATAACTGTCCAATGTGCATACCATTAGACTAGAATTTCTCCAAGTTGGTATATAAATTACAGACTGACCCACTCTGTAATAGAAAGCAGGTTTGCCCCTCTTTTTTAGGCTGTGCAACCTTTTGCTAATGCACTAACTTTAAGGGTGATATGTTATCGCAGCAAATAACAGTTGGCTCTCAGATTCTCAAAAAAACGATGTCTATCATGTAATCCTATTCATATTATATTCCCTCTATATTCTATACGCTATATTCATACTATATTTCACTCGAAGAACAATGAAGGTGATGAAGGCTAGTTGAAAACGGCATATTTAAATATTGATATTGGTGTTAAGTGCTTTAAAATGTATCTTATTTGGATGCATTGTATTCTATCTCTTTAACCTATCTCAGGGGATAGACATCCATCCAAGCATATTATTACTCTATGCTCTCACAGAATATTTAAATAAAAAATACATTAAGAGGTCCTTTTACAAATCAAGCAGCTAAACTGATTTTAAATCTATCTTGGTGTGTAGTTTCACTACTTTCTGAATTCACAAATTCCGGTTGGTATCTGCATGGGAAGCTGGCTGGCACAGGTTTCCATGTGGATTCTATAGAAAACTCCAAGATTTTGAATTGAGACTACATTTTTCTGGAATGTGTTAGCCATAGTTGGAACACAACACAGGATTCATCAAATCGCCCGTGCAAACACACATTTTTATTTTTGTTACCCTATCCCTTAAACCCCCAGTAAATTTGCGGGTGATCAATTTGCCTTTCCACACTGTAAAGTGATTTATGCCAGTCCTTGGCTTGAGTACATCTCCGACCCTTTGAGGCTGGAAAGGGGAATGTTCAGAGTTTGTGAATGATCTCAAATGTAGTAGTTTGTGAGCATTCACAAACCCTTAAGGCTAGCCATGCCTTAGAACCCTCTTACTCTCTTGGGGTGGGATTTACATTTGCAGAGATCTCCACACTGTGGGGCATATTTACAATAAAGTGGCTAAGGGTATCGTTAGGCCAAGATGTCTAACAACACGCTTCATCACTTTAAGTTTCAAAAGAGTAAAGTTTATTCAAATAAAAGGGAGGGGAAAAGAAAAGAGGAATATAATAAATATACATATACAATATGATAAAACACATATGATTGTACATGAGTAAGTGATTACTTTATCAATAAAAATAAAGATATAAAACAGATCAGGTCATTTATCAAGAATATTACAACATGTTATCTCATAAATCTATGCAAACAACGTTAAAAGTAGAAAAAACAGAATGTCAAGGAGGTTTTAAAACCTCTTGTTCTGAGACAATACGTGTGTGAGAAAGGTTAGCGTGACAATCGTTGAATGTCGTAACTGGGGACCATATGTTTGAACGCTTCACAGCTAAAGACACTGGATGTACATAAACAGTGCCCAATCTATGATTATGACTTATAGCATACCACCAAGCCTGAAAGTAAAAAGTATATGTTTTAAATCTGCACCTGTGAAGAAACATGACCAACAAGTATTAGATATGTCCTTACTTATCTTATGGAGAAAGGTGGGGGAGAGAAGTAACCTATTGTAAATAAAGAATAGTGTCTGTGTGGTGCTAGCTGCTCTAGAGGTTTTCCTAATCTTAAGCCAAACTTTATTCCATATTTGAGTGGACCAGTTAACGTCTAAATCCCGTACCCAATGCATTTCTACTTTAGTTTTATATCTAGAAGACGATCGCTTGCGTAGAGAGGTATAGATATTTGATGCTTTGGGACCTGAGCTCAGAAAAGCATGAGGGATGTTGGAGGTGGTATTTGACGAATCCGTAGTTAGAGCAGATTGGTTAATGGCTAAGTTCAACGTGTTGTGCAACAATTGATATTGATTCGAAAATGAGACAGGAAAGTCAAAAGTAATTTTAGCATTATGGAAGGATATGATTTTATCATTTTGAAATAATTGGTGAACCCAGAGAAGACCTTTCTGTCTCCACGCTTTCCAGTAAATGGGTTTGCCTTTAATCACTATACAATTATTATGCCATATAGAGGATTGTAAAAGCGAACCCTTATCAGATGGGTTATCTAGTATGAATGCATCTAATAATTTGTTTGTGTATTTAACAATAGGAGTAGATCATTTCTGAGGCTTTCGAGTAAAAGATAGATGTTCCTGAAAGGAGAAGGGAGCAAGATATGAGTGTTCATGAATAGTCCAAAGAGGAGAGTTCGACGAGGAGCTCATTAGCCAATGAGGTGACTGACACAAATTAAAAGCTTTATGGTAGGTAGGGAAATCAGGAAAGTTGACTCCACTTTCCGATTTAGGATAAGTTTTGTGAGTGGCATGCAAGCTCTTCTTTTAGTCCAAAGAAAAGAGGATAATAGGGAATAAATGATTCTAAAAACCTTTTGAGGTATGGCAACTGGAATATTAGAGATAGTAAAAAGAACAATCGGGGATGACATCATTTTTATTGTGTCTAGCCTTCCCCACCAAGATAAGTATAAAGGGTGCCATCTATCAATTAGGGAAGATATTTTTGAGGAGCATTTGTCTAAGTTAATTGAAATTGATGATTTAATTAAAGGAGACAAATACATACCTAAGTACTTTATATGTTTAGTGTTCCATTTGAAGTTAGTTATTTTAAAATCATCTTTAAAAGTAAATTTAGTTAGAGGCAACATTTAGCATTTGTCATTGTTGAGTTTATAGCCGGAGACAGAAGAGTAATCTACTGTCTCATGAAGGAAAGCGGGTAAGGATATTTGGGGTGTCGATACGAATAACAAAATATCGTCTGCATATGCTGACAATTTACTATGCGTGCTCCCTAATTTAAAACCATGAAACTCTGGGTTTTGACAAAGTTTAGATAAGAAGGGCTCTAACGCTAAATTAAATAAAAAAGGAGATAGGGGACATCCTTGCCTAACGCCTCTCCCCTGATCAAAATATGAAGAGGTAAGGCCATTGACAAATATTGCTGCTTTAGGATTAGAGTATAGAAGAGAAATTAAATTAATAATTTTAGGCCCAAAACCAAACCACTTGAGAGTTGAAAAAATAAAGGGCCAATAAACTCTAACGAATGCTTTTTCTGCATCTAAAACAATAGCTGCTAGAGACTTGGAAAAATTAGAGGACTTCGAAAGTATGTCAAAAAGTAGTTGCGTGTTATCTGTTAGAAAACGACCTTTTACAAAACCTGATTGTTCCATACCTAGGAGATCGGAGAGAAATTATTCTAATCTTAATGCCATGGATTTAGAGAACATTTTATAATCTATATTTACTAATGAAATTGGTTTGTAATTTTTACACAGCCGTTGGTCTTTCTCATCTTTGGGTATAAGGCAAATGAGGGCTTCCAAAAAGGAACCCGAAGAAATTCCTTTTTGCAGAAATGAAGTTAAAAGTTTGTGTAATTTAGGAACACGTAGCCTGGAAAAATGTGAAAAAAATTTGACAGTAAATCCATCGGGGCCTGGAGCTTTATCTTTCTTAACAGTGAGCAAAGAGTTTGTAATTCAGACAATGAAACATCAAGTTCCAATAAATCAAAGTCCAAATGAGTATCAGAAATGTTGTCAATTGAAGAGAGATAATCCAAAATGGATTTGTCTGCTGGAGAAACCTCTGGTGTATATGGGGAATTATTAAACATATAGAATTCTTGTATAATTTCAGAATCTTTAAATTTGGGTAATTGCTGATCATCAAGGATCGATTCAATATTACATTTGTGTTTTTTAACTTTAAGATAGTTTCCCTGATTTATTTTGGCCACCATAAAATGTTGCACTGGATTTGAGCACATATGAAGAAGCATTCTCAGTAGACTCCTTATTAAATTGAAGTTTAGCATTTATAAGATCTGTTAAACAGGGATTTGATTTAGTAGTATAGTAGGAGTGTTCCACCTCGTTATCTTGGCAAAAAGATCTGTGGCGATTTTTCGGGCATTATGTTTTTTTCTGGAAAAGTAATTAATGATAAAATCATGGGCTGCAGCTTTAAAAGCATCCCATATGACACTAAAAGGAAGAGTGTTCAATTCATTTAAGCAGAAAAATTCTTCAAAAAAAGAGCTGAATGATGAGGTGAAAACTGGATCAAGTAACGATGAGTTGTTGAAATGCCAACGTCTAGGGACAGGAGGCTTGTGAAGTATGTCTAAAGAAATTGATACAGGCACAGGATCAGAAATCAAAATAGAGCCAATGTCTGCAGATCTTATGGATTGGGAGACGCTATGAGATATACAAAAAAAAATCAATGTGTGATTGCATCTGGTGGACTGGGGAGAACTAAGTATACTTTCTCAGAGTGGGATTGCATATTCTCCATGCATCAATTAAGTGACTGTGTTGGAAGGAATGTAGGAATGATTTATGGGCTTTAAAATATGTAAAGGAAGCTGGGGAGCTTTGATCTATGAATGTATCTATAATTAGTTTACAATTCCGTGCCAAAATGTGGTTGTCATGAGAAATCTGCATCAATTTTTCTGTTAGATGGATCCAGAAAAGGCAGTCACCTATGGTTGATGCATAGATATTAAACAAAGAGAGTGGAACGTTCCCAATCAATAAGTCCGTGAATAACCAACAACCCACATCATCTTTTATAAGAGTTACACTGAGAGATTTATGGCATAATGTAATGACACCATTACGTTTAACATCTCCTGGAGAGAAGAAAATATCCCCAACCCAATTCCTTTTAAGCTTTAAGGACTCAGAATCTGTGAGATGTGATTCCTGCATCATTGCTATATCAGCCTTCAGTTTAGATAAATGTGATAATATGCATTGCCTTTTAATCGGTGAATGCAAACCTCGGATATTCCAAGTAACAATATTTAATGACATATACTAATTATTGAAGGAACAGGTTGAAGGAGACCAGATATAATTAAAAAACAAAATATGATAAACCACATTATGTAAGAGAGAAAAAATGTAACACGATATGAAAGGAGGAAAAGGGAGAGAAATGTTAAAGTTGAAAAATTAGAGAATAATGTCTGAAAAAGAAAGAGAAAGAAGGAACAGATATTGAAAAAGGGTAAGAACAGAATAAAAAAATGGCATTGAAAAGACCAGAGTGTCATGCAAATGAGGAAAAAAGCAATGTGAATCATCTTAGGAGGAAGGAAAAAGATTGTCAGAAACAGAAAAATAGAGATATAGTAGATAGACAGCTAAAGAATCAAAAGAGAGGGGAAAGGAATGCTGAGTAAAAGAAGAGTAACAAAGAATGAGGAAAATAGACTCACACAATAGAAAAAACACATACCTATAAAAATCCAAAAATGAGGATGAGGGGGGGTGAGCCACATGGAAGGGCGGAGCATCCAGAACTCACGGATAGGGGCCCAAGGGGTTCTGGATATGACATGGTACAAGACAAAGGAATAAACACATAGCAGGGATGCCTATAGGAGGAAATAGAAACAATTAGGTTGCAAATTTATTACGGAACAAATCACAATGTATGAGGGACAACACCAGAACAAAAAAAAAGATAAATCTGAGAATAACAGTTCACAATATAATCAGGACGACATAAAACAAAGGTGTCTTGAGAGAAATGACTGAGGAGTCAAAAAGGTAAGTAAAAGAGACATAACATTATCATTAGAATAAATGCATATTTTCAACCAATTTGAGAAACGGAAGCGCCAGAAGTGTCCATAGTTTTGACTCTGCAGGCATTAAGAAAACTCTTCAGCTTAACAGGATCATCGTAGGAGGTTGTCTTGTTCTAATACGTGACCTTAAAAAGGCACGGGTGGAAGAGGCCATATCGGGCACAAAGAGCATGGAGATCTGGCCTCATATTTAGAAATTCTCTTCGTCTGTCTGCAGTGCTCTTAGCATAATCCTTAAAAAAAAACAATATATGGCCTAACCAAGAAATATGTGTTGACTTTTTAGAGGCTGAAAGAACCTTAAGAAGGTCTGTATATTCCAAGAAATATAACATGACACCTCTTGGACGATTAGGACCAGAAGTATTAATATGCAAACGACCCAGTTTGTGTGCTCGTTGAATGTTCAAAACAGTCTCTTCAGGTAGAGCCAAAACTTTAGGTAAAAAATCTTTTCAAGAAGGTGAGAGCATCTGTACCCTCTGTGTTTTCTGGTAAATCATATATGTGAAGATTATTTCTCCTGTTCCTATTTTCCAAATCTTCAACCTGCATCTGCAGGGAAGAGACCTGTGACTGTTAGAGGTTAAACTTGCTATCAGTTACATTGTATGAAGAGACGCTTTGTTCCCCCGCAAGGAGACGTTCATCCGTTTGGGACCATCTGTCCATTAAAAATTGAAGTTTAGTGTTTGCTTACTCCATAAAGGGTTTTAACGCACGTATTTCTTCCAGTAACAGATCCAACGAAGCAGGAGGTGGAGACTTTGTAGGAGAAGGAGGATATTTTTTGAGGTGCTTAGAATTGACTTTGGCAGGATTCACCAAGGTGGTTACTGTTGGTGACACAGATGAAGATGGGCCAATTTTTGATTGAGAAGTTGAAGTTGATTGCATCGCAGTGAACTTTGTGAAGATTGTAGAGTTTTTGATGAAACGATGTGTTGGAGATGAAGTTAAAGAATTAAGCCTCCTTAAACTCCCCATAGGCTATGCAAGAGCAAATATAATAGGGTTGCAGAACACTAGGTGAGAAAGATTTAGCTGCAACAGCAAACACAAAGAACTGACTGGCGACAGAGATGTTATCAATTATGTTGACAGAAGACAAAAACGAGGGATACTAAAAACAAGTTTCTTGATAAAAGAACAATCACATTTCAGAACAAATAATCGGTTCAGGAACATCAAAGACAGGATAAACTTGTAAGGTCATCAGAGAAACAGAGATAATTGTAATGAAATATTAATTGGTGAGCACAAGAGAATTAATGTGGGTCAAATGTCAGACACATTTCTCAAAATAAGGCCTGTAGTCTGATGTCTGGTGTTAAGAAGCAACATTGGCGGGTGACTATGAGACAATAGAGTTGCTAAGGTTCATGACCTCAGTTTTGAAGCTTTGCAGCAATTGCCGTAATTGTAATAATAAATGAAAACCTCTTCTGAAGCATTTTCAAAAGTCTTGGATATTGTAGAACTTCGATGTTGGTGAGCGCCGCATATAAATTAATAGTCATCAACTATTTCAACAAGATGACGCTAGTGTGTAGCCATATTCCATATTATGAATAAAAGCATAATAAAAGCTACCGGAAAGATAGTTGTTAATTGTTAACGCGGCCGCATATCAAAATGGCGGCCGCGTCTGAGGGAAAGGCAAAAAACGTCAAGGTACCTCAACCAAAGTTGCTGGAGTACTTTACGCGCAGCCAGGAGGTCGACCCAGTGTTCGCATCCCTTTAGCTGCAGCATATGAAAAGGGACCCGTGAAAAATCACCGCCGACTTGCACCTTTACACCGGAGCTCATGGTGCAGCCGTCCGCTTCGTTGGGTGTCAAGCCACCTACACCACGCTTCATCCCTTTAGAAATGCAGGGCTGCACCATATTTACTAGATTATGGTGCAGCCCTGTGTTTCCCCCTGTGCTGGCGCTAAATTTAGCAGCCTAGCGCCAACTTAGGCACCCTTGCGGCTATAGTGCAAGGGTGCCTGTGATGAGGGGAAGATTGTATATGTGCAGGAAGGTCCACCATCCTGCTCATAAACAATCGTTAAATGCTGTTTTGTAACTTCTATGTGTGCTGCTTAATGCAGCACACATAGAAGTTGCAAAGCAGCATTTTTTAAAAAGGATTGTTTATGTGCAGGAAGGGGAACCTTCCTGCACAGAAACAATCATTGGCAATTTGCTGTTTCTATGTGTGCTGCACAAGGCAACAAACATGGAAACAGCAAAAACTAGGAGAAATAAAGCATGGCCTAACCAAGAAATATGTGTTGACTTTTTAGAGGCTGAAAGAACCTTAAGAAGGACTGTTTTCAAGAAATATAAAATGACACCTCTTGGACGATTAGGACCAGAAGTATTAATATGCAAACGGCCCAGTCTGTGTGCTCGTTAAATGTTCAAAACAGTCTCTTCAGGTAGAGCCAACACTTTAGGTAAAAAACTTTTCAAGAAGGTGAGAGCATCTGTACCCTCTGTGTTTTCTGCTAAATCATATATGTGAAGATTATTTCTCCTGTTCCCATTTTCCAAATCTTCAACCTGCATCTGCAGGGAAGAGACCTGTGACTGTTAGAGGTTAAACTTGCTATCAGTTACATTGTATGAAGAGACGCTTTGTTCCCCCGCAAGGAGACGTTCATCCGTTTAGGACCATCGGTCCATTAAAAATTGAAGTTTAGTGTTTGTTTCCTCCATAAAGGGTTTTAACACACATATTTCTTCCAGTAGCAGATCCAACGAAGCAGAAGGTGGAGACTTTGTAGGAGAAGGAGGATATTTTTTGAGGTGCTTAGAATTGACTTTGGCAGGATTCACCAAGGTGGTTACTGTTGGTGACACAGATGAAGATGGGCCAATTTTTGATTGAGAAGTTGAAGTTGATTGCATCGCAGTGAACTTTGTGAAGATTGTAGAGTTTTTGATGAAACGATGTGTTGGAGATGAAGTTGAAGAATTAAGCCTCCTTAAACTCCCCATAGGCTATGCAAGAGCAAAGATAATAGGGCTGCAGAACACTAGGTGAGAAAGATTTAGCTGCAACAGCAAACACAATGAACTGACTGGCGACAGAGATTTTATCAATTATGTTGACCAAAGACAAAAACGAGGGATACTAAAAACAAGTTTCTTGATAAAAGAACAATCATATTTCAGAACAAATAATCAGTTCAGGAACATCAAAGACAGGATAAACTTGTAAAGTCATCAGAGAAACAGAGATAATTGTAATGAAATATTAATTGGTGAGCACAAGAGAAGTAATGTGGGTCAAATGTCAGACAAATTTCTCAAAATAAGGCCTGTAGTCTGATGTCTGGTGTTAAGAAGCAACATTGGCGGGTGACGATGAGACAATAGAGTTGCTAAGGTTCATGACCTCAGTTTTGAAGCTTTGCAGCAATTGCCGTAATTGTAATAATAAATGAAAACCTCTTCTGAAGCATTTTCAAAAGTCTTGGATATTGTAGAACTTCGATGTTGGTGAGCGCCGCGTATAAATTAATAGTCATCAACTATTTCAACAAGATGACGCTAGTGTGCAGCCATATTCCTTATTCTGAATAAAAGCATAATAAAAGCTGCCGGAAAGATAGTTGTTAATTGTTAACGCGGCTGCATATCAAAATGGCGGCCGCGTCTGAGGGAAAGGCAAAAAACATCAAGGTACCTCAACCAAAGTTGCTGGAGTACCTCACGCGCAGCCAGGAAGTCGACCCAGTGTTCGCATCCCTTTATCTGCAGCATATGAAAAGGGAACCGCGAAAAATCACCGCCGACTTGCACCTTTACACCGGAGCTCATGGTGCAGCCGTCCGCTTCGTTGGGCGTCAAGCCACCTACACCACGCTTCATCCCTTTAGAAATGCAGGGCTGCACCATATTTACTAGATTATGGTGCAGCCCTGTGTTCCCCCCTGTGCTGGCGCTAAATTTAGCAGCCTAGCCCCAACCTAGGCACCCTTGCGGCTATAGTGCAAGGGTGCCTGTGATGAGGGGAAGATTGTATATGTGCAGGAAGGTCCACCATCCTGCTCATAAACAATCGTTAAATGCTGTTTTGTAACTTCTATGTGTGCTGCTTAATGCAGCACACATAGAAGTTGCAAAGCAGCATTTTTTAAAAAGGATTGTTTATGTGCAGGAAGGGGACCCTTCCTGCACAGAAACAATCATTGGCAATTTTCTGTTTCTATGTGTGCTGCACAAGGCAACAAACATGGAAACAGCAAAAACTAGGAGAAATAAAGCATGTATCCTCATTTCGCCTGTTTAAGACCAGGTTTTCTCTAGTCTTACTTTTGGCGCTGCATCCTATTTACGCTGCCCTTGTAAATAGAGGGCAGCGTCAAAATCAATGGATGTTGCGGTGGAACGTCCACTGCAACACCCATTGCCCTCCCCTTTCATGCTAAACACAGCGTGAAATGGTGCCCTATTTACAAGGCAGCGTTAAGTCATTTTAAGTGGCTTAACGCTGCCTTGTAAATAAGGAGAGGCCCTTATCGCTATCACAACGTCACTGAAAGTGACACTGTGATGGCGATAGGGGCTAGTAAATATGCCCATGTGTGTCTGTACATGTAAATGGGCTTACGCCTGCCAGAAATCCGTTTGGGAATTTCTGACACATGTTACTGAGGTACATTTGATTGCAAATTTACGTTGATATATAAATTTACCTTTGCAAATAGGCTCCTAAACCTTTGTTCCCAAGGCATAATGTAGTAATATTGTACACTGTGTCCACAAAGTGACATAAGCTTGTGTTCAAGATGGGTGCTTGTCTCTGTCTTCCCATTTTCTGGTTCGTTTGTGAATTAATTGAGATTCTGGTATAGTGTATATTTACCTACACTCATTATGATAGCAATATTTATCTCAGTCCCTTTTCCACCTCCAGCAATACTTTCTGGGGCAGATTTACAAGCCCATTGCGACACATTTACGCCGCCGTGGCACCACTTCTGTGACGCAGCGGCGGCGTAAACTATGCGCCATGTTGCGCCTTATTTACAACATAGCGGTACAAAACGGGATGGTGATGGACGGAGCATCAGAACCAATCAAACACTCACACCAATTCAACAGATCTGGGTTTGATTCATCACCGTTCTTTAGCCCACTCTGCCACCCCAGTTCAGACATGGCCATATGCAAATCAGTCTGACCCTGTGCCTCATGGGAACAATCCAGCCCGAACTGCCAAGCCATGCCTTCCCTGGACCGGAAACAAGTTTCCTAGGACCGGTTTCTGGCATTTCAGCCGTCTTCAGCCAGGCTTGCTTGAATCCAGTGGCAAAGTGAGCAAGGGACTCAACGTCTGAGCATACCCTGCCAACTTATGGCGAACAAAGCGGTACAAAAGGGGATGGTGATGGACGGAGCATCAGAACTAATCAAACACTCACACCCAGTCAACAGATCTGGGTTTGATTCATCACCGTTCTTTAGCCCACTCTGCCACCCCAGTTCAGACATGGCCATATGCAAATCAGTCTAACCCTGTGCCTCATGGGAACAGTCCAGCCCAAACTGCCAAGCCATCCCTTCCCTGGACTGGAAACAAGCTTCCTAGGACTGGTTTCTGGCATTTCAGCTGTCTTCAGCCAGGCTTGCTTGAATCCAGTGGCAAAGTGAGCAAGGGACTCAACGTCTGAGCATACCCTGCCAACTTATGGCGAACAAAGCGGTACAAAAGGGGATGGTGATGGACGGAGCATCAGAACCAATCAAACACTCACACCCAGTCAACAGATCTGGGTTTGATTCATGACCGTTCTTTAGCCCACTCTGCCACCTAAGTTCAGACATGGCCATATGCAAATCAGTCTGACCCTGTGCCTCATGGGAACAGTCCAGCCCGAGCTGCCAAGCCATGCCTTCCCTGGACCGGAAAAAAGCTTCCTAGGACTGGTTTCTGGCATTTCAGCTTCAGCCAGGCTTGCTTGAATCCAGTGGCAAAGTGAGCAAGGGACTCAACGTCTGAGCATACCCTGCCAACTTATGGCTAACAAAGCGGTACAAAAGGGGATGGTGATGGACGGAGCATCAGAACCAATCAAACACTCACACCCAGTCAACAGATCTGGGTTTGATTCATCACCGTTCTTTAGCCCACTCTGCCACCCCAGTTCAGACATGACCATATGCAAATCAGTCTGACCCTGTGCCTCATGGGAACAGTCCAGCCCGAACTGCCAAGCCATGCCTTCCCTGGACCGGAAACAAGCTTCCTAGGAACGGTTTCTGGCATTTCAGCCATCTTCAGCCAGGCTTGCTTGAATCCAGTGGCAAAGTGAGCAAGGGACTCAACGTCTGAGCATACCCTGCCAACTTAGGGCGAACAAAGCGGTACAAAAGGGGATGGTGATGGACGGAGCATCAGAACCAATCAAACACTCACACCCAGTCAACAGATCTGGGTTTGATTCATCACCGTTCTTTAGCACACTCTGCCACCCCAGTTCAGACATGGCCATATGCAAATCAGTCTGACCCTGTGCCTCATGGGAACAGTCCAGCCCGAACTGCCAAGCCATGCCTTCCCTGGACCGGAAACAAACTTCCTAGGACCGGTTTCTGGCATTTCAGCCGTCTTCAGCCAGGCTTGCTGGAATCCAGTGGCAAAGTGAGCAAGGGACTCAACGTCTGAGCATACCCTGCCAACTTATGGCGAACAAAGCGGTACAAAAGGGGATGGTGATGGACGGAGCATCAGAACCAATCAAACACTCACACCCAGTATTTACAACATGACACATCTAGGGAGATGCGTCACGTTTTAAAGCCCTGCGCCACATTAAACCTGCGTTGGAAAAAGCCTCGGAAAAGTGACGCAGTGAAATATACAAGATTTCACTGAGTCACTTTTCCGACGCCGCTTCGTCAAAACCCTGAGCCTGCTTGAAGCAGGCGCAAGGCGTGACGCAGCATGTAAGATATGGGCAGCCCCTGAGCATTGCTGGAGTTGCGTCGCTCTTGCGACACGACTCTAGCACTGCGCCGCCCGTACGCCATCAGATGCGTCACGCATCTGTTTATCGTTGCGCCACGATGTGCTGCATTGTAAATGCGCCGCATCTGTGGTGGCGCAAGGGTAAACCTGCGTGACGCATCTTACCAGGCGCATCCCTGCTGATATGCAGGGATGCGCCAGTCCTTGTAAATCTGCCCCTCTATTTCCCAAAAAAGTGGCGTTTTGCTGAATTCCGAATGTGCCATTCAAATGTAAACACACAATTAAAAACTCTGCAAAGTTTCCTGCGTGCACACGTGTAAGGTACGAAGTGGCACAACGCTGATAATGCGGGGCAACACAAAGTAACACAAAAAAGGCACATATCCATGTCCAAGTATAAATCATGGAAGCATTCCCGTTCCAGTCACTGCTCGCGATTCTGTCAGTAGTTTGAAATCATTGCTTTTTAAATGCTGAATATTTAAATCTAGCAACTAGGAAACAAGAAATAAAACTGTGCTGTTGGAGGGATCCAAGAATAGCTTGGCAGTTCGCTCCCAGGATGCTCCTGTAGCTGTGTTTACTTGGATCAGCGTTTTGTTTTGATTTTTAGCATCTGGATACTTACATTTCTCCTGACAAATCGTTGTAAAAGGTGTATGCAAATGCATACTCAGACACGTATTGAGGGGTTTACAGTCAGTCTCCGGGCCCTCCCCCACCGCTGAGCTTCTGCATACCCTACCTGCATGCCTACTGCTGTTCAACAGCAACTGAGTGTAAACACTTGTTACAAAGCATCGTGATGAATGCCAGTTCACCTCCTCCATTGCACCGCTTGAGTGCATTGTATAATGTATTGTTTTGTGACAACCTACGGATGACTATACATTAGTGGCAACATATATGAAATAAAAAAACACAAGTATGGTTTAATGTATACTTTTACAAAATGTAAATCTCAAACAAATCAATGCCACGGATAGAAAAATAATTTTAGAATAGCAGATAATTACTGTGTCAGATTTGTTCTACTACTTTTTAAACAACTGAATGTGACTTAATCTAAGAACTGGCAGTGTCTTTTCTACCCAAGACTTTTATAAATAAGCACTCTTGATTGGCTATACTCTAATAATGTTTTTTTTTGGTTAGGAGCAATTTTTTGTTGGCTCTTGGCTACATGACGCCTTCAATGGAGGTATACTGTAACTTTGGGACTTATCTGATCATTTTTCAATATGCCTCACCAATTTGGACTGATTCTAGCGACCCTCAATGTTATTCAGAACTCCCAGGTACCACAGATGTGCTTTACCCTGGAGCAGCAGACTTCCAAGCGGAGCCAGCACATGGGGCAGTTGGCTGTTCGGCTCCCCTACCTCACTCCTGAAGCACATTGGCTAAATTGCAGTTTCAAAAGGGCACTTTGGAAGACACATACAAGCACCTCTGAGGGTAAAATCTAAAGTGAAAATCTAAATGCTTGTTGCTGTGGAACAGGGTCACTGAAGCCAGTATCCGGTGCCACTTATCTGTGACAGATTCTGGGCATATTGTGCACAATGTGCAAAGTTCCTTGTCCACCATCCCAATTGTATGTGCCCCGTGCCCATGTGCACTTGAGAGAACTATCATAATTGTTGTGTTTTTCCGCTTATGTACCCTCATGCATTTTTTATATATTCACGTATTTAAGTGCAAATTTTTATTTGTAAGCTGGTGCTTTGTTCATTTAGTATTGATTGCACATGCATAACAGATACAATTTGCTTTATAATGGTGTGATAGAGCATCAATTATTTATATGTATGCATTTACATGGTTTATGATACATGACAGAAATCAATGAAGGTGCAATAGGATTAGTATATTAATTCTTTCATTTTAAATCATTCTGCAAGAACCCCCATTATAGAATTCGTGGTCTCTAGTTGGCAGTGGCTTGCACCCTCTCCAAGTAGGGACCCTTCCGTCTAGACAGGATAAGAAAAGCACAACCCTAAGTCTGCCTGTGCTCACCCTCTGGTAGCTTGGCACAGAAGTAAGGCTAAACTACAGTGGCAATGTGTAAAGCATTTGTATATAGCCCACAGTAACACTGTGAATACATCGCAAATGGAGACCACAAGAGAAGGGCTTTGGAGAACATTACCAGGGCGATAAACTTGATCCTTGTACTCATAGGAAGCCAGTGTAATGCCATAAGATGCGGGTTCATGTGGTTCCTGGGATTAAGCCTAAGGACCTGTCTGGCCGCAGCATTTTAAACCACTTGAAGGCACTGGAGGAGGTAGCCTGGAAGGCCAAGGTACAGGATGTTGGCATAGTCCAGTCTGGAAGTAACCCGAGCCTGGATTACAATTTTCATGGTGTCGAGTGAGAGAAGAGGAAGAAACTTTCTCATCATACCAAAACAAATGCCCACTACAGACTGGACTTGGGGTCTCATAGAGAAAGCTCTGTCAATGTAGATGCCAAGGTTCTTTACTGTTCTTTGGGCTGAGAGGGACAGTGACATCTCATCCAGCCACCAGTGTCTCCAGTCCAACACGGATGGAGAGCCAAAAAAGACAATATCCAATTCCTCTGAATTACATTTAAGTTGGTTCCTATTAAGCCAGTTGAACTTCTTAGTGAGGCATGATCTGATCCTTTCACCATCAAAATCCCTTCCCTTCTCACAGGTGGAAATCAGCTGCATATCATCGGCATATGAAATTTTGTTGGCCCCACAAGCTCTAAGGGACACCCACTTTCAGATTGGGCATGGGGGAAGCAAAAGGGGGTGCCCAAATGTCCTGTCCTCTGTCCTCAAGAAAGGAGGCTAGCCACGCGATTGCAGATATGCCTATGCCAAGTTTACTCAGTCTCTCCATGAGACTGTCATATGGCACCATATCGAAGGCCGCCGACAGGTCTAATAAAATAGGAATAGCTCTGCCACCTTGGTCAAGCTTTTCCTTAATGTGCTTGATAACCTCCAACAGAGCTGTTTCCATGTTATAATTAGTCCTGAAGCCAGATTGAGTGATGTGTAGGAGATTATGACGCTCAGCGTAGTCCAAAATTACTCTATTCACATGCTCTACAGCACCTTAGAAAGAGAAGGTAGAAGAGAGATAGTCCTGTAGTTACCAAGCAACTTCGGTTCAGCAGAGAGTTTTTTGAGGAGTGGAAGAATTTTTTCATGCTTCCAGATGGAAGGCATGAGGCCAGTTGAAAGAGATGAGTTCATCACCTTATTAGCCACAAGGGTTTACGACTGAGGCCACAGAGGCCAACAGTTTTGCTGGGCACGCATCCGCGGGCGAGCCAGACTTTAGGCTCTTTAGAATCTCAAGACATATTTCAGGCTACAGAAAGGTATCTGTAGTAACACAGGGGTTTGTCGAGGTGGAAAACTCCCTCGCCGGGTGAGTCCCCCGAACAAGGTCCTCTGTAGTCCCCTCTAAAAAAGAATCTTGGATCGTGACAATATTTTCGTTTAGAAACAAAATCTCCTTTCCCTTATTGTTGGCGGTAGCAATGTTATTCTGCAGATAGCTCTTCTTGGTGGCTTTAACATGAACATAATAGGATTTCAGGGCCACCTTATAAACCAGTTTGTCCTGAGGTTTATAAAATTTCCGCCACTTCCTCTCCAAGTGTTTACATTCGTTTTTATTTAATTCTCACAGACTGCTTAAACCAGGGACTGAAGGCTGGCCTTCCCGGAAGTGCGAGTTATCAGAGGGTCTAAAGCATTGACATTCAGCTTTAACCAGGATTCTAGAGCAAGTGAGTCTACTTTGGTGGTTGCCAGATCGTAAGGGGTTCGATGCTTTGAGAGCCTCCTCCTGGGCTGGAAGAGAGATCCTATGCAGAGCAATGTATTTGTATTCCGCCATTTTCAGTGAAGTCAGGGATTCGGTCCCGGTGCTAGGAACCCTAAAACTAATGAGGCAGTTGTCCAACCCAACCAGGGGGGAGTGGCCGATCAGCATCCAGTTCAGCATTGGAAAAAATCTGGTCAAGAATATAGCCAAGGTTGGGCATGGGAAGGATACAACATTAGGTTCCATGAGTTTATCCATTTGTATATTAAAATCACCTTAAACCAGAAGGTGGTTTTATCTATGGCCGAGTGGGGCGATAGCCTCATTAAGTGTTCTCAGAAAGGGGTCTGGCAGACCAGGGGGGCCTATAAATTAAGACCCCAGCCAGGCAATTGATGGGGGATAGAGTGCAGAGGAAACCAAGAAATTCTGCATCCTCAACAATTTCAATAGAGATAGAAGTACAATCAAACTCATGTTTAAACACAATGGTTACCCCTCCTGCCTTTCCTGCCAAACAGTCTTGCCTAAGCACCTTTTACCCGGGCATGATAGCCGAAGCAATAGTGGGATTAGAGAAGTTAGTCAGCCATGTTTCTGTGAGAAACAGGAAGTCTGGGAGTGAGTCTAAAAGAAGGTCAAAGATCTGGGCTTTGGGTTTCTGGAGAGAACGTGTATTAGGCAACATTGCCATAAAGGGTCTCACCTGCTTCTCTGTGCTGTGACCCACAATTCTGCTTATTAGTTTCATTTATTGCCAATATGTTGTTTGTTCTCAAAGATGCATCTAAACAAATAACTTGCATTAGATTAGGATGTTAATTTTAATAAAGCTTTAAAATAAACCCATAGGTGCAGATTTATGAGCCCCTTGCGCCACTTTTGCGTCACTTTTAACATGGGAAAAGTGACGCAAAAGTGGCGCAAGTGGCTCATAAATCTGACCCATAGTGTTTATTCTTGCGTATTATGAAAGAAGAGTCACAAACAATCATGCAAATCTCTGCCCAGTACATACTGTTTTCATGTAATACGTAGGGGATTCATGAGTTATTGTCCACCAGGTTTCCTGTCTCGAAAGCATAATGTGGGGATGTATTTTGCATAAATGTAAAAAAGGATCAAAATTGTGCACTGTGTTATTGATGCATGTGGGTGTACTGAGATCCCTGAGAAGCTGATTAGCCATTACAGTTCATCATTTACAATGGCTGATTCCATATTTACTTTCAAACAAGTACGTCCAATAAAGGTATTGCTAATGAAAATTTGCATTACTATAGCAGCTCCCTCATGGAACTCTCCAATATGTCTTTACTCCCTTGACTCAAAAAATAATTTTACTTCACACACACATTCAAACTTGTCTTTCCAATCATCCACTTAATCCACTGACATTGATTTGGATGGTTACCTGCTAATAGAAATGTTGAATATAAATTTCTCTTGCCAGTATTCAAATCCATCCACAGCCACTCACTCACTTTATCACTCAGATGGTTTCATGACAGGTGCGTACCCACTCCCTACTCTAAGGCAAGATCCACCTCAGATACACACATATGTGTTTCAGTGCGCCTTCTAATTATAGGACCTCAGAACTCCTCTGTCCTCTCCACTAGAATGACCTCCCATGTGCATCCCAATTTCTCCATTCCCTGTGGAGTTTAAACACAATCTCAAAACACATCTCTTTGAACATGGTATACCAGGGGCATAACTAAACATAGTTTCAGACCACGGCAGAGGCCCACAATGTAAATATGCAAAATATGTGAATACTTCCACCAACTATTTAAAATTCGATTGCCTATGTACCTGTCCCCCTCCGCACTACACATTAGAAATGCAAATACTAAATGTAAAACAAGAAATCATTATTTCGAATTGTGTCTGTCTCCATGTCTCAGTACTGAAATGAAGTTGTTGCATAATTTACAACTAAGCAACCACCTGTACCTAAAATAGCCTTCCAGAGGTTGCAAACGCCATAGCAAAATGACAATTATTTATTAATATTTAGTTCAGGAGTAACAGTGAAAACAAAAACATCCTGTATGGAACAATAATTTGAAACCAGGAAGCACATAGCTGCCTGTGGCAGACTGAATTGACAGATGCTGTGTGGCCACCTTATTTTCAGGGGATATGGAGGCAGTCTGGCAAATGTTTTGCTACTAATTTGCAAAAACATAGAGACTGGGGGCATCTAATGCTTACCAAAATAGTACTACTCTCTTACCTCAGGCTAATGGTCATTCAGTATATCATTCCAAACCTATGGGGTGCTCCATTTGCAAACATGAAGGACAGTTTTACAACAAAAAAGTGCACTCATTCACCACATAAAACTAATTTGCAAAAACATAGAGACTGGGGGCATCTAATGCTTCCCAAAATACTACTACTCTCTTACCTCAGGCTAATGGTCATTCAGTGTATCATTCCCCCTCCTATGGGGTGCTCCATTTGCAAACAAGAAGGACAGTTTTACAACAAAAAAGTGCACTCAGTCACCACATAAAACTATTTTTCAGTCAGTCAAAAAAATCTTTATTCACCTTATAATAAAACATAAAAGCATAGCTAAGCAAAAAGAACATGTATACACCAAAAATCAAACATGAACACAAATCCTAGATCCAGTATACATATTAAAAATTCATTTAAGTGTAAGACAATCACTAAAAAATAATAATTTGAGAATTCTGAACTTCCAAATTGAATGATTAAAATAATTAAACTAAAATAAAAAGCCCAAAAAGCCCAATTTCCTCTAGGTCAGATCCTAAACTGCCAGAGTGCATAATAAAGTACGGACCTAAAATATAATTGAAAATACATAGTTAGTTAGGTCAGTCACAGGTCTTTAGTACCTATCAACCATTATCAGTTTAGGAATAAAGTGCATAACTAAAACATAACATAACACAAGTACAGAGCTCAATTACTTAATGTCATAACCCAGAATTACCAACTTTGTTTCTTAACCTTAACCGCAGTTGAAATTAATGTGTTTATCATTGAGAAGACCAATTCAATGTGTTAAAGCTGTAGGTACAAGAGCGCAGGTCTGCATTTCCTTATATTACGAGAATTTTACAAATGAACTAAAATGATTTTCCTTGGATTTTGTATAGTGGTTAGAGAAGAAAAGGAAATGCAAAATAGATTGTGGAGACTAAGAATCACATGGGCAAAGTCCCAGGTCGTTGTCTCTAAGCACAGCTCTAGGAGATGAAACCAAAAAGTGAGCTATATTAAAACGAAATCTAACCAAATAAAATGACAATGATTAGGTTCAAACTAAATCTAAAGTTCCATCTAAATCGTAGTTGATAAAAATTGATAGGCGGCCACCATCTCCTTGCTGCATTCTACCACCTCCTAATGCTCATTAACATGGAAAGATAATCACGTTTAACAAATGCTTTATTACAGGACTAATACACTATGAGTTCTCGAAAGGTTTGGCCCGCCCCAGCAGGACAAATTGCTCTTTAAATATACATCAACCATGGAAGATTATGAGCTTTCGTGACTCAGACAATCTAGTATCACAAGTTGATTAACTTTTGTTACTGGCTTGCACCATATAGAGAGCCACAACATCAAAGGGGAAAGTGTCACATAATGCTCCAAATATAATAACCCTAGTTCCTTTTTAGTCACCTGGAGGTCTGATGCCTCTCGAGTTCCTCGAATCCCTGCACTAACTGTGGCCACAGTGACACATTTAGCTTCAAACAATTAGTCACGACATCTGGAGGACTAGAGCCCAATTTAGCAGAAAACCTGGAAATTGCAGCTATAAACTACTCCTGGTGTGATTTCCTGACTTTCCTTGAGTGTACTCAAGGACCATTGCCACCAAAAGGAACCCCTAAGTATGTGAACATAGGCACATGTGAAAGGCTGGTATTTTTAACACAGTGTGATTTTACTTTACTACCCTGCCGACTACATACATTGGTGTATGATTTGGAAACATTGGTAGACAGGTCCAAATCATCCATAAACTGGGCAATAGTTTCTAATAACCTCTGCAGTTTAACCAATGGAGTGGCTATTAGACTGCAGTCATCTGCATACATCAATACAGGGAGGTGTCTATTTCCCACTTTAGGTGTGTCTGCGTGTACACACAACAATGCAAATTCAAACTTGTTGATAAAGATGCAGGAACGAAAGGGAACAAGCACACACCCTTGCCTAAGGTCCTGCCCAATTTCAAAAGGGAGAATACACTCGCCATTTGACCAAGTCCTAATACACCAAGGCAGATTGCTGTGTAATTGAAATAAAAACTGCACCAGAGAATGCTCCACCTATATTTCAAGCATTCTGTTCCACAGCTGTGCCTGATTTTAACAATCAATGAAGAGCTAAGGTTTATAAAAGCCAAATGTATACAGCCTTCTTTAACCCTCTTATACATGTAAATTATAGGATGGAGATTCAAGCAGTGTTCTGTGGTCCCTAGATCCTGTGTAAACCCATACTGTATATCACATAAAATACCGCTTACTGTAGCCCACGCCTTCAACTGACCTAACAGGACTCTACCAAGTATCTTAGTTGTATAGTCAATCAGTGAGATAGATCACTGGCACTTGGAATCAGCTCTAGCCCTCTTCTTAAAAATGGGGGCAATAGATGAGTACGATCATGACCTCCGTGGCAAAATTATCTTGCCACTCCTAAGTACATTTACTGAAAGGGGTGCCCAGAGCTCCAAGTTATCTTTGAACAGGCCATTGGGGACCCCATGCAGGCCTGCAGCTTTATTCCTTGTGATTCGTTAAATAGATGTGATGACCTCTTTCAGAGTGATCACTGAAAGATCTGTACAGTCCAAACCTAAACCACACCAAGCACTATTTCCTCCCAAATCTGTTGTGGGTTTTTTGTAAACCTTAGAAAAATCATACACCTACTGATGGGAAGCTATCCACAATGATGTTAAGGCCGTCAGTGAAAAAAGCACACTTACTATTTTCCAGAAGAGAGACACATCATTCCTGCTACTGGCTTCACATCGGTGTGCCCAGTCATTCTGCCTAATCTTTTTCTTTCTCTCCTTAATTGCCTGTTTGTACCTAGCTCTACATTACTTCACTTCCTCCACCACCCAAGGCGCTTCCTTGAGTGCCCTCATTAAATTCCTGTGAGCAAATTAACAACCCCCATCAAACCAGGGGACATATTTAATAAGAATTGACAGAGTGCGGCGTTAGCCTTCCTGGCTGCACTCAGCCACTTCTGAAACTCAGTTGAAATAGCAATGGGGTAACCCAGTATCCCTCAGAACCTGGGCAATTGTATACAAAAATAACAGTTGGTTCTGTCGGGTATGAATTATTTCTTCAAACTATAGATCCAATCCTTGAATTATTCACAGGAAAAAGCAATTTAATTCATACCCGACAGAACCAACTGTTATTTTTGTATACTTCTGAAACTCAGGGCTGCACCATATTTACAACAAAGTGGTACAGCCCTGCATTACCCCTGCGCTGGCACTAAATTTAGCAGCCTAGTGCCAACTCAGCCACCTTTGCACCATAGTGCAGGGGTGTCTGCGTTGAGAAGAAGATTGTTTATGTGCAGGACGGTCTCCCTTCCTGAACATAAACAATCTTTAAATAGCATTTTGTAACTTCTATGTGTGCTGCTTAATGCAGCACACATAGAAATTGCAAAACGTCACTTTAAATAAAAATATTGTTTATGTGCAGGAAGGGAGACCTTCCTATACATAAACCATCAATGGCATTTTGCTGTTTCTATGTGTGCTGCACAACGCAGTGCATATGGAAACAGCAAAAACTAGGAGAAATTAAACATTTCTCTTCATTTCACCAGGTTGAGACCAAGTTTTCCCTGGTCCTAATTTTGGCACTTCCTCCTATTTGCATTTCGCTTGAAATAGGGGGCAGTTTCAAAATCAATGGGTGTTTGTGGTGGAACGCCCACCACAGCACCTATTGCCCACCCCTTTCACACTTAGAGGCCCATTAGGTTGTAGGACGGATCACCACTGCCCACATGGCGGTGGCGATCCGCCCTACATCCTTCCCCGCCCGCCACCCATTTCCCACTGCCATATTAGTATGGCGGGGGGACCGCGGTGGACGGGAAGAGCGTTTAATATGGTGGCGGTGTCTACTAGACACCGCCATCCATATCAGGAAGCAGGCGGTGGGCAGCCTGAAATGCAGGCGGACTTTGAATTTGGGGGCCCATTGTGGGCCCCCAGGATGTTGGGGTGGTGGGGGGAGACATGGGGGGTACCTATGGTACCCCACTGCATGTGCATGCACAACATGGCAGGCAGCGCACGGTGCATTTCTGACATTGCAGAGGGTGCTGCTGAAAGCACCACCCGCCGCAATGCCAGGAATGTGGGATGCGCCCACCAGTATGGCGGAGGCATCCTAATGCCCAATGCAGGACTCCCGCATGCATAGCGGGTGGCCCCATTTCCCGGGCCTATGGTGGGCGGAATGAGCCCCTAAGTGTATCATGAAAGAGGACTTATTACAAGGCAGCGTTAAGCCATGTTAAGTGGCTTAACGCTGCCTTGTAAGTATGGCAAAGCCCCTACTGCCACTACAACCTCCTTAAAAGTGACATTGTGTTGGCAATATAGGCTTGTAAATATGCCTCCATGTTTTTCCATATGTATTGTTTTGTTAACCTGTAGCAATTATTAATTCCATGACCGTGCTACAAATGCTGTAAGACCTGAGTACATCAGCTGGGTATTTTTACCCACCAACTCATGCAACAAAAATTTTGAGTGAATGCTTACCTATTTTCTCAAAATACTTCTTTTAAAATGTATCTCTAATGGATGATTGGACCGGGCAGAATTTAAGAGTGCATCACTCTGAGACAGAAGTATCAAAGAATATGATCACTTAAACAATTTTGCAAAATAGTGAAATCTACAACCTAGTGTCCCATAGACTTCAAGATAACAGAATATCAATCATGAATCCAATATCCTTCCCAAGTAACTTGATTTTGTTCCCTGATTGGAACCATGTCTTTTGTAAGTACTAATTCGGAACTTATTAAAAATTTCTCCCCATGGGATATGATTAAAATGCAGCTCATCCACTTTGCCAGCATACCCCGTAATGCCGCAAACAGCATTACATTAAAAGGAATATAATTTATTATTGAAATTGCTGGTCCAAATTACTACAGATTTCCCCTCTAAATTCCAAAGCACATCACTAAGTACATGATCTAATGACTCCGAAATTAAGTTATTGTGATAAAAGTTGACAGTAACAATTAACTGTCTAGCAGTGATATTAATGAGTAAAATCTGAAATGAGGGGAACTAGAGTTGATCTCCGTAATCCTGCCTGCTAAAAAGACAGAAATCAAAGTTGCAGCCATGCTTGTGCCGACCACTGAGGAGATATCTGGGATAGCAAAACCGATACCCCCATTTATATGTAAAATATCATACAACTATGTCTCTTGCAAAAATACAATTTTATATTAATTTATCATTGTGGACCAGGAAGGATTACTCAATTTACTAGCAAGACCGGCAACATTCCAGGACATTAGCTTACCATTTTGGGCAATAGCTTCAGGTGATTTTAAAACAGAATGCTTAGTAGAGCCTGGTGAAGTGAAGTCCATTATATCAACATGACCTGATCAATTAGGCTTTAATGGGCCAGAGCTCAGGGTCAGCAAATAGAAGTATCCTCAGTATATTTAATAATGGAGTCATCCTTTGCGGATACATGAACCTTGTGGACAAGGGAGATCATGAGAGGGAGGAAAGCAAGGCCTACTGACCCAATACCTACTGATCTCTCTATGGTTGGAAGTCAATCTACCTGCTCCACAGATTCAAGGGGGCTAAACCTATTGTGGGTCCCAATCAGAGGGATCCCTTTCCCTGGGTCATGAGAAGAACCATTATCAGAATTTTCACAGTAGATTATTTTGTAAAAATATCCTAAAGGTGGGGTTTTATGTTACTGTACACAGTACCAGTACCTTTTAGTCTATATCACAGAAAATAAACCAATTGTGGGTCAATGGAATTAATAACAATACAATCCCCTGTCTCCCTTTTGGGACCATTCCCTACCCAGGGGACTTTCCGTCCACCAATAATATCACTATACATTCTTCCATTACAGTTGTTTCCAAGAGCTTGTTTTATCCAATAAACAACTGTATTTTTAAGTTGGATATTATCCTTCATTTGGCATGAATGTAGCAATTGAATATTTTTTAAGGCAATCACCAGTGGCATAGGTTCTGGAGGCAGTGCAGAACCTTTCAATGTGGCAGGTTATCTGGATGCATACTGTAGGAAGAGCAATTCTGAGGTATAGTAGCATGTAAATGAGGTTAGGTGTGCCACAAATGTGGCCTTATTTTGGTGCCTCTAGATGAGGGCATAACATTAATACGAGGGTCATCCAATATGTTCATTGTGGAGGGGGTCTACAGCTGCTTTGCCTTAGTGTCCCACCAACAGTCTGGAGTCACTGGGTGTGTAATCAGTTCCCAAGTTCTCTTGGCTACAGAAGGATAACGAATGACTACTTATGCCATTAATGCAGTGGATACATTAATGTATCTTTTGTTGTTTTTCTACTGCAGCAGCCTTTATCCTTAAATGTTTTGTGAGGACTCAAGTGGGAGCCAGACCAACACATGCCTGCTCTATTGCATTCTCCTTTTACAGATCACGAAGCCTTAACTCAAGATAGGTGCTCAAAGTCTCAATAGCCCCTGACTCTTTGGGTAGCAATCTTGGGGTCTTGCATCTCGATTCTCAAACACCGCTCCCTTCCCTTCTCCATTCTCATTTCCCCTCCTTCTCCTCCTCAATGGACCACTTTTTTCCTTATCTCCCCTCACTGATCGGAAAGTGTCCTCCCTGCTCCCTACTTCTCTTCCCTTGTCACACCACTAATTCTCTCCTTGTCTCCCCGCATCCTCTCCCCTCCATGTCTCTGCCACTGCAAGTTTTAGGGTGCATCAGTGCTCAGACTTTCATGCATGCTTGATGCTCGCATTTACCTAGTAGTACAGATATTTCTGATCACTGGTTTGCACACTGTGGCCTATTTGGAAATTTGCAAATGCTTTCCTGAAACATTCACACTCTCCAAATCTTTGTCCCTGAAATCTAATCTGAATGTTTTCTGTAAAGCTTTAGACTTCTCTCTGTCAACTCCATATGTTTGTGCAATTTCAGCAAACTTCTCATGTAAACTTCTTGCCATCCTTATAATATTTTTGCACATATAAAACAATTCTTAATACCGATATTTACCTAGTCTCTCTTAGCTAATCATACCTAAAATAATTTCTTCCAAATCTGCTTTTCACATCTATGTTTGAATCATTATTCTGTATGCTGCAGCCAGGTGCTATTTCTTTATCCATTCATCTAATTCTTCCGAAGAAGGACCTAATGATCTTTGAGTATGTTCACCTATTTCACTTCTGACCCTCCTGATGTAGGTGTCACTCTTTTCTCAATCTGCAATAACCTTTTTGGATCTGTATATACCTCGTTCTGGGGTTTCAACGGATCTTTCTGAAATACTAGTTAATGTATCTGAGTCTTCTCCTGTAACGACACTCACATTTGCTCCACTATTCGCAATCAATTCCTGATTTCTTATTTCTATCTGGAAATGTTAAAATATGCACTTGAGAAACTCCTTGTCCATCATTAGATAATGGAACAATTGGACCAATAGTCACTGGAACGGGCAAAACATCTGGGTTCATTGGCATTACTATTCTCAACAACTCCTCTCTAACTGTATTTTGATTCTGTCTCATGGATGTTTTTTCTCGAGGCACTTCTACTTCAATTAATGGAGCACTTGGTAAAGAATTTATCTCTACTCTATTATGTTCCTCGTGATAAAGCGGAGGTCTATTCATCAACAACTCCTTTGAAAATTCATCATCTTTGACATCAATTTCTTCAACTAATTCAGAATTTCTATAACTTTGTTCTACAACATTCTTCTTTTTCTCCTTCATTTGCCTCAGCTACCATAACTGGAAACATCCTTGCTCCTTCTGCTATGTATCTTCTCCATGTTTGTTTTTGAGCATCGCATTTTGCTTCTGAATATCAAATCACAGTATTCTTGTATCTAGTCTGATACCTTTCTCTTTCTCTTTAGTAAGCCTCATGTTCCCATTCTTCAAGATCTTCATACAGCATAGGTCTAGGATTAGGTCTCAAATTAATCATTTGTCTCCTTAAATTCCCTACAATTCTAGGATTAAAATTCCCATTTTCTGGAAATGCTAGATTACCAACTTGCTCAGTATATTTCATCCAATTTCCTAACCATGTACACGTATAATAACCCTCTTCTAATGACATGAATGAAGCAGGAGTTCCATCAGGAGCTACATGAATTCCTTCTTTAGTAGATATTGACTCATCTTTCCTAAATACATTTCTTAACAACTTTAATAACTTCATGATTCTCTACCGTAACAGTAAAACTATGTAAGTCAAATCTTCAACAATACTTCTTCCATGTTATGATTCTCTGCTGCCTATCAGAATTATTCACGCTGTCTAATCCCAGCGTGACTCACAGCAACCAACCTATACCAACGTGGTACTTTTCATAACAATTTGTCAGCAACACACCAATGCCAGCCCAGCAATTTGTAACGTCAGTTCAACTCCTGGGACTGACCCTCCCTTACCAAATCAGTATCTGCGTCTTTTTTGAATTTTTGAACAATACAACCAAAAACAACTTGTCTGCCCCACTAAAAGAAAGATTGATAGAACATGCACTCAGAATTCTTCTACTTTCAGCAAAATCTCGACCAGAGCGATTCTACCCTCACTCGAGTGAAAACTCTCAGGCCATCTCCAGATGCGCTTTCTGAAGTGACCTAAATAAGCCTCGATATTCCCACATCAAGAGTCCCTGTGCAAGTACCAACAATACAACTATTGATTAGCACTGCATCAACAGCAGACAACATACTTAGGGACAGATTTTCAAGGAAATGGCAGAGTGAGGAGTTAGCCGTCATGGCTTAAAGACTCACTCTGACACTTCAGAAACGCAAGGCTGCACCATATTTACAACGATATGTTGCAGCCTTGCTTTTCCATCTGCGCTGGTGCTCCACTTAGAAGTGTAGCGCCAATACAGGCACCCTTGCACCATAGTGCAAGGGTATCTGCATGCAGGGGAAAGATTGTTTATGTACAGGAAGGTCCCCCTTCCTGTACAAAAACAATCTTTAAATGCCATTTTGTCACTTCGATGTGTGCTGCTTAATGCAGAACACATGGAAGTCACAAAATTGAATTCTTAAAAAAAAAATTGGTTATGTACATGAAGGGGCACCTTCCTGTACATGAACAATCCAAGGCATTTCACTTTTCCCATGTGTGCTGCACAGGGCAGCACATATGGAGAAAGCAAAAACGAGAAGAAATTATTTATTTCTCCTCATTTTGCCAACTCAAGACCAGGTTTTACCTGGTCTTAAGTTTGGTGATGCCTCCTATTTACGCTGCCGCCCTTGTAAATAGGGGAAGGGGTGTAAAAATCAATGGCTGTTGGGGTGGAATGCCCACCGCAACACCCACTGCCCACCACTTTGATGCTAGGCATAGCGTGAAAGGGGGCCTCATTTACAAGGCAGCGTTAAGCCTCATTAAGTGGCTCAACACTGCCTTGTAAATAAGGCAATGCCCCTATCACCACCACAACGTCGTAAAAAGTGACATTGTGGTGGAGATAGGGGCTTGTACATATGCTTCTTAGTGTATGCCACACTAAGATTGCCCTTAGGCTTATCTGGGGGTTTTAGGCCGACGACGGACCTGTTACTTCCATTAACCCCTTCCATGCGCAAGACAGCTGGGAGCTGTCCTGCGCCACGGTGCTTGTGTGCACAGGACAGCTCCCGGCCATCCTCGCACATGGCAGGGGAAATCCCTCTGGTGCAGGCACTAAAGGGATTTCCTTTTCCCCCTGACAGCCTCGGGAGCTGGGGAAGGGCTTCCCCAGCTCCCGAGGCTGTCTGTGTTGTTTCTGTTCAATGAAGATCAACGTGCACGTCGCGCTGACTTCATTGCACAGCAACCGAAACTAATATGAGCCTTGAGGCTCATTTCATTTTCACTTTCTATGTGCTCAGGGGGCTATCTCAGCCCCCTGAGCACGTAGAAAGAAGAGAGAGGTATCATTGGAAGGGGGAGAATCCCAGCTTGGGGATTGACCCAGGGGGGTGATCCCCAGGCAGGGATCCACTCACTAGGCACTAGTGTGGGGGGTGAGCAGCACCTTGGGCAAGGGCCTTTGCTCCCCCATAAATATTAGCCTAAATTCAGTCTTTCTGCCCCCCCTGAGGGGCAGATGGGGGCTCCAGCCCCCAATCTGGCCCACAGGGGGGCAGAAAGCCCACTAGAACCAGGGATTTTTTTCAACCCATCAATTAGGGGTGGGGGCTGCCCAATATGGGCACGCCAATGCCCCAATATGGGCACGCCAATGGCCCCACCCCCCTGCACAATTAGAGTCTTTCTGCCCCCCCGGGGGCAAAAATCCCACTAGACGCCAGATTTTTTTTTTTACATTTCATTTTGGGGCGGGGGCTGCCCAAGATGGGCATGCCAATGCCCCCACCCCTCCCCCACAAAATCCCATTCTTCCTGCCTCTCCAGGAGGAAGATGGGGGCATTGCCCCTGATCTGCCCCAGGGGGTGGGACAGAAAGCCCACTAGCCACCAGGGATTTTTTTTTCAAAGGTTCGGGGTGGGGGTTGCCCAGAATGGGCATGCCAATGCCCCCACCCCTACACCCACAAAATTCCATTTTTTATGCCACCCCCTGGGGGGCAGATGGGACAGTAGCCCCCAATTTGCCCACCAGGGGGGGCAGAAAGCACACTAGAAACCAGAGATTTATTAGGGGGTGGGGCTGACCAATATGGGCATGCCAAAGCCCCCATACAATAACAGTCTTTCTGTCCCCCCTGGGTGCAGATGGGAGCAGTAGCCCCCAATCTGCCCCCCGGGGGCAGAAGGCCCACTAGGCACCAGGGTTTGTTTTTTACAATGAATTTAGGGGTAGGAGCTGCCCTACCCAAAATTCCAGTCTTTCTGCCCAGATGGGGGTATTAGCCCCAATCTGTCCCCCGTGGGGGCAGAAATCACTCTAGACACCATGGATTATGTTTTTATTCAGGTAGGGGTGGGGGCTGCCCAGAATGGGCATGTCAAGGCCCCCGCCCCCCAAAAAATTATATAGTCTTTCTGCCCCCCCCCGGGAGGTGAATGGGGTAATAGTCTCTTATCTACCCCCCCCCCCCCGGGGTGGGACAGAAAGTCCACTAGCCACCAGGGATTCTTTTTTTCCATAGCCTTTCTGCCTCCCCAGGATGGGGACAGTAGCCCCTGATCTGCTCCCGGGGGGGCAGAAAGTCCACTTGGCACCAGCAACTGTGCTGGCTTTTATATTATAGGGTTTGAGGCTTCCCAGAATGGGCATCCTAATACCCCCACCCCCAAAAAGAATAGCCACAGTCTTTCTGCCCACCTTGGGGGCATATCGGGGCAATAGCCCCATATTTCCCCCCCTCCCCATGGCAGCAGACAGCCCACTAGGCACTAACTTTTTTTCAGAATGTGTCTACCTGTAAATTTTGAACCCTAGCTCTGCCGGCACCTAGGGAAACCTAGCAAACCTATACATTTTTGAAAACTAGACACCCAGGGGAATCCAGGATGGGGTGACTTGTCTGGCTCTCACCAGGTTTCGTTACCCAGAATCCCTTGCAAACCTCAAAATATGTATACAAAAAAATATTTTCCTCACATTTCTGTGGTGGAAAGTTCTGGAATCTGCGTGGATCCACAAAATTCCACCCACCCGCATTCCCCAAAGTCTTCAGAGAAAAATGGTACCTCACTTGTGTGGGTTGGCTTAGTGCCCATGACAGAAAACGGCCCAAAATGCAACGTGGACACACCACATTTTCACCGTGAAAACTGACCCTTTTTTTGCAAAGTACCTAGCTGTAGATTTTGAACCCTAGCTCTGCCGGCACCAAGCGAAACCTAGCAAACATATACATTTTTTAAAACTAGACACCCAGGGGAATCCTGGATGGGGTGACTTGTCTGGCTCTCACCAGGTTCCGCTACCCAGAATCCCTTGCAAACCTCAAAATCTGTAAAAATGACAAATTTATCTGGATTCCCCTAGGTGTCTAGTTCTCAAAAATGTATAGGTTTGCTAGGTTTCCCTAGGTGCTGGCAGAGTTAGGGTTCAAAATCTACAGCTAGGCTCTTTGCAAAAAAAGGATCAGTTTTCACTGTGAAAATGTGGTGTGACCATGTTGCGTTTTGGGCCGTTTCTTGTTGTGGGCACTAGGCCTACCCACACAAGTGAGGTACCATTTTTCTTGGAAGACTTTGGGGAATGCGAGGTGTGTGGCATTTTGTGGATCCACGCAGATTACAGAATTTTCCACCATAGAAATATGAGGAAAATGTTTTTTGTTTACAAATTTTTAAGTTTGAAAGGGATTCTGGGTAATAGAACATGGTGGGAGCCAGTCAAATCACCCTGGATTCCCCTGGGTGGGAATAGACAAACCCTGGGTACCTTTAGAATCCCCATGATGTTGTAAGAAAAGGAAGCAAATTTGGCGTGGATACCTTATGTGGTCAAAAACTTACAGGGATCTATGTGTGAACTACCCCAAATAGCCTAAAAAAGGCTTAGCTCAGGGGGGGAAAGGCCTAGCAGCAAAGTGGTTAAGGTCAACGATGGACCACAACATATAACATAAAGGTACATAGTCAATGAACGTCTGTCTCTTAATTCCATATCTTCATTACCTAGCATATTTAGTTTAAACTAACCATCTGATAATGCTACTAGAAACTGATTCAGCATTAGAGATATATTTTTTATACTCATTCACAATATCTCAAATACATCATATATGACAACTTTATTACATCTAAGAGTTTGGGCCCATAGAAACTCTATAACCATTTATAATACATCTGGTCCTCTGATAGATCTTTAGAGAGCTAATAGAGACTCAGATAATAAGAGATGGAAGCTATTTCCTTTATGAGGACCTATAATGAAGGAAAAGCCTAAACAATCATACTAGTCACAGTATGCATCAATAGGAAATAATTCACCAATAAAGACAAACTCTGTATACTTATCAAGTCACTTTTATCTAAATATATCAAAATATGAATGGTCAACACACCAAATACATAAGTGATTTCAATTCAATACTATTTCTAATATTACAGGCAGAATCACTAAAACAATGCAGTTCATGGTAAATATATCATAATCAATAACAAGTGTGGGAGGAGAGAGAGAGATAAAAGGAAATAAGTCATTGCAATATCAATAAGCAATTCAAATTTCATACAAGCCTCAGATCAAAGGACTAATGCACAGAATACAATAGTCAGAAGTAGTTAACCCTTCAGCCAAAAATGTATAGCTTGAGAAATATCACCAGCCGATGAAGTGCAAGGAAATCTGAATAGATTTGTTCAGAGAGAATCAGGTTTGGACTGACAGCATGTCACGCCCAATATTTGCAAGGAATATAGCCAGCCAGAGTAGCAAAGAGAGAATACAGCAGCAAACGGCTCTCTTCTCATGGAAACAGCTACTGCCAAATTCTTTACCCACGGAAAAAATTATACCCTAAGATGCTTACAATCCCATCCCAAATGTTTCATTTTCATAGTTGTACACAATTCCCTTAGTTAAGTTCATGAGGTGATCATTCTCCAAGCTATTTCTTATGGAACTTCATCAGGACAGTCTATTGTTCATTTAAGATTATGTTATCCCGCTACAGAAGCAGGAAAGTAACTTGTAACCTATTAATGTCATCACCCTCACTGCCACATCAGCTTACAACATAGTGGACACAATTATTCATAGAAAGAAATACCCTGCCTGTAGAAAGGAAATTCTAGTGAAATGCTTTGCACAGCTAAACAAATAAATCAGCATTTTTAAAAATAACAAAGGACAATGCACATTCTTTTGAGGCCTAGTTAACAAAAGGAAAACATTATAATTCTAGAATGGTTGAAGCCTTCATAGGAAAACCATAAATCATCATTTTTCTGAAGAATGAAGCACACACATTACTGAAGAAAATACATAAGAAAACAACAATTAATGATTTATCATTCTAATTAGATTCAAAAGCGTAACCACATTTTCAAAATATGAGTTATTACTTAATCGATTACTCTCCTATTATATAGAAGAAAACATATAGTCTAGTCAAATTAGTTCAAAAAATGGGCTAACCTAGAACTAATTGCCATACATTTTCTGTGAGTTGATTGTTATTGAAATTTTTCCGTAGAAAATGATGGTGAAAATTCAACCACTCTATCATGACGCGTTAATCCAATATGGCGGATTTTTCAAAATGGCTGCCCATTTTTTGAGATATAGGGTATAACTGTTTATATACCCATGTGTGGTATCATTTTATATGTTTTTAGGGACGGGAAAGTCAAAAATAACATCAAAAATTGTTTCTGATGACCATAATATCAAATTGGGATTAGTACAATAAACAACAATAATTATTAGGCCTGGGCCAAAATTCCGTTCCGTTCGCGGAAATTGCGATATCTTGGCATTTTTGTGTTCCGCGGAAAGCGCGAAAATGTCAAAATTTCCGCATTCCGCAGCTTAGCGATAATTTGTTTCTTGCTCGCGCTGTAAAATAATACATTCTCGCGCGCGCGCGATCGCCTTACCTGAATCCCTGCGTTCTCCGACAAGTTTTCTTGACCCGGTCGCGTTCTCCACGAGATGTTGGATTTTGATAGCCATTTTGCGATGTCTTGCAAGAGTTCGCGGCCGCATTAACGTCATTTGTCACGCGATCACGTCATTTGTCGCGCGATCACGTCTTTCTTCTCGCGATCATGAGAAGATTGAGATCTCGAACATGTCATTCTACATCGCGAGCTAGAGGATGAGGACGCGGTCACGTGTAATCGAACGCGAACAGGAGAAAGAGACCGCGAACACGTCATATCCAACGCGACAGGGACAAAGAAGAGAACGCGATCATATCGTTTTCGACACGCCGGCGGAAGTAATGTGAAGCTCGAGAACTCAACAACGTAAAATTTACAATTTGGAGAGGAATATCGGCTCTAGCAGCATGAAACCATCTACAAATGCTGATTTTGGATGAAAAGAACTCCTTACATTGACATTTTTGTGCAAGGAGTCATTTTTTTTAAAGGTGGAGAGAGGTAGGAAGTGACACAGAATCTCCAACTTCCTGTTCCTGTCCAGCAGGCTCCTCACAGTGCTTTGTCCATCTCCTGCTCATTCTGTCTTTGGATTTGGAGCTGGAAAGATCACTCTTTTTGTCTGCTGCATCATTGCAATTGGATTTCAGGATTTTTAGAATAGGATATTTTACAAGTAAGTGGTTGTTGTGTTTGATTGTGGGCATTGCAGTTGTTGTAACTACAATTTATTTTTGTTAATTAATTAATTATCATCATTCCTTTTTTTGTTATTTAAATTTTGTGGGTTGTAGTAGTAGGCCCGAGCTAGCCATGGGCATGGCCTCATGGGTGTGTGTGCATGATGAAGCAACTGTTCCTATTGTTTTTTGAATGGATTTCATTTTCAAGCACATTTAGGGCATGAATGGCATTGGATTGAGTTGGGGAAGTGTGTTTTTTGGGGTGGCCTTTGTGATGTTGTTGGGCCTGGCCATGCGGCTGGTGGCCATTTTGAGGCCTAGGCCTACAAGCTTGCCTGGCCTTGTCTGCCAACATGCCTGCTTTTTCATCCACTAGGATCAGAGCAGGTAGCCACAGCTTTATTGATCAAGTGTTTTCTATGTGATCTGTTGAATTTAGGCATCATTTAGGGCATGGATGGCATTGGATTGAGTTGGGGGAGTGTGTTTTTTGGGGTGGCCTTGCTGATGTTGTTGGGACTGGCCATGTGGCTGGTGGCCATTTTGAGGCCTAGGCCTGCAAGCTTGCCTGGCCTTGTCTGCCAACAGGCCTGCTTTTTCATCCACTAGGATCAGAGCAGGTAGCCACAGCTTTATTGATCAAGTGTTTTCTATGTGATCTGTTGAATTTAGACATCATTTAGGGCATGGATGGCATTGGATTGAGTTGGGGAAGTGTGTTTTTGGGGGTGGCCTTGCTGATGTTGTTGGGCCTGGCCATGTGGCTGGTGGCCATTTTGAGGCCTAGGCCTACACGCTTGCCTGGCCTTGTCTGCCAACAGGCCTGCTTTTTCATCCACTAGGATCAGAGCAGGTAGCCACAGCTTTATTGATCAAGTGTTTTCTATGTGATCTGTTGAATTTAGACATCATTTAGGGCATGGATGGCATTGGATTGAGTTGGGGAAGTGTGTTTTTTGGGGTGGCCTTGCTGATGTTGTTGGGCCTGGCCATGTGGCTGGTGGCCATTTTGAGGCCTAGGCCTGCAAGCTTGCCTGGCCTTGTCTGCCAACAGGCCTGCTTTTTCATCCACTAGGATCAGAGCAGGTAGCCACAGCTTTATTGATCAAGTGTTTTCTATGTGATCTGTTGAATTTAGACATCATTTAGGGCATGGATGGCATTGGATTGAGTTGGGGAAGTGTGTTTTTGGGGGTGGCCTTGCTGATGTTGTTGGGCCTGGCCATGTGGCTGGTGGCCATTTTGAGGCCTAGGCCTACAAGCTTGCCTGGCCTTGTCTGCCAACAGGCCTGCTTTTTCATCCACTAGGATCAGAGCAGGTAGCCACAGCTTTATTGATCAAGTGTTTTCTATGTGATCTGTTGAATTTAGACATCATTTAGGGCATGGATGGCATTGGATTGAGTTGGGGAAGTGTGTTTTTTGGGGTGGCCTTGCTGATGTTGTTGGGCCTGGCCATGTGGCTGGTGGCCATTTTGAGGCCTAGGCCTGCAAGCTTGCCTGGCCTTGTCTGCCAACAGGCCTGCTTTTTCATCCACTAGGATGAGAGCAGGTAGCCACAGCTTTATTGATCAAGTGTTTTCTATGTGATCTGTTGAATTTAGACATCATTTAGGGCATGGATGGCATTGGATTGAGTTGGGGAAGTGTGTTTTTGGGGGTGGCCTTGCTGATGTTGTTGGGCCTGGCCATGTGGCTGGTGGCCATTTTGAGGCCTAGGCCTACAAGCTTGCCTGGCCTTGTCTGCCAACAGGCCTGCTTTTTCATCCACTAGGATCAGAGCAGGTAGCCACAGCTTTATTGATCAAGGTTTTCTATGTGATCTGTTGAATTTAGACATCATTTAGGGCATGGATGGCATTGGATTGAGTTGGGGAAGTGTGTTTTTTGGGGTGGCCTTGCTGATGTTGTTGGGCCTGGCCATGTGGCTGGTGGCCATTTTGAGGCCTAGGCCTACAAGCTTGCCTGGCCTTGTCTGCCAACAGGCCTGCTTTTTCATCCACTAGGATCAGAGCAGGTAGCCACAGCTTTATTGATCAAGTGTTTTCTATTGTTAGACGGACCGGGAGGGTCGGCCGAGGACAAGGGGAGAGGTCTCCGGGGAGAGCCGTCTCCAGCGATCGTACAGATGAGTAACTTCCCCCCCACAGATACACACCACACAAGGATAGGATTTAACGTTCTTTATAGGCAATTTCTTGAGGTACGATGAAATGGTACAAGGAGGTCTGGACTCAGGGGTCCCCTCGATTCAAGTCTCTTGGTTTGGGAAAAGGGGGTACCGGGACAGTCTGATTACCAATCTGGTAGCTGAGATGGTATGGTGGGTAGCTCACAATCCTCGAGCTCGGTGTTCTAGCTTGGACGGGCCGCGGCAGCGCCAGCAGGTCCCGGTGAAGGTGGTCGTTACACGGTCCGCGGCAGAGCCAGCAGGTCCCGATGAAGGTGGTCGTTACACGGTCCGCGGCAGCGCCAGCAGGTCCCGATGAAGGTGGTCGTTACAACGGTCCGCGGCAGCGCCAGCAGGTCCCGACGAGGATGGATGATGCAGAAGGCCGCGGCAGCGCCAGCAGGCAGGACGATAATTCACAAGGCAGGGCTACGGCAGCGCCAGTAGTCCGTCAAGGCTGAGTTCTTCTCGGTGTCTCTCGACTCCAGGATACAACTGCCTTCCTGCTCTGGAGCTGCCCTAGTTATAGGTCTGGCGCCCTTTGATGTCCGGACCCTCGCACTTGGAGGTCGGGGGGTCCGGGATGAGGGAGTCCAGACACCCAGCAGGGGGTGGAGCCAGCGCCCGGGGGAGCTGGAGGGCGATCGGCACCTGGCGGGGGAGAGCCATCGACACTTCTTTCTCCCATTGACCTGCCAAGTGGTCCGTTCACCTCCTGGGTGGATGGTGGTGCCGGGATGTCGGGGCCGGGCCAGGCCCAGGGTTAGGGTCGAGCTGAGGCCACGCGGCCTCGTGGCGCAGTGTCCAAGATGGCGGCTGATCCGGCCGGGGGAGCCGGTAGTGGTTCGGCCCCATGATACATGGATGTCCGGGGGCAGGAGTTCCGTTGGGAGACGGGGTGCGGGTTGCCCTTGTGGGTAACACCTGGGAGTCCGGGGCTTGGGCCTTGTCATGCGGGGAGGGAGCAAGCCCTTCATGTGGCCTGTCCAACATGCGTCCCCCCCAGCTTAAGGCGGGGAGAGTCACCCATCCTCTTGGGGACTCTCCTCGTCGAGGCGGAAAAAGCATGACAGGCCATCTGCGTTGGCGTGGTCTTGGCCCGGTCGATGTTCCACGGTGAAGTCCATCCCCTGCAGGGAGATGGACCAGCGCAATAGTTTTGGGTTTTCCCCTCGCATCTGCATTAGCCACTGCAGGGGTCGATGATCGGTTTGCACCCGGAAGTGGGTGCCGAAGAGATAGGGCCGGAGCTTTTTGAGGGCCCACACTACTGCGAAGGCCTCCCTCTCGATTGTGCTCCAGCGCTGTTCTCGGGCCAGGAGGTGTCTGCTGATGAAGGCCACCAGCTGGTCAAGACCCTCGGGGTTCAGCTGGGAGAGAACCGCCCCGATGCCGTGGTCGGAGGCGTCCGTTTGCACAATGAATTCCCGACTGTAATCGGGGGCCTGGAGCACAGGGGCGGTGCACAGGGCGGCTTTCAGCTTCTCGAAGGCCGCTTGACAGTCGGGGGTCCAGTTAATCTTCTTCGGGTGGTTTTTGGACGTGAGACCCGTGAGGGGCCCCACAATGCTGCCATAGTCCCTCACGAACCGCCGGTAGTAGCCGGTGAGTCCCAAGAAGGCTCGGGCCTCGGTCTGCGTGACTGGGGGTTGCCAGGACTGGATGGCAGCGATTTTGAGTTGCAGAGGGGCCACCAGACCGCTTCCCACCTGGTGTCCGAGGTAGGTCACGGACCCCTGACCAATTTGGCACTTGCCGGCCTTGATTGTGAGGCCGGCCCGCTGGAGGGCTTGCAAGACCTCTCGGAGGTGGTGGAGGTGGTCGGACCAGTGGTGGCTGTATACAGCGATGTCGTCCAGGTAGGCGGCGCTGAACTCTTCGAGCCCCGCCAAGACCTGGTTCACTAGTTGCTGAAAAGTAGCTGGGGCATTCTTCATGCCGAAGGGCATGACCTTGAAGTGGTAGTGGCCATCGGGGGTAGAAAAGGCGGACCGTTCTTGGGCCCGGGGTGTGAGACCGATCTGCCAGTAGCCCGCTGTCAGGTCGAAGATGCTGAGGTAGCGGGCAGCCCCCATGCGGTCGATCAATTCATCCGCTCGGGGGATGGGATGAGCGTCGGTCCTGGTGACAGCATTCAAGCCCCGATAGTCGACGCAGAATCGGAGTTCAGGAGTGGTGCCGGGGGCAGCGGCTTTGGGGACCAGCACGACCGGGCTGGCCCAGGGGCTGTCCGAGGGCTCGATGACCCCGAGCGTGAGCATCTTGGACACTTCCTCTTGGATGCAGGCCCGCACCCGATCTGGTACGCAGTAGGCCCGGTGTCGGATAGGGGGACTGTCCCCAGTGTCCACGTCGTGCAAGCACCAGGGGGTGACCCCTGGGGTGAGGGAAAACAGAGTAGCAAACTGCAGCAGGAGGTCCCGGCAGCCTTGGCGTTGCTCTGGGGTGAGGGCATCGGAGAGCCGGACCCCGTCCACGGAACCGTCTTTCTCCTGAGTCTTCAGGAGATCAGGGAGAGGCTCGGAGTCTTCTTCCGCCCCACTGTCTGTAGCCATCAGGAGGCTGAGTTCCGAGCGCACAAAGTGGGGTTTGAGTCTGTTGGTGTGGAGGACCCGGAGGGGGTTCCGGGGAGACTCCATATCGATGAGATAGGTGACGGGGCTCTTGCGTTCGACCACTTTGAAGGGCCCCGTCCACTTGTCCTGCAAGGCACATGGTTCGGTGGGGGACATCACCCACACTTGTTGACCAGGTTCGAATTCGACGGAGGAGGCATTTTGATCGTACCATTTTTTCATGTCCTCCTGACTGGCCTCAAGATTCACTTTTGCCATTTCCCTGAATCGCCGGGTCTGATTGCGTAGTGCCAGAAGGTACTTGAAGACGTCTGGAGGGGTCTTTAGGGGGGCCATCTCCCAACCTTCTTTGACTAGGCTGAGGGGCCCTCGCACAGGGTGCCCGTACAGGAGTTCGAAAGGGCTAAAACCGAGGGACTTCTGGGGAACTTCTCGATAGGCGAAGAGGAGGCACGGAAGTAGTACATCCCACTGGCGACGGAGGGGCTCTTCCAATCCCCCAATAATTCCCTTGAGTGTGCGGTTGAATCGCTCAACTAGTCCGTTCCCTTGAGGATGATAGGGGGTCGTGAATCGGTAGGTGACCCCGCACTGTTGCCAGAGGGACTTCATATATTTCGAGATAAAGTTTGTGCCTCGGTCGCTGACGACTTCTCGGGGGAAGCCCACCCGGGAGAAGATCCCCATTAAGGCCCGGCCGACCACCGGAGCTGTTACAGTTCGCAGGGGCACAGCCTCGGGGTAGCGGGTGGCGTGGTCCACCAGTACCAGGATGAACCGATGTCCTTGTGCTGTGCGGGGGTCCAGGGGCCCCACAATGTCTATTCCTACCCTCTCGAACGGGGTGGTGACAACTGGGAAGGGTTGCAGAGGTGCTTTGAGCTTGCGGCCGCTCTTCCCGCTGGCCTGGCACGTGGGGCAGGACCGGCAGTGGTTGAGGACATCGTTTCGCATCCTCGGCCAGAAAAAGTGGGTCACCAGGTGACTGTAGGTTTTGTCCTGGCCCAGGTGTCCAGCCAGGGGGACATCGTGGGCCAAATTTAGCAGGAAGTCTCTGAAACGGAGGGGCACCACCAGCACTCGACTGGCCCCTAACTCCGCGATTCTCTGTTCACTGTATAACAGGCCGTTATCCCAATAGACCCAATGGGCTCCGGTGGAGTCCCCTGCGCTCTGGGCGATGGCTTGCTGGCGGAGTCCCTCGAGGGAGGGACAGGTCTTCTGCTCCTGGCGGAACTGTTCCTGGGTGGGCCCCCCTTCTTGACGCCACTGAGCCAGGCCGGGAAGGTCCTGGGGCTGGGCGACCCCTTCGGGGGTTGGCTCTGGGGGGTCGGTATAGTCGGTGTCCTCTACTGGAGCGATCGGGGGAGGAGGTGCAGGCCATTCTGGTTCTTCTGGTCGGGGGATGGCACGGGCGGCCATGGACCGGGTGGTTACGCACGCCCAGTCCGGGAGGCCCAGCATCCCCAGGTGCTCTCTTCTTTCGACGGCGGCCCACGGGGAACTCTCAAGATCATTCCCCAGGAGACAGTCCACGGGGGCATCATCCCGGACCGTCACCTTCAACATGCCGGAGACCCCTCCCCATTCGAAGGGGACGCAGGCCATCCGACATAGACTCTCGGAATTGTCGGCTGAGCGGACGGGGCAGAGAATGTTCGGCAGGATCTGCTCTGGTTTTACCAGGTGACAGCGGACGGCCGTCACACTGGCCCCTGTGTCACGTAGGGCTTCGGCCCGGCGCCCATTAATGTTCACCCACTGGCTATATTTTCTGGTGTTGGCGGGTAGGGGAGCCCGCGGGACCATGTCTTTTCCCCCTAGGCACGCTAGAACCATGGCGGCCGGTTCCCACTCTTGTTGTGCCTGCTCATATTCTTCTTGTTCCTCGGAGATTTGTTCTCCCCCCAGGGCGGCGGCAGCTACCTGGCGGGGTTTTGGCGTTTGGTTCTGCGGGCAGTTCGGGTCATTGGCGTAGTGGCCGACTCGCTGGCATCGGTGACACGTGACGTTGGCTCGGAACCCCGGGCGCATCGGGGGGTTGCCCCGGCCGGCCGGGGGCGGGGTGCTGGCAGCGGGAGTGGCCGGGACGGTGTCTCTCCCTCGCCCGTGGCCTCCTCCTCCTCCTCGGGGACGGTGCTGACCTTGGTTGTTCCGGTTTTGCTCGTGTGGCCCTCTCCGGCCCACTCGGGTGCTTTCCCACCGGTCAGCTTCGGCGGCGAGTTGCCGTGGGTCAGTCAATTTACTGTCGAGGAGGTGCTGCCTGAGCTCGACGAAGCAGTTGTTAGACAGGTGCTCCCACACCATGAGATTAAAAAGTTGCTCGTAGGTCGTTACGTGGCTTCCCTTGATCCAACCCTCGAAGGCTCGGCTGAAATAGTTGACATATTCCACCCACGTTGTACCCGGGATCCGGGTGCAGTCCCGAAACCTCTGGCGGTACATTTCGGGTGTGAGCCCATATCGGGTGAGGAGGGCAGCCTTCATGTGGTCATAGGATGACATCTGATGGTCTGGGAGCTGCAGTAGGGCATCGCGGCCTTCGTTGACGAACCTCCCCCATAGGCCGGCTCCCCAGTCACTCCGATCGATCCGGTGGGAGGTCATGGCGATCTCGTAGGCCTTGAACCACTGTTGTATGTCGTCCTCTCGGACATACTCTCGGACAACATCCTTGGGGATGTGGACTTTCTTTTCTGTTGCTCCCGGGGTGCGCGGTCGCTCGGGCACCTCCGGTTCTTTGTTCTGCTTCCGTAGTTCTATTTCTGCCAGTTTGCGCTCGTGTTCGAATGTTAGTCTTTTTTCTTCGAGCTCTCTCTGCCTCTGTTTTTCTTCCCGTTCTTCTCGGAGCCGCAGATGTTCTAGGTTCAGTTTTTGCTCGGCTAATTTTAGTTCACCGTCCATTTTGAGTCGTGCCATTTCCAACTCATGTAATCTGTTTTTTTCTCTTTCTTGGATCTCTTCCTGCGAGAGGCCCGTTCCTCGCTCCTCGGGAGCCGTGGCGTTCCTCTCCGATGCTGCACCGTTTTGGTCTGGGGATCCGGCGACCCCGGTTTCTGCCCACGACTCAATGGCGTGCTTAAAATCGTCTTTGGTACTCAGGCCGGTGGTAGCAATGCCTAGTTCCATGCAGAATTGTTTCAGTTCACGATGGCTATACTCTTCCAATTTATCCATCTGGAATTTCTCGGTGGATCCGCTCTCTTTGGTTGACATCGTGGTTTTGTCGTGGGGTGAGCTACTCTCTGTACGATTACGCGTTGATTCGGATCGCGCCGCTGGCCACCAATGTTAGACGGACCGGGAGGGTCGGCCGAGGACAAGGGGAGAGGTCTCTGGGGAGAGCCGTCTCCAGCGATCGTACAGATGAGTAACTTCCCCCCCACAGATACACACCACACAAGGATAGGATTTAACGTTCTTTATAGGCGATTTCTTGAGGTACGATGAAATGGTACAAGGAGGTCTGGACTCAGGGGTCCCCTCGATTCAAGTCTCTTGGTTTGGGAAAAGGGGGTAGCGGGACAGTCTGATTACCAATCTGGTAGCTGAGATGGTATGGTGGGTAGCTCACAATCCTCGAGCTCGGTGTTCTAGCTTGGACGGGCCGCGGCAGCGCCAGCAGGTCCCGGTGAAGGTGGTCGTTACACGGTCCGCGGCAGCGCCAGCAGGTCCCGATGAAGGTGGTCGTTACACGGTCCGCGGCAGCGCCAGCAGGTCCCGATGAAGGTGGTCGTTACAACGGTCCGCGGCAGCGCCAGCAGGTCCCGACGAGGATGGATGATGCAGAAGGCCGCGGCAGCGCCAGCAGGCAGGACGATAATTCACAAGGCAGGGCTACGGCAGCGCCAGTAGTCCGTCAAGGCTGAGTTCTTCTCGGTGTCTCTCGACTCCAGGATACAACTGCCTTCCTGCTCTGGAGCTGCCCTAGTTATAGGTCTGGCGCCCTTTGATGTCCGGACCCTCGCACTTGGAGGTCGGGGGGTCCGGGATGAGGGAGTCCAGAAACCCAGCAGGGGGTGGAGCCAGCGCCCGGGGGAGCTGGAGGGCGATCGGCACCTGGCGGGGGAGAGCCATCGACACTTCTTTCTCCCATTGACCTGCCAAGTGGTCCGTTCACCTCCTGGGTGGATGGTGGTGCCGGGATGTCGGGGCCGGGCCAGGCCCAGGGTTAGGGTCGAGCTGAGGCCACGAGGCCTCGTGGCGCAGTGTCCAAGATGGCGGCTGATCCGGCCGGGGGAGCCGGTAGTGGTTCGGCCCCATGATACATGGATGTCCGGGGGCAGGAGTTCCGTTGGGAGACGGGGTGCGGGTTGCCCTTGTGGGTAACACCTGGGAGTCCGGGGCTTGGGCCTTGTCATGCGGGGAGGGATCAAGCCCTTCATGTGGCCTATCCAACATCTATGTGATCTGTTGAATTTAGACATCATTTAGGCCATGGATGGCATTGGATTGAGTTGGGGAAGTGTGTTTTTGGGGGTGGCCTTGCTGATGTTGTTGGGCCTGGCCATGTGGCTGGTGGCCATTTTGAGGCCTAGGCCTACAAGCTTGCCTGGCCTTGTCTGCCAACAGGCCTGCTTTTTCATCCACTAGGATCAGAGCAGGTAGCCACAGCTTTATTGATCAAGTGTTTTCTATGTGATCTGTTGAATTTAGACATCATTTAGGGCATGGATGGCATTGGATTGAGTTGGGGAAGTGTGTTTTTTGGGGTGGCCTTGCTGATGTTGTTGGGCCTGGCCATGTGGCTGGTGGCCATTTTGAGGCCTAGGCCTGCAAGCTTGCCTGGCCTTGTCTGCCAACAGGCCTGCTTTTTCATCCACTAGGATCAGAGCAGGTAGCCACAGCTTTATTGATCAAGTGTTTTCTATGATCTGTTGAATTTAGACATCATTTAGGGCATGGATGGCATTGGATTGAGTTGGGGAAGTGTGTTTTTGGGGTGGCCTTGCTGATGTTGTTGGGCCTGGCCATGTGGCTGGTGGCCATTTTGAGGCCTAGGCCTACAAGCTTGCCTGGCCTTGTCTGCCAACAGGCCTGCTTTTTCATCCACTAGGATCAGAGCAGGTAGCCATAGCTTTATTGATCAAGTGTTTTCTATGTGATCTGTTGAATTTAGACATCATTTAGGGCATGGATGGCATTGGATTGAGTTGGGGAAGTGTGTTTTTTGGGGTGGCCTTGCTGATGTTGTTGGGCCTGGCCATGTGGCTGGTGGCCATTTTGAGGCATAGGCCTACACGCTTGCCTGGCCTTGTCTGCCAACAGGCCTGCTTTTTCATCCACTAGGATCAGAGCAGGTAGCCACAGCTTTATTGATCAAGTGTTTTCTATGTGATCTGTTGAATTTAGACATCATTTAGGGCATGGATGGCAGTGGATTGAGTTGGGGAAGTGTGTTTTTGGGGGTGGCCTTGCTGATGTTGTTGGGCCTGGCCATGTGGCTGGTGGCCATTTTGAGGCCTAGGCCTACAAGCTTGCCTGGCCTTGTCTGCCAACAGGCCTGCTTTTTCATCAACTAGGATCAGAGCAGGTAGCCACAGCTTTATTGATCAAGTGTTTTCTATGTGATCTGTTGAATTTTTAGACATCACCTTCCTGAGAGTGTAGTGTGTGGCTGTACACAGTACTAGTAGTATAACATAGCTCTAGTTAAAAAAAAATCATAAATGGCTAGACTATCTTTTGTTTGCACTAGTACAGTACTAAGTAACTGAACCACAAAAACAAATGCAACATTTCACTGATGTTCTTCTACTGTCTTCTTTGCTTTTAGGTGCACAAAAGACAGAGTAGGAGGTGTCATCGGCATCACCTGGCTACCCGTTGTACTGCCAGCCAGACAGAAGTCCTGCTGCGCATCACGCCCACGTGTGACCAGAACTTGTTGTGCATCTGCCTCCTGCCTGACATCGGAAGAAGATGGCCCCAAAGAAAGGTACCAGGTCCAGTACCAAGAAAGTTGCTGGTGAGAAGAAGGAACAGAAAAAGGAAGTGCCATTAACCACGATTGGTGGTGTGCCGGCCAAGGTTTTTTTTGGCACCAAAGCGTTGTCCGGGAACCAAGCTGGGAGCAGCACAGCGGTCCGGCAACCCCACCAACCTAGGCCCAAGAGCTTTACTGTCGCAGAGGTAGCCAGTCTACAAATGGGCAGCGATGTTGAAGAAATGTCATTACCGCAAAGTAGTACACAATCAAGTTCAACGCAGGCGCAAACTCAGCAGATCAGTGTCAAGCCGCCACAACCAGAACAGCAGCAGCCGCCGCAACCAGAACAGCAGCAGCGTCCGCAACCAGAACAGCAGCAGCCGCCGCAACCAGAACAGCAGCAGCGTCCGCAACCAGAACAGCAGCAGCCGCCGCAACCAGAACAGCAGCAGCCGCCGCAACCAGAACAGCAGCAGCCGCCGCAACCAGAACAGCAGCAGCCGCCGCAACCAGAACAGCAGCAGCCGCCGCAACAGCCCACCATAGCAGTTGTTGCTCCTGACGTAGGGGCATTTCAGGAAATCGAGCTTCCTGCAGACAAAGTGGAGCGAAGTCAAACCACTGTTTCAGAAGATCAATTGTCTTCCAGACCACCAGCAAGGAAAAGGAGGCTTAGTCCATCATCTTCTTCTTCAAGCCCCGCTTCTGATGATCGTGATGACACTTGGGTCCCACCAGCTCGGTCTGAGAGTGAAGTACGCCACAAGACATTGCTTCTGAAAAGGAAGGTCCCAGAAAAACTTAGAGTTATGGAGGTAGATGTAGAAGAGGGGGGTGATGATGTTGATGTAGACGAGCCAGTCATCACGCACATTACTCCCGCCCCAAAGGGATTGGAGACCGACATTCTCACCCTATCCAGGAAGGCTGCTACTGAGCGGGATGTAGCACGGATCTCACCAACACAGGTTACACCACCACTACCTCCAGCTGCCATATTTTCCAAGGCCCGGCAGGGACCTACATCCAGCTCAACCATCTCAGTAGGAAGTGGTAGTAAAAGTCACAGTGTAGGTGGACAGGGTCACATATTTTCAAGCACCCCCTCAAGTTCATCTGGTGTTGAAAGTGGCACATCCAGCAGTGCCAGAAAGTTCTCCTCCCCAGCTTGGGACTTCTTTTCTGTTAGCGCCAAGGAGGAGAACGTTGCTATATGCGCAATTTGTCGGCAAGGTGTTCGGCGTGGTAAGCTTGGTACAAACTATGGTACCGGAGGACAAGCAAGTCATCTAAAAATACACCACAATATCGTGTGGGAGGATCACCTACGTAAGTTAAAAGAAAGTAGGAAAACTAAACCCTTTGAAGTTGGTCAGGAATCAGGGAGCGATATTATTGTGGTGGCAGGTGAAGAACAGGGAGGCATTTCTAGCCCTGTCTCCAGTAGTGCAGTCACTGCAGTGGTAACGCCCACATCCTCCTCAGTAACATCAGAGTGGCACCTCAGTAAGAGCCATACTCAGAGTGTGGGTGAGACACCAAGGCGACCGGCGAGTACCTCAATGAGACAATCTGTGTCGTTGAGCCTTAGTGGGTTAATGAAAACAGCACCACTAAGGAAAGTAAGCCAGCCTACCATTGACAGCATGTTTAGGTTGGAGGGGCAGTTCCAACGCAACCACCCTACGGCACGATTGTACAATGCGAAGCTGGCTAAAATGTTAGCGCTGGACCTTCTTCCTTTTTCATTTGTGGAAGGGGTGGGTTTCCTTGAATTTGTGTCTGCCATCTGCCCGAAATGGAAAGTTCCCAGCCGGTCCTATTTCGCAAGAATTGCTGTTCCGGCACTACATCATGATGTGCTGGAATTGGTTGGTCACGGTTTGCAGCAGAGTGCTGTGCACAATATCCACCTGACAACAGACATGTGGACCAGTTGCCAAGCCACAGATTACATGTGCATCACTGCACACTGGATCTCTTTTGTGGGGGTTAGAGATCAACTATCTGCACGAGGTGTTGTTGACACAGCTGCGATTTTTGAAGGTACTCGGAAACATGCAACTGTAGCCATGTTCGCCATGGAGAAATCTCATACGGCTGAAAACATTTTAGAAGAGTTTCGCACCAAGGTTTTGGAATGGCTGCGGCCCAGAGGGCTTGGTATTGGTTTTGTTGCCACAGACAATGGCAGTAATGTACTTAAGGCCATGGAACTTGGTTCCTATTTCAGGGTTCCGTGTTTGGCACACTGCATAAACATTATAGTGCAAGACTTTCTGAAAAAAGAACCCATAGTAAGCAATTTACTGGCCATCTGCCGAAGAATATGCACTCATTTCAGCCATTCTTTTAAAGCTCGGAAGCAGCTGAGGATCATCCAACGTGACCGTAGGATGCCAGTCAAGGCACTCATCCAGGAGGTGGCAACACGTTGGAACTCAACGTATTACATGCTTGATTGTCTGTACGAACAGCACAGGTCACTCAATGAATATGTCTGGTACAGAAGCAGTGATGCTAGTGTTAAAGGCATGACCCTTCAGAGGGAGCAATGGACCCTAATTCAATGCCTGACTGAGATGCTGTCTCCTTTTGAGGTCTTCACACGTGAAGTCAGCAAGGAGGACTGTACAATGGGCCAAGCTATCCCATTGTTGCAAATGCTAGAGCATGAGCTGAATAATGTGTCTGAATCCTACAAAGGTGTAGAGGACAGAAGGCAAGCCCATGACTTGGTGGAGAGCGTATCCAGGCGCTTATCAGAAAATGTAAGGATACAAAATAAAATTTTGTCACAAGAACATTACATTTGTGCCACAATTCTGGATCCACGTGCAAAATTAGGACTATTCCTTTCTTTTTCCGACAATGATGTTGCCCGCTACAAAAGTTGTATAGCTGAAGCAGCCATCAAGTTTGAAAACGAAGGGCTGCTAATTAAATGCCCGCCACATCAACCCACAACAAGTACTGATACTGAAGCAGGCCATGCAGAATCAAGTGCAACTTCGTCGGCTGAGGGCAGTGCGGTTGGCTCACAATCGCAACACTCACCATCACCATCGACTACAAAAACAATAACTGGATCATTCGGCCGAGTACAATCATTATCAGATTGGTATGTAAAGATGGGCCTTAAGCACAGTGCTGATGCACAGAAAAAACAGCACAAAAGCTTACCAGCAGCAACCCTGAACATTGAGCGGATGGTCCAGGCCTATCTGGACGACCCAACAGAGGTGTACGTTGATCAAAACCCAGTGCAGTATTGGTATAGGAAAAGGTCTGAATGGCCACAGCTCAGCAGGCTGGCGATAAGCTATCTGGCTTGCCCTGTCGCAAGTGTCTCTTCCGAATGTGTTTTCAGTGCTGCTGGTTCCATTGTAACCTTGAGAAGGACCAGTCTATCTCCCAAAAACGTGGAGAGGTTAACAATGATCAAAATGAATCAGCACTTCATACCACCGAATTACACAATGCATGAATCAACAGAGGAAGATGAGGACAGCGGCTCAGGTGACGGAAGTATTGTGTCAGATGATTACCTACTACTGGAAGATCCCCCAGAGTTTGAGGACGAGCTATACTTCCCTGACAATTAGGCTCGCACTTACTGTCTTCCTCCCTTTTTTCCCCCTTTGTTTGTGTCTGTCGTTCCGGTTATAAACTTGTGAATCGCAACAGATGCATTATCACCGTCTTCTACTCTTCTAATTTAAGATACAAGTTTCAGGTGTCTGCCATTTGACACTACAGTCCTCAGAATCCAGCTCCTCCGCTCGATCATACTGCATCTCCTGCTCAATTCCATTTCCCTCATGAATGATGATTGGATGATGGTAACAACAAATTCAAACTTTCCTCGTCCTTCCAAAACAAGTGGACCATGAATCTGATGACTTCTATAGCTATCCTCCTTCAGAGCCGAGAGAGACTGGCCATTAACTGAAAATAAGATGCAATAGGTAATGATTGATGCCATGCATTGGCCGCAGAATAGCAGACTGAATGATGTAGATTTTGTTGTGTGTGTTGCGCATGAATGAATTGATGTAATTGTGCACTGCCACTAATCAACATTCTACAGAACACACTCATTTTCCCCTTCTTGCAAACAAGAAATGTGTACTTCTCCTGCATCTTGGTGATACATTGCTTTTAATTCAGTACAGGAAGGGGACTCACTCAATCTGCGCAATGCAAATGACTGTGACTTAACAGCACCGTCCCTCATGATGATGGCGAAAGAGACGGCCTGCAGTGTTAACGAGATGAGATGCAACAGGTAATGATTGATGCCATGCATTGGCCGCAGAATCGCAGACTGAATGATGTAGATTTTGTTGTGTGTGTTGCGCATGAATTGATGTAATTGTGCACTGCCACTAATCAACTTTCTACAGAACACACTAATTTTCCCCTTCTTGCAAACAAGAAATGTGTACTTCTCCTGCATCTTGGTGATACATTGCTTTTAATTCAATACAGGAAGGGGACTCACTCAATCTGCGAAATGCAAATGACTGTGACTTAACAGCACCGTCCATCATGATGATGGCGAAAGAGACGGCCTGCAGCGTTAACGAGATGAGATGCAACAGGTAATGATTGATGCCATGCATTGGCCGCAGAATCGCAAACTGAATGATGTAGATTTTGTTGTGTGTGTTGCGCATGAATTGATGTAATTGTGCACTGCCACTAATCAACTTTCTACAGAACACACTAATTTTCCCCTTCTTGCAAACAAGAAATGTGTGCTTCTCCTGCTTCTTGGTGATACATTGCTTTTAATTCAATACAGGAAGGGGACTCACTCAATCTGCTCAATGCAAATGACTGTGACTTAACAGCACCGTCCATCATGATGATGGCGAAAGAGACGGCCTGCAGCGTTAATGAGATGAGATGCAACAGGTAATGATTGATGCCATGCATTGGCCGCAGAATCGCAGACTGAATGATGTAGATTTTGTTGTGTGTGATGCGCATGAATTGATGTAATTGTGCACTGCCACTAATCAACTTTCTACAGAACACACTAATTTTCCCCTTCTTGCAAACAAGAAATGTGTACTTCTCCTGCATCTTGGTGATACATTGCTTTTAATTCAATACAGGAAGGGGACTCACTCAATCTGCGCAATGCAAATGACTGTGACTTAACAGCACCGTCCATCATGATGATGGCGAAAGAGACGGCCTGCAGCGTTAACGAGATGAGATGCAACAGGTAATGATTGATGCCATGCATTGGCCGCAGAATCGCATACTGAATGATGTAGATTTTGTTGTGTGTGTTGCGCATGAATTGATGTAATTGTGCACTGCCACTAATCAACTTTCTACAGAACACACTAATTTTCCCCTTCTTGCAAACAAGAAATGTGTGCTTCTCCTGCTTCTTGGTGATACATTGCTTTTAATTCAATACAGGAAGGGGACTCACTCAATCTGCGCAATGCAAATGACTGACTTAACAGCACCGTCCCTCATGATGATGGCGAAAGAGACGGCCCGTTAACTTAAGATGAGAAGGAACAGGTAATGAATGACAATTAATGGCATGCATTGGACAGTGGACACCTGACTCTGAGCTATTGGTCTTTGTGTTTGCGTTGTTTGTTGTGCACAAAGTGATGTCAAAGTGTACTAGTAGTAATCTATCTTTCTGTACACAATAAAGAATGACTCAAGTCAGTAATATTTATATTTCTACTCTGGGTGATTCATAAAAATTATACTTATACTGCAGGCCGATCTTCAGTCAGTAAAAGTATCGATTCAGAGATGATTATGAAGTCAGGAGGAGGATGTTTCAGGAGTGGCAACGGAAAAGCCTAAAGGTAAACACGTCAACAACAACCACAGCAGACCCAAATGTCTGTGTAGAAGTTGAATAGAGTGTAGCTGTGGGATGACTGCAGTGCATTGATTTTACTAACTTTAACTGTAAAATGCTATGTCTGGAATGGATAATGTGCTTTGCGTTTGTCCAACTCTTTGAGAGAAAAAAAAAGGACTCTAAAGTGTTAACGTAGGATGTGCTAATGGTGTTAAGCACTGTGGGCCTGATCTCTCCTGTTACTGTTGAAGGTCAATGCTGGAAACAGACTAGAGTAGAGATGATGCATATGCATACATGCCACCTCGGAAAGTGTTCTTGTTGCACTACACCATCACTTGTGCATTTGTTTTCACTTTCTTTCTCAATATCCCCTTTGGTTTTCAATCTAAAATTACAGGCCGGGCCTTGGCCAAAACTTTGTAAAACATTACAATGCATATTAATTACCTTACCAATCAATCACCTTTTTTTTCCAGCCGGGCAGTGGCGAGTGTTGAGGCGACACACCCAAGATTTATGGACGAGAGGATCAAGAGGAATGCCGAGATGCGCAAAACCAGTCCACCTTTTTGACCAGGATAAGGCAGTAACAGTATCCACTTAACTTCTTTTAAATAATTTGATTACTATCTTGTATACAATCTTTACAACAGTGTTTTCTTGGAGTTGTTATTATCAATCATCATTACGTTTGCTCTGTGTTTACGATTCTTCACTACCAATATTTAAAATTTCTATTTGCTATCTGTTAAAGTATTAAGGCCGGAACAGAACAAGAAATAGAAGTGTATGTAATCCGGGTCTCATCATCATGCATGCATTGCCTTTTTCTCCCTTAACATATGGAATGGATATGGTATGGTAGTCTTCAATGATTGTCGTTTGTTTGTCTATGTATGCATACTATTTTTCTATGTCAAACCTTTCCCAAAATCCCCCTTCCCATCCATTCAACAAACCCTAACCCTCTTTCCCCGGGCTGTGTGACTTATTGTCGAGGTGTAACTAAATTAAATGTACACCAATACTTAATCACACACTTGCTGGGGCGGATGTGGTGAAAGCAACACTACTTCAATTTCAATGCAGAGCGATGATCTTCTTCTGCTTGCCCACCCATGAGTAGGATATTTCAGAAGTTATTTTATTTAACAAAGGAACATATACCTCAGCATGAATTGCCGGCATTGATTGGATTTGTATGTTGTCATTCCTCATATACAGCACTAACTGTTAGACTGTAGGCATAGTCAAGTGACTCGAGTCGACAAAACTATAGTTTTGTCTAGTAGGCTATCCTCATAATAACCACCATTCAGTTTTTTTGTCAAATATTTGAGCATATAATTGTTGCTCGGTAAATTCTGTGATGTACTTCATTCAACTACTCCTCTAACAGTCTCTCAAAGGCGATTGACTATCTCCTTTTCTTTTTTTGGAAATGCTGCCACCCTGCCAGTGTATACTACTACTACTATACTACCACCACCACCACCCCAATCATGGCATGTATGAAAAAAGGAAACCATCTTCACCATGCAGCCAGTGCTGTGCCACAGTTGGACATAAACATCAAGCACCGGTAAGAGAGAAGTTTGGGGGAGGCAGAATTAATAATGGACATGTTGTCAATGATTTCATTTTCAAACACCACTCCAAAGAATGCATAGACTAGAGGACAGACTGAAAGTACTAGAAGGACCAGTCAATGAGTGAGGTGTGTCGCATCTATCTGTTTGTGTCTTATACAGTCAGCAAATTATTGAAATCAAACACAGGCTATGGGCGGCCATGCACCATCAAGGAAACAGTGTGATGTAAAACAGTTACCCCACCTACAAAACATTAACAACATTGCATGTAACATAGAAACATATATTTAATTTACCCTAACAAATAAAATAAACCCACAAAAGCTGACCCACCCCCCTCCCTAACCCCAACCACTGTCCATAGAAAAAAGTCTGGAACGCCCAAACGAACAAGAATTAAAAAAGGGGCAGTGACAGGGACTAACTGGTGGGGCGGGACTGGAGGAGGACACGCATCTGGCGCATCTCCTCCTCTAAATGGGCGACGCGGCGTCTAAGGCCGCGGCAGTTGCAGCCACAGTGGGGGGGGGGCACCGGAGATGACACGGTGGTGGCGGGCAGCCGCCAGGCGGTGGCGCCGTAACGCTGGAGGGCGGTGGCTGGGGCCCGGGGCACTGGAGGAGGCTTCAATAGCTGCTGCAGTTTCATCATCCTCCTCGGCTAGGACCACCAGCCGCCGGTATTCCTGCTGGATTGCCTCCAGCTTCCGGCACCGTGTCTTGGCGGCCAACTCCTTACGGTTGACTTTCGGAGTTGCTGTGTATCAAAAAGAAAAAAACAAGACAATTGTAAAATATAGTCTTAATAAAACAGTAGGACAAGGTAATTATTTATACACATAGTGGCATGGTAGAGTAGCACTATAAAATAAAGCACAGTAGTACATAACATTTTAAAAGGCGCCCGTCCTTCTTCCTTCCACCTGTCTTACACTTTTTAGTTGAACAGTGCACCAGGTGCTCTTCTCCGTAAAACTTTCAAAGCGGAGTTCAAATCAGATAGATGAGGCCATTGGTTACTCAATACTCCGGCTCCTAGTCCTATACCAATTAAAGGGAATTCTAGTCTTCTAGTTCACTCTTCAAACGTCCCCAAGAACTCATACTTACTTACGACATCGGATAGCGGGCGGACTTTGTCCGCCCGCCATCCGACTGCTAAAAAGGGTGGGGGTCCCGTGGGGACAATTAATTAGGATGATGCGCCCGGCACAGTGGCAATTCTGGTTGGCTTTGCTGAAAGCAATGCTAAAATGTTGTGCTGCTTTTCCAAGCACAACATGACGGGCCCCGCACGGAGCCTGTCACGTTTTGCTTTGAAAGTCGGGGGGTACCATAGCATCGGTAGGTACCCTCCATGGGGGCCCCCAAGCATACTCTGCAATGTGTGCATGCCTTTCCGTGGCGGACGGCAATGCCGCCACGCAAAGGCATTCCAAAATGCAGATTATATGGCTGGCGGTGTGGTGAGAGAGACACCACCGCCATATTGAACCCTTTTCCGCCTGGACATGTCTGAATATTTTCTACAGGGATGGCGGGAGGTTTGCCCCTGCGGTGACGGCAGTTCCAGCCGGCCCGGCGGGGGCAATACGCCCACCATCCTTATGGGGGCCCTAAGTCACAACTGTACAGTATACATACAGTACACCCTTGCAGTGAGTGTGCTGTCAAGTTCAACAATAGTTAAAGATTATGAATCTAACTTACCACCGCCTGCCACTGGTGCTGCCACTCCCCCTACCGCTCCATCGTCGGTATCGGCAGCAACTGCCGCCTCCTCTCCCTCCTCCTCTCCCTCCGCGTCGCCTTGTTCACTGGCCCCAGCACTGGTGGTCGGTAGTGCGCCTAGAAAACATTACACATTTATTAGGCGTCATATACACCTCCCCCCTATTGATCAGTAGCAAGGTTGAAAAATGAGTTAATACTAACATACATCACTAGTACAAATCAGGTAGTAGTAGAGTAGACACTAATAGTTATATGATCATTGTAGCCTTTGCTTGATTAGCCCTAGCCATGCACATGTGACGCTACCTTTACCTTGCAGCTTCTTAAGACACCTTTGAGGCCACATGACCTGCCTCACACTGCTACTGTCTAGTCTACGCGCTGCGTACAAGCGGTCAACAAACATTAACAAGCCACTTTTTTAGGAAGAACTGGTGTACTACTGTTACTGTTAGTCCATATTGCTTATCCATAGATGCTACACTTTTTGGCACGGCTGAGAAATGCTTGCAAGTTGCAATATACTAACGCACACCATTTCTTATTTCGCATTAGACGCAAGATTCCCTTCTACGAACCAGAGCTTCTGAACGATGCACAAACTACCAGTACTAGGTTCTTCTGAGGTGAGGGGTCCATTTACTCACATCTTCATTTATAAATGTATATAAACTAAATTGCTATGGGATGGTGGTGCTGCCTTCCACCACTGTTCAGTTATCATGATTTAATTCCCAACTGTATAAGTGTAACAATGTATATTGTTTTAATGTTATTGATTTGCCGGTTGGTGCTGCTAAGAAAACAGTGTACAGACCTTCTCAAATTGAAATAAACATTTTAAACTTACATAGACTTCGTGGTATTTGGTGTGGAGTGGACTAAGTTACACGAGTGAGCAAATGAAAGTAAGGGTGTGCATGTGAATTGCTTCCACGACAGAGGTTGGGTGTGTTATGTTCTGGGTTGTCTACTTGTTGGTATCTTGGGGGGAGGGTTCCGAGACCTAATAGGTATGACAAGACAGTACTATAGTCAAGCAGTGGAATTGTGGTGGGTGCGGAATTTCTGATTGAGGTGTGCAAGGAAGGTCCAACCTACCATCACCAACATCCTATTTTCTGGTGCAAATGTATGTGCAAGATCCCTACAACAGTGGTATGTCCTATAGGGTATCATATCAAAATATTAAGAAATCTGGTAGGGCTGTTGCTGTGAATTTTCAAAGCCTCAAGATCAATAAGAGTAAAAGTAGTACAAGACAACGACCCAACGGATTGTACGTGCTACTGGTGAATATGAGTTTTATATTACAACCTTTCACAAAGAGTGGCACTGGCCAACTGGGCAAGACTAGCTACTACAGTACAGACAGATTGATAGGATGTAGTAGTACTCAGAGTCATCATAGCGGAGGCAGGGATAAGATTTTTGAAAACGTACAGATCGAAGGATAATTGGTGGTAAAAAAATAGCATTTGGAAACACACTATAGTTCGGGAGAAATGGGGCAGTAAAAGTTATGGAATAAGAAATATTATTAAAAACAAGAAGACTTACTGGGGCTAGCAGAGGAGCCCTCAGCGGTGTCCTCCTGGTGGTGTTCCTGTCCCGCCGACTGCCCAGTCCCTGCCCGTCTGCCCCTGGGTGCTGATCAACAGGAAAGATATAAGAAAGAGACAAACATTGATGGATGGTGTCAAACAAATACAATATTTTTCAACAACGGTCAAAAAACACTTATGCAAACAACAACTGCAATAACTACATTGACCGATCTCATCTGGTCAACATGTAATATCGGGGGATTCGCAGTTCGACTACTTAAGTTACTATTTATCAACAGTAATCCAGTCTTCCATTCTGATTCCAGAAAACTAAGTTACAACTAAGCCTAAGTAGTAGTACAACGTACCACCCAACCTAGCCCACCTATTCCAGGCATGCCAATTGTACATTAAGTATGCATTTCCACTGTATTCCTCAACAATGCGTATGGTCCAATCATGGAGGACACAAGAACATGACTACATTTTTTGTATACACCAAATTTTGGTTTGATTGATGCTGATCTGCTACTGCTAAGTAACTGCTAAGCCTACCTCCACTCATTGAACAAACTAGAAAAGGTTCTAAAGACTGCCGTAATAGCAGCACGTCACGTAACTGAGTGAGGGGGGGCATCACGCATACCACTAACCAATTAGAAGCTCATACAACTACAAAGTCCCTAAACCTAAGTATCAATCCGCCCCTCTCTATTAGTGACAGGACAAAGTAAGGAGTGGACGGGAGTCACTGTAGCATTACGTAACTTAATTTCTCTAAAATAAACTCGTAAAGAATCACGCTAAGCAAGCGCAAACGCAAAGCTGCAAACAAGTAAGATTAGTAGTAGCGCAGAAGAGCACCTGTGTCATAATAATCACAGAAGACTTTTAAACGTTATTAACCTGGAATGTATTGTAAGCAGCAACATTCTAGCTGGTTGGAAGGAAAAAAAGATATTCGCAATATATAACATAGAGCAGAAGAACAGACACAAAGTTGTAATAATTAAATAGGTACTCACCAAGCCCCGGGACCTCCACTCCTAGCAGGTCTAGCAGGTCCTGCTCACGGTCCAGGATGTCGGACCACCGGTGCGTCAGCTGTGCCTGGGTGCGCCGGACCCCAGAGATGCGCGACACTGCCCGGCGCACCTTCCCCCACCGCTGCCGACGCTCCCGGAGGCCGTACCAGGACCCAGGCCTGCCACCTGCTGCCAGGGTTGAGGGGAGGTGGCGCTGCACAAAGAAAATGAGTGCAGCCAACTCCACCTCCCCAAATAAGGCCCGTGCCTGCACCCCTTGTGGGCGCCGCCTTCCACATGGAAGGCGGTCGCGGCTCTGGCTGCGGCGAGCCCTACCCTTTGACATGGTTCTGGGGATGAGAGACGGGGTGGGAAAGAAAAGGTAATAAAATTAAAAAAGTAAGTAAAGGAAATAAATAGGCAATAGAAAGAGTGAAAAAGTAGCTAAAAAACAAAAAAAAAGTAGACAAAAACCAAAAAAATAGAAGCAGGAAAATAGTTAGAGAAATAATAAATAATAAAGATCCAAAAAAAGTGGCTATAAACAAAGGATTGAAAAGATTTAGGGAGGATTGAAAATCAGGCCCCAGATCCATGCAATAGAGTGAAAAACAAGATGGCCGCGCCCATTGCGACCACGTGCGCAAGTTCGCGCGAAATTTTCTCCCCGAGCAAGCAAAAAGCAACGCGATCAAGTAAAAGCAGTCGCGAACAGGCGCGAACATGCATTGCGCGACCCGGAACAGGAAGTAAGCATCGCGAGAGGGCGGGACAAGTGAAAACAAGATGGCCGCGCCCATGAGCAACCGCATGGGTAAGTTGGCGACCCGCGATCACGCAAAAAATACCGCGAACAGGCGGCAAAAAACTTCCGCGTCTTTGCGATATTTCCGGCGTGTTTGCGGAGATTTTCTGCATTTTCGCGATAATTTGCGGAAGTTAATTCCGCAAATTCCGCCCACCCCTAATAATTATATGTTAATATGCCAGACATGGTTTTGACATTATTTTTTATTTACATTTTTTTAACATCATTTGAAAAGGATAAACAAATTTCAACTAGATAATTTAGCACTTCTCAATATGACACTGACAAATGAAAATTGTTAAAAAGATCAATTCAAACAACACTCCTCAGTATAAGAATAGTATGATTTCAATAATCGTCCATGTCCACTTCCATGGAATTGCAACAGCTTATTCCTCCAAAATCCATGCACACATCTGTGCACACTATTCCCTGTCTTTTGCATATACATTGCAGAGTCGCACATTGACTCCTGCTACAGCCACATTTCACAAATGTTAATAAATGATCTGGTGCTGGTGCTTGACTCATTCTAATGGGAGCCAATCTTCCATCTTTCACTTCAAATCCCCACTGTAATGGATCCATATGAATACCCATCCACTGCTGCACCTGATGATATACTCTGAGTGAATGAAATTTGCAGGCATCCTCTGTAGGAGGCAAGACTTCCGGTTTCACATGTATTTTTGATTTTGTTGCCTTTGAAGTGAAAGTCCGAAGTCTCATATCATGTAGTGTGCTGTCTCCTGTTACTCCTCCATACAACTCTATAATAGCATTAAGACCAGCATTTTCATTTTCTTCTGTTGATTTTTGTGAAGTTTGGAATACAGCAGCACTTTCTTTGAAGCTGCCTGATTTGCTTAGCAACTTTATGGAGTCACGTTTTCCTAATCCAAATGGTTTGGAGGTGGTATCACATCCTAATACGGCGTGAGCTAATAAGATGTGAGAGCAGACATCATTACCTAAAGCTTTTGCTAATTTCCTAATATCATACCATAGTTTTCTATGGAAAAATTTCAATAACAATCCACTCACAGAAATTGTTTTGGAAGATTTCTTAGGTTCTGGGCAAAGGAAAATATCAAATTGGTTTTCTTGAAAATGATGAAGGAGTAGTATGAGAAGATCGGTGTCCTCGCCAACAATGGCTGTAGGATGAGTTTTGGCCGACTCAATAGCCTCCAAAACGACCATGAAGTCTGCATCACTATGAGCTTGCTTTGTTTTACACCCAGCTTCTTGTAACTTTTGCGATAATTGATCAATGAAGGCTTGTTTATTTTCATTATTTCTCAGAAATAATTGTTTCTGGAGGGCGATGGAGGTGGAAGTTATGAAATTTACTTTAGGTCCTACAATACCTCTGTTTCTTTTTAGATGGGCTTCTGATTTTGTAGAAACCGTATCTCCATATCCGTCGAATACTATTATTGCCTCGCCATACTTTGTTAGCACATATCTCTCATAGGCACAAAGCAGCTCATGGAATGTCTGATTCGGACTCCAAGGAAGGCGATGTAGTAACCACCCACCATCAAGGACGAACTGCTTATTTTCTGGCATGTTAGCAACGGCTGGTACTTGCTCTTTAATATAATTGGCAAGCTGCGACTTCCCAGATTCCCTCACTCAGTACCACAGAAAAAACAATTTTTCTAAAATCAAATGGGGTTTCACACGAACGTAGAACACGAGAAGTTGTGGGATCTGAATCTTTCTCCTGGAATGGAGTTTTCAAGTTAACGAAACGCGCTCTACATTTCTTGTGAACTTTCTGCCCAACACAAACGTGAAACTTAGATATTTTTCTCTCCTTGCATGTTTTTTTAATTCCAGTCACTCCTCTTTCAGTGAGTACAGATACATCGTCATCTTCTTGAAACACCACATCACAAATGAAACACTTTTCTACGTCCATTTTCACTGTATCTCACAGCAACTAGCAAGAACCTGTAACACATAAATGAAACATTTTTGATTAATGAAAATACAAACAATAACAACAAAGTTACAAAACAAAACACAAACAATAGCAAACTTTTAATTTGAAAAGTTAATTGTAATATTTACGTTCCTTCACACTTTGTCATATAAGTCAACGAAAAAATAATACAAAGTTTGTCTATCTGACATATTCCGCGATTATTTGATATTATGGTCATCAGAAACAATTTTTTATGTTATTTTTGACTTTCTCATCCCTAAAAACATATAAAATGATACCACACATGGGCATATAAACAGTTATACCCTATATCTCAAATAATGGGCAGCCATTTTGAAAAATCCACCATATTGGATTAACGCGTCATGATAGAGTGGTAGACATTTCACCATAGTTTTCTATGGAAACATTTCAATAACAATCCACTCACAGAAATTGTATTGCAATTAGTTCTAGGTTCCGCAACAAATTGACTAGTCTAATAATCATGTGATGGAGCGGGTAGTACAACATTTTGTATACCTCCCCCATTCTGCATGAAAATACTAATTGAATAATCTATTAATTATAATATTATTAAATGAGTTTGCATGAATATTAAACCAACATTACTAATATCCAAATTACACGTGGGTTTGCATATTGCATGGCTTACTAACCTTTATGATTAAAATCTGTACGCATACTAACAGTTGTATATGTAATAAATAGAATACTGCATGATATATGTTGCTTTTGTAATGTCTCTGTAATGTTGCTTGAAAGGAGGACCAAAAGGGTGAATATAAATGCTTTAAATGTTGCTATATGCTAGATAAATAAAAGCACATAAAGTGATTAGTAAGGGGTTAACATTAGATTTATTATTTCTATGCATTAATTACTCTTTTGTGTTTGTTTTGCTTAAGTTGGCGTTTGGGCCTAAATTCCAAAATGGACACTGTCGCGACACGACGAAGTGGCCACTGTCCCACGAGGCATGGAGTGAAGTGCGCAGACGAGGTCTTCCAGACCTCGTCGTGAACTATGATCTCCGTGTACTCAAGCAAGGACACTGTGGGATGACGGCCAAGACTGAAGACAATTGAATTTCAGTAAAACCGGAACAAACTAACTTTTCATTACTTGATGACCTCACCTCTCGAACTGTACCAAATCCCATACTCTAGTATCAGATGATCGCAACCAGCCAATCATAACCGAGCTGAAATTACAAAAACGTATCTTCTTGATTTGATTTTATTATAAAAGTACATGGTAGAATAGTGAGGGTTACGATGTTCGATCTCGCACTGTCGACCGTTCCTTACATCGACTTCATCGACGACGCTACTCGTGACGCTACTTAGGCGACTGACTGCGTTTTCCTGAATCCCAGATGGTCCAGATGCTGCCCAATTATCTGATGACTGCAAACTTTTCCTAATTCTATGGGCACTGACAGATGCTTGCACGTCTCTGGTCTTTACCGATCCTTTGAGGCTGTAGCGTGCTGAGCAAAGAACTTTGAACTTTTAGACGAATGACGACAGATTTGAGTATACAGACCCAATGACTTAGAGGACTTCAGATAACCAGATTAGGTAAATATGATGTTCTGCGATTTACTTGAAATTTGATATAAACTTTCCAAATGCAAACCTAACTCTTCAAGAAATTTTAGATAAACAGATATTGATTAACAAGAAATGAGTTTGTGGTTTATTAAGAAAGGTAAGATCTAAATCTTGAATGTGTTTTAGCTGGTTCTAGATCACCATCAACCAATCCAACTATTTGGTCCATTAACCACGTGGGAGAAGTGCCTTGATGTTTAGGATTGAGATCTGTAGGTAGAAGGGGTATTGATGTATATTTTGTAAATTAACTTTTCTTTCCCTATAGGTTATAAGGTGTTCCCCTCACATGTCGAGCGCTTGAACCGCTCATCCCTCATCTGCGTGCAGACCGGTGGATGATTAGTGTGAGTGTTGGTGTTATGGTCCCCACCAATGACAGCATGTGTGAATGAGCTAGTGTGACTTCGGGTCTGTGACACAGGGGAGGATACCGGTACGGGTTTTGCTTTCCCCTGTTACCAGGGTTTTTGCGCTCCATCAGTTTTTCTAGTAGCAGGATGATGGTTATATTGTTTTGGTTTGGTGATTATTGCTTGTAAATTGCTTATTGCTTATTGATTAGTATTGGTTTATGCATTAACACTCAATGTTGAGTCACGTTGAGTTCTATGCTGTTTGACGGCTTCTGGGATGTAGGAAGTAGGAAGTTTGTCACGGTTCCGTAGTAGAGCAGAGGTAAGCGCCGCTCTCGGGAAAGACGGAATTGTTGTTGCCCTGTAGGTACACAGGGAAAACGTTTCCACGACGCATTGTCTGGGTTCGATTTGGGAAAATCGTTGTGTGTTGCCATTAGGGACATTTTCTGTATGAGAGAAGCGTATGGGTAGCGAATGTCACCTATGAAATTTTGGTCTTAGGTACCAGGAGTCCAAAAGGGGCTCTGATAACGCTTATCACTGGAAAGGTAATAAGTGCTCCCTAAGCTTGCTAGAAGGATAAAGTGGAGGGAAGTGCTACTTTATTAACGTGTGTCATAATTCTGTAGGAGGACAGACTGTTCGCTGTTCTCGGGAAAGACAGAATTCTGTGTGAATGTACTACATTTTCCGTGTGAAAGTGCGTGAATGAAATTGCATTCAGGTTAATTGTGAAACTCTGGTTTTATTTCTCAGGAGCATTACGTCTCCAACTAGGTGTCTTAATTCTGGAGAAACGGTTAGCTGATGCTTGCCAGAAGGGTGAAGTAGAGGGATGTGCTACTTTATCAACGGAAGTAACGATTCTGTAGTAGGGCAGAGGTAAGCGCTGCTCTCGGGAAAGATGGAATTCTTGTAAAAAAGGTCCTTGACTGTTCTTTGGTTAGCGAAGAGGACAATGGTGGCGTTTTTATGTTGTTACTAAACAGATTTGTAAGTCAAAAGAACGTAAGAAAAGTTACCGATACATTTTGTAAAGGAGGGGTCAGCAGGAGCAGGAACTGCAACAGCGAGAAAAGCTTACGTCAGAAAACCCGCGCTGAGATTGGCTAGTCAGTAAGAAATATGGACGCTCCAGATTGATGCGTTAGTGTGAGTCGCTCTACGATTGGTTAAAACAACAGAATAGTCGTAGGGAAAAACGAGCGAGACACAAAAGACAAAATGATGTATTATGATCCACCAGAGAATGAGAAAAAGTTCTGGTTTATAAAAATCAAGAGTTTATTTAAAAAGGACAAACCGATTGTGACTAGAGAGGGACACTTGCTTCCCCCACCGAAATCGCCCGCATCCTTTATGGTTGCGAAATATGGATATCATACATGTATTTGGTTGGACAATTGGGTGAAGTACACGAAATGATGGAGTTTTAGCATTTCCAGAGCATGGTCATTTAATTTAGCGGTTTTTAGAAATTTAAGAGAGAGAATGATGAATCTAGAACCGAGACCTAGACCAACACAATTTGAAGCATTGACGGAATGGGAAGATGAGATGCATGACAGACAAAGACAGAGGAGTGGCGGAGGATATAGGTACATGTTTGGTAGATCATATGGACAGGAGAATCATGATGACAGAATGAAGAGATGGCGAAACGCAAATTTGACTGATGGTTTGTTTCCTGTGAGACATGTTGAAGAAGTTAGTGGTAGAAAATGTACGGAAAAAAGACATAATATAGAATCAGGAGGGTATGGAGTGAATGAATCGGAGGATGATGTTCTTGACAACATGTTTTATAAAAATCCAACCCGTATCAACCAGATTCTGACATGCTGACACCAAGTGCTCCAATGAGAGAGACTTTGCGAAGCATTAAGACTGAACCAGAACCCCAAGAGATAGGGAAAAATAATTCTTTCAGAGAAATAGAGAGAAAACAGGATAGTAAGGTAAGTAGTGAAAATTCAGCAGAATTAGCAAAAACCACTTTAGAATTAACCGAAAAGATTAGGGAATTGACTAAAAACTTAGAAGCCGTAACTGTTCCCGTAACCAAAGGTCCAGTAATGCCTATTTTTGATAAACAAAAAGATAATGAACATTGTTTAGCGGCCCCTTATAATAGTAATAAACAGACAGAGAGGCCAAGGATAAATTCAGAAGAAACCCCATGGAGACAAACAGTAAGTACATCAGAACAGCGTACGCCTAAAAATTTGACAGCAAATCCAGGTTTAGTTGAAAGACTGATAATGACTACAGATTCCATGTCAGAAACCCCAAGAGACTCAGAGCGAAGTAATGAGGAAAAACCAGTAGGCCCTACTTCAGAAGAATTAAGTGAATGGTTAAGGAGCTTACAGAGAAAAGACAGAGAATCCCCATCTATAGATGTGGCCAAATTAAGGATGGTTTTGGAAGAATTAATAGTAGGGACTATCCCCATAGAAACATTAAAATCCTATCGGGATGAAGAATTACTCTTTTTGTGCAAAAATATAACTTGGAGAGCAAAGAATCTACATTAGAGACTAGAGGAAGTAGCAAATGAAATGGGTATAGACATTGAAAAGGTAAAGGCTTTGCAAAAACCATATCGAGTAGATTTTACTGAGAAAGATATCGAAAATTTGAATACCACAGGACGAATAATCAAGATTAAAGACATAATCATTTTGTTGAGAAAATGGGGAGATGTGAATAAGTAGAGAAGTAGGTGGTATAGAAAACAAGATGATGCCTCAGAGAAAACGTTTGCAGGAAAAGATAGTGACAGAATGCTCTATGAGAGAAATTCCAGGATGAGGATATGTACATGTTCTTTGGAAAAGGCAAGATATATTGTCATTTACAAATGATTTCCCTCGACTACGCGAAAAGCCATTCGAGTGGTATAGACAAGTGGACAGATTTGTAAAGTTATCAAAAGTTTTGTGGATTGATTTGAATAGCCTATTTGACATAATAGTACCAGCAGATTTATTGACAGAGTGCAAAATTGTAATAGACTGGCCTACAAAAGAATACCCTAGAGATCCAAAGACAGGTGCCCCTGATCCGGAGGTGATGAAAAAATATGAACAAGTAATTACCTGTTTGAAAAACAAAGTACCTCCCAAAGAGACTGATTGGGTAAAAATTGACCGAACTCATCAAGAAGCTAAGGAATCAGTACATGCCTACTATGAAAGGTTAATCCTTGCCTTTAAGCAGTTTAGTGGTGACGAAAATTTGAGTGAAAAGGATTTAAGTAATTTTGTATACAGATTTGTATATGGTCTACGTCCTGAAATTAGTGAAATGATTAAGCAGCATACAGTGGATTGGCAAAACAAGAAAATAGATGAAGTACTGAGACATGCAAAGTATTTTAGTGATTAAATTGAAGCCAAATAGCGTAAATTAAAAGAAAAAGCTATGTGGGCACAAGTAAAAGTAGCAGAAAGACAGGAAGCTCAATTGATTGAACAAGCAAATAGTGTAGGACCAAAACCTAGATGTAATACTGGAAAAGGAAAGGGACAGTTCAATATTAAGGAAGCTAAAAAGAAATGGCCATGTCATAATTGCGGAAGAATAGGGCACTGGAAATCCAAGTGTAAATTTCCCCCGAATACTAATGGTGATAATGCATCATTGAATCCGCAGGTGCAGAAAGAGGTGAGTGGTCAACCGCAGCGACAGCAGCAGGTTTTTACCCAACAGAATCAGGTGCCAAAACCGCCTATTCCACGGAGCGTAAATTCACAGAAATACAGTAATGAGACAGGATTCTACAATGAAGAACAGGTAACTAAGCTGCCGCGCGCTAGCGCTGTTTTGCAGTATTGGCTACAACGCGATGAGAGTGAGTCAGAAGAAGGTTATTGACGGTGTCGAAGGGAGGAAGAAGAGTGCGTACTTGGCACAACTTTAGAAGTAGACCAGACAGGCCCTTTTGTGGACGGAAAGGTAAATGATGAAAATATTACTTTCTTGGTAGATACTGGTGCTACTCGATCAACTGTAGATCAGCTGATGTTAAGAATCTTCCTCTATCGGATGAAACAATCCAAGTGGTTGGAGTATCCAACAGACAGATCAAAACGTATCTCACAGAACCAGTAAAGGTCAATATAGGGAAATTTTCCGAAATGCACTGCTTTGTCGTGTGTGATTCAAGTCCTGTAAACCTATTAGGAAGAGACCTATTGTGCAAAATGAATTGCACCATATTTTGTACCCCTGATGGTATAGCATTTGAGACCCCTGATGAAGACGTATTGTATAAAATGACTATGGCTAATGTGGAAACTGAGGTTACAGAAGCCTATGCTGTATTCAACCTTGACGAATTACCAAAAGAATTTAAACAAACAGTGAAAGCAGAAGTTTGGGATTTCACAGGAGAAGATGTAGGATTGATGAGAAATGTGGATCCCGTAAAAGTAACAGTGAAGGAAGGAATAAGCTACCCAAATGTTCCTCAATATAAATTGACACCTGAAATATAGAGTTACACCTATAATTGAGAAAATGATTAAACAGGGAATTTTGAGAGAAATAATGAGTAGTCCATGTAATTCACCAATTATGGGACTGAAAAAGCCTAATAAAAAGTTCAGGATAGTACAGGTTTTGAGAAAGATAAACAAAATTGTTGTGTTGTGCTGTCCTATTGTACCAAATCCATCTGTGATTTTGTATCAGATTCCTCATGATGCAGAATGGTACATAGTAATTGACTTATGTCACGCTTTCTTTACCATTCTGTTGCACCATGATCGCCAGCTAAATTTTTCGTTTCGCTTTGACGAACGTATTTTGGCTTGGTGCTGAATCCCACAGGGTTATACATGAAGCCCCTCGATATTTAATCAGATATTGAAATAGTCTTTGGAAGATTTAGAAATGTCCGAGAATTCAGTGCTAGTCCAGTATATCGATGACCTGCTTGTGGCATCGAAAACTCGAGAAGCCTGTGTAATGGACACCATAGCATTGCTAAATCATTTGGCAGATGGAGGACTTGAAGTGTCACCATCGAAATTGCAATTTTGTCAGAAAGAAGTACAATATTTAGGTCACAAAATTGAAAAAGGACTGAGAAAGATAACAACAGACAGAATCAGGATAATAAAAGGAATGAGAGCTCCAATGACGCAAAGAGAAGTGAGAATGTTTCTTGGAATGGTTGGATATTGTCGTCAGTGGATAAGTAACTTTTCCCTGGTCGCAAAACCTTTGGCACGCCTGACGAGAAGTGATCTGAGAGATCCCATTGACTTAGATAGAGAAGAACCAGCAGCATTTAAGAAATTGAGAGACAGTTTGTGTGAAGCGCCAGCGTTAGGAATGGCTGACTATGAAAAGGAGTTCGAGCTGTACTGCAGTGAAAGGAATGGATGTGCACTCTCTGTATTGATACAGAAACATGGAAAATTGAGAAGACCAATTGCATATTTTTCAGCTATGCTAGACCCTGTAGCTGTAGCCTTGCCAGGTTGTTTGAAAGCAGTAGTTGCTACATGTAAGAGTCTGGAACAGAGAGGGAATTGTGATGGGATATCCTGTGCGAGTGTTTGTACCTCATGATGTGGCAATCCTTCTAACAAGGAGTCGCACTCAGTTCATGACACATAGTCGGCTGACTAAGTATGAGAAGGTCATATTAGGTGCAACAAATGTGAGCCTTGTGAGATGTCTGAATGTGAATCCTTCAATGCTATTGCCTGATGCTGAGAATGTTGAAGTCAGGGACGAAGTGAATCCTGATTGTTTGGCTGTATTGGATTTCTGTACCAAACCAAGTCCTGATATAAAGGATGTACCCTTGTCTGAGAGTGACTTTGTGATGTTTGTAGATGGGTCATGTTTGAGAACAGACAAAGGAAATCTGAGTGCAGCATATGCAGTATGCACAGTTGCAGCAGTAATGGAAGCATCTTACCTGAAGGGAGTAAAATCAGCCCAGGTTGCTGAACTTGTAGCCTTAACTAGAGCATGTAGGATCGGAAAAGAATGTGAGAGTGATTTTGATAACTGATAGTCAGTATGGTTTTGGTGTTGTGCATGATTTTGGCCAGATGTGGCTTCAGAAAGGATTTCTGTCTTCAAGTGGAACTCCTATAAAGAATGCTGAAGTGGTTGGAAAGTTGCTTGAGGCAATATAGCTGCCAAAGCAATTGGCTGTTGTGAAGTGTGCTGCTCATGTGCAAACCGCTGATTATATCGCGGTTAACAAATATGCCAATGATATGGCCCAATATTGTGCTCGAAATCAGAACTCAGTCAACAGGGCTAAAGAAAGAGAGATGAATTCTTTGCCTCTAATGTTTACTAACATTGTGGGTACCTGGGAAGAAGGAAGGCAATTGCAGGAAGAGGCAGGAGATGAGGAAATGAGACAGTGGGTAAAAGCAGGATGTGCACCAAGGGAAACAGATCATGTGTGGGTTTATCGAGATGGAAGTCCAGTCATGCCTGATAGCATGGTGTCTGCCATGGCACGGATGTATCATGGACAGGGACACATAGGGAGGGACGTGATGATTTGGTCCTTCAAGCAAACGTGGTACAATGCAAAATTTAGACTTGTACCTGCGAGCCTTTGTCAAAGATGCCTTATATGTCAGCAGTTCAATCCAGGAAGAAAAACAGTGGTAAGCCTAGGAACGATAGGTCGAGAACGAGGGCCTTTCACCAGAATGCAGATTGATTTCATTGAGATGCCGCCCTGTAATAGGTTGAGGTATGTTCTAGTAATGGTCTGCTTTTTTTCAAGGTGGGTAGAAGCCTATCCCACAAGAAGGAGTGATGGAATTACAGTAGCAAAACTGCTCTTGAGGGAATTCATCCCTAGATTTGGGTTCCCAGTTACAATAGCATCAGATAGAGGAAAGCATTTCCATAATGAGATCATGAAATTGATTTGTGAAGCACTGAATGTACAACAGAAACTACATTGTGCCTATCGCCCAGAGGCTTCTGGTGTGGTAGAACAAATGAATGTCACTATTAAAAACCGATTGGGAAAAATGTGTTTAGCCACAGGTTTGAAATGGCCTGATGTCTTGCCTCTGCTACTCATGACTATTAGATCAATTCCAGATAGAACCACAGGTTTGAGTCCACATGCATTTATCATGGGAAGAGCAATGCGCCATGTATTCATACCAGTCAACAAGCTGTTGCCTATATCTGATGATTTGGTGTTGGATTACTGGAAGGGGCTGGCTGACACAGTTCATTCTGTGTTTCATCAGGTTGGAGAGGATGCCACCACCCTTGAAAAGAAGCAAGTTCATGATCTGAGCCCAGGAGACTGGGTGAGAATTAAAGTACACAGAAGAAGGAACTGCCTGGTCCAACGTTGGGGAAAACCACGACAAGTGATCTTGACTACAACAACAGCTGTGAAGTGTGCTGGGATCAAGAACTGGATCCATGCTATTCACACATTGAGAATCCCAAATCAAGTGGATAACCAAGAATGAGAATATTATGACGAATCAGAAAGTAGCTCTGAATCAGATGCTGAAGAAGTAAGAACAAGAGAAAATCCTGAAACGGGGGAGACAGAGCCAAACTTGACATTTTCCCCGGAGAATATTCCCTTGAGAAGGAGATTGCAGATTTCTGATACCAGCTCAGACTCAGAGACTGAACAGATACCGATATGCTCCGGAAATGAGAAAAGCAGTGAAGAGACAATCAAAGAAGTTATTGATAAAGAAATTCCTGATGAGAAACTGAGAGAAATTCCACCTGAAGTAACAAAAATAGATGAACAGGTGCCAGACACAGAAAGTGAGGGAAACATTCTTGCGCAAGACCCCCGAGGAGTTGTAGGGAATTCCAACATCCAGTTAGAAGAAGGGACAGTTAGTCAGCAGGACGATATTGTGCAAGAAACACGAGGAGGGACAGAAGTAGGGAAAATACAAGAAGTGGTGGAAAGAAGAACAGCGGAAAGCAAAAAGCAAGTTGAAACAGAATCAGAGGAAAGTGATGAGGAAGCACCAGAAGGTCGAGTCCTGAGAAAAAGAGCATGGAGAGCTGAAAAGAATGATAAAGGAAACAAAGCAGGTGAATGAAGTATCAAGTTAGGAAAAATCGAAAAATGAGAAAATAACTACAGCAGATGAAAACAAAAGAACAAGAAAGCCCAACCAGAAGTATAAGTCGCCAGAATGATCGTATGTGGCCCTGCCTGAAATAAAAGAAGAGGCGGATAGCCAAGAAAATCCAGAGGTGACTGTACCGGAAGTGGTTGAGGAAGACGAAGAATCGGAAATCCTGAGAGTTATCTTGTCCGATATTGGAGAAGAGACGGATGTTCAGGAAGTTCTGTATCAAGATTATGAGAGAAAAGTGAAAGACGATCAAATGCCAAACTGTATAAGACGAAAGTGCTGCTAATGGAAAGAAAATAGAATACAGGAAAATACATAACTGATAGAACCAAGTAGGTGCTTAGAGCCTTGGGTTAGACAAAACTAGTTGTGAAGTAGAAGAGGCTCAGTCAAAAGACACTGATCATTTTACGAAAATGGCAAACACAGAAAGTAGAAATGCTAAATGTGTATTTCCAGAAAGATGGTTTAAAATGTGTTTTTGTTGTACAGGATTACTAATGCTCCTACGGAGTGTGTTAGCATTACTGATTTCATTTAAAGTTACTATAGACACAATAGAAGGACATAGTGAGAATAAAACTAATATAGAGAAGGTTCAGAAAGTATATCCGACTAGAATAGATAGAAATTATCTACATAAAGACAGGTCTATAAATGATTTCCCTTACAATATGTTTTCGAAACTTTTGTATGAATATGGAAAAACAATAGATGTGAGGGATTGCTATGTTTGTATGCAGTTACCTGCATCTGTATCAAAGGGAGTGACCTACCATCATCTCCCAGTAACATATGGAATAACATGTAGTGTAATAGCTAGTCTGTTTTACCAAATGGGAAGTTAGAATATTATTTTTCAGATGTAGATAACATATTTTCACAAGTACCTGCGATTAACAAATTAAGTAAGGTAAAACCTGCAAAGGTGTTAGGTGAATTTTTCTTAGAAACTAAGGAACTAACATTAGAATATATTCTTAAAAATAATTTGACTTGCAGTTTAAAGAAAGAAGAAAAGACGTTCTTGGATATGGTTGAAGAAAGGAAATTGAAAATGCAAAAGAAAGCATCTGAGAGAAAAGAGGAAAAGACAGTCTGGGATGTTGAAATGGAAAAACACTTGAAGGGAGAAGCTAGTCCAACTATGGCTTTAGATTGGCCTCAGAAAGGGAAGTTGTGTATTAGAAGGAATCAAACTGCATATGATAATGACTTTGTAGGTAACAGTGAGTGCCATGATACATACCAAATCATGGGTGGATGGGGATTTAAAGGAGGAAATGATCCAGTTTTTCCTGGGTTATATTTTATCTGCGGAAACAAGGCATATTATCGTTTGCCAGACCATTGGTATGGCACATGGTATGTAGGTCTGGTTTTCCCAAAGACATTCCACATGGGAAGCGGAGAAGATGGTGTACATAAATTAGGTAGTCATCTAGCACGTAGAAAGAGAGAATCTTGGTCAGAAATTGTAGGAGACATTCTTGGAGCATTGATACCAGCAGTGGGAATATCTCTGAATGCACACAAAATTAGAAAACTATCAACAGTAGTGGATCGCTTGTCAACAGGCACCGCTGGAGGATTTTTATTACTAAATACTGAGATTTTTGCCATGCGTGCCATGGTAATGCAAAATCGACTTTCCCTTGACATATTATTGGCAAAAGAGGGTGGAGTCTGTGGAAATCTGAAAGTTCAACATTGTTGTACTTACATTCCTGACGAAAGTAAATATCTGAAAATCTACATTAAAAATATAACTGAATTGCATGAGGAAATTACACCACTGGAGGTTGAAAGTGTTTGGGAAAAGATTGGGAAGAAACTTTCTTCTATTAAAGATTTCTTATTAAATTTAGGTGGTACCTTTATAGGTAGGATCTTATTTCCATTAACATGTGTGATTTTTATAGTATTATTATTAAGATTAGGATGTTTGTGTCATAAAAGAAAGAAAATACAGAAAGAGAGGGAATTTGAAGAAGTAGAATGAGAAGAGATGAAAGAAAGTATGTATAAAACAGCAAGAAGAGAAGACATTGGGGGAACAGAGATGTAAACTAACTCAAAAGAATTCATTTCACTTTCTTGACAAATTGATACAAAATTTTAATGGTGTGGTGATAAAATCACCAAAGGGGGGATTGATGGAGCGGGTAGTACAAAATGTTGTATACCTCCCCCATTCTGCATGAAAATACTAATTGAACAATCTATTAATTATATTATTATTAAATGAGTTTACATGAATATTAAAACAAAATTACTAATATCCAAATTACACGTGGGATTGCATATTGCATGGCTAAATAACCTTTATGAATAAAATCTGTACGCATACTAACAGTAGTATATGTAATAAATAGAATACTACCTGATATATGTTGCTTTTGTAATGTCTCTGTAATGTTTCTCGAAAGGAGGACCAAAAGGGTGAATATAAATGCTTTAAATGTTGCTATACACTAGATAAATACAAGCACATAAAGGGATTAGTAAGGGGTTAACATTAGATTTATTATTTCTATGCATTAATTACTCTTTTGTGTTTGTTTCGCTTAAGTTGGTGTTTGGGCCTAAATTCCAAAATGGCCGCTGACGCGACACGACGAAGTGGCCACTGTCCCACGGGTCATGGAGTGAAGTGCGCAGAAGTGACAAAGTCTTCCAGACCTCGTCGTGAACTATGATCTCCGTGTACTCAAGTAAGGACACTGTGGGATGACGGCCAAGACTGAAGACAATTGAATTTCAGTAAAACCGGAACAAACTAACTTTTTATTACTTGATGACCTCACCTCTCGAACTGTACCAAATCCCATACTCTAGCATCGGACGATCGCTACCAGCCAATCATAACCGAGCTGAAATTACAAAAATGTGTCTTCTTGATTTTATTATAAAAGTACATGCTAGAATAGTGAGGATTGCGATCTTCGATCTCGCACTCTCGACTGTTCCTTACATCGACTTCATCGACAATGCTACTTGTGACGCTACTTAGGCGACTGACTGCGTTTTCCTGAATTCCAGATGGTCCAGATGCTGCCCAATTATCTGATGACTGCGAACTTTTCCTAATTCTATGGGCACTGACAGATGCTTGCACGTCTCTGGTCTTTACCGATCCTTTGAGACTGTAGCGTGCTGAGCAAAGAACTTTGAACTTTTAGATGAATGACGACAGATTTGAGTATGCAGACCCAATGACTTTGAGGACTTCAGATAACCAGATTAGGTAAATATGATGTACTGCGATTTACTTGAAATTTGATATAAACTTTCCAAATGCAAACCTAACTCTTCAAGAAATTTTAGATAAACAGATTTTGATTAACAAGAAATGAGTTTGTGGTTTATTAAGAAAGGCAAGTTCTAAATCTTGAATGTGTTTTAGCTGGTTCTAGATCACCATCAACCAATCCAACTATTTGGTCCATTGACCACGTGGGAGGAGTGCCTTGATGTTTAGGATTGAGATCTGTAGGTGGAAGGGGTATTGATGAATATTTTGTAAATGAACTTTTCTTTCCCTATAGGTTATAAGGTGTTCCCCTTACATGTCGAGCGCTTGAACCGCTCATCCCTCCTTGCTGCGTGCAGACCGGTGAATGGTTAGTGTGAGTGTTGGTGTTATGAGCCCCACCAATGACTGCATGTGTGAATGAGCTAGTGTGACGTCGGGTCTGTGACGCAGGGGAGGATACCGGTATGGGTTTTGCTTTCACCCATTACCAGGGTTTTTGCGCTCCATCACATGCAACATTTTATTCAATGCATTTTCATTTTTAATATTTATCAAAATTCTACTTATAAGTTTTGCTTTTCGCACCTTTATTAATTTTCTCTCTGGTGTCATTTTAGTTCACGTAAAAACTTCATATTTTACATGCTTTCTGCACGTTAAACATTGCAGCTTCTGATTACTAAACGTGTTGTATTTTGCTTGCACATTTTCAAGTTGTGCTTTTGAACGTTTCACATGTTGTTAATTTTGACACTGTTAATTATGTTTATTAATAACACACTTATGGGCAGATTGATCAAACATGATTATTCACAAAGTTCATTCTCCATCATCTGTGGTGTTTTCCAATATAGATGCATGCATAACTCCTGTTGTGTGGAACGAATTGTAAATGAATTCACAGACTAACACATTAATGGTATGAGGGGCCTGTTTTTTTATGTATATATATATATTACACACCCATCCTACACGATGTCTTTCTGTTATACTCAAGGAGTGGGGCTGGCTGAATGTATACATTGCTGTAGGCTAACTTTACTCAGTGTTTTCTTTCTCTTCACTTTAGAAGGTGGCAGTGTAGTGACCCTTAATGTTGTTTTGCCAGGGTTATGGACATTGAAGCTAGACGATTGGATTTGCCAGTGCTTGTCTGCATACGTCTTCAGCGAGAAACTAGTACAGTACTTCTGATAGGATCTGTCTGGCTTGGGGATTTCTTTGGAGGGGATCGTGAAACATTGAAACACTTTAACAATAACAATGAACATATTAAATCATGAATCTGCACCTTGAGTCTGTCAGTTCGTATTTTTTATTAGAGGTTATGTTTTTTAAAGAACAGCATAATGGAAAAGGCAAGTCGTGTGTTTAGATGAGCGCCAATTCTACTGTTCTGTGCGGCATCTAGAACTATTCTCGGAAAAGAAGAAAAGAAAAAAAAACTGCTGCTTTACAAATGCTTTCCTTTTGTTTGGTTCCTTGAAACTTCGTTTCAATTAATTACTTTGAAATATTCACGTTTAGGAGTGTGGCAAAGAGGCAATTTGTGAAGCTGTGTCATTGCATTTATTGTTATGCCTTTAAAAGCAGTAAATTAAATCGTTGGTGAGGTTTGGAGAAGTATTTCTTCATATTTGTAGAAAGAACAGATGATGGGCAGAATGCTGAACAATGCAAACATTCACCCCCAGTCAACAGATCTGGGTTTAATCCATCGTTTATTTCCCCACCGCGCCACCCCAAAATGTACCTAGCCATATTTGTGGCCAATGTTCTGAGATCATTGCATTTATTTGTAGGGTATTTATTAGCAATCTTGTAGTTTATATTCGACTTAATGTAAAATATAGAATAAAATGCACTACAAATAACCCTGCTCCACTAAATAAATATGTATGATTCTGTCATGCTTGAAGTTCAGGATCTTGTATCATTGATCTCAGGTTGGGTGAAGCGGAGTAAAGTAAAATGAAAGTGGAGGAGGCCTGCTCACCTGTTAAGAATCCTGAGAAAGAACGTGTGTGCATGGGATCCCATGATGAGAATTTGGGAATCAGAGCTTCAAGACAAAACCCTTTGTGATTGCAAACACTGGCTTCATAAAATCACAGGATTACATCATAAAATTTGTTTTTTTTTCCGTACAAAGGCCTTTTACAAGTCGGAACATATTGTCCGACTCTTAAAATGGCTTTTGCAGTGCTTTTTCAAATCGCAAATAGGAGGGAGAGTGAAAGCGGCACCCCCATCTATTTATTCGTCAGAAAGGAATGTGTCAACGGTTGCAAACCATTGACCGGATGCCGACAAGGGAGCGGTATCTGATTTGCAAAGGAAGGCACTCCCCTTTCAACTCTTTTCCCTTTGTGAATCTTCAAAACATTTTATGGCGAATAGGCAGTGGCTCATTTTCCAGAAAAAAAAAGTTTTCTTTAGTTAAACACAATCACATACATTTTGGCCAATCACAGACCATTACGAATAGCGACCTTCTTCATGAATATTCATTAGGCAGATTGTGCCAGGACATCGGTATTCTGTAAAATGAACTATTTGTTGATCAGTTTGGAAAATCATTTGCAGAAAGTCTCTGCACAGTTTGCAACCATCGTTTTCAAGTCAATACTTAGTACAAGAGACCCCTGGAATTTTACTAATAATACAATCCAATCCTGATAGTTGTGAACTATGATATAGTTTCTTACAGATTTATTTTTTTGATTTATTCGAGCTGTTCTTTATCTCACCATTAGCTACGCAGAGAGCACATCAAATGGGCTTTTGACTTGTAAATCTCATTATAAACAGTGACATCTTTTTGTATTTCTTATGGTTCACATAAACAAAAGAGATTCTGGATGCAGTCAGGGTCCATACCTTGTTTTCTTTCTAGAGCTAAATTTATCATGGTTCATGCATAGTCAACCATAGATCGCCATGGCACAACCTTACATGTGTATCCAACCCTTCCTGGTGCGGAGATACCATTCAAATATAGCATCTTTATTACATTCCCATTATTTTTCTAGAGGAAATGCCGTGGTAAAAAGGAAACAATTTCTGGCCTTTAGCACAAAATTGAGACCAATGGACTTTGAATTAAGTCCATATAGCTTATGTATATACAAGCGTTACAGTAAACTGGACAATTCTGCACCTTATCTTGATCCCACTCAACAAAATGATTTTCTGACAAACCGGGATTTGAATGTCATAGATATTTCAAACATTGAAATGTATGATGATCTAGAAATCCTTTCCAGCTTAACCTGCTCTGTAAGGTAGTACTTACTGAGTATTGAATGTATTAAGTACGACATTTAAGGAAGTTTCTTCAATTATATTCATTTTTGTACTCTTAAAATTCATGTGCACATATATAGGGGCCATTTTTTGATAGGCAATTGATTTGCTGTGATTGCCCAGTTGATCTGGTTGGTGACATGACAGCTCTGGTTGATATATTTCTACATGTACATTTCTGATTTTCTCTGTTTTCCCAGACCACACTTTTCTCCTTGATGTATTTTCCTTTGGTTTAAATCAGAAAAAGTCATAAAAACAACTTCACACATCTCACTATGCCAAATGTTTAAACTTCAGCGATAACATTCAATTCAATAAAAGCTTTATTTGAAAGCAAGGCACATCCATAAAAGCAAGGTACAAATACAACAAATACAGCAAGTTAATAAAGTTCATGAAATGACATTGCGTACAAAAATCTAACGAGCCAGTCCCTTTCAAAATAAAATAATTGATCACAGAGAAAACTGAGCAGGTCAGAAGTCAGTGGGAACTTGATTGTCATCAAAATTTATAGATAAAATATGAAAGGTAGTTATGAAACATTGATTTTTGTGTTTTATAAGATTTGTTGACATATAACTAGCAGTCAGAACGACTGGATGTTTAGTGCTTAAAGATTTGATCTGTGCCTTATACAAAGTTTTAAGAACATAGCAATATTAAAACAAATTGCAGGAGACTCCAGCATTTGAAGAGCCAATAATGCTGGACGGCATTCACGTATTGACAATTGATTCAAAACAGATTTCAGCCACCGTTTTCTAGGTTCAGTAAAATATTTACAAAAAAAAGTAGCGTGCAAAAGGGACTGTAGAGAAAGATCATCACAGGGACATGTGGGAAGAACCCTTGACCAGTCATTTGGGTTGGGGAAGGTAATTAGTCAGTGGAAGTTGTTAAATCTGAATCTGGTGAGTAAAAAAACATCGTAAATTAGAAAACAAGAGGACAAATAAGGCTCAATTTTAAAAGAAGCTTGGATTAATATGGAATGCTGGACAGAAGGTTTATTTGCTTCTGTTGTTAACCGGAGATTAGCAAGATGTTTTAGACATTCCGCCTTGATTGATTTACGGGAAAGTCTTAGCATGTCATGTGGTGCTGAATTGAAATTAGGGTAACCCAAGTCATTGAGGAAGTTGCAGACGTATTTTAGCCAGGGAATTTTTTCGGAATGGTCCAACTTTTGACAATCAGTAATGATTTCTTTAGTTAAAGACGTCTTGTCTGAGGTCTAGATGCGGTGCCACAGGAGAATTGGTTGTAGTCGGATGAGGTCGGTGATGAATGGCTTTCCAAGTTCTTGGTGGCAGGCGTAGGTAGGTGAGGAATGGGGGAGTGATAGTAAATATCTTATAAAGGAGTTTTCTGTTTTTTGGATAGAATCTACTCGGGTAGGACCCCAGATACCCGCACCATAGATAGCAGTTGTAATACATTTTGGGCGGTAAATTTCCAGGATTTCTTTCGGGTATCTCTTTCCGAGTCTCTGGGTAAAGGACACTAGAGCCATTGTGGCCTTTAAAAACTGATGGTTTCTCGACTCAATTGCCCTTTTCCAGGTCTCCCTGTTGTCTATTACCACTCCTAAATAGGGATAGGTTGTTGTGTTTTCTATCTTGGTGGTGGTGATAAAGATGCCTGGGCCCTTTAGTGATGTTTTGCCAGAGGACATGATGAAAGTTTTGTGTGGATTGATTTTTAGGTCAAGAGTGGACATGAAGTTGTAATAACGGGTCAGGGAGCGTTGGAGTTCTAGTGGGGTGCGGGCGAGAATTACCGCGTAATCGGCATATAATAATGCGGGGATTGGGCGGTTTTTGATCAGGGGTAGGTCCTGGCTCCCTTCCAGCATGGCTGCCTCCAAGCCGTTTGTATAGATGGTGAAAAGGAAGGGGGCCAGGACGCAGCCCTGTCTTACTCCCCGTTCTACCTTGAAAGATGAAGAGAGTTGGCCCCCTGTACCGAACCTCACTCTGGCGGTGGCGCCAGAGTAAAGTTCACGGATGTAATTGACTATGGTCTTATCCACCCCTATGTCCAACATAATTGACCATAGTTTTGCGTGTGAAACGCAGTCGAACGCTGCGGAAAGGTCGACATAGGCCATATGGAAATTGCCTCCCTTTGCATTCACATACTTTCCTCTTAGCAATACTAAGTTCAGGACCTGGTCGATTGTTCCCAAACCCTCTCTGAAGCCGTATTGTAGATCGGAGATGATACTATTGTGGTCTGTCCAGCATTGTAGCTGGTCAAGTAGAACACGACCCACCACTTTACCGAGGGAATCAAGCAACGAGATGGGACGGTAGCAAGTCGGGCTGTTGCGGTCCCCCTTTTTAAATATTGGAACCGGTATGGACTCAGACCATGAGTCCATTGGTCCTGTCTCGCTGGATGCATTCAGTACTCTAGATAAAAGGGGAACCCACAGATCAGTGTTGAACTTATATAAGTCTACGGGAACCCCATCCGGCCCTGGAGCCTTTCCCCCCTTGCTGGCTTTCAGGGCTAAAGTGATGTCATCCAGGGTGAATTCAAGGGGGGTGGGGTGCGGCTCATAAGTAGAGGCTGGGATATCTTGCGCGGAGAAATTTGAAGATGATGGAGAGGGGTGAGTTGAGCTGAATATATGGGAAAAGTGATTGATCCATTCTTGCTCCGGTATGGCCACCTCTAGGGAGTTGCGATTTTTTGGGCCTGAAAAGAAGGATGAGTTAATTACCTCCCAAAAAGCTGAAGAATCCTTCACTTTAGAGCTTTTGTGAAGGGCAGACCAAAGTTCTTCTTTCAATTCTGTTTTACGTTTCTTTAAGGACTCGCGGTAGAATTTTCTGGTTTGGGCGACCTCGGATTTGATTCGCGGGACTTTCTTTAATGCCAATTTGAGCGCTCTGTGAGCCTTAGAACAGGTGGAATTGAACCAGCTAAATGTGGAGTTCTTTTTAGGTTTGGGGGAAATGGTTAGGGCCTTATTGATCTCTATTACAATGATCTGGAAATTTGTTAATACCTCAAGGGGAGAGGAGGAGTCCGCCAGGCAAGATGTAAAGGCTGCTCTGTTCCCTGTGATGAGCTCTTTCAGAATTGTTTCAGGGTTGATACGGGACCATCTTAGGGCATGGCCATTTGGTCGGTTCATTGTGAGGTTATTCTGGTGTAGTGAGTTTGTTGCATGGGTGGAAGAACCAGGTAGGTCCAGAGTGATGGAGATGGGGAAGTGATAGCTGTAAATGCAAACATGAGTGGTAAAATTTGTAATCAAGTTGACTGCACTGAAAGACAGAAGTATAAAATCTATGCAAGTCATAGCGCCTCTACCGTGATATGTTGGGGTCAGCTTAATGGGTGGAGTTGAGAGTTCATTGGAGAAAGTGATTTGCAAAGAGGACATCATTTGATTCATCAATGAGCCTTTGGTGGAATGGGAAAAATGAGTAGCAGGGGATTCGTTGGAATCCATAAAACCACAGGTGATCTTGTTTTTGTCGCATAGTGGTAAATTGAAATCTCCCCCCCAGATCAAGAAGGGATTGTTAACATGGGGCTGTTGAAGGTATTCCATGAGAAAAGATCGAATTTCTTGCAGCAAACCTGTCAATTTTGGGTCTTGCAGGTTATTATAAAAGTTAACAATCAGAACGAGGGTGTGTTTATTTATTATAATGGATATAATCTGGTAGTTGGATTCAGATTTTAGTACGTTGGTGAATTGACCTGGAATGAGATTAGAGATATAGATCACTAAGCCTCCCTTTGCCTGCCCTGAGGGTGAGGGAAGCGCAGGGGAAAAAAAGGTTTTATAACCATTTAAGTGAGTAGAAAAAAGAGCCCAGGTTTCCTGCATGCAGATAATGTCGTGGCGCCTAACGAAATCTAGCCAGCCCTCGTTATGAATTTTAGAGAGAAGGCCTGCAATGTTCCAAAAGATGAGGCTAAGTGGATGACGAGAAAAGAATTTTGCAGGAATATTTAATGAGGTGGGTTGTGGAGTTATTTGAGTAGCAAGAGGGACCTCGGGGGTTGGGATTAGATTGGGGTCTATGTAAGAAGTACTTTGTGGGTTAACTTGAATGACTGTAGAAGTTAAGAGAGCGGTGGGGGTGGTTGGGGGAAAGTGGGAAGTATTAAAGAGTGAGAAGGAAATAGAGATGATGAGTTACTCGTTGGGGGGAGTACTGCATCTGAATAAGAGTTTGGTTAAGGGGGTTTTTTGCTGGGGGGTTGGACAGATTTAAGATTGTGAGGGGACTTTGTAGCCAGGAGTAGTCAATCAACTTCCTCAATTTGCGATAGAGAATTAAATCTATTTTCCGTTAATATTGAGCCATTCGGAGGATTAGATAGATAAATGGATGGGCGGTAGAAAAAACCAAGAGGAAGGGAAGAGATTGCGGTTAAATTGAGCAAGGGATCCTCTTTTTGCACTAAAATGGAACGGGCGAGTCTGGGAGATCTAAAGTTCACGATGATGCAGTCACCCTGAATTGTTTTTTCTTAGGGGCCAATCCAATCTGTTCTTCGTGCCATGATAATTTGATTTGTGTTATGGACATTGTAATGTCTATGTTTAACAAGCCAATCCACCACTTTATTTCTCAGGGAAGGCCAGGATTCTGTCGCTCCTGGGTCTAGGGGAGGGACTCCAGTTAAAACCACTATGTATGGACAAGTGGCGGGCGGCAAGTTTGGACGAGCTAGATTTGAATAAGACCTATTGATGGGGTTATTGGGGTAAGTAGGTGTGCAAGGATTTTTTCGTGGAAGGTATATTGTGGGTAGGTTATTATCTGCCAGACTCCTGCTAGTTGCTAAACTAAGAGATGGTTGCGGGATGCCATTAAGCAGGTTGTTTTTTCCGGGTTGGCAAAATGAATCTTTTTGATGAGTGGCCTTAGTTGTAGCATCAGTGGGGGAAATAGAAGGAGGGTGAGAAGGTGAGGGTTGTGAACTGTGTGGTTCTTTAGAGACTAGGAATTGAGTCAGCTTGATCTCAAAGGAACTGAGTGATTCCTTCAATTTAGCAAAGAGACTAGAGGCCATATCGTCCAATTTTTGAGCGAGGACGTTTCCCAAGTCTTTAAGTTGAATATGGACGGTTGGTAGTGGGTTTGGGCCAGGTAGAGTTTCTTTGCAGTAGGACTGACCAATGTCGGAGGATTCCCCTGGATCAGTTTGGGTACCCTGAGTTAGCGTTTTTGGTTTTAATGGAGTTGGTACATTGTTTAATTGCCCTAGGCTTTTTCTGGGTTTTCCCTGTTAACGCGACTTTGAGATGTTTCGATTTTCTTCGCGTTTGTGGGCCCTTAGAGGAGGGAATACTGAGATGAGAGTTAGTATCGTTATTGGCTGATGGGATTTGGGTGGTTGGGGAAAAAGGTATGGATGGGGTACTAGAGTGAGGTATTTTAGGAGGGGAAGGAACTGTGCTGTGAGAGGAGTGGCTGGGCGGGAGTGGGTGTGACGGTTCGATGGACAGTCTACGTTCTATGAGGTCGATTTCGTTACTTATAATTGAGTCAGCCCGCAGAAGGTATGCATCCAAAGTCCCCGCGGAGCAGATACGCTTCTCCATAGTTTTTGCGCGAGTGTGAATCAATGTCAAGATTTGACTAATGGAATGTAGTAACCAGACCTATTAATACAAGCAGGACAGAAGGCCAAAGGGTACTCACGGAGGTGCTGCCTGGCAGGCACTGGAGCGTGTGGTGAAGAGTCTCCTGTGCCTCAGCGGGGCTCTTGCAGGGTCAGGGATTCTGTGGCCAAAGAAGCGATCACCGCGGGGACTCGGCCCCAGTCGTTGTTTTATAGCGCCTCCTGGCGCGATGTGAAGTCGCTGGCGGGGGCGTTGCTGCGGGTCTGCTGGACCTTGTGGTCCCGGACCCGTTCAGGGGGAGGAGCCGCCAAGCCTGGCCGGCACTGGAGCGTGTGGTGGAGAGTCTCCTGTGCCTCAGCGGGGCTCTTGCAGGGCCAGGGATTCTGTGGCCAAAGATGCGATCACATTCAAACCATAGACTATGTTAAGGGTTTTATTCTGGAATATGAATGGCATTAATAATCCCAAAAAAAATTACATTTGGTAAACCGTTCTTCACTCACTTAAGGATGAACATGGTCTATTGCATATTTTGGAAATTTGCCCTTTATACAGGTCCACCTCCAATTGTTTTGCCTTTATCTGGCCCCTATATTCTAGCTGACTGTAGACCTCTGTGTATATTTTACCCTGCTAACAAGTGTTGGAGTGCCTGGCCTGAGTTTCCTCTTTCAGTATGATGAACATAGCATACCCCTGAATGGCATATTTCACTTAGCAATAAGTCACTAGTGTATGGCACAGAGTGTACCCGGGGCCTGGAACTGAAATGTCACTAGCAGCCTGCAGTACTCATTATGCCACCCAATACAGTGATAGAGCAAACGTGACTGCACTTATACCATTGTAGCCTGGCTGTACAGTTTTAAAACTTCACATTCAACCTGTGAAAATTCCCCCTTTTAGCAGGTCTAAACCATTCATTTAAATACCAATAAGTTACCCTTCACTAGACTTTATTTCCTTAAAGCACGGTGCATGGTATTTGAAACAAGGACATGTAAAGTTTAATATTACACAAGTCCTTAAAGGGAAAATATCCCAAGCACTATTTTCACTGATGCATGTGTTGGCTGTGTCATAGGCAAGCATTGGGATACAATATTAAATTATTAAAGGTATCTAAGGCTAGGAAACAGCTACACATTTCATTCTTGAACTTTTTGAAACATTTATTATAAGCCTAATTCAATGGTGAAGTTGGATTTGTAATACATATTTTGGAAAAAAGGTATTTTTAGAATGTTACCTTTTCCCTGCCTAAAGCCTCTAGAGGCCCATTGGCATAAGCTCTAACTGTTAACCTGCAGCTGAATAGCCCCCTTATGAGGTTTGAACTTGCTCCCAGATCAAAGGCAAAGGCCATTGCTGTGGGGCGGTACTTGTTCTTCTGGGAGGATAACCATTGGGGCTGTCCTCAGGAAATTGATTAACTTTAAAAAAGCCTACTTTATCACAGGTGAATGTTAGCTGAGACCTGTGCAGGGTCTTTCATTGTTACCCCATTCAGGCAGGCACCAATCTCATTGGTTTGGAGTGGTCACAGTGCTGCTCATTTGCCTTGCCACACCTTTGGGGTGGGCACCGAGGCACTGCAGATGGGTAGAAAGGTTGTACCTTGTTTCAGGATAGGGAGGGGCCGAATGGGAATTTTTTCAGTAGGGCAACCAGGAAGTGCTGAAAAAGTGGGTAGAATTACCTCTGGGATCTTTTACCCAATATGTTAGGGAGGAGCCAAGAGTCACCCCCACCCACAGGCTGGTGCCAGGCATAAATGAGGCACTCACAATAACTTCCTCAGAATGCTTTCTCCACCAGTGGAAAAGGAAAAGAGGACTGGACCTGCTGTATGTAAACTAAAAAGACCATAGAAGATTGAACCTGCTCCCCCTCGTGTACCCTAGACAATGATGGGGACTCCAAGGGTCATAAGGCTGAATTCCTGTTCAAGCCACAGGGATTCAGTAAGATACAAAGGGCCTTTCCCACAACTGTCCAGCTGATCAGTTTAAACAGGACTGGCCCTGAAGCTTTGTGCTGGCCTTTACTTCCGTGAGTTCCAAAGGTCCTGGGCCATTGGCTGGTGTCAAAGTGTACTCCTCCTAACTTTTCCTGAAACCTAGGACATAGAAACATTTAGACTCCAAAGACCTTCAGATGACCAAGACCAATCTGCCAAGCACATCCGACAAAGGTGTATTGCTGCTAGCCCAATGATTTAGGTTGCTCCCATTCAGAGCTTTTCTGCAGAAGCAAATCCGATAAAGCGGGACTTCAAAGGGAAGATATCCAGCCTCATTGAGCCATCTTCAGAGTCAGCAGGCAACCTTTTCCCACGGGAAGAGTCCGAGCTCAAAAAAGTGATTAAGTCTGAAGGTAGAAATATTCACCAGGGAAAGGTGCCAAAAGTATCTGGCCAGCAAGGAACCTTCTCTGGGCAAGAAATTCTTATTTCTCCCACTCAGGGCTTTCCTGCCAAATTTTCAAAGGCTTCACCAAGGCCTCCACCACTGGTTGTCAGATGATGTGGAACCCTCATTGGCTACAGCCAGCTACTTTGCCCTGCTGAGAATTTTTACTTCAACTTCAGAGACAGAGAGCCAAAGTTACAAACAATTTGTGCTTTGTTTGCAACACAAATCAGCGCAAAATGTTTTTAGTTATTTACATTCCAGCACAAAACTTTTGTGCTGAAATTTGCCTAAAAGTAACACAAAGCAGTGCTTTGCTTTATGTAGTGTAAAGAGGTGTTCCATGGGAGGTACATGGGCATTCCCATGCAACCCCCCATTATTTTGTTTTGCAAAACCCTAATTACTAATAATAGTAGACAGGGTTTTTCACGAAACGTTAACTCCACTTGAAAGCAGGCCTTAAAAGGAGAATTTGTTTTATTTCTCTTTCTTTTCCATATTTGCATGTGTGCACTGTACAACACACATACAAAGTAGTAAAAGCTTTGTAAGTTGTCTAGGCATAGTATTTTGTACTGGAAGTCGATGTGGCCAGTACAAAACATGTGCAAGACTCACGCACACACTCTTGCACTATGGCGCTTGGCAGCAAAGCTCTTTGAAGAGGGGGGAATAGTGCCATATCTCTGTAGATATGGCGCTCTTCTCCTCTCTTCCTGTCATGCAACGCCACACAGCATTTTTGCCTACTGTGCTACTTTAGGTTATACTTTTACATATCTGGCTTTGAAGGGTCAGCTTTACTAACGAGTGGCGCACCACAGCAAGAAAGGTCACTAAGCTGTGTCAACTGAAGAGAGCAGAACTGTGTTAAATTTTTAAAGAAATGGCACAGTTCTGCTCTTTTCCTTGCTCTGGAGCATGTTACGCTGCCCAGTTCAGGGGTGCCTGTATCTTATTCATGACAGCTTTTGTGCAAGGAGTGGTACCTACCTCAACAACTGAGCTACCTTTTTAAGATATTTCCTCTCAGTATATGTGCTGCAGAATGCAGCACACATGAAAAGAGGAAATAGAGAGGAGAGATAAAGATATTCCTTCTCAATGGGCTAGCCTCAAAGTGGCACAGGATTTTGCCATAAATCCATGTCTTCCAAGTCTTTGTAGATATGGGTTTACATAAAAAATCCATGGATGGATGCAGGGGATTGCTCATTCACCACCCATGGAACGCCTCTCTGAAGCAAAGTAAAACAAGGTAGCGCAATGCGCTGCGTCGTATTGCTTTTGATTTTATACAATTTACAGGAAAGTAGGATCTGCTTCTTATGGTTACCCCCACTTTTTTTGCTGATGTAATGCTGTTTTTGACTAGTCTGACTGGGGTCCCAGTCTAACTGGTTTCTCCCTAAACTGTTGTGTTATGTACTTAGGTACACCCCAGTTTGGATACTGGGGTACCCTTGTCAGTTCCTAGTATATGGTATCAGGGCAAAGGTACCCCAGAGGTCTCCAATGGGCTGCAGCATGTATTATGCCACCCATGAGAGACCATTCAAAATGAAACTTCAGGCCTGCTATTGCAGCCTTTGTTAGTTGGTTCATGCACCACTTACTAAAGATAAAGGTTTACGATATCTTAAGGTAACTGCACTTAAAACATTTAAGTCACCCCTATATCAGCCCTTTACAATCCTGGAGGCAGGGTGCTTGGTTCTAAGTGAGAGGGTGACCCCCTGCAGCCTACGGAGTCCATTTTACCGGGTTGTCAGTTAAACAGCCATTTACTATATATAGAGGGGCATTACGCGATCGTGTGATGACCAACTCTAAAACGGCTGAAAGAAAACCCTATCGTGTTTTGTATCAAACATGTTGGAATCATACCCTCACACTGGTAACCGGTGTTGGAGTTATGATTCCACCCCTCAGAAGCATGCTTTGTGGGGCGCCTGGTAATCCAGGTACCAGCCTTCTAGCTCCGGACAGCACAAAATGGTTGCTGCCAACCAGAGACACATTTCTGCCCTCCTGCTGCTGAGCCAAGCTCGAGCAGGGGAAGTCAGAACAATAGGCATCCTGTCACAGGGAGTTGGACCACCTCCCAGACAGGATTTAGTGTATTAGGGCTGGGTGGGGGCACTTGCCAGTGACTGAAAGTCTGCATGAGGGGCACATTTGGTGTCCCTGTGCATATTCCAGTTCAAACCAGTCCTAAGAGCCGTTGGTATCTGCTCTGGTGCGAAACTGGACAAAGAACATTGGCCTAACCTCCCCCCTGTCCAGACCCTCCCCTGGGAAGGTTCACTAAATCTTTCTAACCCTCTCCCTTGGGAACTTAATGGCTTACCTCGCTGTAGGACCTTAGATTCATCATTGACAAGATTCAGAACTGAAACCACTGAACTTTGACCGTCTGGGCACTCTGGACATCGCTAGACCTTATTTGGGCCTGACTTCGTCTCCCTCTCAGTCTGCTGCATCGTCTGTGCCTGTGCACCATACAGGGTCTGTGTAGGACAGGTTGAGCATCCAAGACACCTGAAGATAATCTTCCTTGAAGGAGTCACTCCCCAGCATCCGCAGGCACTGAATCACTGCTGACCGGTCTGCTGATCCCAAGCTCCTCTGGACTCCGAAAGGTTCAACAACACAGGAGGTGGGTTTCTACATTTCTCAAGGCCGAAGCTGCCCTCACACCAAGTCTGAGGTCAGAATCCCTTGTGGGGGCTGCAATACCCAAACCCCTGTGCGCTGCATACATCTGTAAGTGCATGAGCTTGTTGGCAATTCTGCAGAAAGTGCATTAGGCTCGGAGTAGCCCTAACCTCTGACATCTTTTCCCACAAAGATCTTTAAATACCTCGCACTGAATGCTCTGTGGCCTGTTGTTTTGTAAAGCTGCTCAAGGTCGTCTTGCGACTCCTGTGCCTCAGGCCTCTGTGTCCAATTGAGGGTTAACTTTCTTTTCCTGGGCTCCCCTGGTTGCTCCAGGCTTGCCCTGACTCCCCTGCTTGTAGTTAGTCTCCTGGACCTTGTTGGTCCGAACTGTACACTTCCTTGACGTTCTGCGTGGGCTGTTTTTGCCAAGGCTTGTTGGTGCTCCCACCAGACACCGACCCCTAAGCACCCGACATCCTCATATCCAGATCCTGGCCATCTTCAACTTTTCCTGGTCCCCGCAGCTGCAGAGTCAAGATCCCCATCAACTATCCTGAAGCCTCCAACATCGGTGGGCATTCATCTACCGAGTCCCTGGTCACTCCCAAGTGACACAGACACTGCCCCCTCTGCTTTCAGTTACTCTTTGACATGAATACACGTTTCAATTCCAATGAAAACTTTCTCCTCTTCCAGCAGTGGCACTTTCCTGAAGTCCTCCATTGGGTTTGAGGGCAGTTTCTGATGCCACTTCACACCTATGCACCTGGCTTCCCTGGGATGGGTAACTTGGGTTCTACGGTATCCACAGGTGGTGTGGTTCACCAACCTTCAGTATTCCACAGGGTTTTATCAGGGTCCACTGGGAAGGGTCCTTAATCTTTAAAACTCCAACAGTGACTTTCACATAGAGTTGTACGGAGAACGCTGTCGTGTTCACAACACTGCACCCATCCTCCATGGGGTCCCTATCTACTCACCTTGGGTCATTCCTTGGGGTCCCAGCAAGTCTACATCCTCTCAACACCGTCCTGACTCGAGTCACGGTTCTTATACCACTGTTTTAGTATGTGGTTTGGCCCCCCACAGACCCACCGTGTATTAGTGCTATTTACTGTGATTTCTTTGCTATAGTATTGTGTGCTTTGTGTATATCTCTGGGTCGGAGCTACTGAAACATACTAGAGAGTATTGTATAATAAATACATATTTTTATAAATACCTTGTGTGGTTATTTTTTATTTGATCTCTACTATAAGATTGCATTCTGGTAAAACAAGCTGCTTTTTCAAGACTTAGCCTGAAGGCTGCTCTCCACAGGGACCACTTGGATAGCTTTCTAAGGTTATCTGAGACCTCTTAAATCACTATAAGGATTGTCTGGACTGCTGCAAGGTGCCCACTTCAACTAGCGAAAGACACAAAATTGTTGGACGGAATGCATAACAAATCAAAACATTCACCCCCAGTCAAGAGATCTGGGTTAATTCCATCATTCTTTTGCTCACCAAGCCACCCCAGCTTAGACCTGGCCATATGCAAATCAATTTTGACCCTGTGCCTCATGGGAACAGTCCAGCCCGAACTGCCAAGCTAGGTCCTCCCTGGACTGGAAACAAGCATCCTAGGACCGGTTTTGGGGTTTCACCCCTCTTCAGCCAAGATAGGTTGATTCCAGTGGTATAGTGAGACCAGGACCCACATCTGGGCATACCTGGCGCACTTAGGGCGAGAAAGCAAAAGACACACAATTGATGGACGGAATGCAGAACAATTCAAAACATTCACACCCCGTCAAGAGGTCAGGTAAGTAGTGGACATCATATTGTAGTGCAATTCCTATTTCCCTTATAGGCTCTACGCATTGGAATAATATACTCTATAGTTGTGGCATAAGACTGAGGTCGGTATGCCTCTATCGAGTACATTAAACTTAATTACTTTTGTGTGCTAGCAAACTCTTTGCTTCCCTTTAGAATCGGAACATGTCTCAGAATCGTGGAAACAACAGATAAAAGTTTCACTCAGTCAATTGTGCATGCTTAGTTTCTTCAGAGTTACACAGAAATTTATAGACAGGGATTTCAATAGAAAGGATTTATTGAACAGTCTTGTTTCTCGTGTAAGAGATATGAGCTGTTACAATCGCAAGACAGTATGCGCGATATAATACGTACAGCGTAAGCAGTAAGAAGAAATAATACTGCACTAGCATTGTCTTCTAGCTATGACATATATTCATATATATATATATACATACATAAATAACATAGGCTAAAAAATGGATACTCGTCTGATGCTTCTAAATAGTTCTACCCCAATGTACCTAACCTAAGTGTAGTATAAGGTAGGAAGTAGGTGCTGTATTCTAGTATGTTAAGCTATAGTTTTGCATATGCCAAGAGTCCCTCTAGGTTCTATTCAGCTCTATACCTTAGAATGAGAGAGGTGGGAATCTCTTTGCGGGTCTCAAACTCTAACACCCAGCGAAGGGAGTCAGAACACTGGAAGCTGGATTCTCTGTGAGCAGGGATGTCAGCGTCTGGTCAGTGCGTCAGGCGGGGACTCGAATTCCGTCCGAACTTGCTGTGGCGAGCCTTATCGAGCTGTGCAGCTGAGCCGTGGTTTGCCATGGTAAGGGAAGGTATATTTATACCTGAAAGTGCTTAGGAATGTTAGCATTGACGTAAAGTCGGGCAGAGGAAGACGTCATGAATGTACCCCTAAGGAATAGTAGTTCATGCATAATAGATGAGTTCTTGGAGAAATCAATAATCCTAGCTAGGGAAAGTCCCAAAGGCTTGAGGGTCTGGTTTCGAAGAACTTGTGACGTTGGGATGGACGGATGTAGGTGACCATGCCTGTATTTGGATAGCACAGCTAATGCCTAAATAAGGACTGGGATTCTTGCCTAAATAAGGGCAATACGAATTGTACCTATATAAGGACATGATTTTTGAAAATCTATATTCGGACATCTAACTCAAAACACAACAATATATCAGGCCAGCTTCTCACACACATCAACACAAATAGCCATTTGCGCTGCTTTGAAAATATCAAGAAGGATTTTGCAGTGAATCTGTATTAAACAAATATTGCAAACTGTACGAGATTGGATTATTAGTTGAGGGGGGGTGAAAAGCCACCTTAAGTAATAATTACAATACTTTCCGTTGTGAACCATAAAAGTCACTTAATAAACCAATGCTTAACCATCTGGTTGCTTGACACAAACCAGCCAGGCTTAACTTAGAGGCAATATGTAAAGTATTTATGAAGTATTCAAACATGAATAAAGGGAAAACACAACACATGAACAATCCCACATCAATTTTGAATGATAAAGCAAATTTTAATTAATGAAATTACACCAAAACAACAAAACCCAATCAGGAGAGTATGATGGAGAGCAGGTAGGATTTAGGAACCAGGTTCATCCAGCTGGAAAGATTTACCTTCAGACTCTGGAGTTGAAATAAAAAGTAATCAGCGGTATAAGGCAGCAGGCTGTGGCCCAGTGTCTCAGTGAAATCATTAACTTTTAGTGGAAAAGCGCCAAGTGGTAGGAATTTGAATTTCTTGCCCAGTGAAGGTTCCTCGCTGGTCAGATATTTTTGTGCCTTTGCCCGGTGCAAATTTTATCTTTGATGGTAGTCATTTTTTTGGAGCTCTTTTTTTCCAGGAAAGGTAGGCTGTAGGCCGTAGCTGAAGAGGGCTCCACGAGGCTGGATACCTTCTTCGCGAGGTCCATCTGAATCAGATGTGCTGCTGTGCACCAGAACATTGCATGGAATAACTTAATCTTGGGCCCAGCGGCGATGCACCTTTGCTGGTTCAGCTTGGATGGTTGATCCAGTTTCCCCTTAGGTTAAAAAAACAATAAGTTAGCAAAAAAGTTTCTAAGTCATAGGTTTAAGGAAACATCAGGAGGAGTGCACTTTGAAACCAGCTAAGGATCTAGGACCTTGGGAACAACAATAGGGGGTTTAAACCACTCCAACAGAGGCCAGCAGCATGTTCTGGGGTAGGTCCAGCTGGAACTGGCCAGCTGCAAATGCAGGAAAAAGGCCTTTTAGAGCTTGTTGTGTCCCTACAGCCAAACAGGAAGTCAGCATTATAACCCATGAAGTATACTTGTCAGTCCTGGGTACCAGAGGGAAAGCAAGTCCAGTCTTTAAAGCTGTTCTGAGGTCACAGACAGCAATTACAGTTGTCTTCTTTTTTCCACAGATTCAGAAGTGATCTGAGGAGGGTTTCTGGATGCCACGTTTATACCCGGTACCAGACTGTTGGTTGGAAAAACTCCTGGCCACTCCCTAGGCAATGGGGTAAACATTCCCAGGGGTGACTATATCCATTTTTATCACTCCCTGTGTGTTTCACTCTACACTATCCCACAGTGCCAAAGATAAAGGGGAGGCAGGCCTAGCTGTGAGATACATCTGCCAATGACAGGGTAGGCACCATTTGAAGCTCAGAACATCATGCTCAATGAAGAAAAACTCCTCTCCACACCCACGCCTTCTGTCCACTGCATGTCAGCAATGTACAGAATCCCACAGGAGAACCATTGACAAACAGGTGAGAATGACCACTGGCAGAAAATCATATTTGGCATAGGCAGAGAAATGACAACATTCTAAAAATGTCATTTTCTAAAACAGTAATATAAAATCTGACCTGTCCACCACTTTATAATTTAAATTAATAGTAAAACACATTTGAAGTTTTTTTTTTTATTGCCAGGACATGTAACACAAACTATATACATTTTAAATTCCAAGTGCCCTGCCCTCTGGGCATTTTCGTCCTACCTTAGTGGTGACTTAGAGTTATCACAAAGGAAGTATTATGCTTTGCAAATGGTTTATTTTGCCAGGTCAATCAATATAGCAGTTGATAACAGCACCCAAATACTTCAAGGAAAGGTCTACAGACATGTTCTAAAGTGCTACTGTAGTGGATGGCACAATGAGTTCTGCAGCCCATTTGTTGCATTTAATTTACATTCAGTGGGTACATGTACTGCCATATACCAGGGAGTAAATGTGTCAAATAGATGTATGCCAGTTTATCTATGTTAAGAAGGTGGAGAACAAGCACTTTACCTCTGGTTGGCAGAGTCCTATTGCCAGCAAAAAAAGAAACCAAAACTCTGGGGGTGATCCTGCAGGAAGGGCACATTTCTAACACAAACCCAATGTTGTGCCTTTAAAAATAAGGTTGAACCTGGTTTCAGTGTCCGACCCAAGCTACATTGACGTTAGCCATAACTTGCACCTTGCACCTTGGTTTCTGTCAAGTGCAACCAGATGGTTGGAGCTTGACTCTTTTTGGCACTATTGTCACATTTAAACTGGTTTCCCTTATTGTTTTTTTTTGTTTTGGTGTCATTTTATTTATTGAAATATTCTCTATTCTAAAATGGTTTGGGATATTTCTTGTGCTGTGTTTTGATTTTATTTCTCTTTTAGCAGTGTAAATGTATTTTACACATTGCCTCTAAGTTAAGGCTGTCTGCTCTGTTCCATAGCTACTGTGGTTTGAGCTCAAAATTAATTTAGTGTATTCAAGGGTTTACCCTGGTAAGTGATGAGGTTATGCTCTGCCCCCCCACCCACACCCAGCGAATACTACAGTTTCTTACAACACCTAACACGTATTGATGCTTAGGAATCTAACAAAACAAACTTATGTTGGATATCCAATAACATTAATTCACAAGCTATTGGAAACACGGTGAATGTTGTCTTTCTTGGTGCCAGCTGATTCAAAGCACATATATGTATGACAGTGTAAGTCTTCATTCTAACGAGTAAATGATTGCTAAACATAATTCGGATTTACATTTGAACTGTTAAGGCTACCATGGTTGTGTAAAAACATTGAACAGATGGTATTTTCTTATCATTTTAGTATTGCTTTCATTGCTGAACAATGCAAACATTCACTCCCAGTCTCCAGGATCTGGGTTTGATCCATCATTCTTTTGCTCACCATGCCACCCCACTTTGGACCCAGCCATATGCAAATCAGTCTTGACCCTGTTCCTCATGGGAGCTGTCCACCCCGAACTACCAAGCCAGGTCCTCCCAGGACCGGAAACAACCATCATGGGACTGGTTTCGGGGTGTCACCCCATACCAGCCAGGCTAGCTTGAATCCAGTGGCTCAGTGAGCCCATGTCTGGGCATACCTTTCCCTTCGACAAAAGTAAAAGAAACAATTGATGGATAGAATACTGAACAATGCAAAATGTCACCCCCATTCACAAAGATCTTGGTTTAATCCATTGTTTTACAGTCTCTCACCTTCATTTTATTTTGTCTTTCTTGTTCACCATCTGAATTGCTCTCCCACTATCTTCTATGCTGTTCGAAAGGAGTGTGCAAATCCCACTTCAGGGCATCCCAATGCCCCTGGTGACAAACACAGCATGCCTATTAAGAATAACATGACGGCTGCTCCTGTGAATTAGATGGATTCTGGCTACTGGACCTGAGATGTATCCCTCTTTTAACTTGACATCTTAATTTAACGCGCTTACGCACTTTAGTTATTTTAGTCAGTTTACCTTCTTTGATTTACTATTTGTCACTGTTATTTTATTTTGTCATCTCCTTACAATAGCTACAATGTTCGATTACAGTACAAGATTCTTGACACATTTTCTCATTTAAAATAGCACAGTGTTTTTCATTTTCTGGAAGGTAGTAAGCAGTTACCATGTGAGCAGGTGACCACATCCTACCAGAATGAGCAGATCTTATCTACTGAGCCCAATGTAGACATACTGACACAGATCCTAAATCAAACCTATCGGCACAGAGTCACATGTCAGCAAGACCTGGGCTCCCCATTCAGCTCCAGCTGTTCCCCTACCTGCCAAATCTTCGCCTCATCTGCTGCCATTTGCAGCTTAAGGAACTCAACCAGTTTTATAGCTGCAGGCTTGTGATCCCCCTCTGGGTCTGTGGACTACCTCTAGCATTACACATTCATGCCACCTAACTATTGCTTGCAGCAACAAACTCTTACCTGCTCCTGTGTATGTTGGGTCCATGCCTAATAACAAAATCTAATTTGATGGTTGGGATACAACATTGCTATCATGTTTCCATCATGTTCATCAACAAGACTTGGGGGCATATTTACAAGCCCCTATCGCCACAGGAACGTCACTTTTATTGATGTTCCTGTGGCGATATGGCCTTTGCCTTTTTACAAAATAGCATTAAGCCACTTAACATGACTTAGCACTGCCTTGTAAATAAGGCACGCTTTGGGCGGACAATGGGTGTTTTGGTGGGTGTTCCACCACAACACCCATTTATTTTGACTCTGCCCCATATTTACAAGGGTGACGTAAATATGGGGCAGCGCCAACATGAAGACAAGGAAAAAGCTGGTCTTACTCTGTGGAACCAAGGAGAAATGTTTAATTTCTCCTTGTTTTTGCTGTTTCCATGTGTGCTTCGTTGTGCAGCACACATGGATACAGCACAATGCCGTTGACTGTTTATGTGCACATAAACAATCATTAAAAAAATGTACGTTTTGTCACTGCTATGTGTGCTGCATTAAGCAACAGACATAGAAGAATCAAAACAGTATTTCAGATTGTTTATGTGCAGGAAGGGACACCATCCTGCACATAAACAATCCTTCCCCTCAATGCAGGCACCCTTGCACAATGGTGCAAGGGTGCATGCGCTGGTGCTGGGCAGCTAAATTAGCATCATTGCAGGGGGAAACGCAAGGCTACACCATATTCTTGTAAATATAAAATACAGTGCAGCCCTGAGTTTCAGAACTTGCGGAGCGCGGCGTTAAACAAAGGAGGCCAACTCCACGCTCCACCACTTCCTTGTAAATATGCCCCTTGGATTATTCTGCTCCAACTAACACTTTACTGTTCCCGCCCATTTTTAAAACTCATCATATTGCTTGTCCTTTGGCCTTGTCTTTTGAAAGTTAAATGTCTGTTTGTTTTGATGTTTTTCTCACAACTTGGTGAGGTAGCCCTTCCCCTCACTTTTGAACTCTAGCCTCAAAGGTTTCCACCCATAGCTATTGGTAACTGCTATGACTCTTCTATTAGACTTCCCCAGAGAGTCACCACAGCTACTTGTCAGGCAAGGAATGTGCACAATCACATCTTTACTATCTTTGACAGAATCAAGGTCACACAGGATATCCCTTTGGCCGAATCAGACTTCAAGATATGCTCATCTTTATTTCTGTTCTCAATAACACCACTCAAGCTAATCCCTCAACTGACCCCACTTCAGAAATGTTCTGGTCCTATATTACTTACTCCAATTGGTCTGTTACTCATAATACAAAGACGTGTAATGTAGGCTTCTCTGTTTCTGCCACCCGAATATCTTAATTAATTGATTCATGGATGTCTTTGGTAAGATTGACTATACCAAAACCTGCAATTAGTGCTGCAGCTGCAGATGGGCCTTGGTTCTGTCATGAATGAGTAAGCTAATGCTAAACGAATTTGCTAATCGCTCACATGTATTTGGAGCACTGATTATGACAACAGTGACAAATGTAAGGGGATAGCTTATGAACATAAATGAGTCAACAAGCCTAAGCTAACTAATGTTGGAATTCAGGGGCTTTTAATTGCACCATATTAATAATGATTAACAATACCTTAGTACCTATTATTAGTTTCTGCTTAACAACATACAGATTCTGGTGCTTTCTGTATCAAAATATGCATGGTATGGTAAATACTACACAATTTTCCTCTGTTAAATTTGGGCAAATGTAATCTGCTAAAATATGAAGAAAGGCAAAATAAATTATAAAACCAGTAATTACCAGATGCAGTAAACTCCACCCAACTCGTAATTCCGACCACTGTGCAAATTGTACATTGGACAGCATTGTTTCTTCTGTTATAGATATCATGGAACAAGTCTTGGTCATGTTGCAACATGGTCAGTCTCAGCTACGTTTTATCATGCTATTGGGCTGAACGCTACAAAACTTGCGTGCAGGCTATGTGCCTTGGCATTAAATTAATACTACGTCACTGTTTTCAGAATTCAATCTTACTGATAAATAGATCAGACTGGCACAAAGGGGAGCAGACTACACTATGCTGAGCATTGAAAAACTGGAAAAGCACCATTCACGGTGGCAGAAAAACCAGCTACTGAGTGGATCATACGTGGTAAAATTACTCTGCCTGTTACAACTTTCCATTTTCAAAATTGCCTAAAACATATACCAGTTGGCAAATATGAAAGGTTGGGTAAAGGATACATCAAGACATCCTGGGATTTACCTTACACACATAGATGTTGGAGTGGGGAACGTGAAGTGTTTCTTAGCGGTGAAAACTGTGAACACACACTAAGCGGTTCTCTCCTTTGTCAGGGTATTAACTTACATGGGGCCTGTGATGGTTCCACTACAAACTTATCCCGTCACCTGCAAGGTTCACCGGCTGCAGTGATTAATCCAATTTTTGGCCAACTTTTTAATGGGAGTGACATTATGTTGAATGATCACAGCTGCTGTGGCATGTTGCCAGGTATTCCATATCTATTCATGGTTACATCCAGAGTCACTTGCTGTATGCAAGTCTTGTTTCCACAAACAAACACAGTCAGGGAGTCGCTTTTATGGCCTTCACTGAATATCTTTTCTATAAGAATTGATACTCTAAACAGAATGAAAGCCATTCTTTTACAAAAAACAGTGCCACTGACCTCGGCCAAAGAATCCTATGATCTCCAAGTCGCAAGGACTTCTGCGGAGATACATACCCTTTTGAATACAAACTGCCCTGTACATTTCTCAGAAATGTTAGGTCGTATCTTAAACTGATACGAGCGGTATTACACATGTATTTAAGAACGTGTGTGCAGGACTGTTAGCACCTTTTCAAGCATTCCTCGGAATTTTTCCAAACTTCGTGCACTCTGTGGTTGTGTGGTTGGCGGACTGCCGCTCCTTTTAGCACTCGTTGCAGGGATCCTATTTTTGCTCCTACTGCTACGATATGGCAAGCCAAATCACCAGCGTCACTCCAGGCACCATAGAGAGACCTCTGTTGGTGATGAAGTGTCGTGAGCGCATTGTCCAAATTTTGGGTTTACCTCATCTACGAGAATTAAACACCACATGGTTTCTGTCATTCAGACCAATCTGGCAAGATTGCATCTTACCTGTTCTACGCTGCCTACATCGGTCTAACACTCCCATCAGTCTTGCCTACGGATATCGATACTCTGCTGGACCCGGTCTCGGCCCATGCTCTGTGTGGTCCCCAGCAGCTACCAATCCTGATGACAGCATTCATTGAGATCTCACAGACGCAAATTGCTACTGCTGAGGTACGAGAGGACACAACAGGCATGCAGGTAACATCCGATTCGAACATTGCTGATGCAACCAATGCTGAAGGTGATAGTTCATATCTATGTGCAGTTAATCTTCTAAACGAGGTATTCCAACTTTCACCTACAACGGTAAACGACTTTTTGTCTAAAGGATTAGAAGATTTCATGTTTTCTCCAGGCCCACACACTGACTTTTGATTCAGGCACACAGTGTTACGATGAGACTCTGAATTTGGCCTTCGTTCTTTTCAGACAAGGGAATAACTTTGGAACTTGTTTCTATGATTCATTCTTTATTTCAAAATTTGCATTTTTTCATTTGTTTGGCACAAGTAATCTGCTTATAGTAGAACTATTCATAGAGAACAGAATTCTTTGAAAATCTTCCAGGGACATTATGCCACCTTGTCACATCAACGATTGATTTGTGTTAACCTGATATGAAATGGTTTCGGCCCTTTTTAGGTCTCGCGACCAGTCTTTTTGTCTAGGGTTTTAAAACGCCGCTTGGAATCGCACACGCTAGTGCGTGTGCTTTTCCTTTTGTCTTCCTTTTGTCTTCCATGATTGGCCTTTGCGTTCGTGTTATTCCCAAAGACGGCACGCAATAGGCCAAAGGCGGATGCATTGCTCCGCCCATGGCCTATTGGTGTCTATTACGCGCACCAAAGGCCATGTGGTTTCAATTCTTGAGGCCAGACACAGGCACGATAATTGAAACCACATGTTCGCTGACAATTCTTTTGTGAGCTTGGGTAATATTTAGTTCTTATAGCCAAGCAAGACCTCTAGCTCGGCTCTGATCATGAATTTGCTGGCTTGCTCACAGGGTTTTATTGCACGTACATGACAATGCGTAAGTGTAGTCTGAAACTCGTCCTGGGGATCAGAAATGCTCGCTAGGCTCACGTCGTAAAACTTATTTTTCATTTGTGTGATGAGTTCTCCCACCTTTTTATAGTGATTGTATCTACCGCACGATGATTTCGACCTTTCTCACACAATGTTTCCCACCCCCTGCAGGGTGATTTCTCTCATTCTTTCAAAATGATTATTCCCTGCCAAGCATAAAGGTGTCTATCATCGTAGCACAATGATTAATACCAAACTGAGAGCAGGGGAATCGTGTTATTCGTTATTGCACAATAAATGCCCTCATCCTTGCACATTACTCGCAATAACGCACGATTTCCTGATCATTACACGACGTGCTCATTGACATATCCCAATATAAGCACTCCGATTTTATCAATCATTGCACAATGATTCCATCCTTGGCCAATCATTTTTACTCCAACCACAGTATGCTATGACCGGTTACGTCGCACGCATTGAGAGGCCCTCAAGTGTCTGCTGCTCTGATCCCCAAGTTCACCACCGTCCCGTAGCTGACACGCTATTTAGACCTTAAACTGTGTATCTGACCATTTGCCCAGTGCAGAGAGAGTTGCATAATACAGAGGCACGTTATGGGGAGCCACCGCATCTGGTGTCTGACGCAAGTGCGGCCTGGGCTCGAGCCCCTGAGCACGTATTCCTCCCTCCCCCGAGTTCAGCGCTCATAATTGAACATTTTAGAGCCTCCTAGGGGGGCTGATTAATAGCCCGGCCCACGGCGGTGGCACGGGGCACTGCCAAACAGACTGACGCAAGCCTCGGGCAGGGCTGGCAGACCATGCTCTGTAGGAGAGGCATCAGCTCGGCAGCGCCGCTCCCAGGGGGCCAAGTGAGACCACAGAGGGAGATCTGTAACATGCCATGATACATTGCAATATTCTGCTGGCAAACAGTATCAAACTGATCCAAAATGCCACCTTCCCTCACAATGCTCTATGAACCTATGGTACCACCCGGACTATTTATTTCCAACACCTACACTGGGCGATGGTGCGAATGTACTGTGGATGAATGTAAATTGGTCCTGGTGTGGTTCAGAAGCCACCTCTGCATTAATGCTTTCACTAGGAGCCCATTCAAACTCTTGAAATCAAAGACCGGCCGGGAGCCGAACACCCATACAGCTATCAAGTTTCACAGTGTCCAGCTGAAATATCATTTCTTTACATATCTATTTAGAAATCATCTCTGACATTCGTTTGTGGTGCCTGAATCATTGCCCTTGTATAGCGTCCCTAACACAGGCCTCTATTTCCTTGCAAATATCAGGATATCTTTTAACCTTTGCTGCTAAGTTAAACATGCTTTTGGTCTAGCATCTCAATTTTCTATCATCACATTGCTGTTGGACAACTCCTGCTGCTCTATTTCCGGTGACTTGCTGAATTTGGTACTCTACCTAGTGATTGCATATCGCTACAGACAGAAAACAAGGCAGTCAGGGAAGGAATTGCATTCTCAGCTGGGGCGTGGCTGCTCCAGATTTGTGATTTTAGGCTGCTTCAATGGACCAGATTCAGTCAAAATATATTAGCTTCTTTATTGCGCTAGGATTTTTTACTGTCACACCGGGTGGGTGCAATAATGAGTTAATTCTTTTTTATTCGTTTTTTAAATACTGAGCCTTTACCAGCCTGAAAGAATACTTCCGATCCTTCTACCACAAGCATTTGCAATGCAATAGGTCTCGCATTACTGAATGTTTGAGCTATTGGTGTTGCATTATTATTAGCAATGCCAATAGCTCAAACTTTAATAATGCGAGACCTATTGCATTGCAAATGCTTGTTCTTCTGTATTAACGAGCCATTTCATCAATATGTATATAATTCTGGTTCATTCTTGTTGGCATTTTCAATGCATGCATATACTTAGAATGAAACATTGCTTTTAATATGTACAGCACCTTATGCATAGCAATGGTTTTTGTAATGCATTTTTAGGACATATGTTTTTAGATATGTTTTAGCATGTTTTAGATTATCATACAATACTCTTTTTTAGACATGTTTAGTATGTTTAGGATTTAGTAATGTCATTCATACGAAACTGGAGTGGGTGTTGTGTGTAGATTTAGATTACGTATATAGGTTTCCCGATTTATGCCCTTATATAGGTACAATTCATATTGCCCTTATTTAGGCATAAACAATGCAGCCCTTATTTGGGCATTGTCCATGCTAACCAAATACAGGCATGGTCTCCTACATCCATCCATCCACGTCACAACGAGATCTTGGAAAACCAGACTCTTAAGACTTTAGGAATTTCCCTTGCTTGGATATTGATTTCTCCAAGAACTCATTTAGTATGCATGAACATCTTCTCCTTAGGGGTTCATTCATGATGTTCCGATGCCCGACTTGTACGCCAATACAGGCATTCCTAAACACCTGGCAAACCGCTGTTCCAGTACGGTCCAGCTCGACTACCTACTTGAGGTTCGCCACGGCAAGTTCAGAAGGAGATCGAGTTCCAGCCTGAGGCACTGATCTGACACTGTCATCCTCCTCACAGAGAATCCAGCTCCAGTGTTTATGACTCCCCTTGTGGGGTGTTAGATATCGAGTCCCAGAAAAGAGATTCCAACCTCGCACATTCTAAGGTATGGAGCAGACTAGAACTTAGAGAAAATTTTGGCAACTCTTGGCAAAACTAAAGCTATAGCTAGCTATACTTTAGAAAACAGCACCTACCCTCCATTGATATAAAACTTCCATTGATGTTAGCTAGGACGGTTTTAGTCTCCGGCACTCTTCGCACTCAAAGCTACATGGCTATGTTTAATCTTTACAATACTCCAGCATAATTAGTCAGATGGGGGACTGTCACAGGGGGTAAGAGTTCATTATGTGCAAGATGTAAATCTCCATCTGCTGATTCTCTTCACATGTTTTACGATTGCCCCGAACTGTCACTCTTTATTAATCAAATCGAAACGTTTCTCACACAGATTACTCAATCTTCAATTAAAATTTCCGCCGAAATGGTAATCACTGGTTATCAACATGCTGTGATCTCTGCGAGATCAAGATACGTACATTATTTTCTGTTTATTGCAATGGCAATGTTTAGACTGTGTATTACTTCTCTTTGGATAAATCCTGAGCCCCCCACTTTCTTTCACTGGCAGGCCAGGATGCTGGCGTGGTTTAAATTAGAAACTGCTGCACGAAAGCTTCAGGGAAGGAGAAGACGTTTAATTGCCTTTAAGAACTGGGCCCCCTTTCAAGACTGGCTAGCAAACTAACAATGTACTTCTGCCATATATTGTCTCTTTGTATATATCCTTGTACATACCCTTATATGACCTGGTTTCTAATTTTTCTTTATCAATAATATATTTTTCTCTTGTAACACTTTCATGATATCTGTTTCTATGAAATGTATATTGCCAATCTCTCCCCCACCACCACGGGGGGTAGGTTGAATAAAATAAAAGAAAAAAGAAAACAGCACCTACTTCTTACCTCGTACTACACTTAGATTAGATACACTGGGTTAGAACTATTCAGAAGCGTCGGATGAGTATCCACATTTTAGCCTGTGTTATTTATGTATGTATTTTATGAATATATGTAATAGCTACAAACCATGCTATTGCAGTATTTTTTTTATCTTACTGCTAACTCTGTACACATTGTACTTCGCAGCCTGTCTTACAATTGTAGAGGTTCATATCTCTTGCATGAGAAATAAGACTGTTCAATAAACCCTTTTTATTGAAATGCCCATCTGTCTATTTCTGTGCAACTCTGTAGAAACGAAGCATGCACGATTGACTGAGTGAAACTGTTATCTATTGTTTCCACGGTTCTGAGATTGTTCCGACTCAAAGGGAAACAAAGTTGTCATGTTTATGCAGTTGTCAGAAACGAATCCCTTTTTGTATATTCGAGAAGTTTATAGTGACCTCTGAGTTAGTAGGCACGCACAAGTAATTAAGTTTAATGTACTCGATAGAGACATACTGACCTCAGTCCTATGTCAAATCTATAGTGTATATTATTCCAATGCGTAGAGCCTATCATGGATATAGGAACTACACTACACCTAGATTGTGTTTGTCAGATAATTTCAGTTATATTGTTCAAAAACTGACTGATACATTTTTTTGCTTCAAAGAGACCATGAAGAGTAATAGTATCTGTTGGGAGACAGCAATAATTTCTGTAGGTGAATCTGCTAAACCTGTCTTGCATTACCAATTATAAGTCCATCTGATTAATTAACATTGAATGCAAGCTGCTGAATTGTTTTTTTTTAAGTTTAGAAAGCTTTATTAAAACTAATAAAGAGAACATGGTACAAAGTAATAATAAACGGCATATAAAACACATCCAGAGAATATAAATGAAAACCAAGTGCTAAAAAAACCTAATAAATTATACATTGTCAGGAAATCAATATTGAGATTGAAATAAAATCAAAAAGTACCATAATAAATTTAGCATTTTTGCTTTTGAATTTTAAAGATTAGAGAAAGAGTGAAAGAAAGAAAGAGGAAAGAAAGGGGGAAAAGAAGAGAAGAAAAGAAGGAAAAGGAAAAGGAAAAGGAAAGGAGGAAAGGAAATAAAAGATAAGAAGTATCAGAAATCCTATCATATAATCTAATAACATTTTCCAATAACAAATAAAGCAAAATTGGCCAATAGCAATATACAATCTATAAAAGATGAATATTATAAAAAGGAATAAGTGCAGCACTCACTGAAAAACAAAATTACTATCAATGGCATGCAATGCAGAGGAAGAAATATAATTAGTGAGAGGAGACCAGAAGGCTTCATTACAAATAAGCTGCTGCGAGGAGGTAACATAATCTCTATCAAGCCTGTGATGGTGACATATAAGATTCCACCAAGCAGAAAAGGAAACTTTGGAGGCATCCTTCCAATTAGAAGTTATAACCTGAAAAGCAATAGCGATGCACAAATCTATAAAAGAGACAAGTTTACGAGCACCCAACCAACGAATGGAATTACTACCCAAAAATATAGAGTGAATATCGAAGGGAAAATTAGTGGAGCAAATAGAGGCAATTGACTTGCATACCTTGGTCCAAAAAGTAGAAATATTAAGGCAGAGAAGAAAGGAATGGATATATGTGCCAGGGGTATTCTTACAGGACCAACAATTAGGAGACAGGTCAGAATTAAACTTGGAAACATCTAATGGGGTTAAAAATAATCTCTGATAAAAAATAATAGAGAGTTTGAGTGGTACCGGCATTGCATAAAGTATGGTGTATCCGAGCCCAAATAGAGTTCCATGTGTGTATAGAAAGAGTATGTTGTAAGTCCGTTTCCCATAAAAATTCAACTGTGCTTTTAGGACGATTGGGGAGAGAAAAATAGAGGTATTTATATATATGAGAGGCCCAGGCAAAAGTGGAAGTAGGTAATGCTTTTGTAGAGGAGTCAGATGAAAAGAAGAGAGTCACACAGAGAAGAGAAAGCTTCTGAGCTAAAATCAATCTCAAAGAGTCAAACTTAGAGAGAGACGTGACAGGTAAATTATATTTAGATTGGTTTTACTGGAAAGATAAAAGGTGCTTATTATGCATTAAATGTTTAACCTGTATAATCCCATTGATAATCCAATCTTTCCAGAAGATAGTACGATTAGAAATTGTTATTAATTTATTATGCCATATAGAGGAATCCAGGAAAAGCTGAAGTGGTGAACGCAATTTAGAAAGAATCTGATAAAGAGTCGATATAAGATATGGAATAGTAGGGGATTTGAACGAGCGAGGAGGGTGAACAAAGTGGCTAACGAGGAAAAGGGAAATTGATGGATAACAGATTCCTCCAGTTTATACCATATGGATATGGGAGGGTCAGCTGAAGAAGAAAGATAAGGCAGAACTTGACGAAATACAAAGGAGGAGTGATATTGGCGGAAATTGGGAAAATTAACCCCACCCCTATATTTAGGGGCAGACAAAGCAGACAGATAGATGCGAGGTTTCCGGTTATTCCAGAGAAATTTACTCAAGATACTATTAAGACTCTTCTAACATTTTAACGGAAGTCGTACCGTACCGGTAATCATCATCTTGGAAGCATCCAACCTGCCACCAAGACAGATATAAAGGAAACCATTTCTCTGTCATGTCAGAAATTTTTGATAAAACATCATCCAAGTTGAGTTGAACTGTCTTGGCAATTGAAGAAGAATATTTTATCCCTAAACAGGTAATGCAATTACTTTCCATTTGAAGTCTGTCCCTTCAAACATACTTCGAAGGCAGTGTTTATTTAGGGGAAGAATTTCAGATTTAGAAACATTTTACTTGTATCCGGATAGGGCTGCATAAGAAGATAAGAGATCGATGAAAGCGGGTAAAGAGGTAGAAGGATCAGACATATATAACAAAATATCATCGGCATAGGCCATGAACTTAACTTCCAGAGACTTATGAGTAAAACCCCGAAAAGCAGGAGAGTTCCTAAGTGAATGAAGAAAAGGCTCAAGAGTCAGAATAAAAAGCAAAGGAGACAAAGGGCAGCCTTGACGAGTGCCTCGTTGGATAGTAAAATAAGGGGACTGAAAACCATTAACGAAGACCGAAGAAGTAGGGGAGGAATACAACAAACTAATAAGGGATAAAATAACAGGACCAAAACCATGCCACTTAAGAGCCCACATCATAAAAAAACAATGAATGCGGTCAAAAGCTTTCTCCGCATTAAGGGTATTAGCTGCAACCGGGGAGGAACTTTTAAAAGCAAGATGTATAATGTTTTAAAAAGTTCTAGAATTATCTTCATTCATCCTACCTTTGACAAACCCTTTTTGCTCATATCCAATCAAATCGGGGATGCCATTATTAATATGGAGAGCAAGGACCTTAGCAAAAATCTTACAATCTAAATTAATTAAAGAAATGGAATGATAATTAGCACAGGAAGAAGGATCCTTGCCCTTCTTAGGAATTAGACAAATCATAGCTTCAAGAAAGGAGCCACAAGCCTCCTTGCAAGACATAAAATATTGGAATAAAGAAAAAAGATGAGGCTGTAAAATCTGGGAGAAACAGGAATAAAACTCAGCAGTGAAGCCGTCTGGGCCAGGGGACTTGTCTTTTGGTAAAAGGGCTAGGGCGGACTTAAGCTCAGAAAGGGACAGATCATTTTCTAATGTGGAGCAATCAAGAAGTGAAGAGGGATATGGAGGGAGTGTGTCAAAAAAATAATCCAATGCCTCTTCGGAGGGGGAAGATTCTGGTGTATATAGCGTTTTATAAAAATCTGTAAAACAATTTAGTATTTCCTCGTCCCTGAAATGATCAACACCACTGTTATCAGTGATTTTAACATCCTTGGAACGCTGGGACTTCACCTTCAAATAATTCACCAGTAGTTTTGCAGCTCCATTTTGACCCCCATAGAATTTAGAGTTAACTTTAAGAAGGGTGCCAGAAGCCTCCTCTGTTGATTTCTTATTGAAAGATAGCTTAGCCTGCATTAACTTCTTTAACATGTCTTTATTATTAGAAGTAAAGTGTATACTTACACGACAATGAACCTACTAGAGGTTAACCTAAAGAAAACACTGGTTGTCCCATTTGGTCGGAAACGGCACATTGTTTGTGGATGGGCATATAACAACATAAGCCTTGCTGTAGGACACTCGTACAAGTACCTAGGTGTCCACTTGGACTCTAGGGGCAATCTTGTTAAACATCGGAACGAGATTACAGTTAAAGCCATGACCCTTGCGGTGTCATTAGCAAAGATCTCGAAAAATATTTCTGGCCCAACTCTCTTACCACTTCTAGAAGTCTTGAGAGCGAAAAATTGGCCCGACTTTAGCATATGGCATAGAGATCTTTAGAGGCAAGCTGAATACCGCCTTAAACCAACACACGACAAAAATTTACAAAAAGGTACTCCATCTGCCAAACTCCGCATCGCCAGCTCAGGTAAGATTAGAGCTGGGGATATTGAATTATGACATCTCCGATATGGGTACATACTTAAACCTTTGCCACAAACTGAGGCAAGCGGAACCAGGAACATTAGAATCCCTAGTCTGGATGGAAATAACCCAGAAAAACCCTGGAGGCACGTTTGGTTGCCTGTTCAAGGACTATATCCTCCAAATGTCGGTGAGTGAGCTATGGGCCTTAACCCCAGCCGGGCAGTATTCAAAAACGCCATTAAAAAATGTGTGAGAATGAGTTCCCTTATATCGGATAAGGCACTATTTACTAAACGCAGTCATGCTTGGGCACTCGTAAATTCATACAGACGGCTAGCCCCGGCTACTTACCTCTCTTGCACATATTCACTGTATCTAAAACGTAGTTTTATGACAATTAGAATGGGCGATTGGCGCTTCCTGCAAGATTTGCCCCCCTGGCGACGCACGGCGGAAAACGTAATCTGTAGAGAGTGCGGCAAGACTGCCGAAACTCTGCTGCATGTAGTCTGTCTTTGTCCAGCTTTTAATTCTCAACGCAGGTTCAAACTCAAAGCAGACTGGAATAGGTTGGGTGTCCGGACATGCAGGCAAGCCATTATTGAAGCCCTGAACCCCGACAATACTGATTTAAACCTGGGTTTAACAACTTTTATTCAGCAGGCATATCGTAATTTTATGTAAAATAGGCCTTGCTAACAAAAATTTTATGGGAAATGAAATGAAAAGACTAGTATGCTTTGCAATCTAATAGGTCAATACCGTTTTAATCTGTATGCTGTACTTTCATAGTCATCGTAACAAGCAATGTCTGAATAGTCTCTTACATTAATTTTTAAACGCTTGCTATTATGTAACTGTCATTGCCTCAGATGGTTTAGGATCTAGAAAATTTCTACTCTAGCCTGGCTATTGATCTGCTGTCCGTCTTTATTATTTTAAATCAGCTGGTTTTTAATGTGAAATTTTGTAATATCTTTTAAAGATATCTGTGTTATATCTAAATAAAGATTATGTACAGTAGAAGTAAAGTGGGCATGTTCAAGATGCTTAATGGAGGCTAACAAGGAAGAGGAATCCTTCACACACTGTTTCTTTTTAACCTCAACGTAGTCAATGATGAAACCTCTGGCTGTTGCCTTGAATGCATCCCACATAGTAGGAAAAGGAATATCCGGAGTAACGTTCCTAAGAAAAAACTCTGGCAGAAACTCTTTAAAAGGCTCCAGAAACTTAAGATCCTTGAGTAAATGATTATTGAAACGCCATCTGCGTGGCTTGAAAGGTTCAGAAGGGAGATCCAGACTAATCAAAACCGGGGCATGATCTGAAATAAGAATGGACCCAATGTCAGCATTGAGTAGGTTAGGGAGTAGATGCGGACTCAAAAAAATATAATCTATTCTGGAAGAAGATTTGTGAGTAGGAAAATAGAAAGTGTATTCTTGCGTATCCGGATGAGATATTCTCAACGCATCAATCAGACCCCTCGATTGAACTGTAGTCGTGAAGGTTTTTTGCATTCTGTTGGGAATTTACCTAGCGTTGGACTGCCTGTCCATGAAAGGGTCCATGACCTGATTGCAATCCCCACCTACGATTAGATTAGTGTCAGGACATGAATGAAGGGTGTGTGACATATTCTTCCAGAATTGTGAATCAACACCAGTAGGTCCGTAAATGTTGAGAAGGGAGATAGGGGAACCATTAATTTTATGATGTAAAAGGAGCCGTCTTCAATCAACATCTCTCTCCTCCCTCTCCAAAACCAGTGAAAGAGATTTGTAAAATAAAGTAACCACTCCATTTTTCCTATCTTTAGATGGGGAACAAAAAACATGACCCACCCACTGCTTTCCAAGTGAATTAATCTCGTTTTCATTTAGATGGGTCTCCTGGAGCATTGCTATTTTACATTGCAGCCTAGACAAATAAGTAAGATCCCGCTGTTTCTTGACTACATAGTCCTTTAACATTCCACGAAACAATGCAAACATTATCAGTCATGGTAATCAAATAGAAAAAACATTTAACAACAAGATATATAATTTATAACTTTTAGCAATAACAAAGACAATTTAAAATTTGTAGAGCTGAAAGATGGAAACATGAAGCTTAAAATACAAGGTACCAGAGAGTGAATATTAGAAAGTAGTGATAAAAAATGAAAAATAAAATATTGATAGAGTAGAAAATAAAAAGACATGGCAATAGGTAGAAACGTTATGCTGAAGAGGCTTAGGGGACAGAGAAAGGAAGAAGAAAATAAATAAAGAAGAAAGAAGAGAGGAGACCAGAAGAGGGAAATGATAGGAGAAGGAAAGTTAACAAGAGGCAAAGGAGCCTCAGTCAAAAAGAACAAAGCATATTGCCAGGTAAAAAAAAAAGAATAACATAAGGAGGCGGGGAACCGCGAGAAGAAGATAGACGCAACAAAGCAATGACAAGGAGGAACAGCAAAGACCCAAAAAACACATAAAAGTAAAATATAGTAAGGAGCGACCACAAGAACAGCAGCATGGTATAACAGAATAACATGAAAATAGAAGTAGACTACCTAAGAAATATGTATATAATTAAATTAAGGAGAAGAAGACACTTACCAAAACCAGAAGAATAATAAACAAAAGGAGTGGGACGGAAGGCACCATGAGGAGAAGAAACATCAGGGAAAGGTAAATGCACCAACCAAGACATATCTGTGAAAAAAGAAAACCAGAACATTATCATCAAGCTATCAGTTAAGAAGACTAATAATAACCAATGAAAACATTAAATAAGAAACAGACAGAGATAAAAATACACAAATAACCACAAAATGAGGATTAAATCCTAAAAAAAAAAAACCTGTACAAATATAAAGGGAGAAGCCAACAATGAACTGAATACCAGCACTCGGAGTTGAGCAACAAAATGAACCACATTGTGAAGCAGTCAAAAGTCATATTGTCCAAGTTAAATTTGTTCTCTCTTGTGACGAAGAATAAGGTTCAGTGAAAAAAGAACTAGACAAAAAATTCAGAACTGAGAAACAAGGAAAATAACGAGATGTAGCAGTCAGTAATCATTTCTTCTCAAGCTCCATCTCCTCTCCTTTGTGATGAAAGATAGACTGTGTTAAATCTTCGGGCGGTCAAAAGAGTAGGACCTTTCCTTGTAAGTGACTTTAAAAAAACAAGGATGGACAAGGCCATATCTAGCGTTCATGGAACGAAGAGCAGGACGAAAGGAGAGGAACTCTTTACATCGAGCAGCGGTGGCGCGAGATACATCCTGAGATAAAATACTTTTTGTCCAGACCACAACATCTGCTTTCTCTGTTTGGCTGCAGACAAAACCATTATCAGTTGAGTGTATTCCAGAAATAGAACAATAATCCCTTCGGGGCGATTGGCTGACGATGCAGAGGAAGATCCGCCAGGCCTGGGACCAATACGATGAGCTCGTGGTAGGTTAAGTGCAGTATTTTCTTTGAGGCCAACTATTTTAGGTATAAGAAGTTTGAGAAAAGGTAAGCATGCCAGGGCCCTCCTCCCCTTCAGGAATACCATAAATCCTAAGGTTGTTACGTCGGTTAAGGTTTTCCAAGTCCTCCATCTTCTGTTTGAGAAGAGTAATTTCCTTAGACATAGCTTCAACCTTTGAGGAAACATCTTGAGCGTCACTGATCCTCTGCTCCACCACCGATACCCTAGATTCAAGATTGGACCATTTCTTATCAAGCCGCTGAATGGTAGCATTGGTGTCAAGAACAAAAGGTTTCATGAGTTTAACTTCCTCCATAAGGTCCTCTAGCGTGATAGTTAGAGGAGTATTTATAGGAGAGTTAGGATCCTTCTTAGGATGCTTAGAAGTAGCAGTGGCAGAGTCCTTACGAAGGGAAGACATATTTGCAGAAATACCCTTTTGGTTAGATGGGGAGGAGGGGTCCATTAATATAACGGCGAGAGTGACACTGCATTACCTCAAACCACAGGTGTAAGTAGCGAGCAAAAGTTAAGTGTACCACACCTCAGTTATAAATGCCTACAGAACCTAGTCCTCCAAAAAACAGAAGGAGAACCACCCTGTATTAAAAGGCAGGAGTACAGTGAAGAAAAGGCACTGCGCCCCAGCACCAGCGTTCCAACAATATTTAGGTCACGTAGTCAAGACTCTCAACAAGCAGATATGGTGTAGAAACAGTCTCTAGCAAAGAGTGGAACAACACAGAACTGCAGCTATCATGTGGCGGTTTAATCCAAGCCTTTCTCAAACAAGTTTTTCCAAAGGATCAAGCGGCCATGAATTTATAGTAGACCTCTCCTTATCATTTTTTACCAGTCTTAGTTTAAACAACTGGCCATGGTCTAGCATAACATGAAGCAGACACCTGATGCAAAACTAACCATGCCAGCACAACATCCAAGATAGGTCCTGTTCATTAACAGGAAAATCCGACTCTTTTATAAACTCATAAGAGTACTGAGAGGTGCTGCGAATATTGTTTAAATGATCTTTTTCCACCCCAGCGCCATACAATACCAGAAAGATTAATAGAAACAAACTGTTGGTGATCCAAAATGGAAATATCGTTGAATGTTCATGAATAATTGCCAATTGTTGACAATTGAGTCACACATAAATCCTTAAGACATGGCATGGCAATAAAAACAAAAAAAAGGGGAAAAAAAGGACCAGGGAAAAAACTGCCATGCAGCGCCAGTAACAGCCGGCGTCTCTCACCGCAATTAAGATGGCGGCTGGAACGGGCATCTGTGAGGGAAATGCAACGCGCGGGAAAACAGGCAAATGGCTGTAGAAAAAACAAAAAAAGAACAGCTACCTGTGCCCCCGCGCACCAATATCCTTCAAGCCATGGAGTAAAGAAACTGGATAAGCCGCTCTGCTATCCAGACGGTCTCTGCCAAGGCTCAGAGCATCACACAGCCGCAGCCACCTTGTGGCGGCTCAAGCCACGCCCTCCCAAGCTGCTGAAATGTTGACAAGAAATTTTAAAGCCATTCTACCTAGCCCTATTATAGTATGTTGGGAGAGTAAGAATGCCTTGGATCAGAGATGGCTGTGCTGGCCAGATGACACTTTTTGGATGACTGTAAGATGGTATGGTCTCAAAACAACCGGATTTGTTTAGTTATAATATAATGTCACAAACATAGGGTAAGTGTTTGCATAAATGTTAAAATGCCCCCATATTTTAATTGTGATGCAGTCAAGGTTGTTATATATCCTTCTTGTTGTTAATGGTGGCCCTAGAGAATTTGCTGGAGAATATTGGCCAACCAAACCCTCAAAGGTGTCATATTAAGAATTTAAACACTAAACATGGTGGTGTGCAAGATATTACAATTTTCTTCTTACAAATTATGCATACTTTTCACAAAAGCTATGGAAACTTTGCACAGAGCACCCATAGTTGGTTGCAGGGTTACATCTGTGCAAAAATGCATGCTTTACCTTTTGCAAACTAAATACAAATTCAAAAGAAAAAAGGGAAAAATAAAGGAAAGTACATTAGATGTGTTTGTGTGTGTGTGACATTTGCTATACTAGTGATTTTTGTTGTGATGGTCACTAGATGGTGCAGAACATGCTATTAGAGAACATGAGTTATCAACCATTTTGGAATCAAAAGACCTGTGGTAGTTCCATGGATCTGGTTTCTTTCACCCAGAGAGGTCGCAAGTTAAAAACAGATGGAATCTTGAGGTGTAGTTCTGGAGAACATGAGGAATGTCAGAGTAATTGAAACAAGAGCCACTAATTTCCCCAATAATTTCTCATTTCTAAGGTGACCCTTAGGGTTCCACTTGTAATTAGATGGCAATCCCTCGCCAGTGCTACTGGTATTGGCAACTTTGGGTGGAGGGAAATTGCTGTTGCAATACTGAGGCACTTGGAGCGATATGAATAAAAAACAGTTCTTTACGATCGAGCATTCGCAAAATGTGAAATGCATGTGCATCTGTGTTCCAACATCAATTTAAAAGGGGCATCCTTGAAAGGAGTCAGCAGAAGGGCAACAATCTTGCTTCAAAAATGTTTTCATCTTCATGACAACTATAGACAAACGTGGAGCAATATAAATATAAATCAGTTCTTTTCGATTGAGCAATCTGCAAAATGTGAAATGCAGGTGCTTTTATGTTCCAATATCAATTTAAAAGAGGTGTCCTTCAGGAGGACTCAGCAAAAGGGCAACCATCTTGCTTCGAAGAGGTTTTCATCTCCATGACAACTGTATACAAACGTGAAGGGGCGTTCCTACCAAGTGAAGGCATGCACTGCTAGTGATGTACATATAAAAAGCATACTTGGTGTTTTTGGAATACTGGAGTGGCCATATTGGAGTACTGTACTTGATGATTGCCAGCACTATCCTGCAGCGGCAGGCACATATTATTACAGTACTGTATCTTAATGCGTAAGGAGGAATTTACATTTTATTTTAGCAGTGGCCTGCACTAAAAGCTGCAATGCATGTGCTTATATAAAAAACTTCAGTAGGAGACTAGTATGTCTTTAAGGTGAAGGGCACACTGATACTGACATTGTGTGTTTCATTATGAGAAGTTGGCTGTAACCCTTACATTAACGTAGTAATTTTGAAGAGCATCTTCACATGGCTGTATTTACGCTTTCCTAGATTTACATTAAATTCAAGGTGAAGTGGATTCTGTTGATAGAAACAAGTATAATTAAGATGTGTCACACCAAAGTCCTATAACATTCAATTAAGCTTAGAAAGTTAATTTGGGGTTTCTGGTACAATTTAGGACCTACACACTTAGATATATGTATTCTAGTAATTAGAACCACCCAAATAACAAACAATATCACATCAAATTAGACTGAAATAAATAACACATACAATCATAAAAACAAATTCTACTAAAAGAGAAGCAGAGTTTTAGAATAACAAAAGCAGGCACTTTCACTTCTCACTGTTCCTTTGTTTTTTCTGTCATTTGGCTTAAACAGTACATTTTTTTTCATCTCTCCTTGTCCGATTTTAGATTTCAATTGTACGCCTTCTCAGGTAAAACAATTTTGCCCTCCTCGATTCTGTCCGCCCGACTTCTCAATTTTGTGCATGCCATTTCACACACTGTTCGCGTAGTCCCCTGCCTGACGGCCTCCTCCCCCTACACTTCGTTTCGTTCCCGCTCACGTAGTAACAGTCTTTAAATACCACACTAAGCCCTCTTTTAATATCGTATGCTTGTTCTTCAGCATGTCATTCTTTCTTGTAGGGTGGTGCACTTGTTTTGTTCTGCTCACCCCCTCTTGGATCACGTGCCTTCAACCGTCATATAAATGTTTGATCTGTAATTAGCTAATTTTATATTTTTCTGTACATGGAGACCTGCACTTAATTATGTCTTTGGATCGTGTGTTATCTTATGTTGCGCTAACCTTTCAGCTATATTTTAATAGCTGCTCAGTTGTAGATATTTGTTTTTCGTCTCCAATATGTATCGTTATTTTGTTTTGCTGACTACATTATTTTGTAATAATCGTGTTGCATACAGTATGTCACCCAAATGCGCGCATGCACCATTTTTTCACTCCGCACAACCAAACCATGCGGTTTCGCTCTCTTGCTGTTGTTTTATTTAGTTTGATGCTCCATATGCATGCTTTTCCCAATTTGCAATAATATTGTTCTCCCATAGGGCACACTCGTTTTCAATTTCCATTTCTGCCATTTTCACACTACAATATTTTATGTACCAGCGTTATTTCTCCTGAAAAATTTCAATTAGGGTTTCCACTTTTAATTGGGTGTCGTTATTGTCACCTCACTATCTCCACTGATAAACATCACGCATATATTCACATTGTTGTTTCTCATATTATGTTTCACATTATATTGTTTCCAGCCCTGAAGAGTCACAGGCAGAGACCTGTTGACGAAACACGTGTCGGCTGGCGTTGTTATTTTCACGAATACTTTGTACATAAAACAGCTTTCATGGAACTACCGGTGTCGACCTCCTTAGCAGCTGCCAGGCTGAGGTGGGACTGAGTACCCAGCAATTGCGGGTAAGATATTTAAACATCTTTTTCATCACAGAATCACAGTATACACCATTGTGTGCAACATTATCATTTTCACTTATTGTTATTTTTCTGTTTCTAGGTAAACTCTTCCTTTTCGTAACAGATGTACTGAGGACATAGTCCACATATTGATAAAAATACATTTTGTATCCTTTTTGTTGCACTGATTCACTTTTTCGCAGTAGCACCTATCTGAGGTCCTGATGAAAGCCTGACCCACGTGTGGGTGTTATGGCTGAAACAGGTTGACCATTTTCTCACTTCACCGTAGCGGTTATAAATCCATACCGCTGGTGCTCTGGTTTTAATCCTGGCTGTGGGTGTACCTGAGTAAATTCTTAATTGTACACCCCCTAGCTAGTTTTATTTGCAATTTTTCCACTCTTATCTTTTGCGCTGCGCCCCCACTCATACTCTTTTGCTCTTCATATGAGGATTTAGGATATCCTATTTGTTATGAAACATCCCTGAGCTCCTCTCTCACGGTGAGAGGGTCATAGCCCTCAAAGGAACTAGGGTTTTCCTTTGAGAGGAGAATCCCCATGATGAAGCATGTCACCTTGTGGTGAGTGAGGGATTTTGTCCTAAAAAGGGAAATGCCCACTGGTTGTTCCAGGGGTGTTTAGTCTGTGATTTTGTTTTGATAGATTTTTCATAATTCATTCTGTAGTAATTGATCACATATTATACTAGCTAGTTGTTTAGACCCAGGGATTTCGTACTGGGGAGTAAATCCTATGTGATCTTTAAATTTTCCCTAGGACCCTCCTGTTTTCAACCTGTTCTTGTTTGGGAGAGAAGATGTGATGTATACAATGATGGTCGGTCCAGGAGTGTCTGGTGGAGTGGCTGTAGTTGAACTTCCCGCTTGTGGAAAAGATGTGCTCGAGCGTGTGTCGGCTATGTGGGTTGGTGCGGTGACTAGATGCTTGTGTACAATCTTAGCTAGGTTCCCCAGGAGGGGAGTGGTATTTTGGTCACTGGGGTTGTCCAGGTGGAATTTGAGGTCTCCGAGTAGGATGTAGTCAGAGGATGGGAGAGCCTGGGGTGCAATGAGGTCTACGAAGGCATCGGTGAATGAGGGTCCATGGCCCGGGGGGCCTGTAGATGAGGGTGCCACAGAGGATAGTGCTGGGGTTGGTCCAGAACTGGAAGTGGAGTTGTTCCATGGTCACTGTTGGGTCATTAAAGTGCGTGGCCAGTCAGAGTGTGCTTTTGTAGACGATGGCAATGCCTCCTCCTGGATGAGCGGGGTAGTCCTTGCAGGTGATTTAGTAGCCGTCAGGGATGGTGATTTCCGGTCCGGAGCAGATGTTGTTCCAGGTTTCCATGAAGAAGGTGATGTCTGAAGAGGTGGCCTTGAGGAGGTACCAGATGTCTGTGGCGTATTTGTGGAGGGACCGCACATTGAGGAGGATGAAGTTGAGCCGGTCAGGGGCGCTGTTGGTCAGCTGGGTGGCAAGAGGCGCTGATGTGCTGATGTGGCAGAAGGTGCGTTTGCAGTTTTGGCAGGCACAGGGTGCTAGGGTGTTCCTCGGTGATGCTAGATCGCCGGTGGTGTGGCGTCCAGGGTTCAAGGTGAGGAGGGTGCTGGTGTCATAGCGGTGGAGTGTCCGAGAGGCAGGATCTCTGGTGCTGGGCACGGTACAGGGCCAGACAGACACAGACAGGTTGCCTGTAGCTTTCCTTTGGCACACCAGTCGCATGTCCGCTGTACAAGGCCGCACAGCGTCTGCCAGTATGTAGTGCTGCAGGTGGGCTGGACAGCTGTGATGCGGGAAACATGGGAAAGGACACTGGAGGTGTGGGGACATGGGTGATTGCAGCAGCAACGAGGGAGAGAATAGAGAAAAAGGAACTGCAAATAAGCACAGGGAAAACAAAGCTAAACACAACACAGATAAAAAACTAAAGAAAAAGGTAGGAAAGCAAATGAGAAGAGCAGAAAGATGAACAGGAACAGCAGATGAGGGAGACAGGAGGGCAGTCAAGCTGCAGTGCAGTGATGCTCTGCCACTGGACCACCAGGGATGAAGTGCAGGCCATAGCCTGCGGGCGGAGAAGGGACTCAAACACCTGACATCTGTGTCAGAGGAATCAGCAGCAGCAGATGGGGACAGCAGCAGCATGAGCCAGATGGCACAGCACTGTGGAAAGGGGAAGTCCACTAAGGGTTAGTCCCCCGTACACTGAAAAGCAAACTAACTGGGGACAAGGAAAGGTAGCACCACTGGGTTGCCTCATCCCATCTGACAGTGGTGACCAGATTCCATGTTCCCCAGTGAGTAAGAGCGAATTGCGCGAGTTAGTGGAGTCCCCCACCAGTCTTGTGTCGTGCCCTCGGTGATGTAGGTCAGCTGCAGCGCAGGGATGGCTCAGGGCATGGTGTGCGTCACCCCCAGGCGCTAGGCCTGGGCCCAACTCATCCCCTGGCCTCCTCCACTACACGTCCCACCTTCTTCTTACCTGGACATTGACACCGGGGCTTAATGCACTGTACTCTCTCCAAATCAGTGACTCAGCCAGCAGGAGCCTCAGCCAGGTGGGATTTCACAAGCCTGGGTACAGCAGTCACCACTAAGTCTGCTGGGGCCCCCTTAGGCGCAAAGTTTCAGTGCTCTCACCACACAAGTTTGGTACAGCTCAGGGGCCTCACCCTCCACAGCATCCGGCCAGCACAACATCCTATGGCCTGTGATGAAGAGGGGCACGGCACACCATTGATAATCTCTTCTGTGCACACTGGGGTAGTGGTGGATCGTAGTATGCGATGCAGACCTCCCTTCTACCGCCACAGCCCAGCGACTTCCCAGCACCACTGCATCCCACTCCGGGTTCCAGACGCTGCCCCAGCGAGGTCTCTGAGCCCTGGGGACTGTACGCGCTTTCAAGATTTTGGATGCCATGGTGTTGCAAGGAGTGCACAATAAAAAGTGATGCATCACTGGTTTGGCACAGCAATGCGCCTCTTTCCATAGATGTAGCCCTGAAATTCCTCTTCTAGTGGGACTCTGGCTGGTCATCCTAGCTGTTGGAGGGCTTAGGGGGATTGTTGATCTGGGCTGCACGTAGCCTCTGGCTGCTCCATTATGCATTCCATTTGTTTTACTTCCTATTTTTCATTGAAGGTGGACTTATAGGCTATTTTTGCCTCTAGAGGCAAAAAAAATCACATTGGACTGACTAACATTACTTTTTTTGCCGCTAATGGGCCTTTCGTCAGTTTTCTACCGCTAACGTCAGAATTTGTATCGCCTTCAAGTTAGTGTTACCGGCAGTTTTCACTGCAGCTACTTGAAACTACATGTAGCAACGTATTGTAAATACATCGCTAACAGGGCGATAGCTTTTGGTGATAGGCCGCGTTAATAAAACTGCCACTAACTAGCGTTAGCGTTAGTTGGCAGCAGTTCTTGTACATATGCCGCAAAGTTTCCAGGAAGTATAACAGGACTTGAAAAACAGAACAGAATGTAAAGTGAACTGAACAGAAGCAGAGTCCTAGGGTCAGGGTGGCAGTTGGTTCCAATAGGCCATTTTTTACATTACTACACATCTGCATGGAAGATGTCATGTAGAAGGTGACAACACTGCGTTTCCTCTCCAGTGACCCAGATGAACCTCCACTACTGAGGTGCAGATCATCAAAAAGAGTATTCCAGACTTACGCTAGAATTTGTGGGACGAATTTGGGTTCTGGAAAGGAAATTATAATTTTTGTTACATTTCCTCGGGTCGGAGGAACAAGAGGTTTTAGAAAAGCTACCTAACTTAAAGCAGAAAGCAGCAAATGGCGTCAGCGATTATGATGTATGTGTAAAAAAATATTCTACAATATTTTTTAAGTATTAGCACGATAATTGGGAGGTATCATTATGAAGGGTACAAGGTCAGATGGTGGATGGGAATGTCACATCCTTAAGGAGTTTAGAAGCAACCTGTAAATTTGGAGCTTGGACTGATGAAACTATTAGCAGGAGGGCAATTCAAGGGACAACCTTTCTGGTGTGGCTAAATCGGACATATGGCAAATCGTAGGGAATGTGGCGCAGTGAAAGCCACTTGGGACACTTGCTTTAAGCTAGAGAATTACAATGAGTGCTGCTGATGTACAGAACAAGGTAAAAGTACAAAGGGTGCAACTGTTTGTGGGCCTTTGGAAAATTTTAGGAACCGGGGAGATTACAAATAGTGGCATGTCAGTGCACATTCACGAATAGTAATCAAACACAGAGACAGCGAGGGGTTGTTAGTTGGAAAGGCTTGAGAAGTGAAAACCGTCAAGCATGTGGCTAATGGCGACTGGTTGTGCTAGTTTATGTTTCTGCTTTTCGGGAAAACGTGCATGTTTGCTAGGAACATACTTTTGGTTCATCAATAGAAAGCAGAGTGTAATTCACCACCATTAAACTTGGCCCTAAAAGTCCTAAATGAATTCTGTGCAATTTGAACAGAGATTGAGGCAAAACAGTGAAATGCAATAGTAGAGGCGATAGTTGGCTCTCAGTTTGCTTCCTTTTTACAGCTCAGTGACCAGAGGTGAAAAATGGAGGCTCAACATCTCTGCTCAGAGATCAGTCCACTTCCTTTGTTTCCTTTCCTGGCCTAAATAAGCAAAGCAACTGTGCGTGACTTTCTCCTGTCACCCAGTGCTGTGCACGCTGTTCTCTGCTCCCCGGGGTCTTCATGATCTATATACTGTACCTAACAACTCTTGGCTGGCTTCCATCGGCAGAACTACAGTGGCTATTTTAAAGCAGCTGCAGGTTGAACGTCGGTCTGTAACATCAATATTTGTGACTCCTAAATGTAAATGCATTGATTGAGCTAAATTGATCGTTTGCTTGTTTAGCAATTTAGTGTTTAGCAATAGATGCTTCATTTCCTACGGTGATCGAACACCAGTATACTCCTTGTAGTAATGGTTTGTAGCTTAATTTCCATCACACAATGTTGACATTTAAAATCATCAGAGTTCCACCCAATAAGCCTCTGTACTGCTAGAGCATAGATGTTATCTTTCATCTAGCTCTACAACTTCACCCTGAAAAAAGATTATTTTATGAAAATGACAAATGTATGATATGTTAGCAAGTTTTAAAGAAAACACACAAGTGAAGCCTTATCTAGATACTGCATGGGAAAAGCATGCAGAATGTTAGATGTAGTTTGCTGATAACACTTAACAGTTAATAAGCTAATGTGAAGTTTAACAAATATATTGAGATATGTTTTCTTTATGCATAAATGAATGCAGTAAACAAATGATAATAGAAATGTTTAATAACACAAGAATACATAGCGTGAGCACTGACATTGATGTGAAAATAAAAGCTATAATAATCAGTGCTATGTAAAGATTTATTTTAAATGTGTCTTTTAAATCATGAATGATGTATTACCCTATAATGTGGAAGGAGATTTGCAAATTATATGCGAAATAATAATAAAGTGTTAAAAATATTTTTTAGGGGTATTTTATACTTACATAATTTAATTACAAATCATTAATTGGTCTAATTGAAGAACTAATGCATTGTATTCAATAATGTGTGATTCATATTTTAGCACAAATTCATCGTAAAGGAGCTGTGTTTCACAAAGGCCTCAAACTTGCTTTCCTTTCCTAGTATGACCTTATGCACTGAGTAGTCTGAAGCCTATGGGAATCTTTTGTAACGTTTCTACTTGTGTGCTAACACTCAATGATTCTTTTCACGTTTGTAGCTTACTCGACTAGACTTGCAACAACATTTTTACTTCCTAGAGCACATGCTTAGGAAAGAACTGACAAAGGATGAGAACATGAACTCGCCTGCTTCCTAACTGTCACAAACAATCATATGACTAAAGTACAGTGGTCTTAAGGAAAATGCAAAGTAATGTAATACTTAATCCTTCCAGATTTGTATACATTTACTTACTTCATCATCTCTTCGTACTGAAACTGACCAATGGGACGGAGTGGTCTGACAAATTTGGTGATGTCAAGGGGTGTAAACCAGAAATTGATGGAGTATAATTGCCTACATTTTGAACAGGGGAGGTCCCTATCTTGACCATCTCCCTCTACCCATCTTGCAGTACAGAGACTGATGATTTGGACTTCCAGAAACAACACGAACTGTGACGAAATATTGTATTTGCTGCTGGCTGGTACGCTTGCGTAGTGGAATCTGTCCAGATGGAAGGCTTCTGACAAACAGCTGTAGCACTGACGCTGCAGTACAGACAGGGGAGAGAATCCTGTCCATGAACTAGAGCTGGTCATTCAGTGAATTACTGAACTTTCATCAATAGGGTTTGTATGAGAGATAATGAAAAATTTCCTAGTAATCATGATGGAAAGTTTCAATTCTATTAAGGACGCGGAGGCAAGGATTATTCTCAACTTTCCTTATTCCTTTTTCGAGCGGTATCTTCAACTTTAAACAAAAAACTAATGTTCCCATCATGCACGCAGCAAGGGTCATGTCCAATCCACCAATAGGTAGTCCCAGAGGGATACGAGGGTGATAGCTTCCTTCTTGCCCTCCTCTTTCTTTACTGTGACCTCTTCATCTTCGAGTCTTGTTCGTCATCCTTGTTACTTTCAGAACCTGAAAGAAACCAGACTAGACCCATGACTCCAATTCCTTGTAACTTTAGATAAGTACCACAAGGCCCCATTGCAAACTAATCACAGTACACCTGACAATGTAACATTGTTCTTTATTAGGAAGGAGGCATTCTTCCAGGAAAACGCATACTTACACCAATAAAGTCCTTCCATCTTGATGTCCGTAAGACTGAATGTTTCTGGGTTGGGAACAGAACTCCCTGAGCCTCGGTGGGAATAATCCTTGCCTGCACATCCTTAATAGAATTGAAACTTTCCGACATGATTACTAGGAAATTTTTCATTCTACGTCAGGACCGGAGGCGAGAATTATGCTTGTTCAAAGCTTATCCACCACCAACAACGCCATGTCCACCACTGGTTTGAAATAAAATCTCTTGAACATTGAGTCCAATGACCAGTATGCGGCGTTCATGATATCTTCAAGTCTGGCCCCCAGAGAAAATGCCATCGAAGCCATTGCGCCAAACTGCCAGACGTTTATACCCACCTCTTGCACAACCCATCTGATCCAACGGGCTATGGTTGGTGGCGAAACCACTTTGAAAGGCTTCCTATGGGAGATTAGCAACTGGCGTTCCCCTGGGGGACAGGTTTCCTCTGTCATACTCTCATATTCTTTGAGGCATCGGACAACGCACAGTTTAGGGGAATTGTCGAAAGCTGGATAGGACACCATTCTGTTTTGGTTCTGTGAACAATATGAAAGGTGACTCCTTGTGGGGTGAATACTCTTCTCGAGATGTCCAGGGCTCTAACATTAGATACCCGTCGGCATGACTAAGCACAGGAGCATGGCCAGCTTAGCTGACAGTTCCTTACGGGACAAATACTTGTTAGGCTGCCAAGATTGGAACAGGTATAGAACCTTATTAACATCCCATAGAGATGAGTACCTGTGTTCCGGAGGTAACGTGAGGTGAACTCCTTGCATTAACTTGGAAATCATCCGGTGTTCCCCGGCGGGGGCTCCCCGAATGGGCATATGACCGGCCAAGATCGCTGACCTGTAAGAGTTAATACCACGGTACGCTAATCCATGGGCTGCCGAGCTGGCCAAGAAATTCATGATAGCTACCACTTCGCACCCCATGGGATCATGGACATTCCGAACGCACCAACCAAACCATCTGGTCCATGCCGACTTGCAGTGCTTGCTTTTGCTGTCAGCCCATGCTGCTCCCAATAACTTCTGAGCTTCACTCGATAGTCCTGAGACTCTCCAAAGATGCCTGAAATCCACCATGCCACCAATGTGCATTCGCCCCTGCTGGGCTAGAGGTTGGGGATTGCCTTGGGGATCCTTCAGAATAAACTGACCTCGGGGTAGAAGGATTGGAGAATCCCAGGAAAGTTTCAGAAGAACTGGAAACCATACTTGAGACCTCCAATACTGAGTGATCAACACCGCCTTCGCCTGCTGTCTGCATATGAGAGTTGTGAGTCTCATTATCATCACAAATGGGGGAAAGGCGTAGCCCGTCTCCCAAGACCAGTCCTGGAGAAATGCGTTTGTCGCTGTGGCCAGAGGGTCTGGTTTCCAGCTGAAAAGCCTTGGTAGTTGGTGATCCAGACATTAAGTGAACAGATCTATTGTGAACAGGCCCCACACAAGGTGGAGTCGCTGAAATACTGGTGGATGAAGTTGCCACAGGCTCATGTCTGACCAGCTCTTAGATCACCAGTCCGCTACCACATTGGAAGCCCCTGGGAGATATTCCACCGTCTCCAAAATATTCTGGGATAGGCAAAATGTCCAATGGTCCTTGGCTAGATCCACCAGGGCTTTGGACTTTGTTTCCCCATCTGATTGATGTAACGTACCGCCGAAATGTTGTCCATCTTCAGGAGGACTATTGCAAGCTATTTTGTCCTTTGTCCAACATTGGATTGCGAATGAACCCGCCATCAACTCCAGGCAGTTGATATGGAGGTTGCTTTCTGTGGCAGACCACTTTCCTTCTGTAAAGGAGTCTCCACATCGTGCTACCCATCCAGACTTGCTGGTGTCTGACTCTATTACTAAGTCTGGAACGCATCCGAAGATGGCACCATGTACTCCAGCCACCATCTCATCTCTGTACAAACTTCGTCTGTAACTAGCACCTGATCCGAATACTGCAGACCTATGCGCAGGTGAGTGGCTTTCAGGCGTTGCAGCACTGTGCAGTGGAGTGGCCCTGGAAAGATTGCCTGGATAGCCAAGGACAAAAGCCCTTCCAACCTTGCTATTTGCCTCAACGAGGTGGAGGGATGAGCTAGCATTCTCCTCAGCTCCCTGTGGATTTTGGTCATCTTCCTCGGGAGAAAACTCAGGGTGTGGGCTACCGGATCTATGACGAACCCTAGGAAGGTCACCTGCTTGGAAGGTTTCAACAACGACTTCTTGGCGTTGATCACAAACCCCAGGTTCTGGAGAAGATCCACTGTTTCTTGCAACAGATGCAGCAGGCGGAGAGGGCACTGTTCTAATAGCAGAATGGCGTCTAGGTATATAATGAGACGATTGGTTTTTGCCCTCAGTGTCTCCACCGCCGGCTTGAGGACCTTGGTGAAGCACCATGGGGCCGAAGAAAGGCCAAAAGGGAGAGACTCAAACTCATACACCTGCTCTTTCCAGTGGAACTGCAGGAACTGCAGATGCGGGGGAAAAATAGGGACCGCCAAGTATGCGTCCTTCAGATCCAAACTGGCCATCCAGTCGTTGGGTTGAAGGAGGTCCTCCGAAACATGGATGCCCTCCATCTTGAAATGGCGATAAACCAACCACTGGCTGAACTCTCTTAAATTTATCACCGGTCTCTGCCTGCCGTCTATTTTGTTCACCAGGAAAATATTGCTAAAGAAATCCCTCAGGTGGAGGCGTGCTGGTACTATTGCTCTTTTTTGCAGCAGATCCGCTACTTCCTGTTCTATGAGGGTAACCTGATCTTGTGTAAAAACCAGTGGACAGGGGTGAAACTCCTGAACTGGGGACCTGTAAAACTCTATTTGGAAACCTTGAATGCTCTGCAACACCCATGCGTCGGAGGTGATAGATCTCCAATTATGTGCGAAAATCGCCAACTTGCTGCCCACCATTTAGTGAGGAAAGGGGGAAAAGGCTCACCTGATGTGGCCAGGGGCTGGCCTCTGGCTGCTCCTCTGCCACCATGGCCTCGTTAACCTCTTTGTGACTGGAAGAATTCCTGTCTGCCTGGATCTTGTGCTTAATTGCCGCCTCTTTGAGAGCCTTGAGGAAATAAGCGGCCGGCCGAGCGCACCCTGCCATGGCCGACCCAACAAAAATTCTAGGCTGAACACCTTCTTAATGGAGGCCTGCGCTTTGTCCACCATGTGAAAGTGGCTACAAATTTAGTGAGCTCTTTGATAAAAGGGTACCAGAAGAGCCCCCCTTGTGCCACCATGCCTGCTTCCGAGGAAACCAAATTCACTAATTTGAGATCAACCTTAAGGAGGAATGAACAGCGTCTCTCTGTAGAGAGGGCACAATTTTTGTTGCTCGTTGGGTCCAGTTTGTAATCCTCTCCGGGGAAAGAGGGGTGCCCAGCAGGTTGGCCTCCTCTGCTAACTCCTCGATCTTAGTAATGGGTCCTGATCTGATTAATACTTTATCTTGACAGGACCTCCATGATCTATCAATCCACTTTTTTGGGTCCCTAATATACTTCTGTAGGAATGCGGCCATCTTAGGCTCCACCTCTGGCGTCAGTGCCACCTTGCCCGGCAGGGCGGGCGGAGGCATTCCGCTCTCACCTCCTTCTCCAGGGGTTTGCGGAGACGCCGGGCTACAAACACTGAGACCTTGGGGGAAGGTGCCTATTTCGAGGACTGGGGGTGTACTAGGTCTTCAGGGACCAACATGTCAGATAGCTCCTCTGAGCCTTTGGGCGTGTCTAAGGAGGGGGAACCAATAGGACGCCAAGGTCTGGAGGGACCTGCTTCATCCGCGAACTCCCCCAAAGATTCCACTCCATCATCCTGCAGGCTGGGAGCCTCTGGGGTCTACAGCACTAGAGTCTGTGGGCCTGTGTCCACCCTAGTTAGGAAAGCCCTCTTTAGGCACTCAAAAGCGCCCATATCCATACCTGGGGCTCTTTTGCGCTTCTGAGCGCGCTGAGACTGATCAGTCTGACAGGCATACGCAAACTGCATTATGTGGTGTTCGAAAGGGCCCATAGCACTAGCTAGTGCCTGGTGGATGGAGGGGTCCACCGCATCGCAAAAATTCATCATCAAGGGGGAGCACCTGCAGAGACTCCTCCTCTGTATAGTCCTCCTCCATGATGATGAAAGCGAGCACTACCCCTGGGCAAGGACAAGCAACTAGTTGCTCAGGCGCACTGTAATGCAGCCAACAGGTTGCTTAGGTGCTCTGCGCAATGTAATGGGTCCAACCCAGTAAAATCCTTTACTCAAGCACTCTATGCACTATCACTGGAATCCAGTCAGCCAAAGGCCAGTCTTGGCTTGACAGAAGCCACTACTTTTGGCGCTCCCAAGGAGCAAAATGGATTTTTCCAATCTTCTAGGGATGGCTCACCCTAAAATATTACCGCGTGTCTTTTGCGTCTGGGCCTGCCGCCTAAAGCCTCTTTCGCTCTGATGGTGCTTGCGCGTACCGCGCCTCTAATTACAGACCCCCCGGGCGGGCGTATTAATTATTGCAACCTTTATACCAACCTGCTGCATTGCGGGCGTCAGGACAAGATGAGGCAAATCTTTTACAGGCCCGCTGCTACGCTTCCAGGCAGCCAGTGCAGGGCACAGCGAAATGTCGAGCACTCGTTGATCCCGCTGGGTAGTACGGCTGGGATCAACGAGACACCGACACGCAACCCCTGGGATTCCGGTAACACACCGCACTGCTGCCTGGGAACTAGGGGCCATGAGAGGAGCAAGCAAAATGCTCCCGCGGCCCTGTAACTCTACAAATGAGTGACAGAGCCTCTAATAATAACAGCGCTAAAGCGAAAGCCTTATTAAAAACCAACTGTAAAACCGACTGTAAGACTTTCTGTTGGCAATCAACAAGAGCAAAGAAACGTGTACCTATCTTCTGGAAAGCAGGAACGAAAGAGGAGGTCAAGTAGGAAGCGTATACCCTTGTATCCCTCGGGGACTGCCTATTGGTGGATTGGACATGACCTTGCTGAGTGCATGATGGGAACATTAGTTTTTTTGTTTAAAGTTGAAGATACTGCTGGAAAAGGAATAAAGTTGAGCATTATCCTCACCTCCGGTCCTGACATAGAATTGACTTCCTATAAAATGTACTTCCTTTAGGTCAAAATCTCCCTCGACTGAGAAAGATAGCTCCCTCCCGATTGAAATTCACAAGTTGTTAATGCTTACTAAAATCTTAAATTAGATTTGTATGCTAATCGTTTGAAATTTGATAAAATTACAATTTGAGATAAAATCTGCTGATTCTGTTTCATTATTTATTGTGGCCAATTAATCTGCTTTACAATTAACTGATCAAAGGGTAAAATTACCGGGCAAATCCCATCAGTAATAAATGAATGTTTACAATTAGCTTATTCCGGGTACTCATATGATAATTGTTGAACCCCTAAGTATCCTAGTCCCTTTCAGCACAGAACAAGATTCATCAGAGGACCTAAGGGATTTATTATGGTAGTTGAGGTTATTTGAGGTTAAGAGTACAAGATCAATTTTAAATAATTTATAAGGCCCAACACGTTTGCGCTATAAGAATACCTTGTTATGTATTTCTTAAATGTCAAGAAAATATTGTGTTTTCAAATAATAAAAAGAATTACTACTTGTAGCACAGATGTTACTATTATTGCCATGACTACTGCTAATAAAAATAGGAATCACAAAATAACACTTCTACAACTTTTATTATTATTACGACTACTATTAGTACTAATACTGATTATATTATAATTAGGAAAATAATATTAAAAGGGTTGTGGATGTGACCCATTACTTTTTCATACCCAAAATGCGCTGCAAATGTAACAGTAAGAGTGAAAAAAACAGTTTCTTTACATTTATATGATAGAAAGTTGTGGAACGTCTAATCAACAGAACAAGTTCTGCCATCATGCATTTCTTTACTTCTTCCAATGATAAAAGTAGCCTATATTGCTGGGTGGGCCTGTCATAGCACACAGGAACTTGCCAAAACTGTTGTGGAGTGAAGGCAATATAATGTCAATGTGGTCTTCACAATCACAGTTTTGTTCTGTTCTTATTATGTGTTAGTTCCCCCAAAACATGTAGTACTGTTTTCATTGGATAAAATGTGGTAATGCAGGATGGTAAAATGTTTGCCATGTTCTTTAACATAAATACTAGGAAAATTATTTTTTTCACTCATACTTGACATTTGCAGTTTATTCTGGTTATGAAAACATAGCTGCTGTTCTATAGTTTGCAGAAAAACCCAGGGTCAGAAAGATGATCTGCATGTTGGCCAATACTGCCTTAAAAACTGCAGCAACCCCTCCAGGTCCCCCCCAACAGTAAGTGAGACCATAGTTTTTTAGATATAATATTGAATTCTGTTTGGTATTCTAGGTAAAAAAAAAAAGCCTACTGGACTGTTTGCAAAGCACCGTACACTAGATTCCTCTGATCAAACAAAAAAGTCATGGGTGAAATTGTTGCATAATTTCAGTCACTGGTAATGACTCAGGATCACATGTTAGTCCACTGTTTTTTTGCCTACCATGCCACCTCATTTTAGACCCAGCCATATGCAAATCAGTCTTAAACCTGCTTCTATAGGAACAGTCAAGCCTAAACTTCCAAGTCAGATCCTCTCTGAAATGGAACACAAGCAACCCAAGACCGGTTTTGACCTAGTTAGGAGTCTTCAGTTTGGCGCAGCTTGGTGATTGATTTGATGATTGAAATAATCTCAGCCTCTGGTAAGTGCCCGGGCTACATCCCAGTAATTCATTTTTTTGCCCACAAGCCACCTTAGATTAGATACCGCAATATGCAAATCATTTTTTACCCTGTGCAAAATGGAACAGTCAAGCCTAAACTATCAAGCCAGTTATTCTTTGAACTGGAACACAAGCAACCAGGACTAGTTTTGCCTTAGTTGGGATTTTCAGTTGAGTGCAGCTTGATTCCATGTCTCAGCATACCTGTAGAACTTAGGATGAAACACTGAAGTAAACTAAAAAGTTATGGTTGGGATGCTTGACTAAATCTCAGCCAGTGATAATTACATGGGCCACATCCCAGTCCATCAGTTTTTGCCCACTATACCACCTCAAATTAGACCCTTCCATATGAAAATCAGTCATGACCTTGTTTGCGTCTAGTCAGGGTAAGGGGTACACTCCTAAAATAACCCCTGCTCACCCCCTTGGTAGCTTAGCACGAGCAGATAGGCTTATCGAAGAGGCAGTGTGTAAAGCATTTGTGAACACATACAGTAACCCAGTGACAACACTACAGATGGACACCACACAAGTTGTAGTATAAAAATAAGTATTCTTTATATAGTTTTAACACAAGACCATAAACAACAAAAATCCACAATACTGTACTTAAAATGTTAGAATTAGCTAAGTTCTCTTTAGATGTTAAAATGCGACATTTTGAGTTCAATGTACCTTTGGATACGTAAAGCTATACAACGAAAGTGTTGCAGGCAAGGTGATGCGTCGGCTCCTTACACACAGGTATGATGATGCGTCGGTTTCTTACTGCACTTCCGTGGCGGTGCGACCCGCAATGCCGTGATGCGATGAAGATCCGGTGCAATGAAACAAAGATGACGTCTTCTAAATGCGGTGACACGATGCGTAAACGCCCGACGGCCGTGCGGCGACTCAACAATTCTCAAAGCCGCGACAGGCCCTGCGACACGCTTCTACGGTGATGCGAGACGCTGTGGCGATGTGATGCGACAGCTGCAGCGGCGACACCATTCTTCAGTGATGCGACAACAGCGGCTGCAACGGTGACACGCTTCTCTGGTGATCCAAGACGCTTCTGCGATGCGATGCGACAGCTGCAGGGGCGACACACTTCTTCAGTGATGCGACAACAGCGGCTGCGGTGGCGACACGCTACTACGGCGATGCGAGACGCTTCTGCGATGCGAAGCGACAGCTTCAGCGGTGACACCCTTCTCCAGTGATGCTACAACAGCGACTGCGGCGGCGACACACTTCTTCTTCGTTAGTCCCGCTTCCAGCTCCTTGCGGCACGCAGTCCCTCAGAAAGCCCAACACAACTGCAGGCACTTCCAAAGAACTCTTGGGGAGCTGGTTGGTGAAGTCTGTTGTCCCTGAGACTTCAGCAGGAGGCAAGCTCTTTCTCAAGCCCTTGGAGATCCTTCACAAGTTGAATAAAGTGCACACAAAGTTCCTTTCTCCTCACTTTGGCAGTCAGGCAACCACTGCAGGCCAATCCCTCAAGCTTAGGGATAGTCTCTTTTCAGACTCTCTGGTTTCTCTCCTCAGCAAAGGTTTCTTCTTGTTTCCCAAAAGTATTCTAAAGTTCTTGGATCTGTGTCCCCCTTTTTATTCACAGTTTCTTTTTGTTCTCTGAAGGCAGAGAGGCCTTTGCCTAGTCCAAACCAGTTCTGGTCAGTCCTGGAGGACTTTGTTGACAGGACTCCTTCTTTCCTTTCACAGTGCAGGCCAGGGACATTAGACGCACCACAGGAGGTGGAGCCAGCATTGTGGAGGGAAGGCACAGCCCTATTCAGGTCCCAGGTGCAACTCCTCCCACCCATCTACATGCAGATCTCTCTATTCAGCCCTGTGCTGACTCAACTCCAGACAAGGAATACACAACCTAGCAGAGGCAGGTTTGGATGGTTAGATAAGAAAATGCCTACTTTCTAAAAGTGGTATTTTCGAACACAGAATGTTAAAACCAGCTTCACTAAAAGATGCATTCTATCATTCGGAGTTCATCTACCTAGTTCCCTGAGTCAGTTAGGATTATAAGATGTAATAATCAAACTGCCCATTCTGCCCTAGGGGGAACCGGTAGCCTTGCAATAGTGAAAAACAAATATGGCTATAATTCACTATTAGGACATGCCACACACATCAGGTCTTGTCCTACATTTTACCTATAATGCACCCTGCCCTTGGGCCTACCATAGGGGTGACTAATATGCGGAAAAGGGAAGGTTTGGGGACAGGCAAGTGGGTGCACTTGCCCAGTCAACATGGCAGTACCAGTCTTCACACAATCTGTGCAATGGCAAACCTGAAACACACGTTTACAGGCTGCTTCTGTGGGTGGCACAACCACTGCTGCAAGCCCACCTGCAGCATTTGGTGTACAAGCCCTGGGCATACTCAGTGCATTGAACTAGGGTCTGACAAGTAAACCAAACCAGCCAATCATGGAATCAGTAATCCAACACATGAGGCAACAGCAAAAAATGGAAGGGAGACCCACGCCAAGGTGCCAGGTCTAACAGAATGCATGCTCTCTTCACCAGTGGAGAGCCACCACAGACTGGAGGAGTGGCAAAATAGCCTGTGGAACTTGGGTAGTGTCCATGTCAGGCGCCAAGATGGAAGTGTCTAAAACCTGAATGTTACCTTCTCTTTTGACATTGTCCAAGACTTAATATTTCCCTTCTAAGAATACCATTACTTTAACAGTACCCTGACAAGTGTCCCAACCTCTTGTAGCTCTGTGGGCAAAGTAGGACGGGCTCCTTCTGTTGATAAATATCTTTAACCATGGAAGTCATATCTTTATCTAACCCTTACATCTAGCCTTCCACTTTCCCAGTTTGGTTTGAAATGTCAGTGTAGCTTTCTTGATCCCGTCCAAGTTTATAAAGCTCTTGATCATTTCTCTCTATCCCTGAATAACCTTGTGGACACATCTCGTTTCTTCAGCCTCTGAGTCCTTCTCCCTTCTGGAAGGTTGGACAATAAAAAGCAGGATTGCCTTTTTACTCAGTTTCTCCTCCACATAGCATCAGACACTCATGCTGCAGGCACAAAACAGCAGCGCTGGCTCAAGATGGTTACTGAGACTTTAGGGATCCTCTTCTATTGTCAGTACCCCCGCCAGGCCGCCACACTTGGATCCAGATATAAAAGCTTGGACCAGATAACCGTGTTCTCTCCTGATTTTGTCAGTGGTACCTGTCTCACTTCCAATTTGAAAATAACTTATCCACCACCGGTGTACCCAAGCTCCCACTCTCTTGCAACTACGATGTACACTGTGCCCAATCATGAAAGATGCCATGCTATTAATAATCATTTAATTAAAAACAGAAGTGTTATCTGAAACTTACAATGATCTCCAAATATAAATCATGCAATCTGTGAGAGAATCATTTTGTGTATCGTGTTAAGGACCTGTGCCTAAATGTTGATGCACTGGTTAAAGGTTTTGGGTTGAAATTCTTTGCTACACTTTACAATCAGGCTAGAGTTTTTCATTTCCTTGGAAATCAAATAACTTTTAGATGAAAGGTGATAGCAACATCAGGCCAACAACTCTATGACATAAAAGGAGTATTAAAAAGGACTACTGATACAGATAACCAAATTCATACTTGTGCAATCATTTCCATTAGAAAATACTCTCACAACAGACATATTACACTGTCAAAAACGATTTCTTAGATAATAAAGTGCAAGTGCTAAAGTGCCAATTTTTCCAAACTTCCTCTCCAGTATATTATCCAGATATACTTTACAATACATTCGTCTATTACATTGACTTACCTTCTATCCCGTATTTTACCAAAGTACAAGTGTGCTTACATGGATTGCGATAGAATCAACTAGATGAGTTTACCCTTGGAGATCTTTTTCCATCTGAAGCAAATACTTCCATATTGAGATAAATCTTTTAGTAGCATATGCTTCTTTGTATTTTTCCACTCGGCTCATTTTTTTAAACCATTCAATAAAGGTCGGTACTTTGGTTGTTTTCCAATGCTGGAGGATAAATGAATGTGCCACCAAGGAAGAATTTGATAAAAACATTCCCCCCCCCCGCAAGTTAGTAACTGTGTACGATTTTGTTTTAACAAACCGAAAAGTGCTAACTCTGGCTCAGATTCTACCCTACTCAAGAGAGCACGGCTAAGTTCAACACAAATCTTCTCCCAGAACTGGCTCAGCCTTGGACATATAAAACAGACATGCAACCAGCAACCCTCTCCCATCTGTTGACACCGGAAACATTTATTCTCCACCTCAGGATACATCTTATGGAGTGCTTTAGGTGTGTAATAAGCCATCCAGCGTAATAAAAACGCCATTCTTTTAAAGTTTGCCGCTCTCAACGCCTTACTACAATATTGTGAAATGATTTGCCACTCCCCATCTGAAATTTGTCAAAGTGTTTCTTGTTTTATCTTTTCAATAAAATTGGTAACCATTAGGGGCGCCCCTTGATTTAGGAATAATCGATACAAACTCCCTATACCTCGCAATTTAGTTTTAAACAGAGCGGCTAAAACCGGAGGGGTATCTGCATTGGCTGGAAGAAGATATTTGTTTAATAGTAGTCTAATATGTAGGCAGATAAAACAAAGGAGCCTACTATGATTTCCACATCTAGCTTGAACCTCCTCCCAATTAATACATCTCCCTCCAATTAAGAAGTGGCCTAATTCCTTGAATCTCTTTGTTTCCCAGAATTTTACATGACTACTCTGAATATGAAGGCCCTAACTTATACATTCTATAAGCCGAAGATATTAATTTCCTGAGGACTGAGCCTTTAAAGTGTAAGATTTCTGGAGTCTACTATTAAACGCCTGGAACGTCTTATATCTCGTTTTCTTTGGAAGTTTTGATGTTTTTATGAAAACAGGAAGCTGTGATCCAGCTTCCTGAACCATCTTATTCAAGAAAAAGTAATCAAAGGATTCCTTACTATCAATGAATCAAGCAATTATGTCCAAAAATGCTGCTTCATAGTAGGTACGAATATGAGGAAGTGCCAGCCCACCCCAGCTAGTATCAAGTTGGAGTATAGATAGTTTTACCCTTGATTTTTTTAATTCCAGATGAATTGATGAAAGACTTTTTTCCAATTCTTTAAAATATTTTGTATTGATTTTAATAGGAATGTTAGAAAAGAGAAATATTAATTATGGTAATATCAACATCTTTATGATTGCTATACGGCCAATTAAGGTAAGGGGAAGGAGTATCCATTTATCCAGTAAATCTTAAATTTTTCTGAACATGGCTTCGTAATTTAACCTAAATAAATCCACAAATTGATTTGAGACATATATGCCCAGGTATCGTATCAGCTCAAGAGAAAGAGCTTGTTGTTTTAAATTATCTGGGAGAAAGTTGCTAGAGACAATTAGGGCCGGGACTTCAGTTTTTTTATGAATAATTTTGTAACCTCCAATTGCCTCAAACTTGACTAATTATCTTAAAATTGATTCAATGTTTTGCCTTACTGGTTTCAGGTACAATATAACATTGTCTGCAAATAATTTTAGTTTTGTCATTCCCTCTATTGGAGTTTTTATTTCTATATTGTCTCGAATCCTAGCTGCCAAGGGTTCAATAAAAAAAGTAAATAATACTGGTGACAAGGGGCACCCCTGACGGGTTCCCCGTCTTACATCTAATGTACCTGCCAGGTTGGAGTTTATCCTAACCTATGCCTGAGCCCCTTGATATTTATTCTGAAGCATAGCGATAGTCTGGGAAGAGAAACCAAACCTTTCAAGACCAAAAGATAGAGCACCCCAGTTTACCAAGTCAAACACCTTCTCTGCGTCGACCATCATTATCAAGGCGGGTGTTTGATTAGTATTAAAAAAGTCAATCGTTTGGACTAAATAGCCCGTATTAGAAGACATTGACCTGCCGGCTATGAATCCAGCTTGATCTGTATGTATTGTATACTGGGCTACTGGAGTAAGTTGATTAGCCCAAATTGTCATCAAGATCTTATGGTCTGAATTTAACAGACTAATTGGCCTGTATGAGCTAACATCTCTGGGGTTCTTTCCCTTCTTGACAAAACTAACTATCGAGGATTCTTTGAAGGCTGCTAGAACATCGCCTCCACCCTTAACAGAGGTAAAGAGCTCCAGCAAGAATAGTACTAGCACTTCCAAGAATGCCTTGTAAAATTCAATCGGAAGGCCGTCATTTCCACAAGCCTTACCTCCTGGCATTGAGGCCATGGCCTTAGAAATTGCAACAGCTGAAATATCAGTCATTAATGCTTCTTTATGCTCTAAAAGAAGCTGAGGGAGTGCTAAACCCTGGAAGAAGGGTTGAAGTGCTTGATTTGATATCTGGCAATCAGTTGTATATAGTTCCTAATAATGATGTAAAGTTTTTTTGGCAATTGTATCTTTTTCCGATGCTAGAAATCTGTGTACCGGGTACCACCACTTCATAGATTACAGCCGCTTCTTGTTTTACTCTAGTAGACCATGCCAACAATTTTCCAATCATATGGCTTTCCTCATAAAGTCTCTGCTGGTATAGTTGCGAGCTACGTATCTCTTCCATACTAAAAAACTCCCTAAATTCCTGCTTTGCCTTAGTTAGTTGCTCCTCCACTTGATGACATCCCCCAGAGGAGCTAATTTCTCTTAACAAGGCAGCATTGACAGCTTGCTGGAGTTCTGCTATTCTGCTCCTATGAACTCTTGTTTGCTCTGACATGTAGGCGATAATTTGCTCTTGTATTGAGGCCTTTAAAGCCCCCCAAATTGAAAAAGGCCTAGCAGTGCCCTTGTTTACCTGAAAAAATTCCTTGATCCATTCTCGGATACTACTAATCCATTGTGGGTTGGTTAACAGAAGTGTATCCATCTGCCACCTGGATTTTTCCCTTCTTCCTAACGCTAGATCGATTTCAATCTTTACCAGAGAGTGGTCTAAAAGGAGTTAGCCCATATCTCAGCATTGAAGCATGTCAAGGAGCATGAAATTAAAAAGAAATCGATGCAGGAAGCAGACTGGTATTGGCGAGAATAATAAGTATATTGCATAGCTTCACTATGGACCCTGTGCCACTGATCAACTAGTTGTTAATCTTGTTTCATTACGTCTATCACTTTTTTGTTCCTTGGCATCAGCTGTTTCTTAGCTTTATTTGATGTATCCATTACTAGATCTTGGACAAAATTGAAATCACCACCTAAAATTATTGGACCCACTGCCCCTCTAGCTGTATCATTAATCTTTTTGAGAGCTACAGGGTCATCTACAACTGGTGCATAATAATTCACAAAATTCAGCATACTTCTATTCACCCTACTATAACCCATATCCATCTGCCATATGGATCTCTCTGGATCTGAATAATTTCCTAATTTATCCCTCATCCAAAATAAATGGCAACCCCCCTTATTGCTGCCTGGGCAGATGCAAAATAGGCTCCTGAAAAAGCTTTAGGAATATGCAATTTTGGTGCATTCTTCTTAAGATGGGCTTCCTGTAAAAACAAAATTTGTGGCGAAAATGACGCCAGCCATCTTATTAATCCCCCATACTATTGCTTGTTAGAAATGCCATTAACATTAATTGGAACAATGCAAACTTTATAACCCATTGCTACAGCTATTACTTAAATCAAAAACGTTAACAAAAGTATATTTCCTTCCAAAATATTGCATTCGGTACCTCTGCTCATGTTTTTTTTTTGCTCCACCACCCTCCCCCAGTGCCCACATCCCCCTACCCCCCTCCCTGTGCCCAAGCCCACCCCCCCCCCAGAGTAAGAGGGCTTGCTCACCCTACCCCTCTCCTCATCACTCGGGTGATACTCCCTTTTGGGTGCCATGGAATCGCACTCTAGGTGATCTGTCCCTCCCCCGACATTAAAAACCGATTTTCCACCCTATCCAAGGTTGATCTATGACACCGTAGATATTTCTTGTAAATGTTCCTGGGCTTCATCAACATTTGCAAACCTGTGGAATTTTCCTTTTACCAGGACTCTTAATTTCGACTGCTATCGTGGCCTGTGCGCCCTGAGCTTTAAACAAATATAACAGTTTCACAAACTCCTTTCGCCGACGCACCGCTGCTGCGGACATGTCGGAGAAAATACGACAACTAAGTCCTTCTTTGCTCAAAAATGTCTTCGCTTGGATGGTTTTAGTGAGTATTTAATCATTTATACGATAGTCAGCAAAGTTCACCAAGATTGTCCGAGGTAACGTGGAATTTGGAAAAGGCTGGGATGGTACTCTGTGGGCGCTTGTAATGGTGACGTCCCCTACAAATTCTGGGATAACATATTTTTTTATGAATGTCTCAACCCATTGGATTTTTTGATCTTCAGCTACCTTATCTCATCTAAGTTGAGATTTAACATAATCTTTATGTCAAGTTGCATTGAGGTAGCCTCTCCTTGTTGCCGTCCAACTAACTCTGATGGAAGTTCACCTGATGTTTCCTGTAGCGTTGCCTCTCCATCTTCATTTCCAATGAGGGCATCGGATCCTGGCTGAAGCTGGACCTGTGGCAGCGTCAAGGTCTGTAACAATGGCTGAGGCTGTAGCTGTGGCTGTGACTGCAGCTGTGGCTGTGACGATAACTGAGATTACGCTATAAATCTAATCTCTTTTTGGAGAGGGGGGATGACTGCTGGCAAACCCCCCATTAACAAGCTGTCCTGTATATCCCGTGAGGAAAGCAGCATGTCTCATGATGTTGTTGATGGAGTTAATGACGTTGATACTGTATTCGTCCTGAAAAACAATTGGTAATCCCTTGATGGCCCACCCGTTGGGCCGTTGATGGTGCCTTTTACGTTGGCCTTTGCATGAGCGGGGGGATCCTTTCCCTCTCCCAAGCATGTTGCATAGCTGGTTCCCTTGCCTCAAAAACGCCATCACCTTCATGATCCGTTTCACCTTCAGCGATTGAAACTAAGCCAACATTTTGTAAAGGGGGGATTCCTTTTCACATCACCTAGCTGTCCTTGTATCGTATTCGCAGTACCTTTATCGGAGTCTATGATTGCACTTCTGGACTCTGAGGCATCCTCCACAGAACTCAAAGAACTTGGGGGCGTGCATCCACATCATGATTTTAGACTACACTCGGCTGTTGCTGCTGCTGCTGCCTTCAACTGGGCAGGGCCGGACTAGCCGTAGCAGGCACTGGGCAATCCCCTGGTGGGACGCACGAGTGGGGGCCGGTTTTGGGCCCCCGGGGACCATTTTTGTTACAGGGCCGGCCCCCCCCCCGGTGGGGGGGAGGCCGGTCGAGCACTTTGTCAGTGCCGGTTTTGGTTCCCAGTCCGGCCCTGGCTGTGCGCAGTTTCGTTTTAGTATTGGGTACAGTTTTCATGTTAACAAGCGTTTCGGAGGTTTTTAGGGGCTTTCCCATTGCTTTAGCGACTCAAAAACCTTTGGCCCTCCTTATCCCTTAAAAGTCAATAGTCGAGGGATACCGTTACTTCCCTAATGTTTTTTGTATGTCCAGCAAGTCTCTGGGCAAGATAGATCTGTTAGCCAACTCTTTTTTTTTCCAAAAAAGATCAGCTCTACAGGTAGCAGGTGACAAAGCACAACAGAATGAAAATAAACACAAAAAAAACTGCTTCAAGTGCCTCCAAAAGCCTTAACTGCCAGCACTTACCGGCGAAAGACATAAGCCAACAGCCACTGATGCCTCCAACATGCACTCCAGCTCCAGTGAAGAAATAGCCCTTCAGGCCAGCAAGAACCCAAGGCAAAACCAGCTGGGCTAATGCAAAGAAGACTTCGTCAGCAGGGTGCTTTAACTGGTTCCTCCTCCTTTTTCTACCTCCAGAGACGCTGGTCAAACCGCCTCCTTGAAAGTCAAATGGCGGGGCGAAACCCAGAGCCAGCCAGGATAACCATAACAGCAAAAAGAAACTCAGCAAAGCAGTACTCCCAGGACTGACACCATAGCAGTTCTCAACGCCCATTTTGTCTTTCTCGTCTGAGAGAGCTTGGCCCTACTATAGATGAAAGGGGAAGCATTCAGCTACATATGCAGGACTACCTGGAGCATGGTTCCTGGTAGAGTATGTGCACAGAGATCTTTTCTTCGTGAGGGTGGCTACAGGTGATATGCTCTGTCCTTGGTAGGTGGAAAAGAAACTCAATGCAAACAGATCAAGTACTACAAAACAACTAACTAGTCAGGTTGGAGCAGAGTTTCTCTCCTTAGAGAGGATACTTTTGTGGGAAGGCTGTTCCTGCTTACAAAATATATTGCATCTGTTAGATCTATTTTACACCAGGCCGGCACATTCTCCAGGGGTCCAATATGGTGGGAATTATTTCCTATTTACTCCTGATAGACACTGAACACACAGAAGCAATATCAAGGAAGAAGTAGGAGAGGGTAGGCTGCCCCTGCTGCTTTACTCCAGCCAGCAACCATCTCACATATTCCCTTATTCACACAAAAACGTGTTTGTGAGTATAACACTAATAAGTACACCAAACGTGATTACGATCAGCTCCTGTTGCATGGGTGGCGATCAAGAAAGCTGTTATGAATGTAATTCATTGAATACTAGTGAGTATTCCTATTAATTAAGCATAAGGATAACTTGATTTACTCATGGGAGCAGAAGCCATCCTCACAGGGCACATTTACGGCACCTGAAAAGTACACCAAAACAACAATGCTGCCAAAAGGATTTCAGTAAAGATGTTGTAGGTGCCCTCTCAAATCTAAAAGAGTGGAGCAACTCATTTCAGGTCTCTCCCTTCATAGTAGACATGAAGAATACTATTAGTAACAAAAAAACACAGGTCTGGTGATCCCACTGGATAGGGCCTCGTCAAAGGATAAATTCATAATAACGTAAGGGACACAAAAAACTCCAACATTTCTCACATTGTACTGCTGCATAGTGATTGGAGAGCGTTCCACCTCACGGGACTCTAGGTATGTGTTGCTGAAAAAAAAAGCATTTGCTGACTTTAAACAGCATGAAAATATTGGTACATATTTTCATTATTGCCCAGGAATCTGCAGCCTCCCATATTTAAAATGTTATCAGAAGCTATTTCCAAAAATTTACATGGAGGGTCTTGTGAGTGTAACAGTTTGAATGACAAAAGTATTCATTCAAAAACCTCGTGTGCCATTATTAATGTTTTAAAAATATTGGCACTACAAAAAAAATCAAGTGACAAAATATAGAAGATAAGAATATTGTTTTTTATGTATATAGTAGCCCACGTAAAATATTGTTGTGTTTACTTCAATAAACTACTAAATATTATTTTTCAATTAATTGAATATATATATGAGTTAATATAATACACTTAGATGTTTATATTATTAATGTATTTATTTTATATTATTTTAAGTATAATTTTTAATTATGAGCGTATATATTTTTGTAGATTATATTTTTGACACATTATTCTTGTCTCACAATAATAATTTTCATGATTTTGTGTCAAACAATCTTAGCAGGCTACCCACAAGTAAGTACGCCTTAGACGTGTAATTTGACCATCACAAATTGACACTCATGGTTGCTGCCACCAATGATGTTGTTGCCTTAATATTTTCATTCATTTTCTGATATTTGTTTGTTTTTTTGTCACAATATCTATCTGTAAATAAGCAGTATAAAAATGTCATAATAATAGTGACAGACACTTTCCCTGTGCAGTAGTCTGCCAGTTTCCATGTCAGATGTATCACTGTGGGCTCAGCATTGTCTCTAGTTCAATCATCGTTATAACAATAGTGATGAAACGTGCATGCCAGTCAATTACTGCATATTTTATATTTCCACAAGCCTTGATATCCTGTATAGTACCGAAAATGCAGACTCTTAAGGAGGTTATTTCAAGATGCCTCATTTTGATGGACAAGCTCCCAATAATTAAATGTTCAAATCTTCTGCAGGCAGAAATAATGTATCAGACACCAAACAAACTGTAAAAAGAACTTTGAAGCACATCTTCATTGATGTAGCGGGGTTTCTGTGCTACAACCAAACTTCTTTGCATAATGATAGCAATATGGTGCCATTTTAATTAGGATGACACCTTGCAAGATAAAATTATATTCCCGCACAATTACCTGCAGTTTGTTTGTGACACTTTTCCCAGAAATTAGCTCATTATGGCACACTTCTTAATAGTGTCTCATGGCTGAATGTTAGGCCCTTGCAGAAGAAACACATATACAATAAAAACAAAAATAACTTTTTTTATGACAGTTATGAATGGAGAAGTCATTATAATAAAAATAATTAACAACTGCATTCTTCCCAGAGCAAACTGACATAAAGTAAGGGCTAGCAATTTCTTTCAGAAAATTTGAAAATAACGCATACAACAGACCACTCCTTATAAGTGATGGCTTAGCTTTGGCGCAAAATATATCTATCTATGTTAAAATACAATAATTAAAAATCTTCTCGCATGTGTAATGTATTACAACCATCTTCTCAAGAATTTCTTGAACACAGCAGAGGAACTGTTGGATTGCGACTGCAGAAAGTAAGTGGACGGCTCTTGACTTTACACTGCACCTCACTGAACAAACCGCACCCTGGTTCTGCAGATGATGCAAATGTGAACTGGGCAACTAATATACCAATACTTATTGTAAAACAGAATTTTACCACGTGACCCCCATCATGATTATTGCTTTGAAAACCCACTCAGTTTAACAGACATACTTGAAAGATGCAATGCAATTTCTAGCCACTTAGACAAAGAAGCAAGGCATTAATAATGGCAGTAGAGTTGACTATTGTATAATGCAAGTGAGCACGCATGTAGCATTCATGCACACACTGACATAAGAAAACTCCTATTTAAATATTCAGACAGAGCAATATGCCTAAAGATATGTATGCACACCGAGACCAATACAACTACTGCAACTTTATTTTTATTTGGTTAATGCGTTTCTATATAGCGCAGATTTTAACCGAAGGTGTCAGAACGCTTTAGAAAATTATATTACATAGGGTCTTCAGAGTACATGAGTTACATAAAAGATGCAAACTGCAAAACTCTAAATTCACATAAGAATGGTAGTAAGTACAAAAGTCTACTACAGATACTAGTGGTTAGGGTTACATATATTCAAGTTTTAGATTCACCCGAGAAACGATACACACAGTTAAACTCTAAATTCACATAAGAATGGTAGTAAGTACATAAGTCTACCACAGATATTAGTGGTTAGAGTTACATATATTCAAGTTGTAGATTCACCCGAGAAACGATACACACAGTTAAACTCTAAATTCACATAAGAATGGTAGTAAGTACATAAGTCTACCACAGATATTAGTGGTTAGAGTTACATATATTCAAGTTGTAGATTCACCCGAGAAACGATACACACAGTTAAACTCTAAATTCACATAAGAATGGTAGTAAGTACATAAGTCTACCACAGATATTAGTGGTTAGAGTTACATATACACCTGTTTCAGATTTGCTCGATGTTACATTTTAATAAAAGTTGAAGCAGTTAGGGTTGGACAAAATAAAAAATAAAAACTTACAAAGCATGATCTCGCCATTGCTGTGATGGGAGCCTCCTCACCATTCCTGTATCTGGCGAGTCATGAGATTGAGGGAAACATGAGGTGGTATTCCTTGAGTCAACAGTCAGCGGGTTGGAAGGAATGGAGGATTCCTCATCGGTCTTGCATCTGTTAAGGTGTACTCTTGAGGGTTGGAGGAGAACTGGGAGGAGACGGCACATCAGCGGTATCAAGCCACGGGGGGTTAAAAGTAGGGGGCAATTGCAAGCTCACCTCCTGTTTTCATTGTTCTTTTAGTTTTTTTTGCACTCTCCAAAGTGCAACTTCTCCCTGTCTGGTGACATACTTTCCTCGACTCCTCATTTGGCAACATGCTTTAGCAGCCTGCGGCGCCGGGGGAGCAATCAGGAGATATTGTTTGCATTAAATGCAATAGGATGATTTCTTGCCCCCAGTCTGGTGAGAGCAGGGTGGCGACCAGCCATCCACAGGTCCAGGTGGCAGCAGGCCAGTATTTTGGTGTTGACGGCCCCTTTCCTCACTATGCCAGGCACAGAACAGACTTCTAGAGCAGTTACATGGTCTCTCTCCTGTCCCACCCAGGGCAGCACTCGTCCAGCGGGCCCCGGAGTGTCAAGGAGACAAGCGGTCGATATGAAGGAGCAGGGATTAACTCTAGGGGGCTACTGCAGTAGTCTCCTAGGCTCTAGGCATCACAACCTCCCTTACCCTTTCGTGGTTGGAAAGGTTCCCTGGCTTCCGCTCTCCAGTCCTGGGCTGTTAGTGGCAGGTGAGTTAGGAGGCCTCCCTGAGAGTTTGACCAGGCTCCTCTGTCATGGAGCCAGGAAGCGAGATCTAAAGGCTTGATGAACGGTCTTTGCTGGATGCTAGGGATTTACGCCATAGGCAATGCCAGCCTCTCCAGAGCTTCTTGACGCACAGCCATCTTGTAGCATTTGCACCGGGAGTAGTCCTTTTTCATTAGTTTCTCTCTGCATGGCCCTTTCCACAGTCTTTCCGTGGTCAGGGGATCGTTTCCTTCTGATCTCAATAGGCGGTGGCTTGATGGGGGGCTTTTATTCCGTGGATCTATGCCATATGGCGAGCCCTAGCTTAACAGGCGGGCATCTTGAGCATCATTGCTACCAAAGCAAGGACTTTCAGGCTCCTAACACCACCTCTCATGGATTTACCAATACACGGACAAACATATGTGTCACAGGAGTGGAGCTTGACCACCAGCTGAGATGGCCTCTTGAGCCAGGAACTCCATGTGTCGTCGGATGGCATTTCTGACGACGAAACCCTTTTTCATTATATTTTCATTATATTTCGGCACATGTGTTGCTGGCTTCATTGCAGCTTTGCAGGGTGAGAATAGACATAACTTTGGCTTCCCTTTTCACCTTCTTTCATGCCTGTTATTATGCCTGCTTGTTTCTGCCTCACAGCGGTGGCCATTTTAATTTAGACGCGCGCCGCAGCTGGAATCCTCTCTCTCGCATCACCATGTGAAAACTGGTTTTCCAACAGACATTTCTGACCTTTTCTAATAAGCCCATGGATGATTTTACTGTCCATTTCTGCTATTCTTCTGGATATTGTCTTTTTTGCATTGTTGAAATCTATTAATACTTTCTACAGGACATGAAGCACCTAATTTAATGCGCTTTTACATAGGAATTTGTCCTTTCACTTGTTCTATATTCTGGGTGAACAATTCTGTTTATGGTGGCTTTTTCGTAGTTTGAACACTTTATTTTTTTTACATTTTTCATGTTTCTCTGGACTAATCTTTTGTGCAAATGCATAATTCCTGTGAGTTTTATTCATATCTTTGCTCTGTACGACAACGTACAATATCAATATCTTATACTGTGGTGTGTATTTTTGTTTTCCAATGCCGTTTCACCTTTGGGTCTTCTCAGAAAGCATAAAGAACTGTATGGGCAGACTAAAGAAACATAAAGTGCCTCTTCACCAAACTGTGCCATCTGCTAACAAGTTATCACTCTTTTCAAAGCCTTGTAAGTGCTTCACTGTGAGTGTCCCTGCTGCCTCAGAAATTTCTTCCTCACCCTCCCCTGCCTCTAAAGCTTGTCATTCTGCTCCTTTGTTTACACATAAATGGGTCATGCAGGACCCACCATCTCCTGTTAAACCATCTTCACCTATATCCCTTGAGCTGGTGTTAGAATAAATACGTTTGTTACGGCCAGTTGCTGAAGAAACCAAATACGTATGCAAAGTCTTGATGACAAGTGGTCTCATATGGAAACAAGAGTTTCAGCTCTGGAGGAGCGCGTTAGTGATGCCCAGGAAGAAGCAAGTAAAATCTCAACTTTGCAAAAGGAAGTAGCTCTGTTGTAGGAACATTCAAAGTCTTAGAGAACAGTAATAGGTAAAATAACCTTCGTCTTTATTGCCTTTTGGAAGGTCCTGAAGCCCTTGACTCTGTCGCATTTTTTACTTTTTTGTGCCCCAGTTAGTGGGATTCTCTTCCTCCACAGTATTGAATATTCAGAGCGCTCATTGATTAGGCCAGCATTTTCAACTTCAATATTTCTCATCTAAACCCAGAGGTGTTATCCTTTATTTCCTCAAATTCAATGACTTGCTGAAGGTGCACAATACAGCAAAGGCTAAAAAGAAGATACTCTTGCAAGGAAGTATTATTATTATTTTACAAGATGTCCCAAAAGCTATGGCAACCAAGAGGAAAGAGTTTCTGGATCTTCAACCACAACTTCGCTCTTTAGGTGCTCATTTTAAATTATTCCACCCCTGTCTTTTCAAGGTGACTTTCCAGAATAAAACATCTTCTTATGTATCTCCTGTGGACCTGCAAAACTTTCTTCGTCTTCATACAGCCAGCTCCATTAATTTCTGTGGACCTTCTACAGGATGAATACCACTAATGTCTTAATCTAAAGTATTTTATCACAGTCTTTTGAGTTTTCGCATGTTCTTTATTTCGATTGTCTTATTGTTTGATTTTCCTGATTAACCTCCTTTCTTTTTTACAAGTACCTTGCTGTTTGTTTTATTTTCCTTATTTCATTTCACCTGTCCGTCAATATGCCTTGTTCCCTTGCTGTGCCGTCTTTACTCTGTGCTGTCATCGACCAGGGAGAGGAGTTGGCCTAACGGCTAGTGCAGTCGACCTTGAATCTGGGGAACTGGGTTCGAGTCTTGGCAATGCCGCTGAACATCCTGTGATTCTGCGCAAATCACTGAATCTCCCCGTGCCTAACAAAAATGAATGTTTCCTCATGTAATGCAACTGGTGCTATGTAAAGCACTCTGATACCAGATTCAGGTCAAGTTTGCGCTATATAAATCTCTGTAAAATAAATAAAATCAACCGCATCCTACTGTTCAAACTTATCAGGTATGTTTTTACATTTGTCATTTACATGTACTATCAGACAATCAATGAATAGTACTTTATTCAGCTTTTGGGGGAAAAACCCCCATAAAAGTCAGGGATAAAAAGGTACAGGGTAAATTCATACTATAAATCAAAAATAATTGTTTTCCATTCATTATTTTGAAACACATGCTAAAATACACATATAAAATACAAGTCAAACAAGTCAGAAAGAAGCAAGGTGATCTTACGACTTTTTTCTGGATTTCCTTTTTTCCTTTCTCTTTCCATCTACCTCTTGGCCTCTTTTCCTTTCTTTTCCTGTATCCCTTTTCTTAATTTGTCCATGTTTGTCACACTTTTTTCTTAGAAGACCGCTTCTTTGTGTATATATTGTTCTTTTTTTTATCATTCAGAGTCATCTCTTGGAATGTTAAAGGATTTATCAATCAAATAACAAGTCAGAGAATTGCATTATTCTTAGCTATTTATAATTCTGATCTTGTCCTCCTTCAAAAGACCCACTTATTGGAGTCTGAGTCTTTGAAACCTAAGCATGGTTGGGTGGGTTCTGTGCTTGTTTCTCCTGCCCCTGCAAAAAAGAATGGTGTCATACTCCTGTGTCATAAAAAGTTAAAGTTCGTAACTATTTCACAGGTGTCTGATATTGAAGGAAGATGGTTAATTGTTAAACTCATTGTTAATGATATCCCATTAACCATTTGTAACATTTATGGCCGTACCCAGAGTGATCATGCATTTTTGGCCTCCTATTGCTACAAAATGTTTTCAGTATGTTGATGATTTCTTTATTTTGGGAGGTGACTGCAGTCAAATAATGGATTCCTTTATTGATCATCAGTCTCCGGTCAAATTTATATCTCATAAGATACATAAACTGTTCCGTACCCTTATTACTCAAGGCCTCCTCATAGATTCATGGAGGTTATGTGACCCTTCTAGTAGGGAATTTTCTTTTTTCTCTCCACCTCATGGTTCCCTTTCTCGACTTAATCACATCTTTGTTTCTAAGTTCATCACAGAAAACCTTATCAGTTCCACAATTGAACCAGTAGTGATTGCTGATCATGCACCAATTATTACTGATTTAGACGTGGTTCCGGTGCATTCCAAAGCTTATAGGTGGAGGTTTAATAACTCACTTTTACTTGATCTCGATTTTTCTTCCTCTTTTGTTAATTTTTCTGAACAATTTTTAACATTTATGCAGCTTCTGATACCTCTTCTCAACTACTATGGAATATTTTTAAAGCTCCTGCCCACAGACGTATTATTGATTTTGTCTCCCAAAAAACAAAATCACTTATTAAACAGCACCAAACCTTTTTGTTATATATTAAACACCTAGAGCATCAATACTATTCTTCCTCTTCTGGTACTCATTTACAAGAACTTATTCATGCAAAATTGCATTTTAATAAAATCTCTACGGACAAAGCCTCTTTCATTTTACTTCCCAGTAGTACCCACTACTATGGCAGTTGTAATAAAATGAGAAAGCTTCTAGCTAATTATCAAAACATACGGGAACAATGCCAAACACTTGATTCCATAACAACTGATACAGGTAACACTGTTTTCAAAGACAATAACATTTTGGCTGAGTTTGTGAAGTACTAAAAATCTCTGCATACTCCTGAATCTCCATCCCATTCGTCTTGGATTGATGCATATATCCAACAAATTAAAATCCAAAAGAGGTCAAGTTGATTTGTCTCCCCTAGAAACATACATCTCTTTTAGAAATTCTTTGGGCTCTCCAGTCTCTTAAAAAAGGTAAACTGGACCGGATGGTTTTACAGTCAATTTTGTTTCTATATATTACATCTTGTTCGACCAGAGGCACCTTTCAGGAGGCTAATTTATGTCTCATCCATAAGAATGGAAAGAACCCAACTCTCTGTAAAAACTAAAGAACAATTTCCTTAGTTATAAGTGGATTATAACATTTTCCCCAAATTGTTAGCTTTGCGTATTGACCCCTTTCTCCCTTTGATAATTGGTAAGGAGCAGGCTGGATTTGTGAAAGTCGGACTTGCATCTGATAACTCTAGATTATTCTTTAATGTGCTGAATAAGGCTCCATCTTTATTGTATTCCCAGGCAGCAATTTCTATAAATGCAGAGAAAATGTTTGGCCACATAGATTGGTCTTTTTTACTTAAATTTTTGTCTTGGCATGGACTAGGTCCCAATTTAATCTCACTTATTTCTCTTCAATATCAATCACCAGTGTCATCTGTTTTTCTAAGTGGAAAGTTTTCTAACTACTTTCTCTTGATACGGTGGGTTTGCCTAGGTTGTCCACTATCTCCTCTTTTGTTTACATTGGCTCTGAAACCCTTTGTGTCTCACATTAGAAGTAATAAAACAATTAATGTTTTCTGTTATGGAGATATGCACCACTTGAAACTCTGCATTTGCTGATGATATACTTCTTTTTCTTTCTAACCTTGATTCTTGAGTACCTGCCTTACTTCATGAAATAGATCAATTGTCTTTGGTCTCTGGTTATATGATAAACTCAGATACAATATAAATCCTTCCACTTAACAAATCTTATTTTAAACAGACATTTTTAGCCACTGGTTTTTACTGGCATATGACTAAAATTAAATATTTAGGTATTTGGTTTACATCTGCCATTAAGGATTCTATCAATAGGAATAGCATGGAATTCTCTGATAAGGTTGATACACTCCTTTCATTTTGAAATCCTCTGTTTCTTTCATGGTGGGGTGGGTTGGACTCCATTAAAAAGATGAGTTCACCCATTATTGTATACAATTTATCCATTACTCCTTTGAATATCCCTGTTTCATTTTTGAAGCAATTAGACTCAAAATTATCCACATTTCTTTGAAGCATTAAGAAATCTATAATTTCTCTCACTCATCTTCGCAAACCTAAGCTAAAAGTTAGAGTTAATTTTCCACATTTCCTTTTGTACCATAAAGCTTTTTGCTGAAAACAAGCATCTAGATGGGTTTCTTTGTTGCGTTCTCCATTTTTTCCCTTGTGGCTTGACATTGAATGCCACGTTCCAGCCCCCTTTTTTCCCCATAGAAGTTATATCTTTCTCATCTAAATCTTCTGTCACAGCCTCTCTGCTTTTTAAAAATACTTTCAACATATTAAAACTATATTATGAATCTCCAACTTAATGCATAACTCTTTCCTATCCTCCTCTCCTCTGGAAATCCTGCTGACTAAAGGGCATCACATGGGTCAAGGATTTATTTATTGATGATGCTTCTCTTTCTTTTTACCAATTTCAACAAATGTTCAGTTGTCCTTACTCTTTTTTGCCTAAATATCTTCTCCTAATCAATATTCTTTTGGATGTTCTTAAGTCGTTACCAGCCTCTTCGATATTGCTGTCTTTGCAGCCTCCCTTTGCTGTATTCTTATGTCTATTCCTAAGGCATCACTTATATACAAACTGTTGTGTTCTTCTCTGACTTCTAGACCTAAAAATGTAATGGGAAGTCGACTTGGGTTTGTACCTGGACCATTCCTTTCTGGAACAAGATATGGGATAGAATACACAAAATCTGAGAAAGGCATCCACTTCATAAACTTTTTTTTTTTTATATCATTGACTTTACCTTACCCCCACTACTATAGCTAAATGCCCCATGAACATGGCTCTCAAATGTTTGCCATGCGACCATTCAAATAGGGATCTCCCACACATTGTATCCCACTGTCCTCCTACTGCTTCTTTCTGTGAAAAGGTTGGGTCTCAACTCTCTTTAATTTTTCAATTCAAACCTCCCTCATACCTTTTGACACTTTTTCTTGGTAGTTTATCTGAGGACATCTCCTAAGATTTTGATAAATTGAAGCTAGTAGATCTCATGTTGGCTTTAGCATTTCAACAAATTACATTAAATGTGAAATGCTCATCAAATATTTCTTATAAAGCTTGATGGTATAATGCTTGTCATAATCATAGATTAAATACTGCTTTTGCTTTATTGTATTGTACTTCCGTTAATTGGGAATTATATTGATTTCCTTTAACTTCATTTTTAGATAATGCTGTTCATAAGTCTGCTAATTGCATTTGATTGAAAACTTTAAGCCACCATGAGAAGTGCATTTCTCTGCAAGTGTTCTTCTATATTATTGCACGTAATAAAAATGGGTATTGTTCTTTCTCATTTTTCTTTACATATTGCATAAAGTTTGTTTTTTTCCACATTGGTCTTCTCTTAGATGTCCTTCTCCTTTTTCTTTCCCTCCCTCCCCCCCTTTTTGCCTTTACTTCCTTAAAAATGCTGAATAGCTTCTCTTTTTATGCAAAGTTTTTGTATTTGTAAAGTTATTTCTGAATTATTTCTTTTATAGTTTTTATTATACTATTGTTATTTCTCAATAAAGCTGCTTTACCTTAAAAAAAGATATGTGTCACAGTATGTTGGTTGCTTATACAGTGTCACAAGGCAATCTTGAAGTGCTAGATATGACAGGAGGGTGGTACAGTATGCTAAATGTGCCATTAAAAGTGTAAAATTAATGTTAAAACTATATCCACATTTAAATGTGTTAATTCACAGTAGGCAATTATTCTTATTCATGTAGGCTGCAGAAAACATCCTGAAAGGTTTTAGCTAGTTGAAAAGAAGCATGATATTGCTGAAATATTCACAACTTGATTTAGCCACTTGACCTTAGAAAATGTGCTTAAGGATCTTGTCATAATGGCAGGATTTTCCCATTTAACAAAAGCATTATTTTACTACACACAATTTATTTTCGAATGTCATGAAATTCCTATTTCTTAATGTTTCATATAAGAATCTATTTACCTAGCTAGTACATTTAAACAATAAATAACTGCTGTTTAGATTTAAAAAATGTATTACATAACCATGATTTTTCTTTCAGTTAGTAGTTTTTTGTTCACACAGTGAAACAAGCAGAGATATAGAAGTTCAATGGATATGAAAAGTCAATGAGAACTATGCATGATGTGTCCAGAATCTAACCTTGCAACAGTGTCTGCAGCTCATAAACTGATGAAAGTTTAATTCACATGTGTTTCCGTGGGAACGGAGGAGCTGAACTTTCTTACTAAAGAACCCTGTCTTCTTATTGGCTCCTGGAGGAGAAGCCAGCAATAATGTTTTCACTATGTGTTCCTGACTTTTTTATTAGTGCATGTTCCTAGTTGGAAGTAGCACATTCTCTTCTTTTCTTGAAGGATTGACCCAGATCCTTGACAGTGGTAGCTATGACTGCTACTGTTTCACTGCTTTACCCGACTTTATTTGGAGTCAACAGTTTGTTAATGCAACTATGTGCTGATCTAAGACTGGGCTGAGTCTTGTGAAATGCTCTTTATGGGTAATTCTGCTATTCAACTTGATTTCAAAGCTCCTTGATTTCACTCTCTTCAATTTGATTTCAAACTCTTTATGGGTTCCTAATGAACTAAACGCCAATCCTGATTTATAGATTAGGGACTTTATTTCATTTATTGAACACGCTTAAATGTATATATAATGATGATTGACTTGTTCTAACCAACTTTTCTTTATCATGTCATTACTGTACACTTAATTGATTGATGGATTAACTGAATAAAATGAAAAATAAACAGATCTTTACTAATCTCTTAATGAGAAATAAACCTTTTGAAATGACATTGCATCTCTCATCATTGACTGAACATAAACTCTTATTGAAATATCTGCATTACTCCTTGACTTCTAATACACAATTCAAAGGTCCATCACACTATAGAAAAGATTATAGCATGGGGACAGGGCCTTAACACCGGCAAGCGATAATAATTTGGCCCGTTACAGCCTTATCAGTTTTTTGGTAGCAGTGTAATGGTTTCAATTGTTTGCAGCAAGGAGATAATATATAATTCCCAAGTTTAGAATTAAATATCTGAATCCTGATATCCAATGCCCAGAGCTTGAAGAGATGACATGGTGCGGATTTCGAAGGTGGCTGCTTTTTTGGAAGTGTGAGTATCAATCGGGTTGTGCAACGTCCTTTGTGATTGCAATTATGTTTTTTTTGTTATTGGATTGAGAATAGATGACTGATGAAAACAGATGATGAATATTGATGTATGTTTATGTGAAGAGATATGAAGAATAGACACTCGGTATGGCCTAAGATCCTAGGATAATACAAGATTGAGACAAGTTTAGAAGACGTTTGAATACATTCCGGTTTACACAGATTTTGTGGTATAGGGTGTGAGGTACTATCACCTACACAATTGAGACAGAAATATTAATAATTTGTTGTGGTTGAATAACATTGATTGATGTTGGCAGACCCTAACTGCAAAAATAGGGGAAGCTACATTGATGAGGGTGATTTCACGCTGGTCAAGATTTCACTTGCAAATGTGAAAATTCTTGTTGAATGATAAAAGTTGGAAGGTGTAAAGCCCTTGATATTCTAGCTGTTGAAGTACTCTCATTTCTCTTAGAAAAGCAAACAAGAACTGATATATGTTTATTTTGTCAAAAGTATTTGATTTGGGCTGTTATAAGAGAAAATTGTAAAGCAGGGTAAACTGCAGTAGGAAGCACGATCACGCATAAGGGTAGTCTGTCCTAGGATTTGTCGGTTGGTTTGCTTTCGCTCTGGGATTGGTTTGGGATTTCAAGGTTCCATGTTACGATAGGTCAGTGATTTGTGAATGCTGTATTGAGATTTGAGGACAAGAGTTTAATAAATAACATTGGAAGAAGAAAATCGGCGTTTACGGAACAGAATCAAAACCTTGTATTGTAAATTGTCGCTTTATGAATTTTGTGAAAATATGATTTTTTTAAAAGATTCATGAGTTTTGTGAGAGGGAATGTTATAGTACCGAATCAGAAAGGTGAAACGGCACATCCTGAGGGTATGCCTGCACATTTCATGTTGTATGAAGGGGATTGGTTACCTGTTTATGGCTTCATCAATGGTCTAAGATTCCTGAGAAAGAGATTCCCTTGAGGTTACCAAATTATGGAAGTTTTGAAATAAAAATTATTGACAAGTTAAGGGAAAAATTATGTGAAATAAAACTACCACCTAGACCAGTGCAATTTGAACCCTTAAGTATGTGGGAAAAAGCAGCATGAGACAAAGAGAGGGAGAGGTACTAGAAAAGGACAAAGATGGCGATGCACAATTATGGAGATGCTAAATGGGATGAGGAACAGCATAGATGGAGGAAAGCCATAGTTAAAGAAACTGGATTATATCCAGTAATTTCCACTGAAATGCTGGAAAGCGGAAAGAAACAGAATACAAAAGGAAAAATTAAGAAGAGAAAAGAAGAAGAATATGAAACAGATAGTGATTCAGGGGATGACTTATTAGAAATACTGTTGGCTGGTCGACCTCTGCCTTATGCCACTACAACTGATAGTTCTGAATCTAGCCTCACAGTAAGTAGTAAAGTAGCTATTGCTCATGTAGAAACAAGATTGGTACAAATTAGGAGACCACTTCAAGTGTTGCAGATTGCTCCACCAGAAGTTGCCCAAATTGTTCAGAGGCAGATTGTTTCACCACCTGCCGTAAATCCGCTGGTTATACCTGAACCAATACTAGCACCACAAGTAACAAACAGTGCCTAGACCAGTTGCAACTGCTCCAGTGAATATTGATTTAACTCCAGAGACACAGGGTGCTGCAGGAGGGTTACCTGTGATGAGATTTGTCCCGACCTCACAGAATTCACCAATTGTGATGTGGATACCACCTGATATGGTCCAAGCACTAAGAGATGTGGGAAGACCTATCTTCATGATATCAATACCTCAAGAGGAAACTAACCTGTAGGTAGAATGGATTTTTCCACCATGGTTTCAAGAATTGGTGTGCATTAAAAAGACAGAAGGCTTAATGCAAATGACTAACCCAGTACTTGAAAAAAGAGAGGCCACTAAATTTCCTCAGATTAAAAACTGAATCAGAAGAAATTATTAGGGAATATTTGAAGTTAGAATACTTGAGCAACTATTAAGAAAAATAATTGATTTGTTTATGGAAAGAAATTACAGGACGAGCATCAACTACATATGAGAATCTGAGGGGGATATTCTCAAGAACGTGTGATAAGCATCGCAAAAGTTACTTAACGCAACCTTCAACATCGCAGTCTATCGCGGGAAATTTACGCCGTGATAACCAAGTATTCACAACATGGCGACACCATGCGTAGTCCCCAGATAACGCGTCTAATGACCACGATAAAGTCAACGCCATGCCGTAAAAATGCGAAACACAAATGCAAAAAAAATTGCGATGATGCCTAGCGCAATACAAAAAGCAGCGAAAACCAGCGACAGGCCTGCAATTCACACGTGTCTGGTGGGAAAATGCACCATAAAAGGAGACCAAAGAAACGGTGAGATGACAACGTACAAGCACAACCCCACAGCTGTGATGCAGAACACAATACCATTGTCCAAATCAGATAGGCAGTCCCCCACAAACAGCCACAATGTACATTGACATGCATTCAGTATGTAACCTGCGCCAATGCGGAAACAAACATGGAACACACTGTGAAACCGCATCTACTCTTCACATTGCAGAGGGACAAACAGCACCCCTGCACACCGACGTACCATGTTCATGACCAAAAAATAATGAAAGCATGGACCAATGTAGGGACAGTGACTCCCCCCATGTACATGTCACCCATGTCACAGGACTTGAGTCACAGGGTGCATCCCTGCATCATGGCGGCACATATCAGAGCCTAAAAGAAGCCCTCTTGTCACTTGCAGGACACATTTGACAGCCAAAATGGAATGAATTGGGACACATGTGAAATGCCGAAGAGTGGGATACCGTAACAACTATGACACACAGAACTGGCAGTTCCAATACGTGACACCCTAAACAGCCTCACTGCACAGAGGTGACACACCCACCATCCATTAACAAATTCCTAAATTGTCAGCACAACATGTCTCACCCACACTTGTCTGAGTGAAGTGCCTGTACAGATGAGTGGCATGCACGCTGGGAATGTGTTTCGGAATGCATTTATTAGCACATGCGGTGCCTGTGGTTAGTCAACGTACTGTGCCATTACTGCTAAGGACCCTCACAATGTGACATCAGCCAGAGAAGAAATTGTCAATGATGTAGTCCCTACGGGCAATTCCTGCTGCTGCTGCATTGGGGTGTGGTCCACCTGCCTCATCTTCATCATCATCGTCTGGTGCATCTAGCACTCGTATCCATGGGGCTCTGCTGCGTACACATATGTTGTGCAACACACAACATGCAGTGATCATCTTGCACACAAGGCCTGGGCTGTGCAGGAGCTTTTCACCTGTGATGTCCAGGCACCTGAAACGTGAATTCAACATGCCAAATGTGGGCTCCATGATGCCCCCGCCGCATTTGTGGGCTAAATTCTACTGCCTCTGGGGCTGTGTGTTTGGGGCTCGGTGGGGTGTCATCATCCAAGCGCAGAGTGCATATCCTTGGTCACCTGTGACAGTGCAGAGAGACAAGACTACGTACTGCATGATGTGTTGGCAGGCTCACTGGTTCATTGATGTGTGATAAGTGTGACTTAGTGATTCCCGTATGACATGTACTGCGTGTTGCTAATGAGTGTCATCACTGTGTATTACCTAGCCTCACTGCTGCACCTCACCACCCCGTGCACATTCACTATTGTGCGCAGCGCGACTGCATCACATGCACCCCTACGGCACACCCTTATCATGCCTGTCTGCACATGTCAACAAGCCGGACTACGACACAGTAATGATGGTGCGCAGAATGTGGCCGGCCACGTGTGTGTCGGCCCATTGTAAGGACAGGGCTGACACAGATGTAGAACACCTGCCTGGATGAATCCGACATGCAGTTGAGGGTACATCTTTGTATTATGCAGCAATAATAGCGATACACACAACAATTGGCATGTGTGATCCCTGACCCCAGGCGTGCATGCCCTCCCCCATGTACCCCTTCAGCCGAGCACGCACACCGGGGGCATGCCTCATGGCAACATCGTCGATTGCGGGACTGGGGGCGCAGACACTACAACAGAGACACACGCATCAGCCACATCTTTGGCAAGGCCTACACTGCACCACACCCAGATCCACGTGTGGAGTAGCCACACCCCTACGCAGTACTGTCATACACCTGTCCACCCCGCTTATGCTCACAGGGAGGTACGACACAGTTTCATGTCCCAGGTCTACACCGCTACCTGCGGTGATATGGATGTGTACGCTGTATACAGCACAGTGTTATGTGGAATGACCCAAGTCACTCATGCATACATAATAACCACATGGACACACTGTGTGAGTTTGTGGGACTGACCACGGGCATGTGCACCCGGCCCCTTTTATTGCCAGGCTCACATCTCCAGTGACGCCTGTGCTGGATGGGTGTTGGGTAGTGTAAGCCACCACTCAGGAATTGGTTGGTGCAGGCAAAGACCACAACAGTGATTAGCCAATCAGCAGTACAAGGTACATAGATCATGGGTCCCTGACTTGAGCAGCACAGAGTTTGTGGCCCCGGATGCACAGTGGCCGGCACAGGCACACCTCCACAGGACGGTGACTTGTGGTGCACTGAGGTAGTGCCACGTGAGCTGAGCGTGTACTCGTCGATGTCCAAGGGGAATTCCGCGGAGGGTTGCGGAGGACAGTGGAAGGTGTCCTTCCAGGGCATGATGCAGAGGGCAGAAGCAAGCAGGAACAGGCAGATGGCAGAGTTGAATGCTAGAGACCCCACTTTTCCACCTTGTTAGTATCAGCTACATGTAGATGAAGACAGCCTCCAGCCCATGGGCTCAGACGCCACTGACTTACAAACAGTTTGTCCATGGATTTCAGGACACACACTCAGTGGCACCAGAGCTGGAAGGGGATGCAGTATGCGACGAGGCCTGTATAATGACATGGACTCTGCTATGTAGAGAGCAAGACTCAGTTCAAATCGTGTGACCTACTCCACCGCAGTGTGTACCGGAGGCAGCGGTCAGCAGGAACCCACAGCCACGTGTGGTAGGCATGCGCTGCACAGAGTCAGAGTGGCACCAGTGCAGTTGTTGGCAGTGTCCCATCACCTCCGTAAAAGTGAGCCTTTTCTCCTCCGGATTGAAGCACATCTTCCTCTTACTCCTCTCATTGCATACTGTGACATGAATACTGTCATGAGGAAATCAAGTCTCAGTTCCAAAAGTGCGACCTAGTTGGCCGCAGTGTCGGACGGAGGCAGCGGTCAGCCCAGGCCAACCGCTGTCCAGCCATCTCCTCCTGGATCTTTCACACATGACGTTGGAATGGCATTTGTATTAGATTTGTGGCTGATAGGTAGTGGCACCAGAGCCAGGCGGGTGTGCGGCCAGCGAGGAGGCTGTGTCCTGACTGTGATGGACTGTATTGGATTGGTGTGAGGCCTGCAGGACCGCAGTGCAGGCCAAAGGCCCACAGACATGTTTGGTGGGAGTCCTATGAACAGACTTGGTGGCACCACATCGGAGAGAGTATAGTGACATGAACTCAGCCTTAAATCATGCACTCTGCCATGGTGTAATCAAGACACAGTTCCAAATGTGTGTCCTACTTGTCCGCTGTGTATGCCGGTGGAGTATGTCAATGACTAAGGAGTTCCGCTGGCCTGTTTTGGGGAGGCCGTGATGGTCTGAGGAGTCTGCCAAGGTCGGGGTCCTCGGGCTTGGAGCTTGCACCGGCAGTGCACATGCCGGTGTCGGCAGGTGAGCAGTAATGCCTGGATGCACAGGGGTGGCCATGATGGCTTCAGGGACCAGCGGCCCGGGGTGCAGCAGGTGCACAGGATCCCAGGCAACACCGCTCATGGCGTAGGCCTCGTGCTGGGGTAAGAGGCCCTGGCAGGGACGTTGGGCATTCCAGAAGAGGACCATGCCCAGGGCTACGTGATTTTTATTCATACCCCTACACTGGCATGGTGTACGCCGGGCCAGCCCACTCCTCTCATGCTTACGGAGGGGACGTAGCAAGCTACATTTCCTTGATCTCCCCTATTGGCTGGGGTGACATGGTTGCGTCCATTGTCTACTACACCAAACACCAGCGGTGTATGTTGACATGGATATGTGTGTGGTCTGCATACTGCAATCTGTCCAACACATCCACCCACACTTGGCATTGTGTGCATTCCCATTGAACGGTCACATCGCCTCCTTCGCACATGCCTGGTTCCCTCCTCTTCCCACATTCTGCTCATGTGTGGCTGAGGTGCCATGCCGTTAATGGCTAGGCCAGGTTCACACGGTGAGTTGTGCTCTTGTGTCTGGTGGGTGGGCATGTTGTTTGGCATGTTGTATGTGGGTTGTGACATGTGCATTCCCAGAGTTATGATTTGTATGATTGTGGAGTTGAGGTGTGTGGTGTGTTCATTTGGTACTTACCAAAGAGCACTGCATTTCCGTAGGTGCCATCCTGTAAGGGCCGGTTGATGATGGACTGCCGGAAGATGTATGAATCATGCACACTGCCTGGGTAGTTGACGACGACATTGGTGAAAAGTCCGCGGTGATCCACTATTGCCTGCACATTGATTGAATGCGTGTGCTTTCTGTTGCGGTAATTCTGTGCAGTGTCGGCAGGGGGCACAAGTAGGACATGTGTGCAGTCAATTGCCCCAACACATGCGAGAATACAGCTATGGCATAGAATTCTTGCTTGGTCTCCAGCTGTTCCTCCACAGTGTGGGGACAAGCTGATGATGGCATCCAAGACAGGTGTTAGTAACTTTGATAAGGATGGCTGTGAGACTCCTCCAACTCTGGAGGTTGTTGGTTGGAATGTCCCAGAGGCCAACAGGTGCAGCACAGCCAGCAGCTTTGTCTGAAGAGGGATGTTGGTTGTCCGCTGTGTTGGTACAGTCAGCCTATGGGCAATGATGTTCAGGATGGGGAGGATGGGCAATAGTGGGCAATGACATTCTCTGGTGTCATGTCTGTGAGGCTGGTGCATTTTCTGAAGGTCCGCGGTCTGTGTCTGCGCTGCCTCTGCGCTGGTCCGGGGGGTAGTGCGGGGCGGCCCTGGGGCTGGTGGCGGGCCTGTGGATGGTGGCGGTGGGTGTTGTGGCCCTGTTGGGGCTCCGAGCTGCATGATGAGTAGCTCCATGGCATCTGTTGTCCTTCAGGTGTGGCTGTGGGCTTAGCTCCCTTTTCTGGTGCTGGCTGCCGTCTGACTTTACACCAGGTCAGGGCAGGTGTTAGTTTCCTGCTGCTAACATGCCATATCGCATGTTTTGTGGACTTATCGCCGATGTGGCTGTTCGTTGAGAATGTTGCGGTGTTGGGTTGATGCAGCTTTTTGCACAGGAACGCCTACTCTGCATCTCATTAGAGATAGTTGCCGGGGTCATCTGTGGCAATGTTTTTTGCGGCTGCTATCAGGGGTAAACTGGTGCTATGGGCTGTTAGCACTGGCTTGTGAATGGGGCGATACATATATCGCGACTTTGGCTGTGATGTAGTGCTGATAACTTGGCGATAACTCCTTGAGAAAACGCCCCTGAATTGTCTCAGAAATATGATGTAGAAATTCCCAAAAGCTCTGCGTACCAAGAGTTATAGGGTGCATTTGGATGATATTGTACTTGAAAACATGCATCATGCAAGAATGAAAATGCACATTATCAAATTAATAAATGCACCAATAAATGGAGTGATTTAGAAAAACTAGAAATTAAATGGGCAAATAAACATGAAAAGGGCCAGAGGGAGTTTCAGCTTATTTTCTTAGGGAGGTTGCGAGAGGAGGGTATGTATGTGTGCCGTGGAGCAGATGTGCTGCTACAGCCTTTAAAAACAATTTTCCCATATTGAGAGACAAGCCTGTGCAGCAGTACACACAAGTTTAAAGATTTGTGAAACATTCAAAGGTGCTGTGGACTGAGTTGGACACACTATTTGAAAGCATGGTGCCAAGTGATTTGTGGGCTCAATGTAAGACTGTTGTACAATGGCCAGGAGATGAGCCACCGATATACGCACTAATGCATCATCTCCAATAGTATTGGAAAAATATGAAGCAGTGATTACTTTCCTAAAAGGCCTAGTGTCACTGAAAGATTTAGACTGGTTGAAAATAAATCGAACTACACAGGACACAAAGTAAAAAGATCATGAGTATTGTGAACTTTTACTGCAGGTGTTTCAACAGCACAGTGGAAGAGAATTTCCTGAAGAGAAAGATATGGGGATTTTTGTGTCTCAGTTTGTCTTAGGTTTAAGATCAGAAATCAGTTTGCACATAACACAGAGTGTAATCTGTTGGCAGAATAAGTTGATTGAAGAGATTCTGCCATATGCAAAGTATTACTGAGATGGATTGGAAATGAAGCAGAAAAATATTAATGAGCAATGTATTTTGGCACAGATAAAATTGGCTCAGAAAGGTTTTCAGAATACTTTTTTTGCAGAAAATCCTAGAGGAGTGCAAGGTGCTGTTGTTCCACAGAAATTTGGGTGGATTTGATGTTCCACAAGGTAGAGGAGTACCAATTGATTCAGGTTCAGGAATGGAAGTTTCAGCGTTAAAAAAATGACGCCTTGTCACATCTGTCATAAGGTCGGGCTTTGGAAGGGGAAATGTAGGTTTAATCCGGAGAATGCAAATGGAAATATTATAGTGCCGAGAGGAGTCCAGATGCAAAACATGCCAGCACAACAGTAGCAGGTGCCAATCCAAAAATAATTCCTGATGATACAGGTTTAACAAACACAATTAGTTCCACAAAATATGGGACTTCCAAGATTTAATCTAAGCCATTTGCCAGAAGCAAAGTCAAATACTTTGCAGAATATGAATTTTGAATTTTCAAAATGCATGTCAGAATACTTTTCAGCAACCTTTTGTTTTTGAGTGTGATGGCTAGGCTCAGACACTTCTCTATGACCGAACCTGAGAGAGGAGAATCATTGTTTGCTTGGAAGAGTTTTGGTTCACATGTAGATGGTAAGGTGAATGGCCATTCAGTATCTTTTCGTTTAGCTAGTAGAGCTACCCTATCCACTGTTAGAACTGTGGAAGTCCCTGACCTACCGTCTCAGGAAAGAAGATCCAAGTTGTAGAAGTTTCAAAAAGACAGATTATGAATCCAATTTTAAAAGAGGTTCCTGTAAAAATAGGTACCTTTGAAGACAAACATCAATTTGTAATTTGTGACACGAGTCCTGCAAATCTGTTAGGATGAGATTTGCTATGCAAGTCAAATTGCACAATCTATCATACACCAGATGGTGTTGAGCTGCAGATAAATGATGAAGATGTAGGATTTAAATCAATACAACAAAAGACAACTGCAGGATTATTCCCTTTAATTAATGACAATTGAATAATTGCTTGCTGACTTAAAAGGAACTCTGGGGCAGATTTACAAGCCCTTTGGAACACTTTTGCACTGCCATTACTTTACTTTTTGAGATGCAGCGGCGGTTTTAATAATGTGCCACGTTGCGGCCCATTTACAACGTGACGCATCTAGGGAGTTGCATCACATTGCACAGCCCTGCCTCACATTATACCTGCGTTAGGTATAATGTATACAGGATGGACGTTCCCACACAGGAAACCCTAGGGCGCCACTGCATCAACACGCTACGCCTGCTTGAAGCAGGCATAAGGAGTGACGAGCTGTATTGAAAATAGGCCTCCCTGTGAATTGCTTAAGTTGTGTCGTGCTTGCATCTGTCAATCTTTGCGCCATGGTGCACAGTATTGTAAATAAGGCGCATCCATGGTGGCACAACGGTTTCGCAGGCTGGCACAGGGAAACTGATGCATTTCTACAGATGCATCAGTTTCTTGTAAATATGCCCCAGTGAATCCAGAAGTATGGGATTGATTAGAGGAGTAGAACCAGTTCAGATCACTGTAGAAAAGAAAGCAGTGTTTCTAAGAACCTCACTATAACACTTATCCCCAAAAACAATTGCAGGAATAACGTTTGTGATAGAAGACATGGTACAGAAGAAATTCTGAGAGAATTATTTGGAAGTCCATGTTACTCTCCGATTATGGGTTTACAGATACCTAATGGAAAATATCGCATTGTACAGGACCTGAGGAAAATTAAGGAAATAGTTGTTTTGCGTTGTCCTGTGGCACCGAATCCAGCAACAATTTTGTTTCAGATTCATTGTACTGCAGAATGGTTTACCGCCATTTTTCTTTGTCAGGCATTTTTTTGTGTGCCATTAACCCCTTTGCTGCCAGGCCTTTTCCCCCTCCTGTGCCACTCCCTTTTTTGGCTATTTGGGGTAGTGCGCGCTGAGGCCCCTGTAACTTTTTGACCACATAAGGTATCCACGGCACATTTGCGTCCTTTTCTTCCAACATAATGGGGATTCTAAAGGTACTCAGGGTTTGTGGGTTCCCCTGGAGGGGTCACAGAAATGAGCCAAAATACAGCAAAATTTAGTTTTTGGGGGGAAAAATGGGAAAAACGGGCTGCAAATAAAAGCATCTGGGTTTTTCCCTGCAAATGTTATCAAAAAAGTGTTTGTGGGGCTTAAATCACCATTTCCCAGCTTTTAGGGGATACCAGACTTTTGTCAGAAACCCAACATTTTTTACACAGTTTTGGCATTTTTCTGGGACATAGCCTATTTTTGCTATTTTTTGTGCTTTCGACCTCCTTCCAGTTAATGGTAGAAATGGGTACAAATGCAATAATGGATCCTGAAAAGCTATTCATTTTAGAGAAATAGACAAAATTCTGAATTCAGCAAGGGGTCATTTGTGTAGATCCATCAAGGTTTCTTTATAGAAACTAACAGTTAAATATAGGATAAATTGAAAATTTGTTGAAAAAAAAACCTTTTGTGTCAACCTTTTCACCTGTAACTTCTTCTAATTATGACAGCTCTTTGAAAGCAATATACCGTTACATCCGCTGGACATTATTGGTTGTGGGATATATAGGACTTGTAGGTTCACCAAGAACCCGACGAACCCAGAGCCAAAAACTGAGCAGCAACTTGCAATAGTTTTTTATTATGTACTGGGTATATAGTAATTATTCTGTAAAAATGTGTACATGGAAAAATCGGTATGAAAGACACCTATGAATTTCTGAAATGGGAACAAAATATAGTGTTTAGAAAAAGTAGATATTTGCACATTTCCGAAATTGGGAATACTCATACTAGCATGAGAATTATCAGTCATTTTTTCGAATGAATTCTTTTTTACACAATGTCTTTCATTTGGAAGGCAGAAATGCATCGAAAGTCAATAGGTAATAACAGTTCCTTTACAAATCTGAATTACACTAAGTCTCCCGATAAAAATGGTACCTCACTTGTGTGGGTAGGCATAGTGCCCACGACAGGAAGTGGCTCAAAACCTAAGGTGAACACACCACATTTTCACACTGAAAATTTACACATTTTTTGCGAAGAGTCTAGCTGTAGTTTTTGAACCCTAGCTCTGCCGGCACCTAGGGAAACCTAGCAAACCTATAAATTTTTGAAAACTAGACACCCAGGGGAATCCAGGATGGGGTGACTTGAGTGCCTCCCACCATGGTCTGTTACCCAGAATCCCTTGCAAACGTAAAAATTTGACAAAAAAAACACATTTTCCCCACATTTCTGTGGTGGAAAGTTCTGGAATCTGCATGGATCCACAAATTTCCACCCACCCCGCGTTCCCCAAAGTCATACGAGAAAAATGGTACCTCACTTGTGCGGGTCGGCCTAGTGCCCGCGACAGGAAACGGCGCAAAATGCAACGTGGTCACACCTCAATTTTGCAGTAAAAAATGACCCTTTTTTGGCAAAGTGACTAGCTGTAGTTTTTTAACCCTAGCCCTGCCGGCACCTAGGGAAACCTAGAAAACCTATACATTTTTGAAAACTAGACAACCAGGGGAATCCAGGATGGGGTGACTTGAGTGCCTCCCACCATGGTCTGTTAGCCAGAATCCCTTGCAAACGTAAAGAATTGACAAAAAAAACACATTTTCCCCACATTTCTGTGGTGGAAAGTTCTGGAATCTGCGTAGATCCACAAATTTCCACCCACCCCGCGTTCCCCAAAGTCCTACGAGAAAAATGGTACCTCACTTGTGTGGGTCGGCCTAGTGCCCACGACAGGAAACGGCGCAAAACGCAACGTGGTCACACCTCAATTTTGCTGTGAAAAATGACCCTTTTTTGGCAAAGTGACTAGCTGTAGTTTTTGAACCCTAGCCCTGCCGGCACCTAGGGAAACCTAGCAAACCTATACATTTTTGAAAACTAGACACCCAGGGGAATCCAGGATGAGGTGACTTGAGTGCCTCCCACCATGGTCTGTTACCCAGAATCCCTTGCAAACGTAAAAAATTGATAAAAAAAACACATTTTCCCCACATTTCTGTGGTGGAAAGTTCTGGAATCTGCGTGGATCCACAAATTTCCACCCACCCCGCGTTCCCCAAAGTCCTACGAGAAAAATGGTACCTCACTTGTGCGGGTCGGCCTAGTGCCAGCGACAGGAAATGGCGCAAAACGCAACGTGGTCACACCTCAATTTTGTAGTGAAAAATGACCCTTTTTTGGCAAAGTGACTAGCTGTAGTTTTTTAACCCTAGCCCTGCCGGCACCTAGGGAAACCTAGAAAACCTATACATTTTTGAAAACTAGACACCCAGGGGAATCCAGGATGGGGTGACTTGAGTGCCTCCCACCATGGTCTGTTACCCAGAATCCCTTGCAAACGTAAAAAATTGACAAAAAAAAACACATTTTCCCCACATTTCTGTGGTGGAAAGTTCTGGAATCTGCGTGGATCCACAAATTTCCACCCACCCCGCGTTCCCCAAAGTCCTACGAGAAAAATGGTACCTCACTTGTGCGGGTCGGCCTAGTGCCCGCGACAGGAAACGGTGCAAAACGCAACGTGGTCACACCTCAATTTTGCAGTGAAAAATGACCCTTTTTTGGCAAAGTGACTAGCTGTAGTTTTTGAACCCTAGCCCTGCCGGCACCTAGGGAAACCTAGCAAACCTATACATTTTTGAAAACTAGACACCCAGGGGAATCCAGGATGGGGTGACTTGAGTGCCTCCCACCATGGTCTGTTACCCAGAATCCCTTGCAAACGTAAAAAATTGACAAAAAAAACACATTTTCCCCACATTTCTGTGGTGGAAAGTTCTGGAATCTGCGTGGATCCACAAATTTCCACCCACCCCGCGTTCCCCAAAGTCCTACGAGAAAAATGGTACCTCACTTGTGCGGGTTGGCTTAGTGCCCGCGACAGGAAACGGCGCAAAACGCAACGTGGTCACACCTCAATTTTGCAGTGAAAAATGACCCTTTTTTGGCAAAGTGACTAGCTGTAGTTTTTGAACCCTAGCCCTGCGGGCACCAAGGGAAACCTAGCAAACCTATACATTTTTGAAAACTAGACACCCAGGGGAATCCAGGATGGGGTGACTTGAGTGCCTCCCACCATGGTCTGTTACCCAGAATCCCTTGCAAACATAAAAAATTGACAAAAAAAACACATTTTCCCCAAATTTCTGTGGTGGAATGTTCTGGAATCTGCGTGGATCCACAAATTTCCACCCACCCCGCGTTCCCCAAAGTCCTACGAGAAAAATGGTACCTCACTTGTGCGGGTCGACCTAGTTCCTGCGACAGGAAACGGCGCAAAACACAACGTGGTCACACCTCAATTTTGCAGTGAAAAATGACCCTTTTTTGGCAAAGTGACTAGCTGTAGTTTTTGAACCCTAGTTCTGCCGGCACATAGGGAAACCTACCAAACCCACGCATTTCTGAAAACTAGACACCCGGTGGCTTCCAGGGAGGTATGGCTTGCGTGGGTAGGCATAGTGCCCACGACAGGAAATGGCTCAAAACCCAACGTCAACACACCACATTTTCACAATGCAAAATTACCCTTTTTTAGCAAAGTGCCTAGCTGTAGTTTTTTAACCCTAGCTCTGCCGGCACCTAGGGAAACCTAGCAAACCTATACATTTTTGACACCCAGGGGAATCCAGGATGGGGTGACTTGACTGCCTCTCACCAGATTCTATTACCCAGAATCCCTTGCAAACCTAAACTTTTGTAAAAAAAAAAAACACATTTTCCTCACATTTCTGTGGTGTAAAGTTCTGGAATTTGTGTGGATCCCCAAATTTTCACCCACCCCGCATTCCCCAAAGTCTTCCGAGAAATATGGTACCTCACTTGTGTTGGTCGGCCTAGTGTCCGCAACAGGAAACGGTGCAAAACGCACCGTGGACACACCTCAATTTCGCAGTGAAAAATGACCCTTTTTTGGCAAAGTGCCTAGCTGTTGTTTTTGAACCATAGCTCTGCCGGCACCTAGGCAAACCTAGCAAACCTATACATTTTTGAAAACTAGACACCAAGGGGAATCCAGTATGGGGTGACTTGGCTGCCTCCCACCAGGTTCTGTTACCCAGAATCCCTTGCAAACCTAAAAAACTGCCAAAACAAAATACATTTTTCCCACATTTCTCTGGTGGAAAGTTCTGGAATCTGCGTGGATCCACAAATTTCCCCCCACCCCGCATTCCCCAAAGTCTTTTGAGAAAAATGGTACCTCACTTGTGTGGGTCGGCCTAGTTCCCGCGACAGGAAACGGCGCACAACGTAACGTGGTCACACCTCAATATCCCTGTGAAAAATGACGCTTTTTTGGCAAAGTGCCTAGTTGTAGTTTTTGAACCATAGCTCTGCCGGCACCTAGGGAAACCTAGTAAACCTATACATTTTTGGAAACTAGACACCGAGGGGAATCCAGGATTGGGTGACTTGACTGCATCCCACCAGGTTGTGTTACCCAGAATCCCTTGCAAACCTAAAGAATTGCCAAAAAAACCACATTTTCCGCACATTTCTGTGGTGGAAAGTTCTCGAATCTGCGTGGATTTACAAATTTCCACCCACCCTGCGTTCCCAAAAGTCTTCTTAGAAAAATGGGACCTCACTTATGTGGGTCCGCCTAGTGCCCGCAGCAGGAAACGATGCAAAACGCAACGTGGACACACCTCAATTTCGCAGCGAAAATTGACCCTTTTTTGGCAAAGTGCCTAGCTCTAGTTTTTGAACCCTAGCTCTGCGGGCACCTTGGAAAACCTAGCAAACATATACATTTTTGAAAACTAGACAACCAGGGAAATCCAGGATGGGGTGACTTGACTGCCTCCCACCAGGTTCTGTTACCCAGAATCCCTTGCAAACCTAAAAAATTTCCCCCAAAAACATTTTCCCCATATTTCTGTGGTGGAAAGTTCTGGAATCTGCGTGGACCCACAAATTTCCACCCACCCAGTGTTCCCCAAAGTCTTCCGAGAAAAATGGTACCTCACTTGTGTGGGTCGGCCTAGTGCCCGCAACAGGAAACGGTGCAAAACGCAACGTGGACACACCTCAATTTCGCTGTGAAAAATGACCCTTTTTTGGCAAAGTGTCTAGTTGTAGTTTTTGAACCATAGCTCTGCCGGCACCAAGGGAATCCTAGCAAACCTATACATTTTTGAAAACTAGATACCCAGGGGAATCCAGGATTGGGTTACTTGACTGCATCCCACCAGGTTGTGTTACCCAGAATCCCTTGCAAACCTAAAGAATTGCCAAAAAAAACACATTTTCCGCACATTTATGTGGTGGAAAGTTCTTGAATCTGCGTGAATCCACAAATTTCCACCCACCCCGCGTTCCCCAAAGTCTTCTGAGAAAAATGGTACCTCACTTGTGTGGGTCCGCCTAGTGCCCGCGACAGGAAACACCGCAAAACGTAACGTGGACACACCTCAATTTCGCAGCGAAAAATGACCCTTTTTTGGCAAAGTGCCTAGCTGTAGTTTTTGAACCATAGCTCTGCCAGCAACTAGGGAAACCTAGCAAACCCATACATGTTTGAAAACTAGACACCCAGGGAAATTCAGGATTGGGTGACTTGACTGCCTCCCACCAGGTTCTGTTACCCAGAATCCCTTCCAACCTACAAAATTACAAAATTGCCCAAAAAAACAAATTTTCCCCACATTTCTCTGGTGGAAAGTTCTGGAATCTGCGTGGATCCACAAATTTCCACCCACCCCGCATTTCCCAAAGTCTTCCGAGAAAAATGGTACCTCACTTGTGTGGGTCGGCCTAGGGCCCGCGACAGGAAACGGCGCAAAACGCAACGTGGACACACCTCAATTTCGCTGTGAAAAATGACCCTTTTTTGGCAAAGTGCCTAGCTGTGGTTTATTAACCATTGCTCTGCCAGCACCTAGGGAAACCTAGCAAACCTATACATTTTTGAAAACTAGACACCCAGGGGAATCCAGGATGGGGTGACTTGACTGCCTCCCACCAGGTTCTGTTACACAGAATCGCTTACAAACCTAAAAAATTGCCAAAAAAAACAAATTTTCCCCCATATTTCTCTGGTGGAAAGTTCTGGAATCTGCGTGGATCCACAAATTTCCACCCACCCCGCGTTCCCCAAAGTCTTCAGAGAAAAATGGCACCTCACTTGTGTGGGTTCGCCTAGTGCCCACGACAGGAAACGGCGCAAAACGTAACGTGGACACACCTCAATTTTATAGCGAAAAATGACCCTTTTTGGTAAAGTGCCTAGCTGTAGTTTTTTAACCATAGCTCTGCCGGAACCTAGGGAAACCTATCAAACCTATAAATTTTTTAAATCTAGACACCCAGGGGAATCCAGGATGGGGTGACTTGACTGCCTCCCACCAGGTTCTGTTACCCAGAATCCCTTACAAACCTAAAAAATTGCCCAAAAAAACACATATTCCCAACATTTCTGTGGTGGAAAGTTCTGGAATCTGCGTGGATCCACAAATTTCCACCCACCCCGTGTTCCCCAAAGTCTTACGAGAAAAATGGCACCTCACTTGTGTGGTCAGCCTAGTGCCCGCAACAGGAAACGGCACAAAACGCATCGTGGACACACCTCAATTTCGCAGTGAAAAATGAACCTTTTTTGGCAAAGTACCTAGCTGTAGTTTTTAAACCCTAGCTCTGCCGGCACCTAGGAAAACCTACCAAACCCACACATTTCTGAAAACTAGACACGCGGGGGATTCCAGGGAGTTATGGCTTGCGTGGATCCCCCAAAGTTTCCTTTCCCAGAATGCCCTGCAAACTTCAAATTTAGCCGAAAAAATCACCTTTTTCACACATTTTTGTGTGGGAAAGTTGTGGCATCACCGGGCTGACACAAATTTCCTACAACCCAGTGTTCCCCCGGGTCTCCTGATAAAAACGGTGCCTCACTCGTGTTGGAGGCCCAAGTACCCGCGACAGGCAAGGGCCAACAACATAGTGAGGCAACATGAAAATTGCCTATCTCAAAACGACCTGGTTTTGCAAGGGGGGGTCACTTGGTTTTTTGGCCCGGTGCTCGGCGGCCACCTAGGGAAAAATACAAATCCCACACATTTCTGAAAATTAGACACCCGGGGGATTCCAGGGAGGTATGGCTTGCGTGGATCCCCCAACGTATCCTTACCCAGAATGCCCTGCAAACATCAAATTTAGCTGAAGAAATCACCTTTTTCACACATTTATGTGTGGGAAAGTTGTGGCATCACCGGGCTGACACAAATTTCCTACCACCCAGCGTTCCCCCGGGTCTCCCGATAAAAATGGTGCCTCACTCGTGTGGGAGGCCCAAGTACCCGCAACAGGCAAGGGTCCACAATGTAGTGAGGCGACATGAAAATCGCCTATCCCAAAACGACCTGGTTTTGCAAGGGGGTCACTTGGTTTTTTGGCCCAGTGCTCGGCGGCCACCTAGGGAAACCTCCCAAACCCACACATTTCTGAAAACTAGACACCCGGGGGATTCCAGGGAGGTATGGCTTGCATGGATCCCCCAACGTTTCCTTACCCAGAATGCCCTGCAAACCTCAAATTTAGCTGAAAAAATCACCTGTTTCACACATTTTTGTGTGGGAAAGTTGTGGCATCACCGGGCTGACACAAATTTCCTTCCACGCAGCGTTCCCCTAGGCCTCCCAATAAAAACGGTGCCTCACTCGTGTGGGAGGCCCAAGTACCCGCGACAGGCAAGGGCCCACAACTTAGTGAAGTAACATGAAAATTGCCTATCTCAAAACAACCTGTTTTTGCAAGGTGGGTCACTTGGATTTTTGGCCCGGTGCTCAGCGGCCACCTAGGGAAACCTACCAAACCCACACATTTCTGAAAACTAGATACCCGGGGGATTCCAGGGAGGTATGGCTTGCGTGGATGCCCCAACGTTTCCTTACCCAGAATGCCCTGCAAACCTCAAATATAGCAGAAAAAATCACCTTTTTCACACATTTTTGTGTGGGAAAGTTGTGACATCACTGGGCTGACACAAATTTCCTACCACCCAGTGTTTCCCCAGGTCTCCCGATAAAAACGGTGCCTCACTCGTGTGGGAGGCCCAAGTACCCGCGACAGGCAAGGGTCCAAAACGTAGTGCGCCTCAACAGGCAAGGATCCTAAACGTAGTGCGCCTCACTACGTTTTGGCCCCTTGTCCATGGCAGGTTCTTAGGCCTCCCACACGAGTGTGGCACCGTTTTCTCCCCTTTCCAACGATACCTCTCCCGTCTTTCTACGTGCTCAGGGGGCTGAGATAGCCCCTGAGCACGTAGAAAGTGAAACTGAAATGAGCCTCTTGGCTCATTTCAGTTTCAGTTTCACTGTAATGACGTCGGCGCGACGTGCGCGCCGATCGTCATTACAGGGAAGGCAGGGGGGGACCTCGGGAGCTGGGGAAGCTCTTCCCCAGCTCCCGAGGCTATTTTGCTGTAAAGGAAATCCCTCTGGTGCCAGCACCAGAGGGATTTCGCAGGGGATGCCTCATGACGAGCTGGGCTCGTCATGGACACACGAGAACTGTGTGCCATGACGAGTTCAGCTCGTCATGGGCATTCAAAGGGTTAAGTTTCTCTTTTCATTTGTATTTGAGCAGAAAGGTTTGGCACAGTGCAGATTCCCACATGGGTATATAGAGAGTCCATCAATCTTTAACCAGATTTTGAAAAATAATCTGATATCATTACAGATGCCCTTTAGATCAGTACTATTACAAAATATGGATGATTTGCTTGTGGCATCAGAAATACGGGAAGCGTGTAAACAGGATACAATTCCAATGTTAAATTACCTGGCTGAGAATGGACGTAAAGTGTCCCCAGGGAAAATAGACTACTGTCAAAAAGAAGTTTTTATATCTGGGACACATAATAGAAAAAGTATCTAGAAAGTTTTCACTAGAGAGAGTGGAAGCAATTCCTCAAATAAATCCACCTCAAACTCAAAAGGAGTTTAGAATGTTCGTAGGAATGGTTGGCTACTGTAAACAATAGATACTCAATTTTTTCTTGGTGACTAAGCCTTTACGGAGGCTGAGCCTCAGGGACGTGTCTGATTCACTTCCATGGGACAAAGAATGTTTGTATGCTTTCTTAGAGCTGAAAGAGAGTGTTTGTCATGCCCAAGCACTAGGAATGCCAGACTACAGTAAAGAGTTTTTTTCTTTTTGCAGTGAGAGGGAGGACTGCGCTGTCTCATTGCTGACACGGATGCACTGAAATGTTCGAACAACTGTTGCATATTATTCTATAACCCTTTATCCTGTTGCCCATCTGTCTTAAGGCCATTGCTGTAGTGAGCACTAGCTTTGAAAAGTGTGAAAGTCTAGTGATGGGATATCCAGTAACTGTTATGATCCCTCACAATGTGGAGCTTCTACTGACAAGAGAAAACACACAGTATATGACACATAACAGGTTGACTAAATGTGCATGTTGTAGTCCACTTTTACTTTGCACATGCTACACTTGCTTTTGTGCAACATTATTTTTTCACACACAACCAGCACGTTTTCACATGTTATCATTTTCCTAGGAGTTAGTCTGATGAGTCAGTCTGATGAGCCTAGACAAGCTCAAACAACATTGCCCCTTGCTATTCTCTATGGTCAGACACTAGCACCTAGGCATAATAAAAGAATGCAGCTGCTGTTTTGAATACACGTATCTAGTTATATAACTGAGCTCCGAGGTTATGAAAAAACACACTCACAGAGCAAAGGTCCTGAGACAACTACTGCATCTATTTCTCATTTACTAAACCCGCGGAACACAAGCATGCATGCCGCCTCCTACACAGAATCTGGAACAAAGTCTACGGAGAACACCTCACCTCCGCCCTCACTTCCACTCCGCCCCCATCTTTGACAGACGCCAACACATCGGCAGGCAACCTCCACCAGTGGATCCCCAACTGCGCCAACACACTCGCCCCCCTCCAGAACACCATGAGACAACACAACAAGAAAGCTAAGTGGTTCACCATGGCACTCCAAGAATCCAAGCACTCTTGCCTACAAAACATCCACTACAGCATACCACCAACTCATCAAATCCACAAAGAAAAACTACTTCGGACAGAATACTCTCCAACGCCCACAACTTCAAGGAACTCTTTTCCATCATACAGGAATTTGCCAATCCCAACAGCGAAACAACTGACGTCCTCCACATTCAAGACCTAAGCTCCTTTTTTACCTCAAGATCAAGATGCTCTATGAAAACTTCGAAGACCAAGACTGCTGCACCCCCCAACCCTCACCCTCAGTGACACCACCCAACAGACTATTTTTACCTGGACCCCACACACAACAGAAAACACCATAAATACCATAAAATGCATCCACCCTGGAGCACCTTCTGATCCCTGCCCGCCACACATCTTCCACAGGGCCACCAATACCATAGCACCAGAGCTATGTCAAACCATCAACTGCTCCCTGAAGACCACCACATTCCCCAACAACTGGAAGCACGCCAAAGTCAACCCCCTCCTAAAAAAGCCATCTGCAGACCTGACTTTCCTCAAGGACTTCAGGCCCATCTCATTGCTCCCTTTTGCAGCAAAGTTCATTGAAGAGGTCATCAACACCCAGCTAGCACACTTCATCAAAACCATCAACATCCTGGACACCTCTCAATCCGGATTCCTCTGCAACCACAGCACAGAGATGACCTCTTCGCCCTCTTCGACCAAGGCCAAATGGCAGCCCTCATCCTCCTGGACCTATAAGCAGCCTCTCCCACCGCACACTATCCACCAGACTCCATGACGCCGGCATCCAAGGAAAGGCCCTAGATTGGCTATCATCCTCGCAGGTGGAACACAAAGTATAAGACTCCCGCCCTTCCTCTCTTAAACAACAGAGATCAGATGCTGAGTACCCAAAGGATCCTCCCACAGCCCCACCCTCTTCAACATCTACATGGTCCCCCTCGCAATCATTGTCAGAAACCAACAACTCAATATCATCTCCTATGCCAATGACACCCAGTTCATCCTCTCCCTCACCAAGGAACCCAGCATCACCAGGTACAATTTTCAAGAAGGAATAAAAGCCGTCGCAACCTGGATGAGGAACAGCTGCCTGAAATTCACCTCAGAGATAACAGAAATCCTCATTCTTGGCTCTACCCCCTCCACAGGGGACGGCACCTGGTGGCCCCCCGCCCACAGAAACTCTGCCAACCCAACAATGGACCACGCATGTAACCTCGGCATCATACTAGACTCATCACTCACCATGAATCACCAGCTCAATGCTGTCTCTTCTGCATGCTTCAACATCCTCTGCATACTACGCAAGACATTAAAGTGGATCCCATGACTCATGGAAAACGGTCACTCATGCATTTGTCACAAGCAGACCGGACTACGGCAATGCCCTCTATGCCGGAATCAACAGAAAACTCCTCCGTAAACTCCAGATCATCCAGAACACCGCAGCCAGACTAATCCCCAATATCCTATGGCACAACCACACCACCTATCACCTCTGCCACCTCCAATGACTCCCCGTCAACAGAAGAATAACTTTCAAGCTGCTTACACATGCCTACAAGGCACACCACAACACTGAATCCCAATACCTTGATGACCGTATCTCCTTCCATGCCCCCAAGAGAAACCTTTGCTCAGCAGACCTCTCCCTAGCTACCGTCCCATGATTTTACAGGATTAGAGCAGATGGAAGGTCCTTCTACCTCACAGCCAAGACCTGGAACAATCTCCCCTTTCACCTTCGGCGAAGTCAGACACTGCACCAATTCAGGAAGGAACTCAAGACCTAACTCTTCGAATCACCTCAACGGAGTTGCTCACACCCACCCCCCAGCTCCTTGAGACTCTGGCGGGTGAGTAGTTCCCTTTACAAAACCCTGATTTATTGATTGGTTGATTGATTGAGACAAGAGTGCTACATCAGCTGAGATATAGAACATCCACCTATTTATGCTAAGGTACGGGGTCTGCCACTGAACCTACAGAGCTTTGATTTATAACCACTTAGCTTCAGTAGTACAGTAGGGTTTAGGCAGATCTGTCAGATAACATGACAGGTTATTTATTGTATGTGGGTTATTAACCCCTTCACTGCTAGGTCTTTTCCCCTCCTGGGCTAAGCCTTTTTTGGGCTATTTGGGGTAGTGCGCGCTTAGGCCCCTGTAACTTTTTGACCACATTAGGTATCCACGCCAAATTTGCGTCCTTTTCTTCCAACATCTTGGGGATTCTAAAGGTACCCAGGGTTTGTGGATTCTCCTAGAGGGTTCCCAGAAATTAGTCAAAATACAGCAAAATTTTGGTTTTTTTTGTGAAAAATGGGAAAAACGGGCTGCAAATGAAAGCTTCTGGGTTTTTCTCTGCAAATGGTAGCAAAAAAGGGTTTGTGGGGCTGAAATCACCATTTCTCCAGCTTTTAGGGAATGACAGAATTTTGTCAGAAAACCAACATTTTTTACACAGTTTTGGCATTTTTCTGGGACATACCCTATTTTTGCTATTTTTTGTGCTTTCAACCTCCTTCCAGTTAATGGTAGAAATGGGTAAAAAACAATAATGGATCCTAGAAAGCTATACATTTTTGAAAAGTAGACAAAATTCTGAATTCAGCAAGGGGTCATTTGTGTAGATCCATCAAGGTTTCTTTATAGAAACTACCAGTTAAATATAGGAAAAATTAAAAATTAGTTGAAAAAAGCAGCCTTTTGAGTCAACGTTTTCACCTGTAACTTCTTCTAATTATGGCATCTTTTAGAAAGCAATGTACCATTACATCCACTGGACCTTCCTGGTTGTGGGGATATATAGGACTTGTAGGTTCACCAAGAGCCCAACGAACCCAGAGTAAAAAACTGAGCAGCATTTTGTAATGGTTTTTATTTTAGTTCTGGGTATATAGCAATTATAGTGTGAAAATGTATACATGGAAAAATTGGTATGAAATACACCTATATATTTCTGAAATGGGAACAAATTACAGAGTTTAGAAACAGTGTATATTTGCACTTTTTCGAAATTGGGAATACTCATACTTGCATGACAATTATTGGACATTTTTCAAAATGACTTTTTTTTTACACAATGTCTTTCATTTGGAAGGGAGAAATACATCAAAAATCAATAGGTAATAACAGTTACTTTACAAATCTGAACTACCCTAAGTCTCCCGATAAAAATGGTACCTCACTTGTGTGGGTAGGCATAGTGCCCACGACAGGAAGTGGCTCAAAACCTAAGGTGAACACACCACATTTTCACACTGAAAATTTACACATTTTTTGCGAAGAGTCTAGCTGTAGTTTTTGAACCCTAGCTCTGCCGGCACCTAGGGAAACCTAGCAAACCTATACATTTTTGAAAACTAGACACCCAGGGGAATCCAGGATGGGGTGACTTGAGTGCCTCCCACCATGGTCTGTTACCCAGAATCCCTTGCAAACGTAAAAATTTGACAAAAAAAACACATTTTCCCCACATTTCTGTGGTGGAAAGTTCTGGAATCTGCATGGATCCACAAATTTCCACCCACCCCGCGTTCCCCAAAGTCATACGAGAAAAATGGTACCTCACTTGTGCGGGTCGGCCTAGTGCCCGCGACAGGAAACGGCGCAAAATGCAACGTGGTCACACCTCAATTTTGCAGTAAAAAATGACCCTTTTTTGGCAAAGTGACTAGCTGTAGTTTTTTAACCCTAGCCCTGCCGGCACCTAGGGAAACCTAGCAAACCTATACATTTTTGAAAACTAGACACCCAGGGGAATCCAGGATGGGGTGACTTGAGTGCCTCCCACCATGGTCTGTTAGCCAGAATCCCTTGCAAACGTAAAGAATTGACAAAAAAAACACATTTTCCCCACATTTCTGTGGTGGAAAGTTCTGGAATCTGCGTAGATCCACAAATTTCCACCCACCCCGCGTTCCCCAAAGTCCTACGAGAAAAATGGTACCTCACTTGTGTGGGTCGGCCTAGTGCCCACGACAGGAAACGGCGCAAAACGCAACGTGGTCACACCTCAATTTTGCTGTGAAAAATGACCCTTTTTTGGCAAAGTGACTAGCTGTAGTTTTTGAACCCTAGCCCTGCCGGCACCTAGGGAAACCTAGCAAACCTATACATTTTTGAAAACTAGACACCCAGGGGAATCCAGGATGAGGTGACTTGAGTGCCTCCCACCATGGTCTGTTACCCAGAATCCCTTGCAAACGTAAAAAATTGATAAAAAAAAACACATTTTCCCCACATTTCTGTGGTGGAAAGTTCTGGAATCTGCGTGGATCCACAAATTTCCACCCACCCCGCATTCCCCAAAGTCCTACGAGAAAAATGGTACCTCACTTGTGCGGGTCGGCCTAGTGCCAGCGACAGGAAATGGCGCAAAACGCAACGTGGTCACACCTCAATTTTGTAGTGAAAAATGACCCTTTTTTGGCAAAGTGACTAGCTGTAGTTTTTTAACCCTAGCCCTGCCGGCACCTAGGGAAACCTAGAAAACCTATACATTTTTGAAAACTAGACTCCCAGGGGAATCCAGGATGGGGTGACTTGAGTGCCTCCCACCATGGTCTGTTACCCAGAATCCCTTGCAAACGTAAAAAATTGACAAAAAAAACACATTTTCCCCACATTTCTGTGGTGGAAAGTTCTGGAATCTGCGTGGATCCACAAATTTCCACCCACCCCGCGTTCCCCAAAGTCCTACGAGAAAAATGGTACCTCACTTGTGCGGGTCGGCCTAGTGCCCGCGACAGGAAACGGTGCAAAACGCAACGTGGTCACACCTCAATTTTGCAGTGAAAAATGACCCTTTTTTGGCAAAGTGACTAGCTGTAGTTTTTGAACCCTAGCCCTGCCGGCACCTAGGGAAACCTAGCAAACCTATACATTTTTGAAAACTAGACACCCAGGGGAATCCAGGATGGGGTGACTTGAGTGCCTCCCACCATGGTCTGTTACCCAGAATCCCTTGCAAACGTAAAAAATTGACAAAAAAAACACATTTTCCCCACATTTCTGTGGTGGAAAGTTCTGGAATCTGCGTGGATCCACAAATTTCCACCCACCCCGCGTTCCCCAAAGTCCTACGAGAAAAATGGTACCTCACTTGTGCGGGTTGGCTTAGTGCCCGCGACAGGAAACGGCGCAAAACGCAACATGGTCACACCTCAATTTTGCAGTGAAAAATGACCCTTTTTTGGCAAAGTGACTAGCTGTAGTTTTTGAACCCTAGCCCTGCGGGCACCAAGGGAAACCTAGCAAACCTATACATTTTTGAAAACTAGACACCCAGGGGAATCCAGGATGGGGTGACTTGAGTGCCTCCCACCATGGTCTGTTACCCAGAATCCCTTGCAAACATAAAAAATTGACAAAAAAAACACATTTTCCCCAAATTTCTGTGGTGGAAAGTTCTGGAATCTGCGTGGATCCACAAATTTCCACCCACCCCGCGTTCCCCAAAGTCCTACGAGAAAAATGGTACCTCACTTGTGCGGGTCGACCTAGTTCCTGCGACAGGAAACGGCGCAAAACAGAACGTTGTCACACCTCAATTTTGCAGTGAAAAATGACCCTTTTTTGGCAAAGTGACTAGCTGTAGTTTTTGAACCCTAGTTCTGCCGGCACATAGGGAAACCTACCAAACCCATGCATTTCTGAAAACTAGACACCCGGTGGCTTCCAGGGAGGTATGGCTTGCGTGGATCCCCCAACGTTTCCTTACCCATAATCCCCTGCAAACCTCAATTTTATCTGAAAAAATCACTTTTTTCACACATTTTGGTGTGGGAAAGTTGTGACATCACCGGGCTCACACAAATATACCACCACCTAGCGTTCCCCCAGGTCTCCCGGTAAAAATGGTGCCTCACTTGTGTGGGAGGCCCAAGTACCCGCGGCAGGCAAGGGCCCAAAACGTAGTGAGGCGACATCAAAATGGCCTATCGCAAAACCACCTGCTTTTGCGAGGGGGGTCACTTGGGTTTTTGGCCCGGTGCTCAGCGGCCATCTAGGGAAATCTACCAAACCCACTCATTTCTGAAAACTAGACCCCCGGCGGCTTCCAGGACGGTATGGCTTGCATGGATCCCCCAACGTTTCCTTACCCAGAATCCCCTGCAAACCTCAATTTTACCTAAAAAAATCACTTTTTTCACACATTTTGGTGTGGGAAAGTTGTGGCATCACCGGCCACACACAAATTTTCTACCACCCAGCGTTCCCCCAGGTCTCCCGGTAAAAATGGTGCCTCACTTGTGTGGGAGGCCCAAGTACCCGCAGCGGGCAAGGGCCCAAAACGTAGTGAGGCGACATCAAAATGGCCTATCGCAAAACCACCTGGTTTTGCAAGGGGGGTCACTTGGGTTTTTGGCCCGGTGCTCGGTGGCCATCTAGGGAAACCTACCAAACCCATACATTTCTGAAAACTAGACACCCGGTGGCTTCCAGGGAGGTATGGCTTGCATGGATCCACCAAGGTTTCCCTACCCAGAATCCCCTGCAAACCTCAATTTTAGCTGAAAAAATCACTTTTTTCACACATTTTGGTGTGGGAAAGTTGTGGCATCACCGGGTTCACACAAATTTTGCACCACCCAGCGTTCCCCCAGGTCTCCCGGTAAAAATGGTGCCTCACTTGTGTGGGAGGCCCAAGTACCCGCAGCAGGCAAGGGCCCAAAACGTAGTGAGGCGACATCAAAATGGCCTTTCGCAAAACCACCTAGTTTTGCAAGGGGGGTCACTTGGGTTTTTGGCCCGGTGCTCGGTGGCCATTTAGGGAAACCTACCAAACCCATACATTTCTGAAAACTAGACACCCGGCGGCTTCCAGGGAGCTATGGCTTGCGTGGATCCCCCAACGTTTCCTTACCCAGAATCCCCTGCAAACCTCAATTTTAGCTGAAAAAATCACTTTTTTCACACATTTTTGTGTGGGAAAGTTGTGGCATCACCGGGCTCACACAAATTTTGCACCACCCAGCGTTTCCCCAGGTCTCCCGGTAAAAATGGTGCCTCACTTGTGTGGGAGGCCCAAGTACCCGCGGCAGTCAAGGGCCCAAAACGTAGTGAGGCGACATCAAAATGGCCTATCGCAAAACCACCTGGTTTTGCAAGGGGGGTCACTTGGGTTTTTGGCCAGGTGCTCGGTGGCAATCTAGGGAAACCTACCAAACCCATACATTTCTGAAAACTAGACACCCGGCGGCTTCCAGGGAGGTATGGCTTGCATGTATCCCCCAACGTTTCCTTACCCAGAATCCCCTGCAAACCTCAATTTTAGCTGAAAAAATCACTTTTTTCAAACATTTTGGTGTGGAAAAGTTGTGGCATCACCGTGCTCACACAAATTTTGCACCACCCAGCGTTCCCCCAGGTCTCCAGGTAAAAATGGTGCCTCACTTGTGTGGGAGGCCCAAGTACCCGCGGCAGGCAAGGGCCCAAACATTTTTTTGATAGGCAATGTTGATTTCGCCTCAGAACGTTTTGAGCCCTTGCCTGCCGCGGGTACTTGGGCCTCCCACACAAGTGAGGTACCATTTTTACCGGGAGTCCTGGGGGAACGCTGGGTGGTGCAAAATTTGTGTGAGCACGGTAATGCGACAACTTTCCCACACCAAAATGTGTGAAAAACGTGATTTTTTCTGCTAAAATTGAGGTTTGCAGGGGATTCTGGGTAAGGAAACCTTGGGGGATCCACGCAAGCCATACCTCCCTGGAAGCCGCCGGGTGTCTAGTTTTCAGAAATGTATGGGTTTGATAGGTTTCCCTAGATGGCCACTGAGCGCCGTGCCAAAAACCCAAGTGACCCCCCTTGCAAAACCAGGTGTTTTTGCGATAGGCCATTTTGATGTCGCCTCACTACGTTTTGGGCCCTTGCCTGACGCGGGTACTTGCGCCTCCCACACAAGTGAGGCACCATTTTTACCGGGAGACCTGGGGGAATGCTGGGTGGTGCAAAATTTGTGAGAGCCCGGTGATGCCACAACTTTCCCACACCAAAATGTGTGAAAAAAGTGATTTTTTTCAGCTAAAATTGAGGTTTGCAGGGGATTCTGGGTAAGGAAACATTGGGGGATCCACGCAAGCCATACCTCCCTGGAAGCCGCCGGGTGTCTAGTTTTCAGAAATGTATGGGTTTGGTAGGTTTCCCTAGATGGCCACCGAGCACCTGGCCAAAAACCCAAGTGACCCCCCTTGCAAAACCAGGTGTTTTTGCGATAGGCCATTTTGATGTCGCCTCACTACGTTTTGGGCCCTTGCCTGCCGCGGGTACTTGGGCCTCCCACACAAGTGAGGCACCATTTTTACCGGGAGACCTGGGGGAATGCTGGGTGGTGCAAAATTTGTGAGAGCCCGGTGATGCCACAACTTTCCCACACCAAAATGTGTGAAAAAAGTGATTTTTTTCAGCTAAAATTGAGGTTTGCAGGGGATTCTGGGTAAGGAAACGTTGGGGGATACATGCAAGCCATACTTCCCTGGAAGCCGCCAGGTGTCTAGTTTTCTCAAATGTATGGGTTTGGTAGGTTTCCCTAGATGGCCACCGAGCACCGGGCCAAAAACCCAAGTGACCCCCCTTGCAAAACCAGGTGGTTTTGCGATAAGCCATTTTGATGTCGCCTCACTACGTTTTGGGCCCTTGTACGCTGCGGGTACTTGGGCCTCCCACACAAGTGAGGCACCATTTTTACCGGGAGACCTTGGGGAACGCTGGGTGGTGTAAAATTTGTGTGAGGCCGGTGATGCCACAACTTTCCCACACCAAAATGTGTGAAAAGAGTGATTTTTTCAGCTAAAATTGAGGTTTGCAGGGGATTCTGGGTAAGGAAACGTTGGTGGATCCACGCAAGCCATACCTCCCTGGAAGCCGCCGGGTGTCTAGTTTTCTCAAATGTATGGGTTTGGTAGGTTTCCCTAGATGGCCACCGAGCACCGGGCCAAAAACCCAAGTGACCCCCCTTGCAAAACCAGGTGGTTTTGCGATAAGCCATTTTGATGTCGCCTCACTACGTTTTGGGCCCTTGCCCGCTGCCGGTACTTGGGCCTCCCACACAAGTGAGGCCCCATTTTTACCGGGAGACCTGGGGGAACGCTGGGTGGGGGAAAATTTGTGTGTGGCCGGTGATGCCACAACTTTCCCACACCAAAATGTGTGAAAAAGGTGATTTTTTCAGCTAAAATTGATGGTTGCAGGGGATTCTGGGTAAGGAAACGTTGGGGGATCCATGCAAGCCATACCTCTCTGGAAGCCGCCGGGTGTCTAGTTGTCAGAAATGAGTGGGTTTGGTAGGTTTCCCTATGTGCCGGCTGCGCTAGGGCCCAAAATCCACAGGTAGGCATATTGCTAAAAACAACTCTGTGCCCAGTTGGCTTTCTGCCACCCGGGGGGGCATCAGGGGGGAGGGGGTTGCCCCGATATGCCCCCAAGGGGGGCAGAAACACAGTGGCTATTTTTCGGGGGGTGTGGGCATTGGTATGCCCATTCTGGGCAGCCCCCACACATAAAAAAGCCAGCTTAATCGTTGGCGTCTAGTGGGCTTTTTGCCCCCCAAGAGGGGCAGATTGAGGACTACTGCCCCATCAGCCCCCCCCCCGGGGGGGCAAAAGGTCCACTAGATGCCAGGGATTTTCTTGGGCAAATTTTAATTAGGGTGGGGGCTGTTCAAAACCGGCATGCCAATGCCCCCACCCTAATTAAAATTTGCCTAAAGAAATCCCTGGTGTCTAGTGGGCTTTTTGCCCCCCGGAGAGGCAGACAGGGGACTACTGCCCCATCTGTCACCCGGGGGGGCAGGAAGGCTGTAACTTTTTCGGGGAGGGGGTGGGGGCATGGGCATGCTAGTTTTGGGCAACCCCCACCCCAATTCAAATTTTCTCCAAAACACTCCCTGGCGTCTAGTGAGCTGTTTGCCCCCCCCGGTGGGGCAGATTGGGGGCTAATGCCCCCATCTGCCCCCCAGGGGAGGCAGAAAGTCCACTAGGTGCCAGAGAGTTTTTTTGGGTAAATTTTAATTAGGGTGGGGGTTGCCCAAAATGGGCATGCCAATGCCCCCACCCTAATTAAAATTTGCCCTGAAAAATCCCTGGCGTCTAGTGGGCTTTTTGCCCCCCAGGGGGGCTGATTGGGGGCTACTGCCCCATCTGTCCCCCACGGGGGCAGAAAGGCTGAAATTTTTGCAGGGAAGGGGTGGGGGCATGGGCATGCCAGTTTTGGGCAACCCCCACCGCAATTCAAATATTCTCCAAAACACTCCCTGGCGTCTAGTGGCTTTTTGCCCCCCCCCGTGGGGCAGATTGGGGGCTAATGCCCCCATCTGCCCCCCAGGGGAGGCAGAAAGTCCACTAGGTGCCAGAGAGTTTTTTTGGGTAAATTTGAATTAGGGTGGGGGTTGCCCAAAATGGGCATGCCAATGCCCCCACCCTAATTAAAATTTGCCCTGAAAAATCCCTGGCGTCTAGTGGGCTTTTTGCCCCCCAGGGGGGCAGATTGGGGGCTACTGCCCCATCTGTCCCCCACGGGGGGCAGGAAGGCTGTAACTTTTGCAGGGAGGGGGTGGGAGCATGGGCATGTCAGTTTTGGGCAACCCCCAACCTAATCAAAATTTGTCCCAAAATAATCCCTGGCGTCTAGTGGGCTTTTTACCCCCCCCAACAGGGCAGATTGGGGGCTGATGCCCCAATCTGCCCCCCAGGGGAGGTAGAAAATCCACTAGACGCCAGGGAGTTTTTGGGGCAAATTTTAATTAGGGTGGGGGCTGCCCAAAACGGGCATGCCAATGCCCCCACCCTAATTAAATTTTGCCCAAAAAAATCCCTGGCATCTAGTGGGCTTTTTGCCACCCGGGGGGGCAGATTGGGGGCTACTGCCCCATCTGCCCCCCAGGGGGGCAGGAAGGCTGTAATTTTGGTAGGGGCATGGGCATGTCCTTTTTGGGACCCTCCACCCTAATACAAATTTGCCCCCAAAAAATCCCTGGCATCTAGTGGGCTTTTGCCCCCCTGGTGGGGCAGATTGGCGGCTAAAGCCCACTTCTGCCCCGGGGGGGGGGGATAGAAAGTCCATTAGATGCCAGGGAGGTTATTGGGCACATTTTTATTAGGTTGGGGGCTGCCCAAAACGGGCATGCCAATGTCCCCACCCTAATTAAAATTTGCCAAAAAAATCCCTGGCATCTAGTGGGCTTTTGCCCCCCTGGGGGGCAGATTGGGGGCTACTGCCCCATCTGCCCCCCAGGGGAGCAGGAATGCTGTTATTTTTGCAGGGGTTGGGGGTGGGGGCATGGGCATGCCCGTTTTGGGAGCCCCCACTCTAATTCAAATTTGCCCCAAAAAAACTCCCTGGCATCTATTGGGCTTTTTGCCCCCCTGGCATGGCAGATTGGGGGCTAATGCCCCCATCTGCCCGCAGGGGGGACAGAAAGTCCACTAGACGCCAAGGAGTTTTTGGGCAAATTTTAATTAGGGTGGGGGCTGCCCAAAACAGGCAGGCCAATGCCCCCACCCTAATTAAAATTTGCCTAAAAAATCCCTGGTGTCTACTGGGCTTTTTGCCCCCCCGGGGGGGCAGATTTGGGGCTAATGCCCCCATCTGCCCCCCAGGGGGGCAGAAAGGCTGTCATTTTTGTGGAGGGTGGGTGGGGGCATGGGCATGCCCATATTGGGCAGCCCCCACCCCAATTTACAAAAAAAAATAAAATCCCTGGCGTATAGTGGGCTTTCTGCCCCCCGGGGAGGGCAGATTTGGGGCTAATGCCCCCATCTGCCCTCCAGTGGGGGCAGAAAGGCTGTCATTTTTGCGGAGGGTGGGTGGGGGCATGGGCATGCCCATATTGGGCAGCCTATATGTTCACATTAAAGGTTAAATGAAAAAAACTTTTTTTCAATACCTGGAAGGGTAGAGAGGTTACAGAGTTAGAGTAACTCCTCCTGTTTATAGTCAATTAATCACTTAAATTACTCTAACAAATCAACCGTGGTTGATATGCATGCACTTCAGTGGGGAGAGATGTGAAGGATTTAGATAAGGTAAATTCTTACGTCTTCACCAAAAGGTGAGCAAGGAAAATCTTCCTTTTTGTTTATTTACCCTCACACACCCTAGTGGTGTCATGCTTCATCATCGGGTCACCCCGACGCCTAAAAGTCGGGGTGGGCTCAACCACAGTGTTGGGAGCTCTTGTTAGAAGTTTTTGACCTGGGGGGCTGAAAAGTTAAAATACCTCAGACAGATCCCCGGTATCCCTTTATTCTTGGGTCTGTCTGGGTTACTAAAAACGAATATTCGGTCTTATTGGGAGTCTTATGGTCCTAAGACCCTAGTGCCAACATGTTTCAGTCCAATAATGGCCGTAAAGGTCCTGGACTTTCTTCAGGGCAAGGTTGGGCCTCCCTAGGAGACAGGACAGATGGGAATTCCCTATCCTGTACGTGGTGCAAGGGCAGAGTAGCTGCTCCTTGTTTAAGTAATTGATGATTTATCAATCATGTGTTATACTCCATCTGTAAAGAGAAGAACAAACAACAAAGAAAACAAAACAAAACAACATACATTTGTATGGTAATGTCATAGTATTTCTGTAATTCTGTGTCCCACATTGCGTGCTCTGGAAATAAATAAAGAACCACACGTGCCAAATTATGTCTATGACATAGTGGTAATCAATTTCTTCCAAACATGTGCCACTCATGTCCGTATCTTCACATAATGCTATTACGTGACAGATGATTGGTGGGGTGGCAATTGCACTCAAAAGACTGACAAAGAATTCATGTCAGTAAGTCTATATATTCACTAATAACACACTCCATGCCTCGCACTCACTCCACACTCATACCGTGCTTGTGAATGAAATAACGGTAATCTTAGTCATGTTCATTTATCATTATCCCTCCTTATCATGGTTTGTGCAGTAAAATTCAACGAAAATTCCCTTACCCAATTCTTGAATGGTTTCTGTATCTCAGGGGACCGAAAAGCATCTAGGGGTAGCTCTATAGTCAAACCCTAAAGTTGTGACCCCAGGTGGTTAAGGGAAATGTAGGTAAACAAAGTGAGTGGTTTTTTCAAAAAACCGCGTATCTTTTCCCACGTATTACCCAAATGGAGGAACACGAATGAAAACGATGGGAATGGATCTCGAAATGCCTATCCGTAACTTACTTCGTCAAGAGTCCTGCCCCGCGTGCACACCTACTTGGCTTCGGTTCCCGGCTTTCGCGTTAGTAATGCGAAAGATCCGTGTTTTTGTACTTTCGTGTTGTAAGAGGCACTGATTGGTAGGCGACAGTCGGCGCTGTCAATATGACGCTATTGCGCATTTGACATACAGGGGATCATGGGAGTTATAGTTTCTTATGATGTCGGTGAAACACAACGGAAAACTAAATATATATCTTCCGACATATTGTCATAGTTTCTCATTTTTATATATACAGACAAAAGCCATAGTAACGCGTAAAGTTTACGCGTCAGATTCAATTTATTGTGCTGTATAAGTGAGTTATATGAGGCAAGGTGTGTTTCTATGCTTCTCCAACAGATTACAACGATATTTTATAAGAAGCTGTTTATTTAATTAAAACATACACAGGTTCGTAATGTTTAAAAGGAATCGATACTTGTGGTTATTAAATGCCTCAAACTGGTAGGTGAACCTCAGTAGATGTATCGAGCCTAGTTTACTACCAATATTATGTACCAAGGATTGTGGGAATTGTAGTTACCCAATTTTTGAAAAAACATATGATATTTCAAAGTCATTGATACTTATTATCAGTTCTCACTTGTCCTATAGGAATAGCCATTAGGGGAGTGTTGTAGCAGCTATTTGAATCGTGATGTTAAATGAGGTTTATTTTCCTCGTATCGGGACTGACACAATGCCTTAGGATATAAGATGGTCGTATTCATATTCCCTTCATCATGGAAAAATGTATGAGCCTTAAGATGGTGTATTCTGGTACTGCTATTTTAGAAATGAATCACCAATAGTCTGGCCACCTTGTTAAGGTCCCTAAGTTGGATATATAATTTTAATATTACTCAACAAAAGGGGGGGCATCTTAACACACAGACATAGGGCCTAGTCATTGAATCCATTTCCTTCATCTATTTAATTGGTTCCAGGGTATACAGTCATTTAGGCCCCTTTCATGAGTTTTTAATCGATGAACCCAACGTTGTTCACGTTCCAGAAGTTTGCGTTGTAGGTTATTCACATGTTTGATTTTTTCTATAATGGTCCACTTGATCTCTGTGTCCTTATGTTTTTTATCATTGTAGTGTGCAGTCAGTTTAGTTGCTGTTATTGCACGTCTTATTGTGCTCCTATGTTCACTGATGCTCACTTTTACTTTGCGACTTGTCATTCCAATATACATTAGGTCACATGGGCACTTGATTATATAGATCACTGCTTCAGAGTTACAATTAGTATGTGATCTCTGTTCCCATGGAGAGTGTAATCCTAATTCTATTGTTTTGGTGTGTTCAGTGAATGGACATGCTACACATGAACCACATGGGTAGTGTCCAGTAACCTGGGGCGTTCTCCAGAGTGTTAATTGATTGGTAGTTTTTGGTGTGAATGTGTCAGTATGTACTAGTACATCTCTCAGACTTGTGTTCTTTTTGAATGAGAACATAGGTTTCTCAAAAGATATTGTATTAGAGGTCAAAATGGACCACTTTTTGTTTATTATCTTCTTTAGATCATTAGAAGATGTATTATATGTTGTAACACATATCAATTGGTCAGAGTGTTTTTTTACGTGTGTCTCCAACAGAGCCTCTCTTGGTGTGTTACGGGCTCTCTTGTTTGCTCTATCCACAATCTTCATCGGGTACATTTTTTGTTTGAGTTTGTTAGTAAGGATAACTGCTTCCTTTTTGTATGTTTCAAGATCAGAACAGTTTCTACGAACCCTTAAGAACTGACCTACAGGTAGATTTTCCCTTAGTGAGCGTGGATGTGCGCTATCAAATCTAAGTAGGCTGTTCTTATCTGTGGCTTTAGTGAACAGAGAGTTCTTAAGAGTACCTTCACTAGCTGTGAAGATTACATCTAGAAATGATATTCTTTCTCTGTTCATTGTCATTGTGAAATGGAGGTGGGGATTCAGACTGTTGATCCATGTCTTAAAGTTTTCAAGACCAGCCATATCTCCTTCCCAGATCAGGAGGACGTCATCAATGTATCTGTACCAACATCGTATATTGGCAGAGAATGGATTCTGTGTCCATATATGTTGATCTTCAAAATACCCAACATATAGACAGGCCAAGCTCGGGGCGAATGTACTGCCCATCGAAGTGCCGTGGGTTTGAAGATATATCTGTTTTTCAAACTTAAAGAAGTTTTCAGTGAGTGCCAAATGGATAAGGGTGGTGATCCATTCAATTGGTGCCGCCCATGGCCATTCTTCTTGTTTGAGAATCTCTTCAACTACCCTAATACTCTCAGCCTGAGGAATGTTTGTATACAGCGCCTCAACGTCAAGGCTGACCAGGATGTTCTTATCTGGATTGTATTGTATTTTATCCAGTCGATTGAAGAGATGCTTGGTGTCCTGTACATAGGATTTGATCTTAGTTACAAGAGGACGTAGGAACCAGTCTGTGTATTTGGATAGAGGTTCAAGAATGGACCCTATCCCAGAGACAATTGGTCTGCCTGGCGGTGGTATTTTCCCTTTATGTATTTTCGGGATTGTGTAGAATAAGGGTATTCTTGGATCCTCCTGATTTAAAAAGTCATGTTCCTTCTTGGTAATCCACTCTTTGTCTAATGCATTCGCTGTCAGCGTAGAGATGGTCGTTTTAATCCGTTGTGTGGGATCTCTATTGATCTTTTTATAGTACCTAGTATCTGCTAGTAAATTCATGCATGCAGTCCTATAGGCACTAGTACTTTGGATAACCGAGGCTCCACCTTTATCCGCCGGTTTTATAATTATGTCCGTCCTGGATTGAAGAGTGGTCAAGGCTTCTCGTTCTTTTTTGCTCAAGTTGTTGAATGTGTTCTTCCTGATTTGGAGTAGTTCTACCTCCTTCGTCACAGCTTCTTCAAAGGCATATTGGGCAGCCCCCACCCCAATTTACACGAAAAAATAAATCCCTGGTGTCTAGTGGGCTTTTTGCCCCCCCGGGGGGGCAGATTTGGGGCTAATGCCCCCATCTGCCCCCCAGGGGGGGCAGAAAGGCTGTCATTTTTGCGGAGGGTAGGTGGGGGCATGGGCATGCCCATATTGGGCAGCCCCCACCCCAATTTACAAAAAAAAAAAAATCCCTGGCATATAGTGGGCTTCCTGCCCCCCGGGGGGGGGCAGATTTGGGGCTAATGCCCCCATCTGCCCTCCAGGGGGGGCAGAAAGGCTGTCATTTTTGCGGAGGGTGGGTGGTGGCATGGGCATGCCCATATTGGGCAGCCCCCACCCCAATTCACATGAAAAAATACATCCCTGGTGTCTAGTGGGCTTTTTGCCCCCCCGGGGGGCAGATTGGGGGCTACTGCCCCCATCTGCCCCCCAGGGAGGACAAAAAGACTAAATGGCACTAAAAATATTTTGGGGGAGCAAAAGCCCTTGCCTAAGGGGCCGCTCCCCCCTCCCTGGTGTCTAGTGGGTGGATCCCTGCTTGGGGATCGCCCTCCTGGGACGATCCCCAAGCAGAGATTCACTGGGGAGGGGTCTTATTGGAAAGGGGAGATTCTCCCCTTTCCAATGATACCTCTCCCGTCTTTCTATGTGCCCGGGGGGCTGAGATAGCCCCCTGAGCACATACAAAGTGAAACTGAAATGAGCCGAAAGGCTCATTTTAGTTTCGGTTTCTATGCAATGAAGACAGCGCGACGTGCTTGCTGATCTTCATTGCACAGAAACCAGGGAGGGGGCCTCGGGAGCTGGGGAAGCTCTTCCCCAGCTCCCAAGGTCAAAGCCATGAAATAGAAATCCCTCTGCTGTCTGCAGCAGAGGGATTTCGTGCCCCTGGCCTCATGACGGAATGGTTCCGTCATGAGCACAGGGGCACCGATGCTCATGACGGAACCATTCCGTCATGAGCATCGAAGGGGTTAACCATGCTGATGTCATTATTGACATGTATTTGTTTTCTTCTATGTGGTGCAGTTATGGCTTCTTAGAGCACGATAGTTGAAAAAACATTGCAGACCTCTCCTTCATGTCTCTTTCTTATCTTATTGTGGACAAGTACGAGTGAGAGAGTGAAAGGGTGTGTCACGTTATGGCGATCCCTAAGAGGGTTGAGAGTGTTATTTTCTGGGGTGCCAAATCACTTGTCTCTCTGGAAAGGATAGGAGATGAAGTGAGGCACTATAGCTAGTCAGACTTGGACTCATAGATAGTGATGGGGTATTGTGACTCGGTCCCCTACATACTGATGTTCTATGGTCCCAATAGTTCTGTTCCTGAGCAGAATCCCTGCAACAAGGAGCCACCACCGTTTGGTCTGGTACTTATTTGCAGGAATACTAAGTAGTGCTTGTGCTTCTCCACAATACCCTTGCACCTTTTACCTGAGACGTCCATGGTGTTTGGGAATTATCCTCCTCAATATGTAGGGTTCACCTGGTTCTGCTGGTTTTTCAAACTTGAATATTAAAAGGCTTAAACCGTGTTTGAGTTACACTTTGAATTCATCTCTGTTTTCACAAGGTGCAACTGGCTGGCAGTCTAGGCACATTTAGCACAGCATGGATTACCAAATGCAGGAGCTCCTGTAATCTTTGTAGTGGAAGTGGACGCTCCATACCGCTATAAAGTTTTTTTATTTGTGGGTCATGTTTTCAGCTGTGAATGCTAACGCTTTCCATGAATACACTGTCCCACAGGCACCTGCTGCATACAGACTGTACGCACTTATTGAAATTCCATGTACTGTCTGGGAGCACCAGACTTGGTTTAATTTTTCCCTTCCCCATGTTCCTGGGCCAGTTAGAATGGGCCCCGTCAGTAATGAGGGGGCAACTTTGCCAGCACTAGTTGGATAAACCCCATACCCTGACTTGGGCAATTTGAATCTAGTGCAAACACGATGTTTGTGCAATGTCACTCCTATATTGGCTGAACGAAGGGTAGGTCGGCCACTAGACGTGCATGCCTACAACCAACCTACCTATGTGATTTATCTAGGGCATGGTACTATCTACAAGCTTTTGTTTCTCATCCCTACAAGAGTAGATAAGGATTTGTAGTCCTGATAAAATGCCATGATCTTTATGACAGGAACCGGCATGAAATATGTTGACCCCGTATTTCTTTCAAATAACACCATCTAGTGCTGGAGTGAATCAATATATCCATCTCTTGCCAGACTCTATGTTTTTAACCATATCAAAGGAACCCAGTCGTTAAATAGCATTTTAGGTTTTTTTTTTACTGCACACTCTTCTTTAACCAGTCTACTCACATTTCTCACACACATCACCTCACCCTTCACATCGGCAAAAACAAAAGAACTCTGGAGAAGAGCCCCCTGTGGGGCCTGTTGGGTAAGGCTGCGCTAGCCCAAAGAGAAGCTGTCCGATGATGAAGCATTATACTGCTCGGGGTATGGGAGGGCCCTTGCTCCTAAGGGAGCACTCCTAACATGTTTTTCCCCTCTTCAACAGGAACTGCATACCCTTACCCATAGGTATGCTGGACTTTTTCTGCATTAGTCCTTCTTCTTTTGATTTAATCCCTTCCATATGTTCTTGGGCCAGTTCTAATGTTCCCCCTCAGTAATTTGGTGGCTACTTAGTCAACATTAGCTGAATATAACCTGTACCCTGACTTTGGCAATTTAAATCTGTGCAAACATGAGGTTTGTACAATGTTCTCTGGGTCTTAAACAGGTACTTGACTCCGTTTATTTCACATACTTTGTTAGTTGGCCCGGCTAGAATTAGCCTGCAAGCACAAGCTCAGTTGCTGTGCCTGTTATTAGACTTGTAATTGTTCATGCAGTTATGGGGAAAAAACTCACTAAACATAAGGAAATTCCATTTTGAAGGACAGCATTTTCAACTATGTGCCTAATCACTGGGATGGTTCCCTCTCTTGGAGACTGTAACAACTGAGGGACAGTTTTTGCCAATCTATACTATCTTTCATGGCGATCCCTCAATATGCGTTCTACTGAATGTTCTTAAACAGATACAGAATGAACATGTGGCAGGTCCTGCCCTAGATTTGGGGATGGAGCTAATGAGTAATTTTCCCATAGTCTCCGAAATAATTCTTTCTAAAGTTAAAGGGGAAGGAGCATCTCTAGCTATACCCCAGCGACTTACTGTGGTGGCTGTAGCAGACTGTGAATGTGAGTTGCCTGTAATTATTGCTAATTTTTAAACATTTTTGGGAACCAGACCTTCAGGACCATCAATTGGCAAGCTTAACACTGACGAAGATGGCAGACCAGCCTGTGAGTTTGTTAAAAAACCATGTGATGAATCTAAACAAGAACAAAAAGGTAGACCTTGTGGAGGTTATCCATTCCCGGAGCTCTCTGAGAGGCAGTACGATTTGCGTGATCGCACTAAAATCAAGACTCTAGACAGGTATTTTGGTCCTGATACACGTTCTCCTCGTTCCTTTCAGGAATAGTCTGATCAGCAGTACAACAGAAGAGAATGATCTGGACACATATAATAAGAGTACATGAAACTGAAAAAGGAGCCACAATGCGCATCTGATGTGAAGATAAAGAAAGAGGATAAAACTCCTCAATATAGAGCCCCATCCTAGAAGAAGAAAGTTGTGGGTTTGATGACTAAATATGCCACAGACCAGTGAGAACCCTCCTCCTGAACAGGAGCTGGGCAGTGACTCTCTTCGACAGTGCAGCAGAAGTCGCCATAGTAGGCCAGAATCTCCACGAGTTTCTGGCAGCGAAAGCAACTGATACCTTTGCTACAGTTGAAACCGCAGATACCCACATGGCCCCTCCAGATAAATTATATCAGTTAGATATTCAAATAGAAGGTAACGTTAAACGCCATATTGAAGCAATATTCTGGGAAAATGTGACTTTGTCCTATAACACCCTGTTGGCAGAGTTTGATTGTCCCCCACCATTTGTACTCACATCCCCACAATGAGAGGATATGATTCTTCCTTCCTTGTATGACGTTGTCCCTGACGAAGTCAAACAAGGTTATGCAGCTAAATGGGCACTTGCAAGTGCTCCAGCACTTTACCGTAATCAGGTTGGCTGGGATAAGGATGTTCCTTCCCATATCATATCCATAATATCCAACCTGCAAGTGCAGCCTCAATTTCCTATTAAACGGGACGCTACAGCGCCCGTTAAACAAATTCTCTCACAATTGGAGTACCAGGGAGTAATTGAACCCTGTGTCTCTCAGAAGAATAATAATTTTGTTTCCTGTTTTAAAACCAGATCATTCCTATCGCATTGTCTTAGACTATAGACATTAACACACATTTGCGTTGCAAAATATACATGATTCAGCACTCATTATAAATGTAATCATTAAAAAGTACAAAAACACTTTGGACATTTCCAATGGTGTTTTCAGTCTTTGGCTCTAGAAAGCTGAGATTGGACTGCTTTCACCATCCTCGGATTTCAAATGTGATATAGACATTTGCTTTTGGGCTATGAGAATAGCCAAGGTATATTTGCTGCGCGTATTAAGTTGATTTTCCATGATATTGACCCTGACACTCTGTCCTATGTAGATGATATCTACTTAATGGACGATAAATTTAATGCCCAACTAGCCAGAGTAGATCACATTATTATTGAAATTAGCTGAGCTTGGTACAAGTTCAACATCAAAAAATCTTACATAGCTTTTCTGAGTGTCCTTTTTCTCAGATACGAACTTCCACATGAGGGTAAGAGCTTGGTCCTTTATTGTTTGAAGAAGTATACACAATTGCAACCTCCAAACACGCTGAAAAATTGCAACCCCTGCTGGGATTTCTGAATTTTGTCAGTACTTACATTTCTGGCTATACACAATGCAAATTCAATTCAAAATAAGCTTTATTCGATTATTAAAAAAACAATCATAAAAGCACAAAATAAAGTAAAACTTAGGAAATAAAATAATTTGTCCAAAAACATAACAGGAATTATATGACAAATTAGTTGATCATCAAAACAGAACAATTTAAAAGACCATACTTTTTCTAGCAGCAATAGATTTTAGGATGAACGTAGCAGTAAAAAACCATATATCTATCTCATTTAAAGTGCACAACAGGCTCATAGCAGATTTCAGAGTTCGAATCCCGTATTTTTTAAAAAGAGGTTTGAGATATATAATGCGCAAATGCGTATGAAAATCACATGTAAGGAGAAAATGTGTAACACTCTGTTTGGTGACACCATCACATGGGCAAGAAATAGTAGGGTATTTTCTTATATATGGAAAAGCCACCAAATGGTGAACAATACCTAATCTCAGTCGGGTCAATACGAACCGATGTGAGTTTCTGGTCACCGTTAATAGGTATTGTTGGAACCCTGCAGTATATTCCTGGGAATAATAAAAGGCCACGGTAGCTAGCTGCATAGACTTAGGAAGACGGCGTTGAGCTTTTTCCCTCAGGTAAATACATTTGAGTTCTGACTTAGAAATATCCGTCGCATAATACGGATTTTCCAAGATATTTACTTGAAATAGGTCCTTAAATGTAGACACCACATATTTTAACGAGGGGATTTGTAGGCATTTATCCAGACAAAGACAGTCATTTATAATACTTCTATCAAACCCGGTCTCTTTCTTCATCCAGATTGATCTCCATAACATTAGAGGTCTTAACCCTATCAGGTCAGTCATATAGTTCGACCCCACTTCATTATGAATTAAAACAGTGGGGGCAGACGAAGGTAAACATAATAGCTTCTTTAAAAATACATTTTCCTCCACCTGAAGCTCTCCATGAGGGCAGTGGCCCCAAACCCCTGCTCAGTAGAGCACTACCGAAACACATTTATTTCTGTAAATATGTAGCATATCAGATATACGACGATCCCCCAATTTGATAGCAAATTTAAAAATGCCATAGGCGCTTTTGGACATTTTGGCCTTAATATTTAAAATCTCTTGATGCCACATGCCATTGCTAGAAAACATAATGCCAAGGTAACAAAATGTATTCACTAAATGTTTTGGTTCTCGATATAGAAGGATTCCATATTTCTCATTTTCCGTCCACACGGTAAAATGAACGTTTTAGAGTTACTAAGTTTTAATTTCCTCCCTTTTATGAAATCAGAGAACCTATCCATTAATTTTTGTAGACCAATGGGAGTTCTTGAGAGGAGTACTGTATCGTCGGCATAAAGCAACACAGGTATATCCTGTCCCTCAATTTGCGGGGCATCACATTTAACCTTTTTAAGATCAGCTTCAATGGCATTAATAAAAAGAGAAAAAAGAAGGGGTGCCAACACACAGCCGTGCCTAATGCCAAGACTCACCGCAATTTGACGTGTGCATTCTCCTGCTTGACCATAGCCTATACTTGCAGATAGATTAGTATAAAGTCTTGCCAGGAAGTAGATAATAGCCTGGGGGGCACCTAGATCCAATAGAATTGACCATAATAGACGGTGATCCACCAGGTCAAACGCGCTGCTAAGATCAGCAAAGCAGAGAAAAAGAGATCCCTGCTTTGCGCGCGTGTATTTCCCGATAATAAGATCCAGATTTATACATTGTTCCAGGGTCCCCCGGCCTTTCCTGAACCCATATTGAGATTGAGCCAGGATCTCGTTATCCTCCGCCCACTCTTCTAACCTAAATAATAATACCCGGCTCATAGTTTTTAATGATGAGTCTAAAAGGGATATGGGGCGATAATTTTTGGCTTCAGATCTGTTTCCCTTTTTATATATTGGGATAATAATAGACTTCCCCCAAGACGGGGTATCTTTTCCACTACAGCTGCATTAAACATTAGATAAAACAGGGCCCCATATCGTCGTATCCGCCTTATAAAGATCGATTGGCACTCCGTCTGGACCAGGAGCTTTTCCACCTTTACTTGATCTTAAGGCAGTTACTACTTCATGGGGTGTAATATTAAGAGGAATAATAGGCCACACAGATGCAGTGGAACTTGACAAGCTAGTAGTATCGCTACTATTAAAAATAGATGTAAAATGAAGGACCCAACTTTCCTTGCTGACTTGAGATGTGATGGTGGGTATATCGTCATTCTTTAAAAAAGGGCTATTGACCGTATCCCAGAAGAGCTTACTATTAGATAGCTCCGCCGTGACGGTCAATTTCTCCCAAGCTTCCTCCTGAAGTTCACGCCTCCTACGCTTTAGCTGCTCCTTATAGGCTATTCTACAGTTAGAGATAATTAATCTGTTCCGAGGACTGCACGAAAGGGCTTTCTTTAACTTTTGTAATGCCTCGGTGCAGGCTTTATCAAACCATCCCCTTTCCTGCTTATGTCGCTTAACATTGTAGATGGTCAGAACTTTGATAGTTTTTTCATTAATTTCACCAAAACATTGTATAATGCCTATATAATCAGCATTAACATCCAAACACTTGCTTATCTCAGGTAAAAAAGTGGTAACAATTCTGTTCAAGTACATCTCTGAATTGGTAACATTCCATTTAATCCTGTAACCATTAACTCTACATAAAACAACATCATTCACGACAGTTTCGGTCACCTGCTTCTTAGAACCACATATGGACAGACATGAAACAATACAGTTATGGTCACTAACAGATAGATCCAGGGTCACCGGAGTTCCACAGAAAACATTAATGTTCGCTGAGATTACTATATGATCAATTACAGTGCTGGCGCCCCTACCAGTAAATGTAGGGACATAATTACCCTGATCATCTTTTAGGCTCTGCAGAACTTCTAGGTCATTTTTGGCCATAACAGAGTTCAGCATCTCTCCATAGGAATTATGTGGGAAATGGACTTCCACCTCTTCACTATCGGTGGTATACCCACAGGCCTCAACTAGGGATAGATGACAGAGAGGAATATTAAAATCACCCACCCAAATAAAATCAAAATTAATAGGATTGTCAGAGCACAATTTATCAAGGGCGCCCATGAGTTCCATGACAGCAAATAAACGCGTCTGATCAAATAGGTTATTATAATAATTAATAATCAGAACATTGCAGCCATTTTCATACTGTAACCATAACATTTGGGAGTGGTATCCAATCATTTCATAGGCTTTAACAACCACAGGTAACTTAATTGACAGTAATATTAAAAGGCCACCCTTTGCGCGACCCGCCAAAGATTCCTGGGCTGGTAGATTAAAAGAAACAAACCCGTCTACGTTGATTTGTTCCTTGCACCAGGTCTCCTGCATTCAAAATAAATCACAACAACCAATGAACTCTCTCCAGCCAAGGATGTCCGACTTACGTTGCCACCCGGCAATATTCCAGGTGGCTAAGTAATAGCCTAAATACGTAGGAGTTGGTTGGGAACCAGGACAAACATATAGAGGCTGAGGTAATGGTCCCAATAACCTAGATGCATTCTCAGTGAAAGTTGGACTAATTGGCATACTGGTAGAAATAGATTGGGGGCCAAAACAATCATAAAGTGACTGAAGTAATGTTCCCGATGGTCTATGGGCATTCTTGGGAGAGATTAAACTTATTGGCTTACTAGGGCCCATATCTTCATCTACTTCCGATGGAATACCCCCGTTTCCTTTTAGGACATGTGCTCTTCAATACGGGGGCAGATGATGGTTTAGTAACAGAAGAAGATCTAGTTCTAACTGGAGACAAAAAAATAGATGGAATTAGTGAATTAATACTGTTAGGTTGGCATAAGGTCTTTCGGTTAGACAAGCCTTCTTCCTCAGAGATTGGATGGCACCTTTGCCTAGTTTCAAGCCTTTTCTCTAGCGGAGCTAATAAACTCCTGCTACCCATCATAGGTCCTTCGGATATACTAGGTGAGGTTGCATGCGCGGGGCTAGGAGACTTAGCAAGGATTAATGCTCCCAAGGAAGATCGCTTTTCAGCCGCTATATCCAGAGACAATCTCTTTTCGGTAAGCTCAATTTCATGGGCTAATAATGTTAATGATAAAATTATCTAGAGTCCCAGCCACTGATCCCTCAAAAGAGGGCCTATGGCCAGTTCTCCCTAACAATGAAATCATAATTAAACAAGTAAAAACATATAACCCAATTCCAGTATATTTACAAATCTAAACAAATAATAATACTTGTATCTATCCCTAATGGTTGTTGAAAGGGAATGGGCCCGTCCTGTCCTCTACCGTACTCAAACGGGCTCAAACGGGCCCGTCTTGGCACGGGCTTCGCCCGGCGTCCGCCCGCGCGCGTCCCACGATGCGCGTTCTAGGCTGGGTTATATACAGGGAAAGGGAGGGCCTCGGGAAGAGTCCGCAGCTGTGCGCGCCCCTCGGGCTGCTGGTCCTTGCAGTCCTGAGCCCTGAGTCAATTCAGGGAAGTAGCAAAAGGTCCTGTGAAGCAACAAACACCGCTACGAGCGGCTCCCGCAAAGAGGGGGCCGCGAGCAGTGATATACACCTGGCAGCGATGGGAGGGCTTCGGGAAGAGTCCGCAGCTGTGTGCGCCCCTCGGGCTGCTGGTCCTCGCAGTCCCGAGCCCGGAGTCAATTCAGGGAAGTAGCAAAAGGTCCTGTGAAGCAACAAACAACGCTACGAGCGGCTCCCGCGAAGCGGGGGCCGCGAGCAGTGATATACACCTGGCAGCGATGGGAGGGCCTCGGGAAGAGTCTGCAGCTGTGCACGCCCCTCGGGCTGCTGGTCCTCGCAGTCCCGAGCCCGGAGTCCATTCAGGGAAGTAGCAAAAGGTCCTCTGAAGCAACAAACACCGCTACGAGCGGCACCCGCAAAGCGGGGGCCACGAGCAGTGATATGCACCTGGCAGCGATGGGAGGGCCTCGGGAAGAGTCCGCAGCTGTGCGCACCCCTCGGGCTGCTGGTCCTCACAGTCCCGAGCCCGGAGTCAATTCAGGGAAGTAGCAAAAGGTCCTGTGAAGCAACAAACACCGCTACGAGCGGCTCCCGCGAAGCGGGGGCCGCGAGCAGTGATATACACCTGGCAGCGATGGGAGGGCCTTGGGAAGAGTCCGCAGCAGTGCGCGCCCCTCGGGCTGCTGGTCCTCGCAGTCCCGAGCCCGGAGTCAATTCAGGGAAGTAGCAAAAGGTCCTGTGAAGCAACAAACACCGCTACGAGCGGCACTCGCGAAGCGGGGGCCGCAAGCAGTGATATACACCTGGCAGCGATGGGAGGGCCTCGGGAAGAGTCCGCAGCTGTGCGCGCCCCTCGGGCTGCTGGTCCTCGCAGTCCCGAGCCCGGAGTCAATTCAGGGAAGTAGCAAAAGGTCCTGTGAAGCAACAAACACCGCTACGAGCGGCTCTCGCGAAGCGGGGGCCGCGAGCAGTGATATACACCTGGCAGCGATGGGAGGGCCTCGGGAAGAGTCCGCAGCTGTGCGCACCCCTCGGGCTGCTGGTCCTCGCAGTCCCGAGCCCGGAGTCAATTCAGGGAAGTAGCAAAAGGTCCTGCAGGCAGATTTCACAGGGCAGGCAGGCAGGCAGGCTGTCTGACGAGGAAGGCAGGCTGGCTGATGGCTTGCAGGCTGCCAAAGAAGTGAAACCAGCTGGTTAGCAAGGAGGGGGGCAGACTGGCCTGATCCACAGAAGGCCCCCTGCTGCCTGTGGAGGCCTTTTGGCAGATTGGAGAAAGTAGGCTGCTGGCGGGGTGGGTAATGCGGGCGGCGACTATACACAATGCATTAAACCACTTTATGCATTTCTATGCCCTTATTTTTCCACTGCCTGCTGGGGGAGACATCCGTTGCAATGCGGTCCTTACACCGTGATACGTTTACATCACGGGCATTACAACACAATTAGTTACAACGACTTGCGCTGGATGGCGCTATACACTAAGGAATATTATGATTTACTATTCTAACTCCTTCCCTACTGTTACGTAGGCTGGAGTTGGAATAGTAAATCATACTATCCCTAAATACAGCGCCTTCCAGTGCAAGTAATTGTAATAACTTGCATTTGTAATGCCTGCGTTGTAAACGTATCGCGGTGTGAAGACCAAGATGTGACGTCATGTATTCGACTGCTGGACATCAGAACACATAGATGCCCTCGATCTTTGCAATCGGACTTGCTTGAACCACGCGGCTTGCATACATGTGTGAATACCATGAACCAGATCATCCATTTTTTACCATGTGCAGTTGGATTTACATACATCGCCTTTAACAAAGGTGAAACAGTGCCTATAGAATATAAATTGCATTCATATTACGGAGCAAAAATGCATTTTGCTTCAACTGGAAAAATACTGACTGCCCTGCAAAAGGCTATATCTAAAGAAAGGCCACTTGCTCAAGGGAAACTCATTATTGTTGTTTCTCCCATCCCAGCCTTAGAGGCTGTCACCAAAGCTAGTGTTCAGAACGTTAAAGCCCTCCATCCTGGATGGATACAATGGGCTTTATCCCTAACAGCTGTTGATGTCGACTTCTGTCATTGACCCTTCTTTGCAGACACAAGAATTGGAATGGATGTTCTATCTGCAAGCCCCCTGGTTCTACAACCGCTCCAACACTATCCTGAGCACATGCTTCAGTATTTTGGAATATTTCTAGTACTTGAACTGGATCTTGATTGGTCATTAACATTCCGGCCTGCCTGGTTACCTGCACACAACCTGTGTTCTAGTGCCTCTGGTGCCCATGCCGTAGACATTGAACTGCTAATGAGTCCCTTAGCAACCCTTTTTCAGGACTGTCCTTTGGGTTTGCGTCTTCTCCATAATGGACAGTTTGAACCACTTCCTTTTGTGAAAATATGTGCATCGGCACATGGACCACTGAATACAGCTTCTACTGTTACGGATGCAGGTTATCAGGTATCTATCTCATCATCGGCTGAGACAGAGAATCATGTTTGATCTTTAGAACTTGGGCTGTTAATCAATCATCTTTTTGCAGAATCTGACACTTTTCTCGAGTCCCTGGCCTTTGAATTTGGGAGTGACTTAATGGATTTCTCTGATGCACCATAAGTTGCCTATTTTTCTAAATTAACAATTCATTTTTTAGCTTTCCCAATATATTTTCATGAATTATGCTTTGAGTTTGTTTATCTTTCAGTTACGATTTATGGTGCTATTATCCTCCCAAAGGGAGGGTGTTGTGTGTTTCTTGAATTGCCCATTGTCGTTTTCCCTATATTGGCCTAAATGTGCCCCCTGTAGTCTGTTTTTATTTTCCACACATTACTAAACATCATGCTTGCTTTTGTGCCACATTGTATTTTCTCACTGAACCAGACCATGTTTTTGCATTGTATTATTTTCCTGGGATTAAGGGGCTGATTAGGATGGCAGTTGTAAGCACTCCGTGGTGCTGTCGGTGACAGACAAAGACGTTTTCATCATGCTAAAAGTGGTCATCCAGACCGCTAAATTACAATGGGCAAAAATAGGCAGATTTTCGACCGCCATGTTGTTTCTGGAACTGCTCAAAAAATCGTACTGCGCCGTGTTGGAGGGAGCGAATAGAGAAACCAAGACATGTGGAGATCGCTCCAACCACCGACTACATTATGATGTGCTAATCAGGCCATCTGAACGTGGTGCTAAAACCAGCTTGCCACAGATGGCAGAAACAGAACTACAGAGTGAAGAAACTTGAACTCACACACTTCTCCACGTTCCTCCACATCATGGATCATGCCCGACAAGCCCTGCCACTGCTCTACCTGGTCCACTACCAAAAAATATGACGACATCGCAGACCACACCCGAGGTAAGTCAAACACATATTACAGCATGCAACTGCCTGACACCAACAATACACAATCACCGCTCTGGGACAACTTACCTGTCAATACTGGACACCCAGATGAACACAGGAACCTATGCCTATATCACAGTAACCATGCCGCACCCGAAGGCTCATTGTCACCTCAGCTGCAGGGGCACCCATCTTCTAAGCTGGCTGTGGCATGGCGGCCACCTCACAGCAGCGGCAAAGTGGTGGGCAAAGATGCCCATTTGGATGCAAATGTTTCACACACGAGTACAGACTTGCAAAATCCTCAGACCATTTTACAGCCCACAGCCACCCAAAAAGTAGCCCAAAGTCGCCCAACATAGATGCTGCAAGTAATGATGGGCAGGGACAGTGTTTATGGTGACATCATAGTCGAATCATGAGGAATGGGATGAGCAAGAGGAGAGATGGAAGAGGTAATAGTCACCAGAAAGGGACAATGGAGATCATTGCAGCTCACGGTAGTACAATGAGGTGTGGGATGAGTCAGAGAATGGAGGTAGATGACATATTAAGAGTGCTACTAATGCCATATAATCACAGGTCATATCACACGCTAAGCAGACATTGACAGGCTCATACCATACAATGACAGACCATACCACATAATGACAGGCCATACCATTCACCCCTGCAGAAAATTGTTGACATGAACTGTAAATCTAATGGCAACAACAGGGGTCATCTGTTTCATTTGAGTCATGCAGCACTAAATATTCCAATGTGTGTATGTCCTGTACCACAATAACACTGACTATCCAGCTACTCCACATAACTCCTCCAAACCTAACTCCACATTTCCAAATGTAGCACAAAGCAACAAATCTGTATTGAATGCAAATGTGTTATGAAGAGGCCAGTAAGAAAGCGGTGAACTATGACCTAAGCATCATGAGAAACCACCTCATTGTCACACCTGCCTTTCCCTTCTGTGAATAAACTTGCACAATTTAACAAATAATGAGTCATTGCGTAGATTACCAACCTTTCACTGGTCAGTCTGCAGGTCAGCTCCAAGCTCCACTATCTGAAAGACTTTAAATCATTATCCTTTGCCTCCTCCACAAAGTGTAAATCATCAACACTGTATGAAGAACCAGTAAACTATTCACAGGCAGAGCTACCACTGCAAGAAATGTCTGTAGAAATGAGTGGTAGCATATGTTAATGTAATGAAAGTGGTCTCACATATGAGACTACACTTAGGACATTAACTGATCCATGTGTGGCAAAGAGATTCAAATAGAATGAAAGATATCATCAGTGCAGTATCACTGTGATACAGCTATGCAAGTAAGCCATTGGACATAAGGAAAGCACTTGGCATTAGTCATCCAGGGATCAGTACTCTATTTATCTTAACTAATCTGTCATTGTTATACCACTGACACACTTCCCATGCCTCTCTGTGCCCTTCCCTATCAGCCAAACTTTAAATTTCCATTTACTCTTAACCCTCAGGTACCCATCCACCACCTTCCCTGCTCTACACCCTGCACAATCTTTGATACAGGTACCAAACTACTCCTATGATGCCCCTCCTCCAGAATGCCTCACAAAGGTGGGAACACAAAGAATGTCAGATGTAATCCTGTACTCAAGGCAATTGCTAAAGACATTTTGTACAGATCCCATCAAAAGAAGTCCACAAAGGATGGGTATGTGCAGCAAGAAAGGGGATAGGCCAATATGCTCCCGGTTCTCCCTGGAACAGATATAAGCTTTTCATTTTCTAACTGCACAGACTGCATAAACCACTTAAACAACATTTTACATGACCAACTGATACATATAGTCCCAAAGTGTGCTTGATGTAGACCAACCTGGCTACACTGCCCCAGACACTCCACCGGTCACAAAGGGACCATGCTGTCATTCTGCCTCCCAAACATTCCCAGCCACATTCCTGACAGCTGACTGTTCACAGATAGGGGCCAGAGCACAATTGGGCACACTCACCAAGCAAATTAACAAGACTCCACATTGCCTGTTGTGACATGTCCAAAATAAATGCACAGTACGAAAGCAACACTCATCTCAGTGCTTTCAAACACACACCCTCCTTATACACAGACGTCCCTGTAATAAAAACATAACACACACATGCACTTGTCTGTGGAAAGAGGCAATTCACCCAAAAACCAGCATTCCTCCAATCAAACTCCTAACCCATTCACATCCAAATACATCCCACTGAACCCATAGCTGGACATCAGGAGGTCTCACACATGTCAAGGAAAATGTATTAGCCACTGACAGCAGTGCATGCATAGTAAGCAGTGTGTGAACACCAGTACAACCAGGGACACACATCTGAAATCACCGTCATGAACAAGAACATCACAAATCATAACAGCAAACAGATCACTCTCCATTGTACAGGAGTCACTCCTAAAAGAGCCCTCATTGCAGTCTCAAATTCCACACTCCATATGCATCCAAATGAAGATCCACACATACAGCACATCTGCTACCATATGGAACATCACCATACTGCACACTTATGACACAGTAGACAAAACAGCAAGTACCTGGGAATGTCAGGGTGCCAAGTACACACATACTGACTGATCTTCCACACACACTCCTCATCAACACACCAAAGGCTATCATATCCTATCCTGAGATAGCATACATACAAACACATAAGCACGTGCTCACGCAACCTATAACACCTAGACCCATGAGCATCAAAACAGTGGGAAAGCTATTGAATCACATATCCATGCCCAAAAGAAATCCACAGTGATCATGTATGCAACATCTCAATCACCAGACCCCCACTCAAATGTAAGTTGGCCATCCTATGTCCAAACAAGTCACTATGGACACACCAACACAACCAATAGAACAACTGTACCCACACCATAATCCCTTTCTGTATAGTATGCAGCCAACAGTCCACACTTACTGCACATCAGCACAAATTACTGAGCCTGCATCTTGTGGCACAACCTCAAATGCACCTTTGCATACAACACATACTCATTGAGAACACACATCAGGATGGGTGGCAATTGCTGAGCAAACACCTAGACACTGCAGATATCACCTATTGCTCTGCAAATCTGGCAACCACATAAGCAAGTGACAAGCCTAGAGGACTGTGTTGTAAATTCAACTGTACAATATAGGATTTTCCTTCACTGCAATTTAGTAGAGTCAATTTGCATATCTTAAATTGTAAAACAGTGCTGAGGGGCACAATGGAGTTGGACAGAAATTATTGTGCCATAATATGGTGTCCCACAATGGAGTGGTGTGGAGTGGCAAACACTGGCATGGCATTGAGTGGAATGTTGTAGAGTGGATTGATGCATATAGGAGTATTGTATAGGTGAGTAGTGTACAGAGCAATAGGACATAGTGGAGTATTTCACATTGGAGTGGGGTCAAATGTACTTCTGTTGACTGTAGTGTCATACAGTGATGACAGCTACACTGTAACAGCACACAGTGGAGTGTCAGACACTCGACTGGTGTACAGGACTGGTATGGGGTGGAATACCACATAGTGGAGCAAATACAGTGTAATGAGACATCAATGTATTAGTAATGCCATCTATTAAGTATGCTTGGCAGAGATAGTCAGCACAGTGAATTCAAAGGAAAGCAAGACCAATGTCTGATCCACAAACCATCAGCTCACACATTGGAGTGACACACTATCCCTACTCCCAGCTGATGTTGCCCACAAGTAGGTGTGCCCTAGTCCAGCGAGGTTACACTGATGCACTGCACATTGCACCTGCACCAATGTCTACATGTGCACACACCCTGTTATATTTCTGAGATTGCAACCAATTAGGCCCTCACAAACTGGAACGTACATCTGTGAAAGGTTTATGCTCAAGTCCACAATCCACATTACTACATCTCAATTACACATGACAATCACACTGCCTTTGTAGTCAAGTGCACACATGTAAATATACACGTGACTGAAGCCATACAACTGCACACCTATCCAGGTGTGTACACATCAAAATAGATTATTCACATATGATGCACCCTGTCTACCCCTCAAGTTATTCTGTGAATCAAAATAGCCGGTGTTGATGTAGAGGACCCAAAGTTGCCATGTGTACAAAAGCAGAGCCCAGGCAAATCAATGTAGAGGCCAAGCGTAGACCATCACAGAGAAGCATCATGGTCCCATTAACCCTCTGACTCAATAGGCACATCACCTGCCCCGAGCACTGGGGACATCTGCAATTGCAATTTAAGTACATGCCACTGTGAATGTTGCATTTAGAGCCTGGAAAAGCTCATCGTGTACACAGACATTGTCCTGCATCATTAGCAAGGCCAGCGACAAAGCTCTGAAGCAAAATACAGCTGTAAGACATTTTAAATACTGTAAAATAAAGTGCAACACAACAAGGCCAATGGCCAGTCCAAATATGAGTCTGCACTTGTGTGCATGAAAATGTGCAAAAGAGTCGACTGCCATGGAAACCTCCGCAGGATAGGGGCATCAAATGGGCACTTCAGGCACTGCTCATGGAGGATATGGGTGGGAAGGGGGAGGCTTGGTCGTTCTTTGGGAGGACTGGAACTGGGAAAGTAGGACTGACTGTGGTAGTGGGAGGACTGGACCTGGGATGGGGGAAATTTGCTGAGGCAGTGGGAGTACTGGATGTGGGAGGGGGGGGCTGGCTGGGCCAGGTGGAGTAGTGCCTCTGGGAGGTGGAGGGCCGGCTGGGCCAGGTGGAATAGGGGCTCTGGGAGGTGGATGGCTGGCTTGGGGAGGGTCATGGTTTTATATGGTATGGGGAGGGCTGGGTTGTACAATTTTAGGTATCTGCTAACCCCGAAACTGACTTGCAGAAATGGTAAGTGAGGTGGCCACACCAGCCACCTTCTCCTCAGAATGTGGAGCTAGTGGTGGGGCTTCTTGTTTCTGATGTTTGCCGGATTTGGTGGTAGGATTGGGGGGCTTTTCCCCGTACTACACCTTTTGGGGAGGGACATCCACTACTTTTTGCTTGTGGCCACCCTTCTCAGGGGGGTGGCTGGAAGATGAAGGTTTGGGCAAGTCAGTCCTCTTAACTCTGGTTGGGGGGCAGCAGTGGTAGGTCAGAGGTCCAGGGCAGCCAGGGTAAGTGCTTTTAAGGATGTTAGATGAGGTGTGGGGATGGGAGGGGTTTTGAAGGGCAAGGAATCTGAGGTATGAGATGTGGATGCATGTTTTCACAGTTTATGTCTCTGAGTGTCCTGGGATGGTGTTGTTGGTGTTGTGTCCTGGGTGCTTCTATTGTGTGTTGTGCATGGTGTGGACTGTTTGTGTCTCTTTAAGTGGTGTTGATGTGTGATGCATGTGGATGTCTGGTTGCATGTGTGCTTAGGTATGTGTATGCTGTGGTAAGGTGGGGGCATTGGGAGGGTGGAGGGGGAAGGGACAGGATCTAGAATGGGAGGTTGGTAGGTTTGTATGGCTGCTGTCATTGTGGAGGCCAAAGACTGGACAGTTCTCTGCAAGTTACCCATGTCCGAATGAATGCCCTCCAAGAACGCAACAACCTATGAAAACTTGTTGTCATGATCCTGGATGGCATACAGGACTGCAGTCTGACCCACAGAGATCTGACACAGGACGTCAATGGCTTCCACACTGAGAGCAGCAGGGGAGACTGGGGCAGGGGCAGCAGTGCTTGGGGAAGGAGCCTCAGCCCTTCTTATGGCTGCCGGCCCGGATAGCAGTTTGGGGAGCAGCAGGGAGGGTGGACACAGGACGTGGTTTGGCAGACAGAGAGGCACGTGTAGAGCTTCCTTGGTCTGCCAACACCATGGAGTCGCTGCTGGAGTGTGAAGTTGTTAGCTTGGTGTTTCCACTCATGTCTCCTCCAGGGCACTTCTGTCCCCCTCCGAAGCACTGGTCCCCAACGGTGTCAGGCCCCTCTCCTTCCCTGCCCTCGGTAGAGGCTGTAAGAGACAGAAACATAGGTTCAGTACAATGGCCTTCTCACAAATGTGACATCAAATCGGGGCCGGACTGGCTACCGGGCGTTTTGGTGTGCTGCCAAGCTGGGGGCTGATTTTGTTGATGGGGACATGTGTGTGCTTAAAACCATTTGTTTTGCTTTGTTTATTTAGAAGCACACACAGGTCCCCATCAACAAAATCAGCCCCCAGCTTGGCAGCACCCCAAAATGCCCTGTAGCTCTGCATCAAATACAAAACCAAATCATTACACTTCAGAACAGGAAACTACTTGTACATGTACTGGCTGCATCAGCATAACCTTTAGCATGATTACATGATGCATTGACACATGGCTTGTGTACATTCATGCAACATGATGCATGACAATGCCAAATTTCAGTGCATGTGCTAAAATGTAAAACGCACATCCAATTGTGTGTAGCTCCACCTACATGCTTCATATCAAGAGAGCTACACATCCAAAAGCGTAATGTTCCTTTGATGTTAAGAAGAAGTTCCCTAACCACCACACATACAAATGGAAACATGCATATAGTTAAGTGACTTTACATCCATACACTAAAATATATTAGTACTGCAGCACACCTACTGGTGATCATTGACTACAGATTCTAAATGCATCACTCAAATGGAAGTGGACACCTAATATATCATTCCCCCATTCATGATACTCACTGCTGTTCACTGCCAGTTGATGGCTTTCAGATCTACACTTCTGTGGATTTCACAAGTGACACATGTTTTTCTAAAAATGTAACTAAGCACCATATACAAGTGTTGACAAGAAACAAGGCACATAAGCCTATCTAGAGCAATCTCACCCAAGTGCCTTGTATGTGTGAAAACATTATATACCAGACATATGTTGATGTCAGGGCAATCCTTGAATGAGCAAATGCATCAGAATGACTTTTTAGCTGAAGATTTGAGTGGCCTCCAGATGGACAGGGAATATGTGGTCAAAGCTAGTGTCTGGTGTCTGCCATCCCAATGTTAGGCTGACTGCGGACACACAGGGCACATTAATGTCACAAGAGCTCATTCACTGATGGAAATGAGTAGCCACAACTTGCCCATGCACTGACGCATATGTACACCCCTCCTTCATGCACACACAGTAAGAAGTGCCACTCACAGTGACATAGGCTGATTTGCATGTAATGTACAGTACATAACTTTAGATGCATTAAAATGTTCCATACACACTGATCACATTCAACCATGTAAACCCCTAGGGATAAACACATTCACCCAATACCCACATGCTGCTCCATAGCTTCACCCTTACACTGTCTGACCATCATAAAGACATGTTGCCATGTACACAATGGCCAAATGGACATCACCCAATGCATAACTGTACTCATTACCATCCACACCATCAGTGCATGTGTGCAGTTGCTGTGACTGTGGCAGGGTATCAACTATTGTGATGCCATGCTGCTGCTAGCTGAATGAATGTTGAGCTGTGATGCTGCAATCTGCGTAATTTGGCTTTACACAACACATAGCACAAGTGTAACCTCTGCTAATGTACTGCAACCTGAGTCCTCAATTGTCCATGACTCAATCCACTGCCACATTACCACATGAGTCACAATAAGCTGGGAGCCACACAGCACACACAAGGATGACAAGTGTACTGTGCTAGAATTATTCACACACCTTCTTTTCATGCATCTGAACGGGTCAGTTCAGACAACATTTTCCAAATGGAACAAACAAACATGTGAAGATGATTTGATCTGACACTAGTCATGTAAATGATACATGTGATTCAAACTGTTGTACACACCTGACACTTTATGCCATTCCCACAGAGGTAAGATTAAACAGATTTCATCACACCTGAGACATCTCTGAGGTTCCTGGGTTGATCATGGCTGGGATTAGGGCAGTCACTCATGCACAAAGTCACACTCAGCCCAATACTCACCCCAACTTGCTGCTGTTGGGCTCTCAAGCGCAGCTCTGGCTGGGTCACTGCCATGATGCAGGCCATTAGCGGGGATATTGTCTGGCGCGCCACCCTGCTACTTCGAAGAGCCAGCCCCAGATGCATCTCGGTAATGTTCTTACTGAGGCAGCAGATGTCATCCCACCTCTACAGTACAGCACCAGTTGGAGACACCCATGGTCCGCACCTTCTGGGCGATGGCCCTCCTTATGGCCTTGTGCTGATGGACCTTGAGCTGTAGGCATGAGAGACATGAATAACACATTTTAAACAAAATGTAGTGGACCATTGCGTGCCAGTCTAGAAGCAATTCTACACATACTAGACACATTAATCAATGGACAGCAGAGTCTGATAGACCATGTCACATACTACGCCCTGATCAAGCTTGATGAGTACAATGGCAACATCTATGAGTATGGATCCACTACCTGGTCATTACATACACATGCAGAGGGTGGGTACTTAGATCAGGGTGAGCAAGGGCATCATCTGTGGTGCATAATGTGAGTGACCATGACAGACAGTATGCTGTAATTGATACCTTGTGTAAACACTCACTGTGTCTGACACTACACACATATTTACGTCCCGACCCACTGCATGTATCATGTGGCATTGAGGTCACAGTAAGGTACATGACACTACATTCACTCACTTATGTGACAAGCTTTAGGCCTGTCATGTGTACAACTTCTCCCTTATATGCTTGTTTCCAAAAAGGAGTGTTCACTACTCAGATGGCTAAGCAAGTCAGTTGTGAGATGTGGACTTTCTACAATGTGCATTCACAGGACAGCCCTTTAGCTTATTGTGAGTCCAAACATGGGTTGCAATCACACGATTCAGATGCATGTGGGAATGAGAATGATTACTCAGTACATACACATGTGATACTCAACACAATATGACAAGAAAACAAGAATGACATATCCACTGTACATGTCTCAGATATTTAAGAAGTGAGTTCCGACAAATCGAGACTGATACATATACAGGCCTTGATCTCTTGGGCAGACAGGACTCATTTTCCATTGTGTCACTATAACCTAAATTGCTTCACTTATCTGTACCCTCTGCCCAATTGACATGTACCATCTCCCTAATGTTTGAATGTTAATTTTCTGATGTATTTACGTGACACCTTACAGGGAACAGGTGCACAAAGGGACAATTGCTCCAGTCCAGTCATCAGTGTAAATGTACTATTGAAAAACATCATTATGTCCAAATCCTCATTGCATGCAGTAAGGGATCATGGGGAATAAGGCTCTACACACAATTACCGTGAAGTCATTCTGCAAGTCAGAGTAGCACACATCAACTTTAGCCATGCGGAAAACAATATCTGAGGTAAAATTGTCAAAGAGAGCTACACTAGTTACAATGGTGCCATCCTCTTCGCATACTCAAGTGCAACAAATGGAAAGTCATGTATGCGCCATGTAGTGGTCCAGCAATAAAGGCATATACATTGGCTTGCACTCTTAGGCACATGCTAGTGTACAGTTACATAAGTTCTAATGATTTGAAATAATCTACACATTCACTTACCAGTACCTTTGGAGCACCATGTAGCCAGCCAAAGACCTCGTCCACCAGGAGCTCGAGCTCCTCTGGGATGGGCCAATATGTTATCAGTACGAGCCAGGAGTGCTCCCAGAGAGGAAAAGCAGCAGCAGGTGATGGGGAAGTTTAGCAGGCAGCAGTGTCTGTAGGCAAGTGACAAGTATTGCCATTCCCCACAAATATATAGGCCCCTAGGGTGGTTTAAGTGTTATTCCGCAATTGCAACTGGGCTGCCTCGTGTCCAATGACTATGACGCAAGTGGCTGAACACACCTACAGTGATGTTTAAATCCACAAAAGCTGACCATGACGACAGGTCCCATTGGCTGCTATGTTATTCACATAGACGGTGTCACACCGCGGGGTCATAATCTCTCCACCACAATGCTGCTTTTTTCAGTTGTGTCCAATGGCTATGACCTCGGTGGCTGACACCGACTGCGCGGGTAACACCATCTTGCGTTAGCGGGTCTCAAGTTCCAAATTGCAGCAATAATCTCCACACAATTTCAGACATGAAGTGCACCTTGTGAAAGGACTAGAGAGTGTAGCATTAATCTTTTCTCTTCCAACACATGAAATAGCATTACACAGGGGATTACGGACATTAATTTGCCCTTCCTCACAGGTCATTGTTATCCATGTATGCATGGACACACATTACCAGAGGATTTGTGTTCCCTTTTTGTGAATATGGAAGTGTGTGTGATGCAGACTCCTCACACGGGCCTAATGGACTTACCACAAATGTGCATATATGCTCTACACAGTGCTGTGAATTAACTGGGTCTTGCCCTGCTTCGAGTCAATTGCACCATATTGGGATGAAACTGAGCTTCCTTTGCATCAAGGTAGGTCTGGTTAAGAGACAGCAGGTATATACAACTCTGTGTTTATGCTGTTTGACACATGTGATGTGTTACCCACCCACATGACTGTGTACACATGATTTAGCAATGTACCATATGTATATGTCTGACACCTATGCAATTATGAAAATTGCAGTAGTTAGTATGTACACCTTAGCAACCTAAAGAACTACATGATGCTAATTTGTGTATCCATGTCACTCGTGCATTACACTGATTCAACAGGTCTGTTAATGTTATGCTGGTCTGAGTCATTGTGTACACTGTTACCAACATTTCATCTTTGTCTATTTCCACACATGTGTCCCTTGGCAGAGGGATACAGAGACAAGCACCTGTCTATTGTCCTTTTCCAGACCTGTTGACCATGGAGGATCGAGACTTCATCAAGAAGTTCCAACTAAATCACCTTACTATTTCAGAGCTATGTCGTCAGATGGAGCCCCATTTAAGGGTTCACAGAACATATCCCACAGCTTTAATGCCAACAGTGAAGGTGATGGCCACCCTGCATTTCTTTGCCACTGGTTCATTTCAGTGAATGGTGTCTACATCAGGTGGGAAGTCACAACCGATGTTCAGTATGGTGTTACGGGATGTCCTGTCCGCATTGTTGAAACATATGGACAGTTATACACATTTTCCAAGGAGAGAGGATTTGGCAACTGTGAAGGGTGAATTTTATGCCCTTGGTTGCATCCCCCATGTTGTAGGAGCCATCGATTGCACACACATTGGTCTTGTTCCACCTCAGGCACATGAGCATATCTACAGGAACAGAAAACATTATCATTCAACCCATTTGCAAGTGGCATGCATAGCAGATTTGATCATTTCACACGTCTGTGCAAAATTTCCAGGGTCTTCCCATGTCTCCTATATAATGCGGAATAGCAGCATACCACAGTTGATGTCAAATCTTCAACCACAGAGGGCCTGGCTTGTTGGTGAATGATAGTCAATATTTTGCTTGTATGTGTGACATGCTGGCCTCCTCCTCATCAAGTTCTTCAATCTGATTGTGCCTCTGTATGTCTCACAAATAGACTCAACGTATCCAAACCAGCCTTGGCTGCTGATCCCACTGAGAAATCCAACAACGCCAGGGGAGAGCCACTTCAATGATGCCCATGGAATAACACGTCAGGTAGTGGAGTGGGATTTTGGGCTTATGAAGGCAAGATTCAGGTGTTTGGACAAGAACAGTGGTGCACTCCTCTACTCACCCCAGAAGATGTGTCAGATCACAGTAGCATGCTGCATGCTCCACAACCTTGCCTTGCGCAAGGAGATCCCCCTGATTCAGGACCAGCAGGAGCAGCCGGGTGAGAATCCTCACATGGGGCCCGATTCACAGAAGTAATCTGAGACAAAATCCTAGACTTACTACTGTTGGTATTCACAGAAGGCATTTAGTACTAGTAAAGTTAGGATTTTGTCTTCAGTCTGTCTTAAGTCCATTTTAAGTCTGTCTTAAGTTTGTCTTAAGTCTGTCTTAAGTCAAACTTAAGTCAAACTTAAGTCAAACTTAAGACAAAATCCTAACTTTACTACTACTAAATGCCTTCTGTGAATACCAAAAGTAGCAAGTTTAGGATTTTGTTTCAGATTAGTTCTGTGAATCGGCCCCATGGTCAGTGAAGATGATAGTGGCAAAGAGGAAGGTATTGAACTGCGTCAACAGCTCATCAACAACTACTTCCCTTGAGTGTAAGTATGCAGTGAGATCGTATGACTGTGACAGTTGCATTTTCTGTTGGTACAGAGGCATTGTGGATGTGTTGGGATGCTGGGTGTTAGCACACTACTGTGGGGCACTTTGTGCATCGCTGACTTTGTATTTCCACTTACCTGATGTCTATGTTGATGATGTGGGTTAGTGTTGTTTGATATGCATCTTTCGTGTTGAACAGTAGTGTATTGTTGCGGTAGTGACTTCATATGACTACTCAATGTTATTTCCTTGTTGTGTCATTGTAGGTCCCTTCAACCTGTCCTTTACAAATCTTAGATGTCAGTTATTGCGCTCATCTGCAGTATGATGCTGTTCTGCCATGCGAAATGGTCAGGAGGTGACCCTGATAATGTCAGACATAGACTTTGTGAGTACAACTCTGGCTTGCAGCCAACTGGCACTGTGATGGGATGGATGTTTAAGGTGCAACTAGCAATTTGTCATGTGTTGTGTCTTTGTCCATATCCTATGTGTTCCATCACATTGTGTCTGTTGGACCAATACAGGTTTGTTACTGTTCACAAAGGTTGATATGTATGTGTGTGCAAAATTGGATGTAGCTACCCATCGGTCTCATTATTGTATACAACATAAGATTATGTGGGAACAAGTACACATGTCCTGGGATATCCAGGCAAAGCTGACACATCTTTTTGGAGTGCACCAGTACAGATTAGCACTTTTGACCCCCTGTTTCTGTGACCGTTTCTCTGGGTGAAATTTGTTATGGCCTACTTCACAGGTTTGCGACTGCACTAATGTCACATCAGTCTAAATACTCTAGCATTGGAGAGTGCACGATGTTTCCTACAAATACTTATATGTGAGATGTTGATATGTGCAAACTGTGATGCTGAATGTTCCATTGTCGACACATGATTTCACTTTGTGGATGTCCTTGTCCTTCTAGGCACTTACGGGTGTGACAATGTAATGCAAATATGCGTGTAGCTTTGACTTCAATGCCTGTAAATGTTGACATGTTTTGCATATTCAACAGAAATGTTAGCTTGCACAGTAACTAGTGACTGCATACATGGATTGTCACATAATGTCATCTAGTAATACATTCACATTCAAATTCACATAGTACTTCCTCTGATAAACATACAACTTACACAAAGGCTTGGGTGATATTTGTATTTATTTACGTACATATTATGAGTTCAATAAAAGTGAATTACAGTGTGAAGGTGAAAACAGAGTAGTTAAGTTGTCAGTGATGGTAAATGGACACATTAGAGTAGTAACCACATTTGGGGGATTCCACAGTCCAACAGACTCCTGCCATCAACATGGCAATGTGGGACAGGATGGTCAATAAAGTCAATGTTCTGCGCACCACTGGTGACATAAAGGACGGCTCAGATTCCTGGCTTAGGTTGGTGCATTGCCACTAGATTCTCCTGTGGGGTTTCTCAAATGTCCCTTAGTTCTGTGAATCGGGCCCTAGATGAGGTGTGTCACAGATGAGTGATATTTAAACAAATGAATGCAGGGAAAATAACACGATACACTAACCCACATAGGGAGAGCAGGTGGTCCCTACAACAGGATGCAGATGGACTTTATTGAAATTCTCAAAATGGTGATAAGCCAGAAAAAATGACAGTCTCACAGTAGGAAAACTGTTATTACGAGAGTTGATACCTAGGTATGGCATGCCAGTTTCTTTGGAATCCGATAGGGGAACCCTCTTTATAATGAAGTCCTGAAGATGATTTGCACAGCAATACAAATTGAACAACAATTACATTGCAGTTATTGAGCTGAAGCTTCTGGCATTGTTGAGCAGATGGGCCTATCAAGTATCGTTAGGCAAAGGTTTGTGCCTCAACCTCACTAAAAAGGCCAGATGCTTTGCCATTGGTACTGAAGAATATTTAAAGTATTCCTGATAGAAAGCCTGGTCTGTCACCCCATGAAGTGTTGATGGACCCAGCAGTGAGATGACCTGCTGTACCTTCTAATACATTATTGAACATCACAGATGATGTGATGCTCAATTACTGCAAAGGATTGGATGATGTGGTGCATTCTGTTTCTTACCAGGTTGCAGCTGCCACTAAAGATTCACACCAAGAACAGTGCCATGACCTTGATCCTGTTGATTGGGTTGTGATCTAGAAGCACATTCAAAATAATTACTTGGAGCCAAGGTGGCAAGGCCCCATCCAGGTCAATTTGGTGACCAATACTGCTGTGAAGCACAGGGGAGTTTCAAACTGGGTGCATGCATCCCACAACAAGAAGGTGGGAAATTCCAAAGAGGAAATTGTGCTCTTTCACCCTGAAACAAGAGTATTGGTGACTGCACCACCACAAGCTGAGAGACCGTGTGGAGCAGTGGTAGTGAGATATCACTAGCAGCAAGCAAATGAAAGGGGTGAAGAATAGCAACAAGTTGCACAAATTCAAGTACCTGTTGTTGCACCAAGTGGCTTTGAAGTCTTTTACAAAGAATAAGCAGGGACTGATCTTCAGTTGGTACCTTTAGTTCAAACAGTACAAGAAGATGTTACAGGTGAAGGCACAAGCACTGGATTAAGAAGAAACTTCAGTAAAGTTGAATGGCACCCGACTTATAATCAAAGAAAATCTAAGCAAAGTTTGTCAATTGATCGCATCCAAGTGGCAAGACAGGTAGAAACAGAAACAAGTGATGAGAGTGACTAAGGACAAAATCAACAAAGTCGGAGAAGATCAAAGACAGTAAGAGTACCTTTTGGAGGTATTCAGCACCTGAGTGGAATTACTATCAAAGTGAGGTGCTAGATGTCACAATCAATGACCTGTATGATGTGAGATCTGAATGTTTTGGACCTCCGTGAGATTATTGAAAACAAGCTGTGCTAGGAAAGGGATTTAACAATAACAAACTGCATTTACAAAGAAACTACAAAAAGTTTGAAAGAAAGTAGGCAAATAACAAAAAGACTGATATTGAATAATTCATATTTTATCTTCTTTTTTACAGAATTTCAACGGAGTGTGCGGTGGAAGAAAAGGGATAACATTTTTAAAAGAACACAAATTAGGGTTAAGGATTATTTAATATTCCTGGATGAAAACAAATCATTTAAAGAAACTTTGAAAAAAAGGAGAAAACTTGCATCTTGAAGTCTACTGCCTTATCTTTAATATGCTTCTGGAGAGAACATGTGTTGCCTCAAAAATAAGTGTAAATATATTATGTGTTCAATCTTTGTAATAAAAGTAATTTTGATTATTATAGTGTAAGTAGGATTTTATTTAACACCTGAACAAGATTTAAAAAACACAAATGCTGATGGAGGAGGAGCAACTGAGAGTATCTTATATTGCCTACAATAGGGAGGATTATTCGAGAAATGTTTATTCTAGGTTAGTACAGGAATATGCACATGCCATGGGAGCTCATTGCCATTTGACATCATCCGCATCAGATGAAGTCACATATTATCATATGCCATTATCATATGGAATCTATATTACACTTGTATATAGATAAGAACACTTCGAATATTTCTATTCTAATTATGACTTAATACTCTCTAGAGTACCGTTGATAGAAAGCATGAATTTACACACACAAAGAAAAGAAATGGACACAGGTTGGTATTATTTCATGCCACATAGACCCTATAGGTAGTGTTAAAGCTTACTAGAATAACTTAACCTGTATGATGTGCCTGCAAGAGAACGTTCTGATAATGGCATTAGATGAAATAAACACTAACATGACATGTAGTAAAGGCAAACCTAATAATGTGTTGAAAAATGTTTGATAGAAAGAAGATGAATTTAGAAAAACATTTTTTTACCCATAATTAAGATTAGACAGTCAACACAGAGGGAAAGTTTTGATTTTACATAGGAAATACACCAAAGCGAACTGGACATGTGGGAATTAGTAGTTGTGAAGATACATTTGAACTGATAGGAGAGACATGGCAGAGTAGAAGAATCCGCAATTCCAGGAGTTTATTTTGTTTGTGGACTAAACGCTTATTTATCTTGCTTGCTGAATGGGAGGGTATTTGTTATTTTGGAGTACTATTTCTTAAAATGTACCATGTGACTAGTATAATTGCATTAACAACTTCTCAAGCACACAGGCACACTCGTAGGAGAGATAAAGGAGCTCAATTAGTAGGAGACATTTTTGGAGCCATCATTCCACCTGTAGAAGTCATTTAAAATGATGAAAATATTAGAAAACTGTCAACTGTTGTTGACACAGTGGCGTAACGAAACTTGAGGGGGCCCCCCTGCAAAGCACATGGCGGGGCCCCCCCAGAGGCCCGGCCCACCACCTACCACTTTGCTTTACCACCCAAAAATCTGGTATATTTTGATTTGAAACCTCCAACATTTATTGAAATGCCTCTATATTGTCTTGCTCAAAGTTCTAATGAGAAAGTGGGAAAAACTCTTAACATATAAGCTGCAACATTTGTAACAGTACTGTCAAAAGCAGATTATTTAACTGAGGCAGCAATCAGAACAATGCCAAGGAGCAATCCTATTGTCTCAGGAACTGCCTCTGGCTGAAGAACAAAGAACTATGAAGGGTCTGAATACTTTTTCCCCACATTTCTGTGGTGGAAAGTTCGGGAATTTGCGTGGATCCACAAATTTCCACCCACCCCGCGTTCCCCAAAGTCCTACGAGAAAAATGGTACCTCACTTGTGCGGGTCGGCCTAGTGCCCACGACAGGAAACGGCGCAAAACGCAACATGGTCACACCACAATTTTGCAGTGAAAAATTACCCTTTTTTGGCAAAGTGACTAGCTGTAGTTTTTTAACCCTAGTTCTGCCGGCACATAGGGAAACCTACCAAACCCACACATTTCTGAAAACTAGACACCCGGCGGCTTCCAGGGAGGTATGGCTTGCGTGGATCCCCCAACGTTTCTTTACCCAGAATCCCCTGCAAACCTCAGTGAGCCCAGTGATGCCACAACTTTCCCACACCAAAATGTGTGAAAAAAGTGATTTTTTCAGCTAAAATTGAGGTTTGCAGGGGATTCTGGGTAAGGAAAAGTTGGGGGATCCACGCAAACCATACCTCCCTGGAAGCCGCCGGGTGTCTAGTTTTCAGAAATGCGTGGTTTTGGTAGGTTTCCCTAGATGGCCGCCGAGCACCGGGCCAAAAACCCAAATGACCCCCCTTGCAAAATCAGATAGTTTAGACATACTTATGGGTTTGTTTCTACAGCGTGAGAATTTTGGAACAATATTGCAATGAAAATGTGGCAGACATTTTGAGGTTTGCAGGACATTGGGGATAAAAACACTTTTTGAATTCACAAGAGAGACATCACCATGAACTCCCAAGGGTTTTCAACAATATCTACAGTTGGTGGGTTATTCTTACATGGAAAGTACACCTTGGCAGAGAAACTAAAGACAAAGATTCCTGCACAACCATCTATTCCTCAAACACACACATACTGGTTGGATTTGGCACGAGGGCGAGTCATGGTTCAGTGCATTAAATTTTATTAACAAGAGATTTCACAAAAATGAAATGCACTGTCAATAATTAAATTCACAAAAAAACAAACCAATGACTCGCAGCTCGTGAGCTGTAAAGCCATGTCAAGGCACCAACCACTTTACAGGCCATTCACACACCTTTCATACATGATACAAACAAGACCATTCGCATCACCAGGCACAAAAGCAAAACACATTACAAAATTCACAAAAAGGGACAAGGTACACCCTGCTTCAGAAAGACAAATATTACTGCACAGCCATCTAATCCTTAAGCACACACACTTACTGGTTGGATTTGGCACGAGGGTGAGTGATGGTTCAGTATATACAATTGTATTAGCAAGGGATTTCACAAAAATGAAAAGCACTGTTAATAATTGAAAGGGAAAGAAAATGAACCATTGGCTCACAGCTCGTGAGCTGTAAAGCCACGACAAGGCACCAACCTCTTTACAGGCCATTCATACACCTTTCATATGTGTGAGACATACAAAACCATTCACACCGCCAGCCGCGTTCCATCACATAACAAAACTCACACCAGCACACAGCACCATTCAATGGCCCATCACTTTCACACGCCCACATTCCTGACACAGCAACTACACAAGCTGATGGATTGCGTTGAGTGGCACTCAGCTAGCAGTGTGTATAGTGACCAGCAGCAAGTCACTACTCACACACAGCCAGCCGAGCGCCAGTCCACACACACCGCTAGCAGAGTGCCAATCCACGCACACCGCTAGCCAAACACCAGTCCACGCACACTGCTAGCCAAGCGCCAGTCCAGGCACACCGCCAGCCAATCGCCAGTCCAGGCACACCAGCAGCCAATCACCAATCCACGCACACTGCCAGCCAAGCTCCAGTCCACGCACACCACCAGCCAAGCACCAGCCCACGCACACCCCAGTCCATGCACGCCGCCAGCCAAGTACCAGTCCACGCACACCGCCAGCCAAGCACCATTCCACGCACACCGCCAGCCAAGCTCCAGTCCACGCACACCACCGGCCAAGCACCAGTCCACGCACACCGCCAGTCCACGCACACCGCCAGCCAAGTACCAGTCCACGCACACCGCCAGCCAAGCACCATTCCACGTACACCGCCAAGCAAGTGCCAGTCCACACACACCAACAGCCAAGCACCAGCCTACACACACCACCATCACATTTAGGATTATTAAGGACAAAAATAAAAACACAAACAAATTGCAAATAGATACAAATCTACAAACACAAAATCACCAACTAAATACATTGCACTAACGCCAACCTTGAAACATAATCAAATTTTCAAAAGAATACAGACCAGGCAGTTCACTTTACCACTCATAAATGCTCCCAAATATTATTTTGCGTGTGGTACGCTCTAAAACAAGCCGGGACACACAGCCCAGGTTTAGAAGGACAGTCGGGGCAGTACATACGAATCTCCTTCCGCATACCTCTTCGCCAACAGACTCTACATCTCCTACTGGGAAAAAGTGGCGATCTCTCAATCTAGCAACATCCTCCACCACTCCAACTCTAGGAACACTTGCCTGTTCCACTACAACAAGTCTGCCTATTACAGACTCCTGAAACTTAGCAAAAGTCATCTTTGGCTCCGGGCAAGAATCCTGGAACACAACAAAAGCAGTAAACATTGCCAAGTGGAAAAGATGGATAGCCAACTTCTTGTACCAAATGTAAGCCTTACCAAGAGCAGCGTAAGGTTCCAACCTCTGATCTACTCTGTCAACACCACCCATGTGCCTATTATAGTCTAAAATGCACACAGGTTTGCGCACTTCAGCGACCTGACCCCAAACAGTCACAGGTGCAGTGCTTTCATCATGGATGGTAGTCAGCATGTAGACATCTCTCCTGTCTGAAAACTTCACAGCAAGAAGCTCCTCGCAACGCAACGCACTGCACTGTCCCCGCACAAGCTTTTGACAAACCAGTTATTTTGGGAAACCTTTACGGTTAGAGCGGATTGTGCCACAAGCAACAGTGTCCACTTTGGCCAATTCCCTGAACAACCGCACACCAGTGTAGAAGTTATCTACATATAAATGGTGGCCTTTGTTAAAAAATCCTCTACCAAGTTCCCAAACAATTTTCTCAGTCACTCCAAAAGTGGACGGACAACCAGGGGGGTCGATCCTGGATTCCTTACCGGTGTATACCCTGAAATTAGAGACATATCCAGTCCTACTGTCACACAGCATATACAGCTTAATTCCATAGCGTGCCCTCTTACTAGGAATATATTGCCTAAAAAGGAAGCGGCCCTTGAACAACACCAAAGACTCACCCACTGCAATTTCTTTCCCTGGAGCATAGATCTCAGAAAATCGATCAACAAAGTGATCAAGGACAGGCCTAATCTTAAAAAGACGGTTACACTCAGGGTGATCTCGTGGCAACGCTAAACCATTATCAACAAAATGTATCATCCGAAGCAGAAGCAAATACCTGTCACGACTCATGACTGCCGGAAAAATAGCAGTTGCCATCAAGGGACTAGTAGACCAATGTGAAGACATTGATGGCTTCCTTAGTAAGCCCATCAAAAAAGTTAAACCCAAGAACTTCTTCATCTCTTCAAGATTTGTGGGAGTCCACCGGGTAGCTCTAGAGTGTGGCTTAAGACTGGCACTGTTGTCCCTCAAAAACTGTTCGGCATACAAATTAGTCTGCTCAACAATCTCTGCCGAAAACACATCGTCCATAAACATCTGAAAAAAATGTATTGGCAAAAACATTTCAGTATTCACTCTACACCCTGGAACACCAGTAAAGTCTGGCAATGCCGGCTGCACCATGCCAGGGGCAACCCAGAGGTCATCACTTTCAAAAGGAAACCTTGCAGCCCCAGCCTGCAGGACAGATGCCTCTTGTCACACTACACCAACGGGAAGCCTTGCAGCCGCAGGCTGCAGCCCAGATGCCTCTTGCCACACTATCGGCACATCAGTCTCCTCCTTTAACACAGGCACTTCGTCCGCACTAAGAGTATCTTCATCATTCGATGACTCCATATGGAGAGAAAACTCACTGCCAGAATCGTCCCCTGCCTCCTCTGCCTCAGATGCAGAGTCAGTCTCTGAACCATGGTCAGAGGAAGACTCAAAAAGCAAACCAACAACCTGCTGAGCAGTAATCCTGCGGCTAGCCATTATACTGGGGGGGCAGAAAAGTCTTGAAAAATATTTGGGCCCCCAGGAAGCGACCCTTGCCCAAGGGGCCGCTTCCTTTACTCAAAAAAACACATCCCTGGTGTCTAGTGGGCTTTTCTGCCCACCCGGGGAGCAAAAACGGCTACATAAACGACCGATCTGCCCCCAGGGGGGGCAGAAAAGTCTTAATATTAATGTGGGCCCCCAGGAAGCGACCCTTGCCCAAGGGGTCGCTTCCTTTACTCAAAAAATATCATCCCTGGTGTCTAGTGGGCTTTTCTTCCCCCCTGGGAGCAGAAACGGCTACAAAAAAGACCGATCTGCCCCCAGGGGGGGCAGAAAAGTCTTAATAACATTATTGGGCCCCTGGAAGTGACCCTTGCCCAAGGGGCCACATCCTTCACGCAACAACGACATCCCTCTTGTGTCTAGTGGGCTTTTCTGCCCCCCTGGGAACGGAAACAGCAACAAAATCAAACCGATCTGCCCCCAGAGGGGGCAGAAAAGTCTTCCAAAGAAAATGGGGCCCCAGGAAGCGACCCTTGCCCAAGGAGTCACTTCCTACCACAACAAAGACATCCCTGGTGTCTAGTGGGGGCATCCCTGCTCCATGATCGCGACGCTGTGCGCGATCTTGAAGCAGGAATGCCTAGCATTGAGACATCAGGGGAGAGGAAATACTCTTTCCTCTCCCCCGATGCCTCAATCGTTAACAAAGTCACCCCCGCGGCCCCACCAGCCAGCAAAACTTACCTCCTCCTTGCTGGGATGCCTGGAAGCAAATGGCTTCCAGGCATCCCAGCGCTTCCTGAGGACGTCGGCGCGCGCTGTGCACGCTGACATCACGGGGAAGCGTGGGGGGGCTCGGGGTGGCAGCGGAAACTCTTCCGCTGCCATCCCCCTCTGTGGGGGCAGGATCGATGCCCCAGGGGGGGAGCGACAGCACTTCCCCCAGGGGCTGTGCTCATGATGGAGCGGTTCCGGCATAAGCACAGCCCAACCGATGCTCATGACGGAACCGCTCCGTCATGAGCATCGAAGGGGTTAAAAGTTATTTTACCTCTCTCTCTGTAAATTTGGATGTGCCTTTTTATTCTTTTATATCTGTCTTTTAAGATGAACAATCGAAATAAAGACTTTTTTTAATTGAATTGAATACATAGTTTTTTTATTTATAACCCTATTTAGTGCCAAGACGAGGTCTTTCCAGGCTCTTTAAACAACATATGGCTGACTTTATATTCCTTTTCATGAAATGCATTCTCACACTACAGCAGTAAATGTAAATTTCAAATGCAAGGAATAGGCAGAGTTGGCCCCTAGGTGACCTCTGGATTGAAGAGGAATTAATTCCCTAAATTAAAACGCGCCACAGGGCGTGTTTGCACACATATCACCTGAGGCCCCACCCCCTACCTTCACCACTGTGCAAACGTGCCCTGTGGCGTGTTTTAAGTTAGGGGATTACGTCCCCTTGAATCCTGAGGTCCCCTGGTGGCCAACTTGACCACCAGGTACCTCCAGTATGCTTCAGGGAGCTGCATTGCAGAGAGGTGTTCAGAGGCCACACCCCTTTTTGCAACACTCTGCAACGCAGCTCCGTGGTGCTTACTGGAGTTACCTGGTGGGCTAGTTGACCCCTAGGAGACCTCTCGATTGAAGAGGAATGAATTCCCCAACTTAAAACGCGCCACAGGGCGTGTTTGCACAGTATCACCTCAGGCCCCGCCCCCTGCCTTCACCACTGTGCAAACGCGCCCGTGGCGTGTTTTAAGGTGGGGGATTAAGTCCCCTTGAATCCTGAGGTCCCCTAGCGGCCAACTAGGCCACCAGGTACCTCCAGTAAGTGCCACGGAGCTGCATTGCAGAGAGGTGTAAAAAGGGGTGTGGCCTCATTGCACCTCTCTGCAACGCAGCCCACTGGCGCATACTGGAGGTTCCTGGTGGGCTAGTTGGCACCCAGGGACCCCCAGTATTCAAGGGGAATTAGTTCCCCCTCTGCAAACGCGCCAGGGGGCGCGTTTGCAGAGTGGTGTAAGGAGGGGGCGTGGCCTCCGGCCCGATCCCGATCTTTTCTCCGGCATTGCTTTTCGACATGGGGAGCAGCTAACATGCTGCTCCCCATGTGGAAAAGCAATCAGCTTTGCTTCATTGAAGCGAGAGCAGGCTTCCCTTCAATGAAGCAAAGGAGTTTGCAATGACAGGGTGGGAGCCGCGAGGCTCCCGTCCTGTCATTGCAAACAGAAGTGTCCCGGCAGTGTCCCAGGGTGGGCACCCCGGGACACTGCAGGAGCCAGCCCTGGGGGGTGGCGGTCCCCAGGGCCATCATTGGCTCCAGGAGGGGTGCCGCGTGGCCCCCCTCCCACACGGACAAGTTGCCCCAGGGGGTGGCGGTCCCCGGGGCTGGGGAGGCCTGAGAGCCCCCATCACAAATACTTTCAAGCCCCGGGGGGTGGCTGTCCCCGGGGCTAGGGGGGCTGCGAGCCCCCCCACCCAATTTCTATAAGCCCCGGGGGGTGGCGGTCCCCGGGGCTGGGGGGCCTGAGAGACCCCCATCACAAATACTTTCAAGCCCCGGGGGGTGGCTGTCCCCGGGGCTGGGGGGGCTACGAGCCCCCCCACCCATTTTCTATAAGCCCCGGGGGGTGGTGGTCCCCGGGGCTGGGGGGGCCGTGAGCCTGCCCCATATAGTATCTCTGAGCCCCGGGGGGTGGCAGTCCCCGGGGCAGTGTGGGGAGGGATTGGGACCCCCCCCACACTTTTTTATTTATGCCCCCGGGATTTGGCCCCCCCGGGGGCCAATTACCAAAGAAGCGCGAATCTCGCCGTTTTTTTTTTTTAATACTTTTTTGGGCCCTGGGGGTCCTTGTGGGACCCCCTGAGCAGGCCTAGGGGGTCAGGGTGTTTCTACTCTGCCCCCTTGTCGCGTTTTGCGCCTTTCTTTTTGTGCTTTCTTGTGCCTCGGATCTACCGAGGCACAAGATGGCTGCCAACACTTCCTGATTCAGAGTGTTGGCAGTCAATTAGCATTCAGCTCGTGCTCTGGAGGGTTCGGGGAGGGTGCGGGGAGGATCCGCAGATCCTCCACGGCCATAGATATCACCAACTTTTAACTCTAATGTTCTCAGGAACTACTGAACATATTTACACCATTTAAGCAAAAGGCACGAGTCTGAACTGAGGACTACCTCCTTGCCAAATTTGGTGTAATTCCGTTCAGCAGTTCGGGCTGTAGCTGCGACAACAGGTCCTATGGGAAATTGCATGGGGAAAACGCGTTTTGGGACCCCCCTTTTTTCTCGGCCCCCGCTTGACGAATCACCACAAAACTTCAGGGTAGGAGCGGAGCAGAGCTGGCCAAAAGTTTGGAAAATTTTGCGAAGATTCATCAACCGGCGCCAAAGATATTCCCAATAGAATGTTGCGGATTTCCTATGGAAAATAGGTCCTAACTATAACTATCTACTGGCGACCGCCAGTAGATAATATATATGTATATATATTACCTACTGGCGGTCGCCAGTAGGTAGTTATAGTTAGGACCCCTTTTCCATAGGAAATCCGCAACATTCCATTTGGAATAACTTTGGCGCCGGTTGACGAATCGTCGCGAATTTCTCAAAATAGGTGGGGCGCTACGCTCCGCTCCTACCCTGAAAGTCTCGGGGGGATTCGTCAAGCGGGGGCTGAGATAAAAGGGGGTCCCAAAACGCGTTTTTCCCATGCATTTTTCCATAGGACCTTTAGACAGGGCTACAGCCCGAACGGCTGAACAGAATTACTAGAAATTTGGCAGAGAGGTAGTCCCTAGGTCAAGGAAGTGCCTTTTGTAGGTTTGGTGTAAATCTGTTCAGTAGGTCCTGAGAAAATAGCATTTAAATCAATATATATATCTGAGCCAGCTTACGGTACGCTTACCGTAAGCTTACCGTACGCGTACGGTGGCGTGCGCGAGCGCGATTCTGATTGGCTGTTAGATCTTAGTAAACATTCGAATCGGCCGAAACCAGGAAGCGGCGGCCGCCATTTTGTGTGTTTCACTCAGAAAAAAAAGAGTGAAAACAAGAAAAGGGGGCAAGGATGAGAGTTACAGACCCCCTTACATTTGTGAGGGGGTCAAAGAAGGACAGAAAAGTACAAAGAAAACATTTATTGCTTTTAAAAAAAATCACGGGGTACGCGTACGGTAAGCTTACGGTAAGCGTACGGAAGAAAAAAAAAATTAAAAAAGAAATGAAATGCAGATTTAAGAGTTTAGATATTAGGGGGCTCTAAAAAGAGCCGTTGTGTTTATGAAGTGATTTTTTAAGTGGTACCTACAAGTAAGTACCGATGCAGAGTCTAAGGTTCAAGAGGAAGACTCTGTTCCCTTCATCATTGAAGTGCACACCATCTCCTCTATAAATGTCTTGCATGTCATAACGCAAGTTGTTGTGGTAAATGGCACCCATACCATAGTCACAGAGGAAAGCAGAAACAGATTTGTTGACGTGCTTTCTTGCTTTGTTAATTTGCGGACAGAAATGATTGGACCAGTTCCATTTTTGCCTTTGGCATATGTTGGAAAACACAAAGGCAGTTTTAGGGAAAAGTGAAAACAGTTGTGCAAAGGTGTCCTTCATAAGCATTTCCAGACCTACCCCAGTCAAAGTGCCTAGGTCATTGCCACCACAGTGCACTATTATGAGGTCAGGGTGTTGGATTTGCATGAAGGATTTCACCAATGGCATCAATTGGTGCCACTTTAACCCTCTCTGACCAATCCATTTAATGTCTACATTTGGCAAAGCAAGGTCTCTCACCATACCTGTTTTCTCTGCAAACTTTTCACTCCAGAAGACATAGCTGTGCCCTACAATCCACACTGTGAACATCTTCAAAGGAGAACTGGATGCACTCAGGAGGTGTCTTTCAGTAGAATGGCAATATGAAAAGAAAGACAGTTTGGAAATGGAGGCATACATATTTTTTTCAAAACAAAAAGAATTGATTGGCTGTTTCATACCATTCTAGAATAAAAACTAGGCTGTATGTGTAAATTAATAGAAGCATGTTTTGTATTGGTACAAAAAAATGTGTTACCAAAGAACAGTACTATGGATTTGCTGTTAGGTTTGAAAAGTCAAGCACTCTTGCTCTGTGGAATTGAAACATTGTGTGGCGAACTTCTGACCTAACTCCACACAGCAGTGTTCCATGAGCTGTTGCTATGGTAGCAGGCAGAAGTCAAGTTGGGGGAAGGGTACTAGGCAGAAGTCAAGTTGGGGGCAGGGTACTTTTGGAAAAGGGTTGGTTTTCAACCAATAGAAATGTGTGATTACATTTGAAAAAAAGGGGGAAGCACTGAGATTTGAAACTTACATGTATATGTGTGGAAAAATAGAGGGAAAGTTTGCCATTATCTGGTTCTGCTGAGAGGAGAGAGGTGTAGAGAACAGAGATCCTGGCTCTGATAATCTGCTGTTTGAGTGCCACATTTCTTTCACAACTAACTAATTTTAAAGGTGAGTTTAGAGTTTGAGAGGGGATGTATATGGTAAATTAAGAAATGAATAATAGAATTGGAATTCCTTTTGTAGAAGTTGTGTTTATTATTTTCTGTTTTGGGAGAAATTTAAATGTGAGGAACATGTAAAATAATATGGACAATTTTTTCATGATAAATTAAGGTGTACTGGTAAAAATAAGGAATACTTTAAGGGTTTGAGGTTGCAGTCAGTAATGCAAATACATTCAGCATCACTAAGGCTGGTTGCCCTTGCTGGAGTGCAGGCAGTCACCGAGGATACACATGGTGGTGGTCTGAAAAAGCAGTTTGGACATGGGCTTTTTAAAAAAATCTAAAAAGTGGATTCATAATGTGTCAGTCTGTAAAAGTGATTTTCACTTGCCAAAAAAAAAGAGCAGTAAGTGTGCATTTAAATTGGCAAAGAAATTTCGTTTTGTGACTAATGTGAAAACATGACTCTGTGTGCAAATAGGAATTACAGGCAGAGATTTATTGCGTTTTGCTCTGGTGATTTCACAGTTGCATTAGTAGGAAAAAGGGGGAGCGATTTTTTGGGGGAAGAAGCAGACTCTTAGCACACACCCAGCTCCTTTCCATGTATAATCATGCACAGTATTTAGAAGCGAGTGGGGTTTTCAGGTTTCAGTCTGTAATGCAAATACATTCAGCATCACTAAGGCTGGTTGCCCTTGCTGGAGTGTAGGCACTCACCGAGGATACACATGGTGGTGGTCTGAAAAAGCAGTTTGGACATGGGCTTTTTAAAAAAATCTAAAAAGTGGATTCATAATGTGTCAGTCTGTAAAAGTGATTTTCACTTGCCAAAAAAAAAGAGCAGTAAGTGTGCATTTAAATTGGCAAAGAAATTTCGTTTTGGGACTAATGTGAAAACATGACTCTGTGTGCAAATAGGAATTACAGGCAGAGATTTATTGCGTTTTGCTCTGGTGATTTCACAGTTGCATTAGTAGGAAAAAGGGGGAGCGATTTTTTTGGGGAAGAAGCAGACTCTTAGCACACACCCAGCTCCTTTCCATGTATAATCATGCACAGTATTTAGAAGCGAGTGGGGTTTTCAGGTTTCAGTCTGTAATGTAAATACATTCAGCATCACTAAGGCTGGTTGCCCTTGCTGGAGTGTAGGCAGTCACCGAGGATACACATGGTGGTGGTCTGAAAAAGCAGTCTGGACATGTGCAATTTAAAAAATCTAAAAAGTGGATTCATAATGTGTCAGTCTGTAAAAGTGATTTTCACTTGCCAAAAAAAAAGAGCAGTAAGTGTGCATTTAAATTGGCAAAGAAATTTCGTTTTGGGACTAATGTGAAAACATGACTCTGTGTGCAAATAGGAATTACAGGCAGAGATTTATTGCGTTTTGCTCTGGTGATTTCACAGTTGCATTAGTAGGAAAAAGGGGGAGCGATTTTTTGGGGGAAGAAGCAGACTCTTAGCACACACCCAGCTCCTTTCCATGTATAATCATGCACAGTATTTAGAAGCGAGTGGGGTTTTGAGGTTTCAGTCTGTAATGCAAATACATTCAGCATCACTAAGGCTGGTTGCCCTTGCTGGAGTGTAGGCAGTCACCGAGGATACACATGGTGGTGGTCTGAAAAAGCAGTCTGGACATGGGCTTTTAAAAAAATCTGAAAAGTGGTTTCATAAACTGTCAGTCTGTAAAAGTGATTTTCACTTGCCAAAAAAAAAGAGCAGTAAGTGTGCATTCAAATTGGCAAAGAAATTTAGTTTTGGGAGTAATGTGAAAACATGACTCTGTGTGCAAATAGGAATTACAGGCAGAGATTTATTGCGTTTTGCTCTGGTGATTTCACAGTTGCATTAGTAGGAAAAAGGGGGAGCGATTTTTTTGGTGCAGAAGCAGACTCTTAGCACACACCCAGCTCCTTTCCATGTATAATCATGCACAGTATTTACAAGCGAGTGGGGTTTTGAGGTTTCAGTCTGTAATGCAAATACATTCAGCATCACTAAGGCTGGTTGCCCTTGCTGGAGTGTAGGCAGTCACCGAGGATACACATGGTGGTGGTCTGAAAAAGCAGTCTGGACATGGGCTTTTTTAAAAAAATCTGAAAAGTGGTTTCATAATGTGTCAGTCTGTAAAAGTGATTTTCACTTGCCAAAAAAAAAGAGCAGTAAGTGTGCATTCAAATTGGCAAAGAAATTTCGTTTTGGGACTAATGTGAAAACATGACTCTGTGTGGAAATAGGAATTACAGGCAGAGATTTATTGCGTTTTGCTCTGGTGATTTCACAGTTGCATTAGTAGGAAAAAGGGGGAGCGATTTTTTGGGGGAAGAAGCAGACTCTTAGCAGACACCCAGCTCCTTTCCATGTATAATCATGCACAGTATTTACAAGCGAGTGGGGTTTTCAGGTTTCAGTCTGTAATGCAAATACATTCAGCATCACTAAGGCTGGTTGCCCTTGCTGGAGTGTAGGCAGTCACCGAGGATACACATGGTGGTGGTCTGAAAAAGCAGTCTGGACATGGGCTTTTTAAAAAAAATCTGAAAAGTGGTTTCATAATGTGTCAGTCTGTAAAAGTGATTTTCACTTGCCAAAAAAAAAGAGCAGTAAGTGTGCATTCAAATTGGCAAAGAAATTTCGTTTTGGGACTAATGTGAAAACATGACTCTGTGTGGAAATAGGAATTACAGGCAGGGATTTATTGCGTTTTGCTCTGGTGATTTCACAGTTGCATTAGTAGGAAAAAGGGGGAGCGATTTTTTTGGTGCAGAAGCAGACTCTTAGCACACACCCAGCTCCTTTCCATGTATAATCATGCACAGTATTTACAAGCGAGTGGGGTTTTGAGGTTTCAGTCTGTAATGCAAATACATTCAGCATCACTAAGGCTGGTTGCCCTTGCTGGAGTGTAGGCAGTCACCGAGGATACACATGGTGGTGGTCTGAAAAAGCAGTCTGGACATGGGCTTTTTTAAAAAAAATCTGAAAAGTGGTTTCATAATGTGTCAGTCTGTAAAAGTGATTTTCACTTGCCAAAAAAAAAGAGCAGTAAGTGTGCTTTCAAATTGGCAAAGAAATTTCGTTTTGGGACTAATGTGAAAACATGACTCTGTGTGGAAATAGGAATTACAGGCAGAGATTTATTGCGTTTTGCTCTGGTGATTTCACAGTTGCATTAGTAGGAAAAAGGGGGAGCGATTTTTTGGGGGAAGAAGCAGACTCTTAGCACACACCCAGCTCCTTTCCATGTATAATCATGCACAGTATTTAGAAGCGAGTGGGGTTTTCAGGTTTCAGTCTGTAATGCAAATACATTCAGCATCACTAAGGCTGGTTGCCCTTGCTGGAGTGTAGGTAGTCACCGAGGATACACATGGTGGTGGTCTGAAAAAGCAGTCTGGACATGGGCTTTTTTAAAAAAATCTGAAAAGTGGTTTCATAATGTGTCAGTCTGTAAAAGTGATTTTCACTTGCCAAAAAAAAAGAGCAGTAAGTGTGCATTCAAATTGGCAAAGAAATTTCGTTTTGGGACTAATGTGAAAACATGACTCTGTGTGGAAATAGGAATTACAGGCAGAGATTTATTGCGTTTTGCTCTGGTGATTTCACAGTTGCATTAGTAGGAAAAAGGGGGAGCGATTTTTTGGGGGAAGAAGCAGACTCTTAGCACACACCCAGCTCCTTTCCATGTATAATCATGCACAGTATTTAGAAGCGAGTGGGGTTTTCAGGTTTCAGTCTGTAATGCAAATACATTCAGCATCACTAAGGCTGGTTGCCCTTGCTGGAGTGTAGGTAGTCACCGAGGATACACATGGTGGTGGTCTGAAAAAGCAGTCTGGACATGGGCTTTTTAAAAAAAATCTGAAAAGTGGTTTCATAATGTGTCAGTCTGTAAAAGTGATTTTCACTTGCCAAAAAAAAAGAGCAGTAAGTGTGCATTCAAATTGGCAAAGAAATTTCGTTTTGTGACTATTGTGAAAAGAAATGTAGTAATATATTTAAATAAATTAAGGATTTTTTTTTTAGTTTTTTTCAGGTATTGCTGAAGAGCAGTGGACAAAATTTAAGATGCCTACAAAATCCAGAGTTCAAAAAACGCACAAAAAAAACCTATATTTGAAGACAACTAGAGGACCAAAGTTAGTAGAAGATGCTCATGTTGGGAAAAAGAAAAAATCTTCTGGTAAGCAGAAAAAACAATTTCTAAAAAATATATTCAAAAGAATGAAAAATGTACAAAATGTCTGTACTCGAAAGGATGTTTTGAACAAAAAAGGAGAGGAAAAAATTGACAATTTAGTTAATGCAAATATACCTTCAGCAACTGAAAAGATTTATATAAATAGAAAAACAGCGTTTAAAGAGATACGTAGAAAAATGTTTCAGAGAAGAGTTATGTCCAATTTGATGAAGGATGTGAAGAAATATAAGAAAAAGACAAAGTTTTATAAAAGAAAAAAAGAAATAGAAGCCATTGCAGCAAAGGCATTAGAATTAAAAAGGAAACTATTCATTTTAATTTTGAATAGGATGCGTACATTAGACAAAATGGTTAATGTACTGAAATCACATAGCAAAAGGAAAAGAGTAGTGAACAGAACAAACTTTTGTAAAGTGTTTTTAGGAAAGTGGATGCATAGTTCAAGTAGTGAACCTTTTTTTAATGAAGAGAGCTATTTTCAAAGTAATAGTTTGCTGCATGCAGTTGACACCAGAGGTCGTTCTTACGAAGTAAAAAATGGTTGCATAATGGAGAAGGAGATAATGGTTCCAAGAGATGAGGTACAAGTGATGGCAGATGAGGCTATGGGGAGACGTCCTAAAGCCCCAGTGTACACTTGGAATTGTAGTAGTATTTGCACTGTGCGTCAGGAATCTATTGACAAATTTCGAGAGTTTCTAAGAGAATATAGTAAAAAAAGTATAAAACAGAAGATTAATGTGCTTCAAAGTCTGGATCCATGCAGAGTGAGAGAGAATACTGGTTTGCAGGGTCATTCTCTGGCTTGTCTATCTAGAAAAGTGTGCAATAGTGTTTTCCATCATTTTAGGATGCTGGCTGTTCATCATACTGAAATGAGAAAGTTTGTGAGACGGTTGTATTTTGCCAAAAGTCCAGCAATAAAGTTAAATGAATTGAATAGGGCTCTGTTCCGAGGAACGGTATCAGATGTAGAGAAGGTTGTTGATGAAATTCAGTTTTGTTACTTTGGTCCTGAACAAAACAGTGCAGAGAAGGACACAGTAAATGAGGAAGAAGTGGAAGAGAATGTAGAACCCTCTGTAAGTAACACATTTAATGATCATATAACAAAATTTGCAATAGTCTCTAATGAAAGACCAAATTTTACTTGTATTTGTTGCCGCAGAACTCATTATAGAAAACAAACTAGGAATGTTGATCTCTACAGAAAGAGTGAAAATGAAGATAATTATAAGTGGAAGGATTTTGCCACATATATATTTCTAGAAAATTGTTTTGATTTGGGTGAAGATCAGCGTATTTGTAAATACTGTTACAACAAGTTAGAGGAAAATAGAATGCCGACCAGAGCTGTACATAATAATTTAGAATTGGATGCTATTCCTGCTGAACTTTCTGAATTAAATACATATGAGTCTATACTCATTCAATGTGTTCATCCGTTCCAGACCATAGTACGTATGGAGCCCAAAACTGGTAAATTACCTCCTTCTGATTTACTGAGAGGTTTAAAAGGAAGAGTGGTGTATTTGCCCTTGGATTTGAAAAAAAATATGGAAACTATTGATGTGGATACTTTGGAAACTGAACCATTAATTATTCTGGTTAATGGTGTACCTACAAAGAATAAGAAGATTTGGCAGGAGCTGGTAGATGTGCGGAAAGTACAAAGAGCAAATTTGTATTTAAAAAGGAATAACAAATGGTATGAATCAATTTATATAGAAGAAGAAGAAGAAGAAGATTTACAAGAAGACACAGAAACACCAACTGGACAAATTGAAAAAGTGGACAAGTCAAAGGAAGAAGAAATTTATGAACATTTTAGCATACATCCTCTTCATTCAAAAGAAGTTATGGGAGATAATATTGATCTGTTTCAGATGAAGAAAGCAAAAGGAACTCCCGTGAGTGTATGGGAGGAGAGCTTGGAAGCTCGATGTTTCCCCCAGCTGTTTCCTAAAGGAAAAGGAGGACGATACAATGAACGTCCAGAACAGATTCCAGTTTCTGAGTATCGGACTACAAGACTATATGTTGAAGATCCCAGATTTCGACAAAGTATTCCTTATTTGTTCCATCTTTTATTTGAAAGCGACTTGTCTGCACTGTCTTATGCAGTAAATCACATTTTAAAAAGTGGAGTACATTTACAAAATGTGTCTGCTAAGGATTTTATGGAGAAAGTGCAGCACCGAGATGATCATTTGGAAACACAACTGATCAATCTGATGGCTTGTCAGCGTGGGACAAATGAATATTGGTACCGACGCCATGGTGAACTAAAATGCATGTTACGGAATTTAGGAACACCAACTTGGTTCGTTACCCTAAGCTGTGCGGAGTACGCTTGGGATGATTTACTGGATTTTCTACGAGAGGCAAATTCAAACATTAAAAACATTGAATACAAGACAGCAGGAGAACTGTGCTCATTGGATCCGGTTAATGTTTGCAGATATTTCAATCATAGATTTGAGGCTATGATGTCCTTCATCTGCAATAAAAAAAATCCACCTCTTGGAGAAGTAGTAGATTTCTTTTGGAGAAAAGAGTACCAGGCAAGAGGTGCTCCTCATATTCATATGCTGTTGTGGATCAAGGATGCCCCAAAGTTTGGAACAGATACTGATGAAGCAGTGTTATCTTTCATTGAAGAATATGCAACATGTGCTATACCAAAAAGCACAGAAGAGAAAAAGTTAAAGGAGCAAGTTTTACGTTTCCAAAGTCATCGGTGTGGAAAATACTGTCGACGGAAATACAAGAGCAAAGATAAATACTACACTAAGTGTCGATTTGGATTTCCTAGACCTGTTCTTTCAAATGGAAGAGTCAACAGTTTTATGTCAGCTGTGAGACATACTATCACAAGGAAATCACCTAAGAATACCTACAACCTAAAAAGAAAAGAAGAATCCAAAAATATAAATGACTACAACCCAGTCATTTTATCCATGTGGAACGCTAACATGGATATACAGTATGTAGCTGACAATTCCATTGCTGTTGCTCGATATGTAACGTCTTACATTACGAAATCAGAAAAAACAGAATTGAAGGAAATGTGGGAAGAGATTTCTCACGAGAAGACTGTCAGTAAGAAGCTGTACAGTTTCAGTTTGAAGATGTTATCGCATCGAGAAATTGGATCCTACGAATGTTCAGATAGGTTATCCTCTGCAAGTCTCTACTCGAAGTCAAGAAGAATAATTTGGGCAAGTTTAGGCCTTGCAGCAATGAGAAATCGGGTACTGAAATCTGTTGGAGAAATTGAATATTTGGCCGAGAATGACCCAGAAAGTACAGATATTTTGAAATCAAATATGTTGGATACATATTACCCAAAGAGAAGTCATCATCTGGAGAACATGTGTCTCTATGAAGTGCTGCAGAACTACATTTATTCACGGAAAGCCGCAGAAGACATCAACAATGGAAAATATAAAGTCGTTGGTGAGGAAGGATGTTTGGTGAAGCAAACAAAAGGAAGTTTGATAAATCACAGGAAGCTGAGTTGCGACACTACTGACAAGAAGGAATTTTACTACTTGGCTCTTTTACAGTTGTTTAAACCATGGCGTACAGAGGATGAACTACTGGGAGAATTTCAAAGCTATGAAGATTCTTTTAATGCTTGCAAAGACAGCATACAATGCAGTACATTCTCAAGTTATCTGCAAATGTTAAATGAAGAAATTGAACAGGAAACTACAATTGCAGCAGAAATAGCTAGAGACAGTTCTCAGGACAGCCAAAGTTCAGGAACACTCAGTCAAGATCCCCTAGGACAACCAATCATTGAAAATGAAGCATCAATAGCCATGAATGAAGTGGAAACGGCTATGAATCAAGCTCAAGAAGAATTTATAGACTTAGAAAATTTGGAAAGACAACTGAATCAAGAGCAGCAACAAATTTATGAAGAGATCAGAAACAAAATTGATCACGGATTTCTACATGAAAAAAAAGAGTGCTCATACACATCATTTCATCCAATCAGGATGTATGTAAACGGACAAGCTGGAACTGGAAAAAGTTTCCTTATAAAAGTCATCAGAAGCTACCTACAGCAAAAAACAGATTCTACTTTGTCTTGTGTGGTCACTGCTCCAACTGGGTTAGCAGCATATAACATAAAAGGAATCACTTTACATCGTTTGCTAATGTTACCAGTGGAGCATGAGAACAAAATACAATACAACAAGCTAACTGGAGAAGCATCCTTGGAAGTTTCAAGAGTATTGAAGAAGATGCAAGTTCTCATTATTGATGAGGTGAGCATGGTATCAAACTTAATGCTTGCCTTTGTGCATTTAAGAATGCAGCAAATTTTGAAGACAGACTATGACATGTTATTTGGTGGAAAACACGTCATAGTTTTTGGAGATCTTTTGCAACTTACTCCAGTTAAAGGACAACCAGTGTTTAGTACTGTCACACATGAAGACACGAAGAAGTCATTGGGAAGCATCGGAAATACAAATATTTGGTCCTTCTTTGAGTACAAGGAACTTACTACTAATATGAGGCAAGCAAGCGATGAAGAATATGGAAGTATTCTGAAAGATATCAGAATTGGACTACTCACAGAAGTTGGCAAAAAAGCATTACAGAGTCGGCTGCTACATAATTTATTTCCAAAGGAAGAAATAGTTGCAGAGAAAATATACAAGAACATTGCAGAAAACAAAAGTGTCATCTGCTTAATGCCAACTCTACGTGAATGCTCAATATTTAATGAGGAGCTTTTGAAATTGGAAAAGGAAGAGATCAGGAAATTGGAAGCAGTGGACAAAATTGAGGATGGAAGAATTACTGTCACAGTAACAGGCAAACTGAAAAATAAATTGGACTCACTAGAGAAGAACATCTCCAAAACAGCTGGATTAGAAAAAAATCTATATGTTTGCATGAACTGTAGAGTATTTTTAAGAAGAAATTTGGATGTTGAAAAAGGTTTAGTTAATGGAGCTATGGGAAGAGTTGTGGGTTTTATTAATTATCAGAAAAAAGATGGAATTGAATGTTTAAAAATAAAATTTGATCAGATAGAAGAAGTTAAAGATATTTGTCGTTGTACAGTTCGTTTCATGCTTGTGAAAGACTTATATGTACGTAGGAAGCAGTTTCCGTTTTCTCTAGCATATGCTGTAACTATTCACAAGTCTCAAGGATTGACTGTAGATTGTGCATTTGTGAACATTGGTTCAACTGTGTTCAAAGAAGGTATGGCATATGTTGCTTTGTCACGAGTGAAAACATTATCAGGTTTATTCATGATAGACTTTGATGATTCAAAAGTTAGTGCTGATACAAACTGTGTAAAGGAGTATAATAGATTAAGAAGAAGCTATGCTCCTCATTTAGGTCAGTATCCTGTGTTGGAGAAACGTGTAGTTTCTCGTAAAAGAAAAAATGAGAATATCTGTAATGAAGATGTAGAGAAGAGGAAAAAAAAGAGGAGTGATGTAATTGCAAGCAAAAAGAAAAAGGAAAATGAAGAACAGGTTGTAGGATGTCATTTTGAAAATAGCTCTGGTGTCAACTGCTACGCAAATGTAGTGCTGAATGTTGCATTTTATCTGGAAAGTTTGCAAGAGCAGATAATAGTAAATCAGGGAAAAAGATTCTGTTCTGAGCTGAGTCTCCTTTTTCAAAAGCTGAGTAAAGATAAAACTCAAATAGAAAGTGCTACTGAAATTAGAAAACTTTTAGATATATGTTCAGGACGAACACAGTTTTCTCAAAATGTACAGCAAGATGCACAGGAATTCTTGATGTATTTTCTTCAGGTACTGGAAGAAGAAGGGGTTCCCATTGAAAATGTATTTGGTCTCTCTTATAAATGGGAACATAGTTGTGAAAACTGTTATAATATATGTGGCTCTAATGTTGATAATGAAAGGTTTATTTATTTGACATTGCCAGAGAGTAAAACAGTCACTTTTGCAAAATTAGTTAAAGATGCTAATCATAGCATGAAATGCGGTGAGTGTAAATCTGACATGTTTTCAACATTAATTTTAAAAGAATACGGACAGTATGTAATTTTAATGATGCAACGATGTAGAGCTGATGGTTCAAAATTGGATACTTTAATAAAGAAGTTTATAGGACAGCAATTATCAATTTCAGGAAAAACTTTTGTAACTGTTGCAATAATTTTCCATGATGGACCTACTGTTACTTCTGGACATTACACAGTTTATCTTAAATGTGAAAAAGGCTGGTCACTGTGTAATGATTCCCAATTGATTTTCAAACAATGTTTGCCTTTTGATTTAGCAAATTCCTATCTAATCTTCCTGAAACCTAAATTTTAGAGAGACTTGGCAAGATCTGGACAAAATAATTTTACCATTTTACTGGATTACCATTGGAATTTTCTAAAAAAAAGATTTTTTAAATTATCATTTGGCCTAATGGAAAGATAACCAATTGTAATGTGGACTTTTTTAATTTTTAATGAAACTTTCAAAAACCAATAATTTAGAGATAATCGGTAACATCTGCACAATTTAAATTTTGGAATGTTATTGGAGTGCCATTGGAAATTTTTTCAAAAATGATTTTAAAAATTACTGTTTGGCCATGCGGAAAAGTAACCAATTCTATTGTGGACTTATTAAATTATTAAAAAAAAATTCTTGAACCAAAATGTTACAGAGAATCGGTGAGATCTGGACAAATTAAACTTTAGAATTTTATTGGATTACCGTTGGAAATTTAATCCCAAAAATGTTTTTAAATTACTATTTGGCCTAAAGGAAATGGAATCAGATGTATTGTGGAGTTATTTGAGATATAATATTGTGATTATACTTCTGAAACAAAAATATCAGACGGTATTTTAAAGAAATAAGTATTGTTTTTTTATGATATTTTTTTAGAATATTATGCATTTCTGTAATGTTAAGTTTAATAATTTGGGCAAGTTTAGGCCTTGCAGCAATGAGAAATCGGGTACTGAAATCTGTTGGAGAAATTGAATATTTGGCCGAGAATGACCCAGAAAGTACAGATATTTTGAAATCAAATATGTTGGATACATATTACCCAAAGAGAAGTCATCATCTGGAGAACATGTGTCTCTATGAAGTGCTCCAGAACTACATTTATTCACGGAAAGCCGCAGAAGACATCAACAATGGAAAATATAAAGTCGTTGGTGAGGAAGGATGTTTGGTGAAGCAAACAAAAGGAAGTTTGATAAATCACAGGAAGCTGAGTTGCGACACTACTGACAAGAAGGAATTTTACTACTTGGCTCTTTTACAGTTGTTTAAACCATGGCGTACAGAGGATGAACTACTGGGAGAATTTCAAAGCTATGAAGATTCTTTTAATGCTTGCAAAGACAGCATACAATGCAGTACATTCTCAAGTTATCTGCAAATGTTAAATGAAGAAATTGAACAGGAAACTACAATTGCAGCAGAAATAGCTAGAGACAGTTCTCAGGACAGCCAAAGTTCAGGAACACTCAGTCAAGATCCCCTAGGACAACCAATCATTGAAAATGAAGCATCAATAGCCATGAATGAAGTGGAAACGGCTATGAATCAAGCTCAAGAAGAATTTATAGACTTAGAAAATTTGGAAAGACAACTGAATCAAGAGCAGCAACAAATTTATGAAGAGATCAGAAACAAAATTGATCACGGATTTCTACATGAAAAAAAAGAGTGCTCATGCACATCATTTCATCCAATCAGGATGTATGTAAACGGACAAGCTGGAACTGGAAAAAGTTTCCTTATAAAAGTCATCAGAAGCTACCTACAGCAAAAAACAGATTCTACTTTGTCTTGTGTGGTTACTGCTCCAACTGGGTTAGCAGCATATACCATAAAAGGAATCACTTTACATCGTTTGCTATAACATAATGTTACCAGTGGAGCATGAGAACAAAATACAATACAACAAGCTAACTGGAGAAGCATCCTTGGAAGTTTCAAAAGTATTGAAGAAGATGCAAGTTCTCATTATTGATGAGGTGAGCATGGTATCAAACGTAATGCTTGCCTTTGTGCATTTAAGAATGCAGCAAATTTTGAAGACAGACTATGACATGTTATTTGGTGGAAAACACGTCATAGTTTTTGGAGATCTTTTGCAACTTACTCCAGTTAAAGGACAACCAGTGTTTAGTACTGTCACACATGAAGACACAAAGAAGTCATTGGGAAGCATCGGAAATACAAATATTTGGTCCTTCTTTGAGTACAAGGAACTTACTACTAATATGAGGCAAGCAAGCGATGAAGAATATGGAAGTATTCTGAAAGATATCAGAATTGGACTACTCACAGAAGTTGGCAAAAAAGCATTACAGAGTCGGCTGCTACATAATTTATTTCCAAAGGAAGAAATAGTTGCAGAGAAAATATACAAGAACATTGCAGAAAACAAAAGTATCATCTGCTTAATGCCAACTCTACGTGAATGCTCAATATTTAATGAGGAGCTTTTGAAATTGGAAAAGGAAGAGATCAGGAAATTGGAAGCAGTGGACAAAATTGAGGATGGAAGAATTACTGTCACAGTAACAGGCAAACTGAAAAATAAATTGGACTCACTAGAGAAGAACATCTCCAAAACAGCTGGATTAGAAAAAAATCTATATGTTTGCATGAACTGTAGAGTATTTTTAAGAAGAAATTTGGATGTTGAAAAAGGTTTAGTTAATGGAGATATGGGAAGAGTTGTGGGTTTTATTAATTATCAGAAAAAAGATGGAATTGAATGTTTAAAAATAAAATTTGATCAGATAGAAGAAGTTAAAGATATTTGTCGTTGTACAGTTCGTTTCATGCTTGTGAAAGACTTATATGTACGTAGGAAGCAGTTTCCGTTTTCTCTAGCATATGCTGTAACTATTCACAAGTCTCAAGGATTGACTGTAGATTGTGCATTTGTGAACATTGGTTCAACTGTGTTCAAAGAAGGTATGGCATATGTTGCTTTGTCACGAGTGAAAACATTATCAGGTTTATTCATGATAGACTTTGATGATTCAAAAGTTAGTGCTGATACAAACTGTGTAAAGGAGTATAATAGATTAAGAAGAAGCTATGCTCCTCATTTAGGTCAGTATCCTGTGTTGGAGAAACGTGTAGTTTCTCGTAAAAGAAAAAATGAGAATATCTGTAATGAAGATGTAGAGAAGAGGAAAAAAAAGAGGAGTGATGTAATTGCAAGCAAAAAGAAAAAGGAAAATGAAGAACAGGTTGTAGGATGTCATTTTGAAAATAGCTCTGGTGTCAACGGCTACGCAAATGTAGTGCTGAATGTTGCATTTTATCTGGAAAGTTTGCAAGAGCAGATAATAGTAAATCAGGGAAAAAGATTCTGTTCTGAGCTGAGTCTCCTTTTTCAAAAGCTGAGTAAAGATAAAACTCAAATAGAAAGTGCTACTGAAATTAGAAAACTTTTAGATATATGTTCAGGACGAACACAGTTTTCTCAAAATGTACAGCAAGATGCACAGGAATTCTTGATGTATTTTCTTCAGGTACTGGAAGAAGAAGGGGTTCCCATTGAAAATGTATTTGGTCTCTCTTATAAATGGGAACATAGTTGTGAAAACTGTTATAATATATGTGGCTCTAATGTTGATAATGAAAGGTTTATTTATTTGACATTGCCAGAGAGTAAAACAGTCACTTTTGCAAAATTAGTTAAAGATGCTAATCATAGCATGAAATGCGGTGAGTGTAAATCTGACATGTTTTCAACATTAATTTTAAAAGAATACGGACAGTATGTAATTTTAATGATGCAACGATGTAGAGCTGATGGTTCAAAATTGGATACTTTAATAAAGAAGTTTATAGGACAGCAATTATCAATTTCAGGAAAAACTTTTGTAACTGTTGCAATAATTTTCCATGATGGACCTACTGTTACTTCTGGACATTACACAGTTTATCTTAAAAGTGAAAAAGGCTGGACACTGTGTAATGATTCCCAATTGATTTTCAAACAACGTTTGCCTTTTGATTTAGCAAATTCCTATCTAATCTTCCTGAAACCTAAATTTTAGAGAGACTTGGCAAGATCTGGACAAAATCATTTTACCATTTTACTGGATTACCATTGGAATTTTCTAAAAAAAAGATTTTTTAAATTATCATTTGGCCTAATGGAAAGATAACCAATTGTAATGTGGACTTTTTTAATTTTTAATGAAACTTTCAAAAACCAATAATTTAGAGATAATCGGTAACATCTGCACAATTTAAATTTTGGAATGTTATTGGAGTGCCATTGGAAATTTTTTCAAAAATGATTTTAAAAATTACTATTTGGCCATGCGGAAAAGTAACCAATTCTATTGTGGACTTATTAAATTATTAAAAAAAAATTCTTGAACCAAAATGTTACAGAGAATCGGTGAGATCTGGACAAATTAAACTTTAGAATTTTATTGGATTATCGTTGGAAATTTAATCCAAAAAAATTTTTAAAATTACTATTTGGCCTAAAGGAAATGGAATCAGATGTATTGTGGAGTTATTTGAGATATAATATTGTGATTATACTTCTGAAACAAAAATATCAGACGGTATTTTAAAGAAATAAGTATTGTTTTTTTATGATATTTTTTTAGAATATTATGCATTTCTGTAATGTTAAGTTTAAGTGAGAAGAGATTCTGGGCTTTTTTAATACAATCTTTGAGATTGTTATTTTTTTTTTGCCCGCTGTTAAATGATGAATGCAATTGCTTTCACAATTTAAAGTGAAATGCAATATATTCTGAAAACAGCAAAAATAAGGCAAAAATATTTTTTGGTAAATATGTAAATACGAGTACTGTATTTTAAAATGTTTAAAAAATATTAATACTTTTTTCTTTTTTTTCAGATTGATATAGAAAATTTTCGAAAACTAGAACCATTTTTAAAGCAATTTTTAAAAAAAAAAACAAATGAATAAATATTTTTTTGAGTGGGTATGGTAAGTCAATAATAATAATTGTAGTGTTTCAAAGTCCTTGTAATGTGATTATTGATTTTTAGTGTTTTTTAAAAAAAAAAAAAAAAAATTACGCGCACCGTAAGCGTACGGTAAAAAAAAAAAAAAAAAGTTTTTAAAAACATCTATAAAAAAAAGATGAAAGATAAGGTTGGCTCTTAAAAGAGCCGTTGTGTTCATGCAGGGAGAGAGGAAAGAAAGAATGGGAAAATTAGTCTCTGTGACAAGTGTGCTGATCTATTTTGAGGTCCACTAGGGAAACACTGGTCTCCCTATGACAAATTAGATCATGACAAGAGGCACATCGAATATCAACCCTCAGAAATCGAGGGTTAATTTCCAGAGGGCCAGCAAAAGGAGATGCTCCCCCCACAGATGAAGGGCTCACCTGACCTGCAGAAGAAGGAGTCAGCCCTGCAGATGATGGTCCAGGCTGAGCTGCTGTGGATGTGCTTGGTTGACTTTCTGAAGGGTTACCTCCAAAAAGTCGAGCATATGTCCTTCTGTGTACATCCCTGAGGTGCCTCATCATGGTATGATTCCCAAAGGAATACTTCCTGTCAGGATTACCTCTTGAAAGTACACGCTTACACAGCTTACAAGTTACTAAGGGTGCATTTAACTTTTGCTGGCCTTCAGGAAAAGTAAAAAAATCCCATACATAAGAAGTCTTTTGTTTCCTCGCTCTCTGCCTCAAGGTAGTGCTGCTAGTGCTAGCCTCACTCTCAGAAGAGCTCTGCTGTTCTGCCATCGTATCACAAAGACAACCCAGCTCTTTCTCCTAAGGGATCACAAGCAGAAATGAGGGGAATGGGTGTGGTGTAGGAGAGTTCTAGAACTGAAAGTAGTTTCAACCAATCAAAAGTTGTGTTTCATGATCACATGACCTACCGTACGCTTACGGTGCGCTTATGGCAAAAGTGCGCATGCGCGTAAAAAAGACACGCGCTTGCGCGCATGCGCATAACAGTCACTACACGACACTTCCGCGTAACGTGCGCGTGTAGCGTACACGCGTACGCGACCCACGCGGAGTACGCGCGGCTACGCAAATTGCGTAACTATACGCAAACAGCGTAGATAAATTACGGACATTGCGTAAACCGTACGCTTACCGTAAGCTTACGGTACGCGTACTAAAAAAAAAATTAAAAAAAAAGGAAAAAATGTATTGCTAATAAATTTTACCTGTTTATTTTATAAAATATATTAAAAAAACATATTATAGAATTTTAAAAATTTAACCATAGTCTTTAAAAAAGGATAGAAAATTAAAATAAAAATATGTTTAAAAAAATAGAAGAAAAAAAAAAAAATTAGCATTTAAAAAACCTTGCAAATTCACTGAAAAAACCATGGGTTTCACACACGTTATAGTTAGGAATTAGCATTTAAAAAACCTTGCAAATTCACTGAAAAAACCATAGGTTTCACACACGTTATAGTTAGGAATTAGCATTTAAAAAACCTTAGAAATTCAATGAAAAAACCAAAGGTTTCACACATGTTATAGTTAGCTGGACATTTCACTCGTAAAAAACCATTGAAACTCCCCCGTTATAGTTAGTTCAGCTAACTATAACTCGCGCGCCCGCAATGCACCGCTGATGACGTCACATATTACATCACTCATGACATGGTCAGTGACATCACTCATGACATCACTGATGACATCTCAAATGACATCACTGATGACATCACTGATGACATCATCCTTGTGATAGAGTGGCAGACCTCCTCTTCCCCTAATATAACCTTTGATACACACATTCAAAAATAGAAATTAAAATTTTAAAAACAATGGACATACCAATACCAGTTACAACAACCTATACAGTAATTCTAAGATCCACATACACATACACTCATTCACCAACAGTCCTATACAGTCACTCATACATGTACTCACTCACCATATGTACTCATACACCTATACATCCTGTTACACAATGCCACTCATCCATAGAGGTACTCACACACATAGTCACTCATGCTAAAAAAGAATCAAACATACATTTACTTGCATATACAGTTATACACACACCACCACACTTACTTCTACGGAAACTTACACATACTTAGTCTTTTAAACAATCACTTATAGAAAAACATACTTATTTATACAGGAACTCTTTCAATCTCTCACTCTCACATATACTCGCTTATATACACCAATAGTCACATATACTAGTTTAAAACATATGTAGTTACTCATAAAGACACTATTGAGACAGTCATTCACTCACTAACACACCCATACACTCACTCATCCACCCATAGAGTCCTGCACACATGCTGTCTTCAACACATACAAAGAGTGAGTCATTCATTCATGCACCTATGCACTACGTAATACCCCCACCGAACCATGCAGACACTCAGACTGATACTCATAAAACCAACTAATAACCTATATAGACACCCATGTAGCTACTCACCAACCCATGAAGCCACTTATACACAAAGTGAGAGACTGATACAGATATTTACATATTTAAACATTACTCACTAAGCCATGTATTCACTATGATACACTTAATCAGTCAGTTACACAATCAATTTTTCAAAAACAAATCATCCATTTAGACACTTATATACCCATTTATTCTTCCATCGACCTTGAGATATACATATATAAAACATATTTAATTTTCAGAAACACACACATTCACTGGATGATGTCATCAGTGATGTCATCAGTGATGTCATTTGAGATGTCATCAGTGATGTCATGAGTGATGTCACTGACCATGTCATGAGTGATGTAATATGTGACGTCATCAGCAGTGCATTGCGGGCGCGCGAGTTATAGTTAGCTGAACTAACTATAACGGGGGAATTTCAATGGTTTTTTACGAGTGAAATGTCCAGCTAACTATAACATGTGTGAAACCTTTGGTTTTTTCATTGAATTTCTAAGGTTTTTTAAATGCTAATTCCTAACTATAACGTGTGTGAAACCTATGGTTTTTTCAGTGAATATATATATATATATATATATATGTACATACATATATGTATATAAATATATGTACATATTATATATATATATATATATATATATATATATATATATATATATATATACACACATATATATATATTTATATATATATATTTTCACTGAAAAAAACATAGGTTTCAGGCACGTTATAGTTCTAAATTAGCATTTAAAAAACCTTTGAAATTCACTGAAAAAACCCTAGGTCTCAGGGACGTTATAGTTAGGAATTAGCATTTAAAAAAGCTTAGAAATTCACTGAAAAAAACATAGGTTTCAGGGACGTTATAGTTAGTTGGACATTTGACTCATATAAAACCAGAGAAATTTGCCTGCTTTAGTTAGTTGAGCTAACTATAACTCACGCCCCCGCAGTGCAATGCTGATGACGTCACATATTACATCACTCATGACATGGTCAGTGACATCACTGATGACATCTCAAATGAGTCCGTGGCAGCAACCACAGCAGCATACTCTCTTTGATCAGTTAGACATATTTCCATATGCAACGACGGCGACACGTGGTGCCAATAACTCTGTTCAACACAAGCCGATCCCACATGTTTAACTGTGTCCTGACTCCTGAATGGCAGTGACCCCAACTGCATACCACCACACTCCCTTTGATCAGTGAGGGGTATTTCCATATACAACTACAGACTCCAGTAGGCAAGTAAGTATCACAGTCCAACACCCTACATATTATCCTTTTAGTATCCTTGCTTCAAGAACTTTTTTTTGTATCAGTTATAGCTTTACTACAATGACCAAATTAATCTTCAAATGAAAACTAAAATGGAATAGCAGTCTACACTGCAGGCAGTACAGCTCGCAATTCCATTTTTAATTGCTAAATTCTAACAACAAGATTGTACTCAGAAAATACAACACCTCTTCAGTGTATTCTATACTTATTTAATATTTTCATAATACACCTACACTGCACTCACTAGGGCTCCCAATGGAAATTATTTCTTCATTCATTAACTACAGAGTCCACTAGGCAAGAAACTATTACATGCCTAAAATCTACATAATATCCTTTCAGTATCCTTTCTTCTTGAACATTTTTTATATCAGTTATAGCTTTAGTACAATCACCAAATTCATTTTCAAGAACAAATGAACACTCAGCAGTCTACGCTGCAGGCAGCAGACCTCGCAATTTGAATTTTGGACATGTGGTGCCAACTAACACTGTCCAACACAAGCCGATCCCACATGTGTAACTGTGTCCTGAGTCCTGAATGGCAGTGACCCCAAGTCCATGGCAGCCACCACAGCAGCAAACTCCCTTCGATTAGTGAGGAGTATTTTCATATTGAAGGCTGGTGACAAATGGTGCCAATGAACCTGCACTACGCAGGCCGGTGACGCCACCAACGTATGCACGTGGCTGTGGGCCCTTGCTCACCGCTACCTCTGGTCTACACTACGATCAGCAGGCCTCACAATTCAGATAGAGTTGTGATCCCATATGACACAGTCCTATAGCCAAGACACATTGCTCCCAGTGCAGCCTGTCCACACCAAGCATCAGCACAGGCTCAAACACTCTCAATACTTCTGGTGCCACTAACCCTCTTTAACAGAAGCCGATCCCACATGTGTAACTGTGTCCTGAGTCCTGAATGGCAGTGAGCTGGAGTCTGAGGCAGCAACCACATAACATACTCCCTTCGATTTGTGAGGCATATTTCGATATGCAAGGCCGGCAACACCTAGTCCCACTAACCCTCTTTAACACAAGCCGATCCCACATGTGTAACTGTGTCCTGAGTCCTGAATGGCAGTCACCCCAAGTCTATTGCAGCGACCACAGCACCATACTCCCTTCGATTTGTGAGGCATATTTCGATATGCAAGGCCAACAGCACCTCGTGCCACCAACCCTCTTTAACACAAACCGATCCCACATGTGTAACTGTATCCTGAATCCTGAATGGCAGTCACCCCAACTTTGTGGCAGTGACCACAGCACCAGACTCCCTTCAGTCTTATTTTTTGTTCTTTTCTTTAAATAATTTTTTTTATATGTAAATCTATACATGTCTAAGACTCTTCTTTATCCAACCACACAGGGACACTTGGGGGTATAATGGTAATGTGGGAAGAGGGTGCGTTACCTGCTGATATGGGGAGAGGCAGTGTCAAAGGGGTATCTATTACAGATAGAACTCCGATATGTTTTCACAAATACCTCAGACAAATGCCAGCTGACTGACTGAATCAGAAAACGATTTTTCAAAACTTATGTAGTGTGAGTTATGAACAGTTCACACCCAGCCTCGCAGAGGAACCGCTGCGGCCCGTCCAGTCCACTCACAGACGCAGTTCTACGAGCCGTACGTGCCATTGTAGCTATCCCTGCTCTGTTCCATCGTACGCCATGCCACGCCACACCATGCCACTCAGATTACGTTCCGGCGATGGCCCCACATATCTGCCTGTAGCAGGCGTACTCACTGTTGGTGTGCAGGTCAGTGGTCTAGTTCTCCACATCTCCCACCCACTCCCTGAGAGCAGGTTTGCACACACACCACACCCGTCCGGCACATGCGTCACAGGCCATGTGACCACGCAAATATAATAGATTGACAACCTCACATCCTTTATCGCCGGTGCTGACTAAATGCCGGATGCTCCACGTGTCTCAACCATAAAGAGTCTTTCAAAACTTGCGCAGAAGGTTGCTCGCACCCTATTCTGTATAGCCCTCAGGGGCCTACCACCCCCTTGGTGCGGACTTCAGATGCACAGGGTTAGTGCCACCCAAAGCTCATATGGCCATCAGGGGCCTACCACCACGTGGCACGAACTTAACTTCCACAGGCTTAGTGGCCCCAAAAGCTGATGTGGTCTCCGCCATTGATGACTCAGGACTCAGCGACATGTGTGAGATCTGCCGGGCCGCGGAGAAGCTGATGTGGTCCCTGCCACTGATGACTCAGGACTCAGCGACATGTGTGAGATATGCCGGGCCGTGGAGAAGATGATGTGGTCTCCACCATTCATGACTCAGGACTCAGCAACATATCTGGGATGCGCAGAGTTTTGATGGGCACGTGGAGTGCCCACTGCTGCACACTCCGGTGGCACCAGGTAATTATATGCTCATGGATGCGCAGGAGTGGCATTGTCTCTCTCTCTCTCTCTTCCGCTCTTTCTCTCACTCTCTCTCTTCCTTCTTTTCCTTCTATCGCTGTAACTCTCTCTCTTCCTTCTCCCTTTCTCACTCCCTTTCTTTCCTTCCCTCTCTTTTTCACTCTAGCTTTTTTTTTCCTTCTCTTTTTCTCTATGTCTCTCTCCTTTGATATGCGCATTACACACGTCCTTATTTTGTGCTTTATTTTCCAGGCTCTGTCGTCCACATCCATGGTCCCCACAGCAGTGTTCCACCTTGTTATGTTATATTTTTTAGGATACATTTTGTTTATTACTTTATTATTGATATAAGTTAATAAAAAATAAATTTAAAACAAAATATTAACGTTTCTGGTTGTTTTCTTAACTGCTGTGTAACTCTGTCTTGTTCTTATTACTGTTATTTGATGAAGTCCACCATGGTCTTAAATTTTGGAGGACTTATCACAGGAATACTGGTGATGGCTGCAGTTTCCACCAACTTCTGAATAGTATGTTCGATTTATCTTAACTTTACTTCCATTAAAGTGCTGATAATGAAATGCAGACTAGCCGTTTCCGTGCAAAAAGACACGAGGTGTACCTTTGCGATTTATTCTAAATACTAAAATCCTATATTGAATTGCACTGACGTAGTGATTGCACTCACAGTGTACACACAAAATCATTTACGAAACCTCATTGTATTTATATTGATTGGGAATTGGCCATCAGGTGCTGGATCTTGACGAGATACACTGCCCAGTTCATATATTGTCCTGCACACGCAAAAAATTCCGTCGATTAGCCACGTTAGCACCAGGGATTTTACACCTGCTTTCTGATGGTGTTAAGCAGGACGACTACCTCCACCATGAAAGAGAACACAGTCAAGAGCCACACCAGAACACCCACAGGAGCCATAGAATAAATGAGCATGATACAGGGATACCCATGAGGGCCACAAGACTCTTCGGAACAACTTCGGGACTGAACACGTCCCCCAAACCCGCATCTGAGCAAGTGTGTCCCTCTGATCATTGTGTTAGCATGATAGGCACCAGCGCTGTAACATCACAGTGTGCTGTCACCTCAGCATTGGTAGTGAGCCTGGATATGTAGCTACACATGCATCCTCCTGCATGCACAACCGGCGTGTGCTGATCCGGAATACACAGGTCAGCGCAGGGGTGTGCCTATCTGACAATGGAAACGGGGTGTCTCGGACATCTCCGTGTACAGGAAGTGCAGTAAGTGTGTCTCTGTGTTCTGGTGTGGCCTGCCACAAGGGCCGCAGCAATCGATGTTGTAAAGTGGCATGCACCACCTCCAAACGGCACTGTGATGGTGTAGTTGGAATGCTCAGCACATGCGCAAATAGGCATTACAATGGTGTGCCGTACGAATGCACGAGATTCAACAGCTCAATGCTCAAAAGTGTGGGAGCTCATGGGAGGGAAGAGCAGCTGTTTGCAACGTAACAGACAGTGAACTCGCCCATGTGCCATGTGCTGGGCATCTCATCCATGATGACCACGGTCGCAGACATCCCACAACACCAACGGCCTGCCTTTGTACACATCCTCTATGAATGCAGTGTGGTTTTCACTTCTATGCTCGTTCACTGGTGTGATGTTGGTGAGTTGTGTGACTTGTGCTCCTTGTTGGTGTGTTTCATTTTGGCCATTGTTTGTCTATACTTATGCTATACTTAATTGTGCATGTCTGCCATTCTGCCCATCTCCCCCCATCCCCCCACTCCCTGCTTCTTCCTCTTTCTGGTGCTGTTCTGTCTATAATTTTGTTGCTCCACACATAAATACATGTAAAGAACAAATTAGAATAGTTCCTTCATTCTTTTAGGTTTCAAAACTTCTCTCTCTTGGTTTCTTTTTAATTTACACATACAAGTCAGAAGTGCAACGTATTCTATCAACGCACTTTCTAGAACATTCTACAACACGTGCAGGTTAAAAGTTCATCAATCTTTTTAAACTTAACCATATTTTTTTGCAACATTTTCTCGAACATTTAATGGCACGTGCAGGTTAAAAGTTCACAATTGTTTTAAGTTCGAACAGTGCCTTCTAAATGCAAGTAGCAGGTGTGGTTGAGTTGACAACTTTTATCCTATGAGATGTACTCCACGTTGAAACTGCTTTTTCTTAACCAATCACAAAGATGCTTTTCCACAAACTGAATTTGCACCCTACTTTTAAAAAAGAATGCTTTTCGTCTCCCAATCACATATCGTTTTGTATGGCAATAAAAAGTAGTTCCCCATCTTTAAACATATCTCTTATTCTACCAAGGAAGTGCATGAGCTACAGACATCTCTCCATACCTTCCAGCTATACCTTCAAAATGCTAGTGTGGATCGTAGGACATAGCTATATTTTCTGGTGCAAGAGGTATGCAGAACAGAGATATATTGACTTATACATAGGTTTACAAAATGTGGACATTAAATGGTTTGCACAGAGAGGATTTAAGTGGCACCAATTGTTGCCTTTGGTTTAAACCTGTTTGCATCTCCAACACCATGACCTCATGTTTGTGCACTGTGGCGGAAACGACCTAGGCACATTGACTGGGGTAGGTTTGGAAATGCTTATGAAGGACACCTTTGGACAATTTATGTCACGTTTCTCTCAAACTGTCTTTGTATATTCCAATATTTGTCAAAGACAGAAGTGGAAATGGTCAAAAATAATTGTCCTCAGATTGAAAAATCTTGGAAGAAACTCAACATAGCTGTGTCTGCATATCTCAGGAACAACAAAATGGGGTCCATCTACAACAACAACATACGTTGGCTGATATCTACAGAAGTGATGGAGTACACTTCACAGATCACGGAAATTGAGTTTTCCTGAATAACTTGAAGCTGTGCATCCGCACTTATATGTAGCTCCAACTAATCAACACAAGGGCTCTTTTTAGAGCCTCCCTATAACTGACAACTTAGGCCCGCTATTTTAGGGCCAGTTAACGGCAACTCCTGGACCCTCGCCAAAATGTATTCTTCACACAGCTGTGATGCAGGGGCCAGACCATCTGACTTTGCAGCACAGAGCTCTCGCTTTGAACACCACCTCTACTCCATCATAGGGGTGAGTAGTTTGCGCTTTACAAATACTGCATTGATTTACTTTCGCACTCCCTGTACAACACCACCTAAACACCATATACAAGTGAGGCACAGCGCCCAGAGCACATGACTTCACAGCATAGCAAACACAGACTCACAGTTTCATATCCGAGTACAGCAGCAGCTCAATTTAGCAGCATGACACTCTAGGCAATACCTCACTTAATTTCCGTACCCAGCACTTTCAGACCAGTAGGGGTCAGTAGTTCACCGGCTTTACCCTGAGTCCGTCAGCAGCTCAGCTTACTCCCCCAGTGCCATCAGGCCATCAGACCTGTAGGAGTGAGTAGTTTGCACTTTACAAATACCAAATTGATTTGATACGCGCAAATTTACCTTCGCACTCCCTGTATAACACCCCCTAAGCACCATACACAAGTTACAATGTTCGAATCAAAAGTTCCTCCGAGTAGGTATAACTACATACTGACACTACTTGGACAGATGTAGCACAGTGGCCAGAGCACATGACTTCAGAGCATATGACACACTGTTTGGACTCACGCTTTCATCCCCGAGTCCGGCAGCAGCTCAGCCTAGCACCATGAGACTGTACACAATACTTCACATATTTTCCGTACCCCAGCACTTTCAGACCAGTACGGGTCAGTAGTTCATCCTAGTAGGTATAAACACATGCTGACACTACTTCCACAGGTGTAGTGCAGCGGCCATGGCACATGACTTCACAGCATAAAACACACAATTTGGGCTCATGCTTTCATCTACAACTCCTGCACCAGCTCAGCTTAGCAGCATCAGACTCTAGGCAATACCTCACTTAATTTCTGTAGCCCAGCACTTTCACTCCGCTAGGGGTGAATACTTCGCTTCACACCTCGTCTATAGCACACCCTAAACACCCCACAGAGGTTACAGTGCTCCTGCCCTCCTCTTTCCCACTTTTTTCCCCCTTTCCCCCTTACTCGCTACGACGGAATCACAAAATGGCAGCCAGCACTTCCTAGTTGCAACCGCTCGCAGCGCTCCCAACCAATAAGCAGCAAGCTCGTGCTTGTCACGCCTCAGCCAAGCAGATGGCAGAATTCCCAAATATCGATATCTGTCAATTTCGATACTTCTCAAAAATTACTGAACAGATTTACACCAAATAAACAAAAGCGTGCTTTCTAGACCAAGACCCTTCTCCCTGTCAAATTTGGTGTAACCCGTTCGACCTGTAGCCTTGTCTAAAGTTTCCTATGGAAATTAACATGGAAAAAACACGTTTTGGGACCCCCCTTTTTTCTCGGCCGCCCCTTCACAAATCACTCCCAAACTTCCAACATAGGAGCTGATATGGTCAAAGAATTTGTTTGGAAAATTTCATGCAGATTCATCAAACGACGCCAAACGATATAAGCAAAATAAAAAATGCTCTTCCTATGGAAACTTGGTCCTAACTATAACTACTTACTGGCGAGCGCCAGTAGGTAATATATATATGTTAGGACCTATTTTCCATAGGAAATCCGCAACATTCTATTCCCAATAAGTCTGGCGCCGGTTGATGAATCCTCGCAAAATTTTCCAAACTTTTGGCCAGCTCCGCTCCGCTCCTACTCTGAAAGTTTCGTGGTGATTCGTAAAGCGGGGGCTGAGAAAAAAGGGGGGTCCCAAAACGCGTTTTCCCCATGCAATTTCCCATAGGATCTGTTGTCGCAGCTACAGCCCGAACCGCTGAACGGAATGACACCAAATTTGGCAAAGAGGTAGTCCTCAGTTCAGAGTCGTGTCTTTTGCCTAAATGGTGCGAATCTGTTCATTAGTTCCTGAGAAAATTAGGGTAAAAAGGTTAGTGATATCTATGGCCAAGGAGGATCTGCGGACCCTACCCGCACCGTAAGCGCACCCTCCTCGAATCGAGCGCGCACCCTCCCGATCGCGGGCTGAATGCTAATTGGCTGTCGAGTGTCTGTCTACGTTCGAAACCAGGAACTGTTGGCGGCCATTTTCTGCCTCGGTAGAAGCGAGGCTAAAGAAGCAAGGGGAATATGTGTGGAAAACATATAAAGGGGCAGGGTGGAAATACTCTGACCCTCTAGAGGTTCTTAGGGGTGCCAGAAGGACCCCCTGGGGCCCCCTTTAAAAAAAAAAAAACGGCGAAATGCGCGCAGGGTGCGCACATTCTATCGCGTTTGGTGCACGGATCCTCTCGCGTTGGGTGCGCGGATACAAGGAAAAACATTTTTAAAAAAGACAAGAAATCATTGGTTGTATGACAACTTTCTACACTGAAAGGTAGGGTGTATATTTCTGTTTTTTAAACGCATGATTCTTATTGGTTAACAAAAACCGATTGTAAGGAACATTATATATGATAAGCTGATATGTTGAAAAGTCAAGCACACTTGCTGTCTTGTTTAGCAACATTGTGTGCTGAACTTGTGACATGGGTGCTCAGTGCAGTGTTCCATGATCTGTTTCTATGGTAACAGGCAGAAGGCAGATTGGGGGAAGGGTTGAAATGTATTTCATTTGGGAAGGGTTGAAATGTTTAACCAATAGAAATGTGTGTTTGCTTTTGAATTTATGTGTGAAGGATTGTGATTTGATGTTTACATGTATATGTGTGGAAAATGAAAGGGAAACTTTGCCATTCTTTGTTTTTGCTGAGAGGTGCACAGTGCAGAGATTCTGTATAAGAAAATCTGGTGTGTGACTGATATCTGGTGTGTGACTGATATACTTCTTAATCTACAAAACAACTTGAAAGGTGAGTTATTTAATTGTGAGGGGATGTATGTAGACTATTTTGATTTTAATCAGACTAATGTATTTCTCCTGCTAAAGTGTAGGGAGTACTTTTTTTCTCTACAAATTTATTTACAGTGTGTGTGCATGTAGAAACCATTCTGTGATAAGCATTTGTGTTTTTCATGTGTTTGCAGACAGATAACTGTGCTGTTTTTATATTTTGGTAGAATTAGAAACCAGTCATTGTTTATGAATTTGTGAAATGAGTTATGTTTCTATACTAAAATGTAGTACTCCTTCTAGATGAAGAAATGTGTTTTGGTATAATGCAAGGGATAGTTTTGTTTGTCTAGAATCACACAGTGAGTATGTGTGCATTTGGGAACCACTGTGAGAGAAGCATTTGGTAACATTGTGTATTTGCTGACAGATAACTGTTTTATCACCTGTCATGTTGTCAAGTTTTAGTAGCATTAGAAGCCAGTCTTTGCTTATGCATTGATAAAATAAGTCATGCTTTGACACTAATGTGCTGTACTTTAATATGTAGATTGTGTGTAGTCTCCTTAGCCCTTGCACAGTAGTGAATGAGTTTTTGTAAGCTGCTAGGGATAGTGTTGCTTGTCTAGAATCACACTGTGAGTCTGTGTGCATTTGGGAACCACTGTGTGAGAAGTATTTGGTAACATCGTATATTTGCTGACAGATAACTGTTTCAAAACCTGTCTTGTTGTCAAGTTTTAGTAGCATTAGAAGGCAGTTTTTGCTTATGCTTTGATTAAATGAGTCAGGCTTTCACACAAAAGTGCAGTCCTGAAATATGTAGATTGTGTGCAGTTCCCTTATCACTTCCACTGTAGTGAATGAGTTTTGGTAAACTCCTAGGGATAGTGGTGCTTGTCTAGAATCACACTGTGAGTCTGTGTGCATTTGGGAACCACTGTGAGAGAAGCATTTGGTAACATTGTGTATTTTCTGACAGAAAACTTTTTTAAAGCCTGTCATGTTGTCAAGTTTTAGTAGCATTAGAAGCCTGTCTTTGCTTATGTGTTGATTAAATGAGTCATGCTTTGACACTAATGTGCTGTACTTGAATATGTAGATTGTGTGCAGTACTCTTACCTCTTCTAGACTAGTGAATGATTTTTGGTAAACTCCCTAGGATAGTGTTGCTTGTCTAAAATCACACTGTGAGTCTGTGAGCATTTGGGTAAGGATTGTGATAGAATCACTTGGTAACATTGTGTATTTGCTGACAGATAACTGTTTTAAAACCGGTCATGTTGTCAAGTTTTAGTAGCTTTAGAAGCTATTCTTTGCTTATTCATTGATAAAATGAGTCAGGGTTTGACACTAAAGTGCAGTACCATGTACTATTCTCTTCACTGTGCCAGAACTGAAAATTTAAAAGTTAAACCCAGGCACTGTCCTAGCAGTAGTCTGATGATTTAGTCAGTTTCCAAGTACTCATGTTGTGAACCATACATTACCACATAGACTGCTTCAAATGTCTATGCAGTATGCATGTAGTTTTCTAACATACTATACACTTGTCTTTCACACCTTCAATTCCCTAGTCAGTATCCATACAGTCCAGCAAACATCCTGTCACTCCCTTTGCACTCCTCTAGTGACCCATTCAGTACCAAGTACTAATCCATTCACTGTGTCAAAAGCCAACCACTTATAAATTCACCCAGGCACTCTCCTTGCAGTACTCTAATCATTCCGTCAGTACCCAAGTACTCATGCAGTGAGCCAGGCCTTAGCACATAGACTGCTTCAAATGCCTATTCACTATGGATGCAGTCCTCTAATCACCTACACAGTTGTCTTTCACACCTTCAATTCCCCAATCAGTATTCATACACTTCTAGCAAACACCCTGTCACTCACGCAGTGTGTCTCCTTATAGTACTGTAATCATTCAGTCAGTTAGCATGTAGTCTTTTAGTGAGGTAGGCTTTAGGGCATGAACTGCTTCAAAGTAGTATGCACTATGCATGTAGTGTTTTAACCATCGTCACACTTGTGGTTCAGGGCTATAGTTTCTTAGTCAGTTTTTATATAAAATGTGTTTGTACAGTAATGGAATAGTATAAATTTGAAAGTTATTAATATACATTTATTTGTGATTCTTTTTTACAGATACAGTTTTTCAATGTAAAAATAGAGAAATCATGCCAGAAAAAAAAGAAAAAGAAAAGAAACTCAGAAAGGTGCAGGAGTTTTTCTCATCCATTTGCACTCTTCTTGTGCAAGATTGTTTGGATGAAGGGTCCTTAGGTGCTTCATCATACTAGCCGTGCCGCACGAGTATTTCTTGTTAGGATCCCCTCGCGACAGCACTCTTTTGCTAATCTTGCATGTGACCAAGGTGGCATTGGTCTTATTCTGCCCCTCGGGAAAAGTATAAAATTTCCACACCACTGAAGAAAAACGTTCTTTGTGTGGTGCCTCCTCCAAACATTCATCCTCAGATGTATGAGGAGATGCAGGTGATGCCTGCTGCCCTGAAGCCATTTTTAGTTGAAAAAAGTTAGAGCTAAGTATAAACGTAGTCTAAAAAAATCTTCTTCTCTGCAAAGAGATGCTCCTGCAAAGAAGGTCAAAGAAGAAGTATTGAATTGGGTGGGGTCTTTCAATAGTTAGAAGAGGAAGTGTAATGAACCAATCAAATCTCTTTTTTTGCAGGTCACATGGGAGCTGCGCACCCTGCGCATACGCAGCACGCACCCAGCGTGCATCCGCGAAATTGAATTTCGAAAAATTATAGGATTAGATGTAAAAATATATTCATTTTAAGACTAGTTTAGAGTCTGTCTTCAATTAATATTCACATTAAATACATATATATATGTTTTTTTAAATGTTAAATATTTCGCAGGGTCCGCGCACCTACCGCATCATAGACGCAGATGCGGAAGCGCGTAAACGTCGCATTATGTACATCGAACGTGTCACGTATAGGCTGGGAGTCGCTTACCTGTCGCATTGCGATCGCGCACTAAACACGTACCCAATGCATACCATGCGCGGATGCTAACGCGTATGGATCGAGAACGGTGCGCATAGGGTGCGCGGATCCAAAAACCTGGAAAAAAAAATATTTAAAATAAAGTTTTGAACATGTAGTTAAAGACATATTTTTAAAAATGAATTTGAAAAATATGGAAATCCAATGAAAATCATTAAACATGATATCTTTAGAGATAAGATATAGATAGGAATTAGCATTTAAAAAACCTTTGAAATTCACTGAAAAAACCAAAGGTTTCTGGGGCGTTATAGTTAGGAATTGGCATTTAAAAAACCTTAGAAATTCACTAAAAAAACATAGGTTTCAGGGGCGTTATAGTTAGCTGGACATTTCCCTCGTACAAAACCCTAGAAATTCCCCTGTTATGGTTAGTTCAGCTAACTATAACTCACGCCCCCACAATGCACTGCTGATGACGTCACACATTACATCACTCATGACATGGTCAGTGACATCATTGATGACATCACTGATGACATCTCAAATGAAGTCACTGATGACATCACTGATGGCATCATCCACGTGATAAATTAGTGCATCTTCTCACACCCTAATATAACCTTTGATACACTAATTCAAAATTTCAGATGGCCATTCTCAAAACCATAGATACTCCAATACCAATAACTGCATACCCACTCATTGACTCTTAGGTCTACATACATCTCCACTCACTCACTTGTACAGTCACTAATACTTACAGTCACTCCGTACAAGACTATCATATGCATTTATACACCTATATAGACACTCACACACCGCCAATCATCCATTGAGGTACTGACACACCTAGTCAGTCATGCAAATAATTAAACACAGTCCAATTTACTCACCTATACAGTTAAACACACTCAAGTTCACTTACTCATAAAAATACTATCAAATTCTGACACTCTTATACAATTACTAATACAAGCACACACTCATCCATACAGCCACTCCCGCAATCACACACTCTCACATATAGATAGTTATATACTCTTACACACATATACACTGCGTTTCACATATGTAGTTACTGACACATGTACAACTGAGATATACATTCAATCACTAACACACCCATACATACACTCACCCAACCATACAGTCCATCACAATTGCACTCTTAAAACCATGCACCCACTGAATCACCCTCTCACACATCTATGCACAGAGTCACAGACACCCTACCCACACAAACACTCAGGCACCCATACAGATACTCAGACAACCAGTCAATAACCCATATAGACACTCATATAGCTATTCACAAAACCATGCAGCCACTTATACACCAACACACAGACACATACAGACATTCACACAGTTTAGTCACTAGTCTGCAGTAAGATACATTTAATGACTCACTTATAGAGTCAGTTACGCACCTAGAAAATCAACCATTCACACACTTATACACCCACTCATTGTTCCATAGGCCTTTCACTATAAATATATAAAACATATTTAACTTTTCAGAAAAACACACATACACTGGATGATGTCATCAGTGATGTCATTTCAGATGTCATCAGTGATGTCATGAGTGATGTCACTGACCATGCCATGAGTGATGTAATATGTGACGTCATCAGCAGTGCATTGCGGGGCGCGAGTTATAGTTAGCTGAACTAAATATAAAAGGGGAATTTCTAGGGTTTTGTACAAGGGAAATGTACAGATAACTAAAACGCCCCTGAAACCTATAGTTTTTTAGTGAATTTCTAAGGTTTTTTAAATGCCAATTCCTAACTATAACGCCCCTGAAACCTTTGTTTTTTTCAGTGAATATATATATATATGAACCAACAATTGCCCTGAAGCTGCGAGGACGCACACAGCAGCAAACCCACCATCCGGCATAAATTGACACATCACCCTCACAGCTTGGTAAGCATTGTAGCCTGACGCGTTTCGAGGCATTGCGCCTCTTAATCATAGGCAGCTGAAAACAGGCGAGATTGGATTGCTGTCCTTTTATTTCAATTCAAGCATGAATGTCATTGGTTGATACAGCCCTGTGTTTGGCTGCGCTGAGTGCGTGACAATAATGTTGCATGCTGGGATTTAAAGTTCCAAAAGGATAGCATCAATTTTTCCTTAGTGGATTCCTTTCTCATCTGTGTCATTAAAGCATTTTTAAAAGAATCCTTATCCTTTTGGAACTTTAAATCCCAGCATGCAACATTATTGTCACGCACTCAGCGCAGCCAAACACAGGGCTGTATCAACCAATGACATTCATGCTTGAATTGAAATAAAAGGACAGCAATCCAATCTCGCCTGTTTTCAGCTGCCTATGATTAAGAGGCGCAATGCCTCGAAACGCGTCAGGCTACAATGCTTACCAAGCTGTGAGGGTGATGTGTCAATTTATGCCGGATGGTGGGTTTGCTGCTGTGTGCGTCCTCGCAGCTTCAGGGCAATTGTTGGTTCATCTTACTCACGCGGCGGCCCCGCCGCGGAGGACGGCACCATCTTCAAACAAGTAAGAGGCTGAGGAATGAAACTATGTTCAAACCATGTCAGCGCAGCAAGCCAGACTAACGAATGCGCCCGTAACACCTTGGTTCCTACTAAGGATTCTTTTAAAAATGCTTTAATGACACAGATGAGAAAGGAATCCACTAAGGAAAAATTGATGCTATCCTTTTGGAACTTTAAATCCCAGCATGCAACATTATTGTCACGCACTCAGCGCAGCCAAACACAGGGCTGTATCAACCAATGACATTCATGCTTGAATTGAAATAAAAGGACAGCAATCCAATCTCGCCTGTTTTCAGCTGCCTATGAATAAGAGGCGCAATGCCTCGAAACGCGTCAGGCTACAATGCTTACCAAGCTGTGAGGGTGATGTGTCAATTTATGCCGGATGGTGGGTTTGCTGCTGTGTGCGTCCTCGCAGCTTCAGGGCAATTGTTGGTTCATTTTACTCACGCGGCGGCCCCGCCGCGGAGGACGGCACCATCTTCAAACAAGTAAGAGGCTGAGGAATGAAACTATGTTCAAACCATGTCAGCGCAGCAAGCCAGACTAACGAATGCGCCCGTAACACCTTGGTTCCTACTAAGGATTCTTTTAAAAATGCTTTAATGACACAGATGAGAAAGGAATCCACTAAGGAAAAATTGATGCTATCCTTTTGGAACTTTAAATCCCAGCATGCAACATTATTGTCACGCACTCAGCGCAGCCAAACACAGGGCTGTATCAACCAATGACATTCATGCTTGAATTGAAATAAAAGGACAGCAATCCAATCTCGCCTGTTTTCAGCTGCCTATGATTAAGAGGCGCAATGCCTCGAAACGCGTCAGGCTACAATGCTTACCAAGCTGTGAGGGTGATGTGTCAATTTATGCCGGATGGTGGGTTTGCTGCTGTGTGCGTCCTCGCAGCTTCAGGGCAATTGTTGGTTCATCTTACTCACCCGGCGGCCCCGCCGCGGAGGACGGCACCATCTTCAAACAAGTAAGAGGCTGAGGAATGAAACTATGGTCAAACCATGTCAGCGCAGCAAGCCAGACTAACGAATGCGCCCGAAACACCTTGGTTCCTACTAAGGATTCTTTTAAAAATGCTTTAATGACACAGATGAGAAAGGAATCCACTAAAGAAAAATTGATGCTATCCTTTTGGAACTTTAAATCCCAGCATGCAACATTATTGTCACGCACTCAGCGCAGCCAAACACAGGGCTGTATCAACCAATGACATTCATGCTTGAATTGAAATAAAAGGACAGCAATCCAATCTCGCCTGTTTTCAGCTGCCTATGATTAAGAGGCGCAATGCTTCGAAACGCGTCAGGCTACAATGCTTACCAAGCTGTGAGGGTGATGTGTCAATTTATGCCGGATGGTGGGTTTGCTGCTGTGTGCGTCCTCGCAGCTTCAGGGCAATTGTTGGTTCATCTTACTCACGCGGCGGCCCCGCCGCGGAGGACGGCACCATCTTCAAACAAGTAAGAGGCTGAGGAATGAAACTATGTTCAAACCATGTCAGCGCAGCAAGCCAGACTAACGAATACGCCCGTAACACCTTGGTTCCTACTAAGGATTCTTTTAAAAATGCTTTAATGACACAGATGAGAAAGGAATCCACTAAGGAAAAATTGATGCTATCCTTTTGGAACTTTAAATCCCAGCATGCAACATTATTGTCACGCACTCAGCGCAGCCAAACACAGGGCTGTATCAACCAATGACATTCATGCTTGAATTGAAATAAAAGGACAGCAATCCAATCTCGCCTGTTTCCAGCTGCCTATGATTAAGAGGCGCAATGCCTCGAAACGTGTCAGGCTACAATGCTTACCAAGCTGTGAGGGTGATGTGTCAATTTATGCCGGATGGTGGGTTTGCTGCTGTGTGCGTCCTCGCAGCTTCAGGGCAATTGTTGGTTCATCTTACTCACGCGGCGGCCCCGCCGCGGAGGACGGCACCATCTTCAAACAAGTAAGAGGCTGAGGAATGAAACTATGTTCAAACCATGTCAGCGCAGCAAGCCAGACTAACGAATGCGCCCGTAACACCTTGGTTCCTAATAAGGATTCTTTTAAAAATGCTTTAATGACACAGATGAGAAAGGAATCCACTAAGGAAAAATTGATGCTATCCTTTTGGAACTTTAAATCCCAGCATGCAACATTATTGTCACGCACTCAGCGCAGCCAAACACAGGGCTGTATCAACCAATGACATTCATGCTTGAATTGAAATAAAAGGACAGCAATCCAATCTCGCCTGTTTTCAGCTGCCTATGATTAAGAGGCGCAATGCCTCGAAACGCGTCAGGCTACAATGCTTACCAAGCTGTGAGGGTGATGTGTCAATTTATGCCGGATGGTGGGTTTGCTGCTGTGTGCGTCCTCGCAGCTTCAGGGCAATTGTTGGTTCATCTTACTCACGCGGCGGCCCCGCCGCGGAGGACGGCACCATCTTCAAACAAGTAAGAGGCTGAGGAATGAAACTATGTTTAAACCATGTCAGCGCAGCAAGCCAGACTAACGAATGCGCCCGTAACACCTTGGTTCCTACTAAGGATTCTTTTAAAAATGCTTTAATGACACAGATGAGAAAGGAATCCACTAAGGAAAAATTGATGCTATCCTTTTGGAACATTAAATCCCAGCATGCAACATTATTGTCACGCACTCACCGCAGCCAAACACAGGGCTGTATCAACCAATGACATTCATGCTTGAATTGAAATAAAAGGACAGCAATCCAATCTCGCCTGTTTTCAGCTGCCTATGATTAAGAGGCGCAATGCCTCGAAACGCGTCAGGCTACAATGCTTACCAAGCTGTGAGGGTGATGTGTCAATTTATGCCGGATGGTGGGTTTGCTGCTGTGTGCGTCCTCGCAGCTTCAGGGCAATTGTTGGTTCATCTTACTCACCCGGCGGCCCCGCCGCGGAGGACGGCACCATCTTCAAACAAGTAAGAGGCTGAGGAATGAAACTATGTTCAAACCATGTCAGCGCAGCAAGCCAGACTAACGAATGCGGCCGTAACACCTTGGTTCCTACTAAGGATTCTTTTAAAAATGCTTTAATGACACAGATGAGAAAGGAATCCACTAAAGAAAAATTGATGCTATCCTTTTGGAACTTTAAATCCCAGCATGCAACATTATTGTCACGCACTCAGCGCAGCCAAACACAGGGCTGTATCAACCAATGAGATTCATGCTTGAATTGAAATAAAAGGACAGCAATCCAATCTCGCCTGTTTTCAGCTGCCTATGATTAAGAGGCGGAATGCCTCGAAACGCGTCAGGCTACAATGCTTACCAAGCTGTGAGGGTGATGTGTCAATTTATGCCGGATGGTGGGTTTGCTGCTGTGTGCGTCCTCGCAGCTTCAGGGCAATTGTTGGTTCATCTTACTCACGCGGCGGCCCCGCCGCGGAGGACGGCACCATCTTCAAACAAGTAAGACGCTGAGGAAGGAAACTATGTTCAAACCATGTCAGCGCAGCAAGCCAGACTAACGAATGCGCCCGTAACACCTTGGTTCCTACTAAGGATTCTTTTAAAAATGCTTTAATGACACAGATGAGAAAGGAATCCACTAAGGAAAAATTGATGCTATCCTTTTGGAACTTTAAATCCCAGCATGCAACATTATTGTCACGCACTCAGCGCAGCCAAACACAGGGCTGTATCAACCAATGACATTCATGCTTGAATTGAAATAAAAGGACAGCAATCCAATCTCGCCTGTTTTAAGCTGCCTATGATTAAGAGGCGCAATGCCTCGAAACGCGTCAGGCTACAATGCTTACCAAGCTGTGAGGGTGATGTGTCAATTTATGCCGGATGGTGGGTTTGCTGCTGTGTGCGTCCTCGCAGCTTCAGGGCAATTGTTGGTTCATCTTACTCACGCGGCGGCCCCACCGCGGAGGACGGCACCATCTTCAAACAAGTAAGAGGCTGAGGAATGAAACTATGTGCAAACCATGTCAGCGCAGCAAGCCAGACTAACGAATGCGCCCGTAACACCTTGGTTCCTACTAAGGATTCTTTTTAAAATGCTTTAATGACACAGATGAGAAAGGAATCCACTAAGGAAAAATTGATGCTATCCTTTTGGAACTTTAAATCCCAGCATGCAACATTATTGTCACGCACTCAGCGCAGCCAAACACAGGGCTGTATCAACCAATGACATTCATGCTTGAATTGAAATAAAAGGACAGCAATCCAATCTCGCCTGCTTTCAGCTGCCTATGATTAAGAGGCGCAATGCCTCGAAATGCGTCAGGCTACAATGCTTACCAAGCTGTGAGGGTGATGTGTCAATTTATGCCGGATGGTGGGTTTGCTGCTGTGTGCGTCCTCGCAGCTTCAGGGCAATTGTTGGTTCATCTTACTCACGCGGCGGCCCCGCCGCGGAGGACGGCACCATCTTCAAACAAGTAAGAGGCTGAGGAATGAAACTATGTTCAAACCATGTCAGCGCAGCAAGCCAGACTAACGAATGCGCCCGTAACACCTTGGTTCCTACTAAGGATTCTTTTAAAAATGCTTTAATGACACAGATGAGAAAGGAATCCACTAAGGAAAAATTGATGCTATCCTTTTGGAACATTAAATCCCAGCATGCAACATTATTGTCACGCACTCACCGCAGCCAAACACAGGGCTGTATCAACCAATGACATTCATGCTTGAAGTGAAATAAAAGGACAGCAATCCAATCTCGCCTGTTTTCAGCTGCCTATGATTAAGAGGCGCAATGCCTCGAAACGCGTCAGGCTACAATGCTTACCAAGCTGTGAGGGTGATGTGTCAATTTATGCCGGATGGTGGGTTTGCTGCTGTGTGCGTCCTCGCAGCTTCAGGGCAATTGTTGGTTCATCTTACTCACCCGGCGGCCCCGCCGCGGAGGACGGCACCATCTTCAAACAAGTAAGAGGCTGAGGAATGAAACTATGTTCAAACCATGTCAGCGCAGCAAGCCAGACTAACGAATGCGCCCGTAACACCTTGGTTCCTACTAAGGATTCTTTTAAAAATGCTTTAATGACACAGATGAGAAAGGAATCCACTAAAGAAAAATTGATGCTATCCTTTTGGAACTTTAAATCCCAGCATGCAACATTATTGTCACGCACTCAGCGCAGCCAAACACAGGGCTGTATCAACCAATGAGATTCATGCTTGAATTGAAATAAAAGGACAGCAATCCAATCTCGCCTGTTTTCAGCTGCCTATGATTAAGAGGCGCAATGCCTCGAAACGCGTCAGGCTACAATGCTTACCAAGCTGTGAGGGTGATGTGTCAATTTATGCCGGATGGTGGGTTTGCTGCTGTGTGCGTCCTCGCAGCTTCAGGGCAATTGTTGGTTCATCTTACTCACGCGGCGGCCCCGCCGCGGAGGACGGCACCATCTTCAAACAAGTAAGAGGCTGAGGAAGGAAACTATGTTCAAACCATGTCAGCGCAGCAAGCCAGACTAACGAATGCGCCCGTAACACCTTGGTTCCTACTAAGGATTCTTTTAAAAATGCTTTAATGACACAGATGAGAAAGGAATCCACTAAGGAAAAATTGATGCTATCCTTTTGGAACTTTAAATCCCAGCATGCAACATTATTGTCACGCACTCAGCGCAGCCAAACACAGGGCTGTATCAACCAATGACATTCATGCTTGAATTGAAATAAAAGGACAGCAATCCAATCTCGCCTGTTTTCAGCTGCCTATGATTAAGAGGCACAATGCCTCGAAACGCGTCAGGCTACAATGCTTACCAAGCTGTGAGGGTGATGTGTCAATTTATGCCGGATGGTGGGTTTGCTGCTGTGTGCGTCCTCGCAGCTTCAGGGCAATTGTTGGTTCATCTTACTCACGCGGCGGCCCCACCGCGGAGGACGGCACCATCTTCAAACAAGTAAGAGGCTGAGGAATGAAACTATGTGCAAACCATGTCAGCGCAGCAAGCCAGACTAACGAATGCGCCCGTAACACCTTGGTTCCTACTAAGGATTCTTTTAAAAATGCTTTAATGACACAGATGAGAAAGGAATCCACTAAGGAAAAATTGATGCTATCCTTTTGGAACTTTAAATCCCAGCATGCAACATTATTGTCACGCACTCAGCGCAGCCAAACACAGGGCTGTATCAACCAATGACATTCATGCTTGAATTGAAATAAAAGGACAGCAATCCAATCTCGCCTGTTTTCAGCTGCCTATGATTAAGAGGCGCAATGCCTCGAAATGCGTCAGGCTACAATGCTTACCAAGCTGTGAGGGTGATGTGTCAATTTATGCCGGATGGTGGGTTTGCTGCTGTGTGCGTCCTCGCAGCTTCAGGGCAATTGTTGGTTCATATATATATATATATATATATATATATATATATATATATATATATATATATATATATATATATATATATATATATTCAATGAAAAAACCAAAGGTTTCACACATGTTATAGTTAGCTGGACATTTCACTCGTAAAAAACCAGTGAAATTCCCCCGTTATAGTTAGTTCAGCTAACTATAACTCGCGCGCCCGCAATGCACTGCTGATGACGTCACATATTACATCACTCATGACATGGTCAGTGACATCACTCATGACATCACTGATGACATCTCAAATGACATCACTGATGACATCACTGATGACATCATCCTTGTGATAGAGTGGCAGACCTCCTCTCACCCTAATATAACCTTTGATACACACATTCAAAAATAGAGACTAAAATTTTCAAAACAATGGACATACCAATACCAGTTACAACAACCTCTTCAGTAATTCTAAGATCAACATACACATCCACTCATTCACCAACAGTCCTATACAGTCACTCCTACATGTACTCACTCATCATATGTACTCATACACCTATACATCCTGTTACACAATGCCACTCATCCATAGAGTTACTCACACACAAAGTCACTCATGCTAATAAAGAATCAAACATACCTTTTTTTGCATATACAGTTATACACATACCACCACACTTACTTCTACGGAAACTTACACATATTTAGTCTTTTAAACAATCACTTATAAAAACACATACTTATTCATACAGGAACTCTTTCAATCTCTCACTCTCACATATACTCACTTATATACACTAATAGTCACATATACTAGTTTAAAACATATGTAGTTACTCATAAAGACACTATTGAGACAGTCATTCACTCACTAACACACCCATACACACACTCATCCACCCATACAGTCCTGCACACATGCTGTCTTCAACACATACAAACAGTGAGTCACTCATTCATGCTCCTATGCACTACGTAATACCCCCCACCGAACCATGCAGACACTCAGACTGATATTCATAAAACCAACTAATAACCTATATAGACACCCATGTAGCTACTCACCAACCCATGCAACCACTTATACACAAAGTGAGAGACTGATACAGATATTTACATATTTAAACATTACTCACTAAGCCATGCATTCACTATGATACACTTAATCAGTCAGTTACTCAATCAATTTTTCAAAAACAAATCATCCATTTAGACACTTATATAACCATTTATTCTTCCATCGTCCTTGAGATATACATATATAAAACATATTTATTTTTCAGAAAAACACACATTCACTGGATGATGTCATCAGTGATGTAATCAGTGATGTCATCTGAGATGTCATCAGTGATGTCATGAGTGATGTCACTGACCATGTCATGAGTGATGTAATATGTGACGTCATCAGCAGTGCATTGCCGGCGCGTGAGTTATAGTTAGCTGAACTAACTATAACGGGGGAATTTCATTGGTTTTTTACGAGTGAAATGTCCAGCTAACTATAACATGTGTGAAACCTTTGGTTTTTTCATTGAATTTCTAAAGTTTTTTTAAATGCTAATTCCTAACTATAACGAGTGTGAAACCCATGGTTTTTTCAGTGAATTTGCATGGTTTTTTAAATGCTAATTCTTATATTTACTTTTTTTTTTTTTTTGCAATGTTTTTTACATATTTTTATTTTAAATTGATATCCTCTTTAAAGACTATGGTTAAATTTAAAAAATTCTACAATATATTTTTTATTTTTACCTTTTTTTTAAACTAAACAGGTAAGATTTAGTAGTATAACATAGTGAATCTTTTTTTCCCTTTTTTTTTTTATTAGTATTTTTTTAACGTGCGCGTCAGGTAAGCGTACGTCTTGCTTTTAGTACGTTAGATTTCTACGCTGTTTGCGTTCAGTTACGCAATTTGCGTAGACGTGCGTCACGCGCACGCGGCGCGTAACGCGTACGCTGCACGCGCATGTTACGCGGAAGTGAAGGGGCGTGCATGTTTTGCGCATGCGCGCGTGTCTGTTTTACGCGCATGCGTACTTTTACCGTAAGCGCTCCGTAAGCGCACCGTAAGCGTAACGTACGCGCACGTTGGGTCATGTGATCAAGAAACAACACTTTTGATTGGTTTTTACTACTTTCAGTTCTAGAACTCTCCTACACCACACCCATTCCCCTCATTTCTGCTTGTGATCCCTTTGGAGAAGGAGCTGAGTTGTCTTTGTGATACGATGGCAGAACAGCAGACCTCTTCAGAGAGTGAGGCTAGCAGCACTACCTTGAGGCAGAGAAGGATGAAACAAAAGAGCTCTTTCATATGGGAGTATTTTTCTTTTCCAGAGGGCAAGAAAAAGGTAAATGCACCTTTAGTGACTTGTAAGCTGTGTGACCGTGTACTTTCAAGAGGGAATCCTAACAAGAAGTATTCCTTCAGGAATCACACTATGTTGAGACACCTTCATGATGTACACGGTAGGACATATGCTCGACATACTGGAGGAAACCCTTCAGTAAGTCAATCAAGCACATCCACAGCAGCTCAGCCTGGTCCATCATCTGCAAGGCCGAGTCCATCTTCGGCAGGTCAGCTGAGCCCTTCATCTGTGGGGGGAGCATCTCCTTTTTCTGGTCCTCTGGAAACTAACCCTCGGTTTGCGAGGGTTACAATGCGGTGTGCCACTTGTCATGGTCTAATTTGTCATAGGGAGACCAGTGTTGCCCTAGTTAACAAAAAAATAGACCAGCACATTTGTCCTACCGACTAATATTCCCATTCTTTCTTTCCTCTGTCCCTGTACGAACACAACGGCTCTTTTAAGAGCCAACCTTACCTTTCAACTTTTTTTAATATATTTTTTTAAACTTTTTTTTGATTTTTTTTTTTACCGTACGCGTATTTTTTTTTTTTTTTTTAAAAACACTAAAAATCAATTATCACATTACAAGGTCCTTGAGAGATTACAATGAAAAACTGAAAATGTGATTGAGGAGAAGTGGAAAAAAGGGACCATGAAATTTCTGACTTACCATACCCACTCAAAAAATTATTTATTAATTAAAATTTAATTTAAATTGTTAAAAAAATGGTTCAAGTTTTCGTAAATTTTCTTTCTCAATCTGAAAAAAAGAAAAAAGTATTAATATTTAATAAAACATTTTATAATACAGTACACGTATTTACATACTTTCCAAAAACAGTTTTTTGCCTTTTTTTGCTGTTTTCAGAATATATTGCATTTCACTATAAATCGTGAAAGCAATTGCATTCATCACTTAACAGCGGGCAAAAAAAAAATAACAATCTCAAAGATTGTTTAAAAAAAGCTCAGAATCTCTTCTCAGTTAAACATAACATTATCGAAATGCAAAATATTATTCATTAAAAATATCATCTAATAACAAAAACTATTTCTAAAACATACCGTCTGACAATTTTCTTTCAGAAGCATAATCTCAAAAAAAAATATCTCAAATAAATCCACAATACATCTAGTTTCCTTTCCTTTAGGCCAAATGTTAATTTTTGAAATTATTTTTTGATTACATTTCCAACGATAATCCAATAAAATTCCAAAATTTAAATTGTACACATGTTACCGATTCTCTCTAAAATGTTGGTTTCCGAAAGAATAATTAGGGTTTAATTAAGTCCACAATACAATTGGATACCTTTCCTTTAGGCCAAATGGTAATTTTAAAAATCTTTTTTGATTAAATTTCCAACGGTAATCCAATAAAATACAAAAATTTAAATTGTACAGATGTTACCGATTCTCTCTAAAATGTTGATTACCGAAACATTAATTAAGAATTATATAAGTCCACAATACAATTGGTTACCTTTCCTTTAGGCCAAATGGTAATTTTAAAAAACTTAAAATTTGTAAATTCCAATGGTAATCCAATAAAATGGTAAAATTGTTTTGTACAGATGTTGCCAATTCTCTCTAAAATTTAGGTTTCAGGAAGATTAGATAGGAATTTGCTAAATCAAACGGCAAACGTTGCTTAAAAACCAATTGACAATCATTACACATTGTCCAGCCTTTTTTACATTTTAGATAAACTGTGTAATGACCAGAAGTTACAGTAGGTCCATCATGGAAAATTATTGCAACTAATACAAAAGTTTTTCCCGAAATTGATAATTGCTGTCCTGTAAACTTCTTTATTAAAGTATCCAATTTTGAACCATCAGCTCTACATCGTTGCATCATTAAAATTACATACTGTCCGTATTCCTTTAAAATTAACGTTGAAAACATGTCAGATTTACACTCACCGCATTCCATGCTATGATTAGCATCTTTAACTCATTTAGCAAAAGTGACTGTTTTACTCTCTGGCAATGTTAAATAAATAAACCTTTCAGAATCAACATTAGAGCCACATGTATTGTAACAGTTTACACAACTATGTTTCCATTTATAAGAGGGACCAAACAAATTTTCAATTGGCACCCCTTCTTCTTCCAGTACCTGAAGAAAATACAACAAGAATTCCTGTGCGTCTTGCTGTACATTTTGAGAAAACTGTGTACATCCTGAACATACATCTAAAAGTTTTCTAATTTCAGTAGCACTTTCTATTTGAGTTTTATCATTACTCAGCTTTTGAAAAAGGAGACTCAACTCAGAACAGAATCTTTTTCTCTGATTTACTATTATCTGCTCTTGCAAACTTTCCAGATACAATGCAACATTCAGCACTACATTAGCGTAGCAGTTGACACCAGAGCTATTTTCAAAATGACATCCTACAACCTCTTCTTCATTTTCCTTTTTCTTTTTGCTTGCAATTACATCACTCCTCTTTTTTTTCCTCCTCTCTACATCCTCATTACAGATATTCTCATTTCTCCTTTTACGAGAAACTACACGTTTCTCTAACACAGGATACTGACCTAAATGAGGAGCATAGGTTCTTCTTAATCTATTGTACTCCTTTACACAATTTGCATCAGCACTAACTTTTGAATCATCAAAGTCTATCATGAATAAACCAGATAATGTTTTCACTCGTGACAAAGCTACATAAGCCATACCTTCTTTGAACACAGTTGAACCAATGTTTACAAATGCACAATCTACAGTCAATCCTTGAGACTTGTGAATAGTTACAGCATATGCTAGAGAAAACAGAAACTGTTTCCTTTGTACATATAAGTCTTTCACAAGCATAAAACGAACTGTACAACGACAAATGTCTATAACTTCTTCTATCTGATCAAATTTTATTTTTAAACATTCAATTCCATCTTTTTTCTGATAATTAATAAAACCCACAACTCTTCCCATAGCTCCATTAACTAAACCTTTTAAAAACATCCAAATTTCTCTACAGTTCATGCAAACATATAGATTTTTTTCTAATCCAGCAGTTTTGGAAATGTTCTTCTCTAGTGAATCCAATTTATTTTTCAGTTTGCCTGTTAATGTGATAGTAATTCTTCCATCCTGAATTTTGTCCACTGCTTCCAATTTCCTGATATCTTCCTTTTCCAATTTCAAAAGCTCCTCATTGAATATTGCGCATTCACGTAGAGTTGGCATTAAGCAGATGACACTTTTCTTTTCTGCAATGTTCTTGTATATCTTCTCTGCAACTATTTCTTCCTTTGGAAATAAATTATGTAGCAACCGACTCTGTAATGCTTTTGTGCCAGCTTCAGTGAGTAGTCCAATTCTGATATCTTTCAGAATACTTCCATATTCTTAATCGTTTGCTTGTCTCATATTAGTAGTAAGTTCCTTGTACTCAAAGAAGGACCAAATATTTGCATTACCGATGCTTCCCAATGACTTCTTTGTATCTTCATGTGTCACAGTATTAAACACTGGTTGTCCTTTAACTGGAGTAAGCTGTAGAAGATCCCCAAAAACTATGACATGTTTTCCACCAAATAACATGTCATAGTCTGTCCTTAGAGTTTGCTGCATTCTTAAATGCACAAAGGCAAGCATTAAGTTTGATACCATGCTCACCTCATCAATAATGAGAACTTGCATCTTCTTCAATACTCTTGAAACTTCCAAGCATGCTTCTCCAGTTAGCTTGTGGTATTGTATTTTGTTCTCATGCTCCACTGGTAACATTAGCAAACGATGTAAGTCTATAAATTCTTCTTGAGCTTGATTCATAGCCGTTTCCACTTCATTCATGGCTATTGCAGCTTCATTTTCAACGATTGGTTGTCCTAGGGGATCTTGACTGAGTGTTCCTGAACTTTGGCTGTCTTGTGAACTGTCTCTAGCTACTTCAGCTGCAATTGTAGTTTCCTGTTCAATTTCTTCATTTAACATTTGCACATAAGTTGTAAATGTACTGCATTGTATGCTGTCTTTGCAAGCATTAAATGAATCTTCATAGCTTTGAAATTCTGCCAGTAGTTCATCCTCTGTACGCCATGGTTTAAATAGCTGTAAAAGAGCCAAGTAGTAAAATTCCTTTTTGTCAGTAGTGTCGCAACTTAGCTTCCTGTGATTTATCAAACTTCCTTTTGTTTGCTTCACCAAACATCCTTCCTCACCAATGACTTTATATTTTCCATTGTTGATGTCTTCTGCAGCTTTCCGTGAATAAATGTAGTTCTGTAGCACTTCATAGAGACACATGTTCTCCAGATGATGACTTCTCTTGGGATAATATGTGTCCAACATGTTTGATTTCAAAATATCTGTACTTTCTGGGTCATTCTCGGCCAAATATTCAATTTCTCCAACAGATTTCAGTACCCGATTTCTCATTGCTGCAAGGCCTAAACTTGCCCAAATTATTCTTCTTGATTTCGAGTAGAGACTTGCAGAAGATAACCTATCTGAACATTCATAGGATCCAATTTCTCGATGCGATAACATCTTTAAACTGAAACTGTACAGCTTCTTACTGACAGTCTTCTCGTGAGAAATCTCTTCCCACATTTCTTTCAATTCAGTTTTTTCAGATTTAGTAATGTAAGACGTTACATATCGAGCAACAGCAATGGAATTGTCAGCTACATACTGTATATCCATGTTAGCATTCCACATGGATAAAATGACTGGGTTGTAGTCTTTTATATTTTTTGATTCTTCTTTTCTTTTAAGGTTGTAGGTATTCTTAGGTGATTTTCTTGTAATAGTATGTCTCACAGATGACATAAAACTGTTTACTCTTCCATTTGAAAGAACAGGTCTAGGAAATCCAAATCGACATTTAATGTAGTATTTATCTTTGCTCTTGTATTTCCGTCGACAGTATTTTCCACACCGATGACTTTGGAAACATAAAACTTCCTCCTTTAACTTTTTCTCTTCTGTGCTTTTTGGTATAGCACATGTTGCATATTCTTCAATGAAAGATAACACTGCTTCATCTGTATCTGTTCCAAACTTTGGGGCATCCTTGATCCACAACAGCATATGAATATGAGGAGCACCTCTTGCCTGGTACTCTTTTCTCCAAAAGAAATCCTCTACTTCTCCAAGAGGTGGATTTATTTTATTGCAGATGAAGGACATCATAGCCTCAAATCTATGATTGAAATATCTGCAAACATTAACCGGATCCAATGAGCACAGTTCTCCAGCTGTCTTGTATTCGATGTTTTTAATGTTTGAATTTGCCTCTCGTAGAAAATCCAGTAAATCATCCCAAGCGTACTCAGCACAGCTTAGGGTAAGGAACCATGTTGGTGTTCCTAAATTTCGTAACGTGCATTTTAATTCACCATGGCGTCGGTACCAATATTCATTTGTCCCACGCTGACAAGCCATCAAATTAATGAGTTGTGTTTCCAAATGATCATCTCGGTGCTGCACTTTCTCCATAAAATCCTTAACAGACACATTTTGTAAATGTACTCCACTTTTTAAAATGTGATTTACTGCATATGATAATGCAGACAAGTCGCTTTCAAATAAAAGATGGAATAAATAAGGAATACTTTGTCAAAATCTTGGATCTTCTGCATATAGTCTTGTAGTCCGATACTCAGAAGCTGGAATCTGTTCTGGACGTTCATCGTATCGTCCTCCTTTTCCTGTAGGAAACAGCTGGGGAAAACATCGAGCTTCCAAGCTCTCCTCCCATACACTCACGGGAATTCCTTTTGCTTTCCACATCTGAAACAGATCAATATTGTCTCCCATAACTTCTTTTGAATGAAGAGGATGTATGCTAAAATGTTCATAAATTTCTTCTTCCTTTGACTTGTCCACTTTTTCAATTTGTCCAGTTGGTGTTTCTGTGTCTTCTTGTAAATCTTCATCTTCTTCTTCTATATAAATTGATTCATACCATTTGTTATTCCTTTTCAAATACAAATTTGCTCTTTGTACTTTCCGTACATCTACCAGCTCCTGCCAAATCTTCTTATTCTTTGTAGGTACACCATTAACCAGAATAACTAATGGTTCAGTTTCCAAAGTATCTGCATCAATAGTTTCCATATTTTTTTTCAAATCCAAGGGCAAATACACCACTCTACCTTTTAAACCTCTCAGTAAATCTGAAGGAGGTAATTTACCAGTTTTGGGCTCCATACGTACTATGGTCTGGAACGGATGAACACATTGAATAAGTATAGACCCATATGTATTTAATTCAGAAAGTTCGGCAGGAATAACATCCAATTCTAAATTATTATGTACAGCTCTGGTCGGCATTCTATTTTCCTCTAACTTGTTGTAACAGTATTTACAAATACGCTGATCTTCACCCAATTCAAAACAATTTTCAAGAAATATATATGTGGCAAAATCCTTCCACTTATAATTATCTTCATTTTCACTTTTTCTGTAGAGATCAACATTCCTAGTTTGTTTTCTATAATGAGTTCTGCGGCAACAAATACAAGTAATATTTGGTCTTTCATTAGAGATTATTGCAAATTTTGTTATGTGATCATTAAATGTCTTACTTACAGAGGGTTCTACATTCTCTTCCACTTCTTCCTCATTTACTGTGTCCTTTTCTGCACTGTCTTGTTCAGGACCAAAGTAACAAAACTGAATTTCATCAATAACCTTCTCTACATCTGATACCGTTCCACGGAACAGAGCCCTATTCAATTCATCTAACTTTATTGCTGGACTTTTAGCAAAATACAACCGTCTCACAAACTTTCTCATTTCAGTATGATGAACAGCCAGCATCCTAAAATGATGAAAAACACTTTTACACACTTTTCTAGATAGACAAGCCAGAGAATGACCCTGCAAACCAGTATTCTCTCTCACTCTGCATGGATCTAGACTTTGAAGCACCTTAATGTTCTGTTTCACACTTTTTTTACTATATTCTCTTAGAAACTCATGAAATTTATCAATAGATTCCTGACGCACAGTGCAAATACTACTACAATTCCAAGTGTACACTGGGGCTTTAGGACGTCTCCCCATAGCCTCATCCACCATCACTTGTACCTCATCTCTTGGAACCATTTTCTCATTCTCCATTATGCAACCATTTTTCACTTCGTAAGCACGACCTCTGGTGTCAACTGCATGCAGCAAACTATTACTTTGAAAATAACTCTCTTCATTAAAAAAAGGTTCACTACTTGAACTATGCATCCATTCTCCTAAAAACACTTTACAAAAGTTTGTTCTTTTCACTACTCTTTTCCTTTTGCTTTGTGATTTCAGTACATTGACCATTTTATCTAATGTACGCATCCTATTCAAAATTAAAATGAATAGTTTCCTTTTTAATTCTAATGCCTTAGCTGCAATGGCTTCAATTTCTTTTTTTCTCTTATAAAATGTAGCCTTTTGCTTATATTTCTTCACATCCTTTATCAAATTGAACATAACTCTTCTCTGAAACATTTTTCTACGTATCTCTTTAAACGCTGTTTTTCTGTTTAAGTTAATCTTTATTGTTTCTGAAGGTATATTTGCATTAACTAAATGCTCAATTTTTTCCTGTTCTATTCTATTTAAAACATTCTTTCCAGTATAGACATTTTGTACATTTTCCCTTTTTTTGAAGATGTTCTTTAAAAAATCTTTTGTCTGCTTACCAGAAGACTTTCTCTTTTTCCCAACATGAGCATCTCCAACTAACTTAGGTCCTCCAGTTGTCTTCAAATATAGTTTTTTTTTGTGGTTTTTCCTTAGTCTTGATTTTGTAGGCATCTTAAATTTTGTTCACTGCTCTTCAGCAATACCTGAAAAAAACTAAAAAAAAATTCCTTTTTTTTATTTAAATATATTACTACATTTTTTATGATCTTTTCAAATCTTAAAATACTAAGTACCCCTTTCCTACAAGTGAAAATCACAATAACACCTTCACAAATTAAATATCTAAAAACAATTCCTGTGTGCACACAGAGTCATGCTTTGAAATTAGGCAGAAAACGAAATTTCTTTGCCAATTGGAAAGCACACTTCCTACTGCTTTTCTGGCAAGTGATAAGTACTTTTACAGTCTGACACATTTTGAATCCACTTTTCAGATTCTGAAAAAAGCACATGTCCAAACAGCTTTCTGAGACCAGCAACATGTGTAACCTGGGTGACTGACTACACTCCAGCAAGGGCAACCAGCCTTAGTGATGCTGAATGTATTTGCATTACTGACTGCAACCTCAAACCCCACTCGGTTGTGAATACTGTGCATGATACCACAGGATAAGCAGCTGGCTGTGTGCTAAGAGTCTGCTTCTGCACAAAAAAATAGCTCCCCCTTTCCATCTAATGAAAATGTAAAATCACCAGAGCAATACGCAATAAATCTCTGCCTGTAATTCCTCTTTCCACACAGTGTCATGTTTTCATATTAGTCAGAAAACGAAATTTCTTTGCCAATTTGAAAGTACACTTACTACTCTTTTTTTTGGCAAGTGATAAGTACTTTTACAATCTGACACATTTTTAATCCACTTTTCAGATTCTTTAAAATGCACATGTCCAAACAGCTTTTTCAGACCAGCAACACGTGTAACCTGGGTGACTGACTACACTCCAGCAAGGGCAACCAGCCTTAGTGATGCTAAATGTATTTGCATTACTGACTGCAACCTCAAACCCCACTCGGTTGTAAATACTGTGCATGATTCCACAGGATAAGCAGCTGGCTGTGTGCTAAGAGTCTGCTTCTGCATAAAAAAATAGCTCCCCCTTTCCATCTAATGCAAATGTAAAATCACCAGAGCAATACGCAATAAATATCAGCCTGTAATTCCTCTTTCCACACAGAGTCATGTTTTCATATTAGTCAGAAAACGAAATTTCTTTGCCAATTGGAAAGCACACCTACTACTCTTTTCCTTTTGCTTTGTGATTTCAGTACATTGACCATTTTATCTAATGTACGCATCCTATTCAAAATTAAAATGAATAGTTTCCTTTTTAATTCTAATGCCTTAGCTGCAATGGCTTCAATTTCTTTTTTTCTCTTATAAAATGTAGCCTTTTGCTTATATTTCTTCACATCCTTTATCAAATTGAACATAACTCTTCTCTGAAACATTTTTCTACGTATCTCTTTAAACGCTGTTTTTCTGTTTAAGTTAATCTTTATTGTTTCTGAAGGTATATTTGCATTAACTAAATGCTCAATTTTTTCCTGTTCTTTTCTATTTAAAACATTCTTTCCAGTATAGACATTTTGTACATTTTCCCTTTTTTTGAAGATGTTCTTTAAAAAATCTTTTGTCTGCTTACCAGAAGACTTTCTCTTTTTCCCAACATGAGCATCTCCAACTAACTTAGGTCCTCCAGTTGTCTTCAAATATAGTTTTTTTTTGTGGTTTTTCCTTAGTCTTGATTTTGTAGGCATCTTAAATTTTGTTCACTGCTCTTCAGCAATACCTGAAAAAAACTAAAAAAAAATTCCTTTTTTTTATTTAAATATATTACTACATTTTTTATGATCTTTTCAAATCTTAAAATACTAAGTACCCCTTTCCTACAAGTGAAAATCACAATAACACCTTCACAAATTAAATATTTAAAAACAATTCCTGTGTGCACACAGAGTCATGCTTTGAAATTAGGCAGAAAACGAAATTTCTTTGCCAATTGGAAAGCACACTTCCTACTGCTTTTTTGGCAAGTGATAAGTACTTTTACAGTCTGACACATTTTGAATCCACTTTTCAGATTCTGAAAAAAGCACATGTCCAAACAGCTTTCTGAGACCAGCAACATGTGTAACCTGGGTGACTGACTACACTCCAGCAAGGGCAACCAGCCTTAGTGATGCTGAATGTATTTGCATTACTGACTGCAACCTCAAACCCCACTCGGTTGTGAATACTGTGCATGATACCACAGGATAAGCAGCTGGCTGTGTGCTAAGAGTCTGCTTCTGCACAAAAAAATAGCTCCCCCTTTCCATCTAATGAAAATGTAAAATCACCAGAGCAATACGCAATAAATCTCTGCCTGTAATTCCTCTTTCCACACAGTGTCATGTTTTCATATTAGTCAGAAAACGAAATTTCTTTGCCAATTTGAAAGCACACTTACTACTCTTTTTTTTGGCAAGTGATAAGTACTTTTACAATCTGACACATTTTTAATCCACTTTTCAGATTCTTTAAAATGCACATGTCCAAACAGCATTTTCAGACCAGCAACACGTGTAACCTGGGTGACTGACTACACTCCAGCAAGGGCAACCAGCCTTAGTGATGCTAAATGTATTTGCATTACTGACTGCAACCTCAAACCCCACTCGGTTGTAAATACTGTGCATGATTCCACAGGATAAGCAGCTGGCTGTGTGCTAAGAGTCTGCTTCTGCATAAAATAATAGCTCCCCCTTTCCATCTAATGCAAATGTAAAATCACCAGAGCAATACGCAATAAATATCAGCCTGTAATTCCTCTTTCCACACAGAGTCATGTTTTCATATTAGTCAGAAAACGAAATTTCTTTGCCAATTGGAAAGCACACCTACTACTCTTTTTTTTTGGCAAGTGATAAGTACTTTTACAATCTGACACATTTTGAATCCACTTTTCTGATTCTTAAAAAAGTACATGTCCAAACAGCTTTCTGAGACCAGCAACATGTGTAACCTGGGTGACTGACTACACTCCAGCAAGGGCAACCAGCCTTAGTGATGCTAAATGTATTTGCATTACTGACTGCAACCTCAAACCCCACTCGGTTGTGAATACTGTGCATGATACCACAGGATAAGCAGCTGGCTGTGTGCTAAGAGTCTGCTTCTGCATAAAAAAATAGCTCCCCCTTTCCATCTAATGCAAATGTAAAATCACCAGAGCAATGCGCAATAAATATCAGCCTGTAATTCCTCTTTCCACACAGAGTCATGTTTTCATATTAGTCAGAAAACGAAATTTCTTTGCCAATTGGAAAGCACACCTACTACTCTTTTTTTTGGCAAGTGATAAGTACTTTTACAATCTGACACATTTTGAATCCACTTTTCTGATTCTTAAAAAAGCACATGTCCAAACAGCTTTCTGAGACCAGCAACATGTGTAACCTGGGTGACTGACTACACTCCAGCAAGGGCAACCAGCCTTAGTGATGCTAAATGTATTTGCATTACTGACTGCAACCTCAAACCCCACTCGGTTGTGAATACTGGCATGATTCCACAGGATAAGCAGCTGGCTGTGTGCTAAGAGTCTGCTTCTGCATAAAAAAATAGCTCCCCCTTTCCATCTAATGCAAATGTAAAATCACCAGAGCAATACGCAATAAATCTCTGCCTGTAATTCCTCTTTCTACACAGAGTCCTGTTTTCATATTAGTCAGAAAACGAAATTTCTTTGCCAATTTGAAAGCACACTCACTACTCTTTTTTTTGGCAAGTGATAAGTACTTTTACAGTCTGTCACATTTTGAATCCACTTTACAGATTCTTAAAAAAGCACATGTCCAAACAGCTTTTTCAGACCAGCAACATGTGTAACCTGGGTGACTGACTACACTCCAGCAAGGGCAACCAGCCTTAGTGATGCTAAATATATTTGCATTACTGATTGCAACCTCAAACCCCACTCGGTTGTGAACACTGTGCATGATTCCACAGGATAAGCAGCTGGCTGTGTGCTAAGAGTCTGCTTCTGCACAAAAAAATAGCTCCCCCTTTCCATCTAATGCAAATGTAAAATCACCAGAGCAATACGCAATAAATATCAGCCTGTAATTCCTCTTTCCACACAGTCATGTTTTCATATTAGTCAGAAAACGAAATTTCTTTGCCAATTGGAAAGCACACCTACTACTCTTTTTTTTTGGCAAGTGATAAGTACTTTTACAATCTGACACATTTTGAATCCACTTTTCAGATTCTTAAAAAAGCACATGTCCAAACAGCTTTCTGAGACCAGCAACATGTGTAACCTGGGTGACTGACTACACTCCAGCAAGGGCAACCAGCCTTAGTGATGCTAAATGTATTTGCATTACTGACTGCAACCTCAAACCCCACTCGGTTGTGAATACTGGCATGATTCAACAGGATAAGCAGCTGGCTGTGTGCTAAGAGTCTGCTTCTGCATAAAAAAATAGCTCCCCCTTTCCATCTAATGCAAATGTAAAATCACCAGAGCAATACGCAATAAATCTCTGCCTGTAATTCCTCTTTCCACACAGAGTCATGTTTTCATATTAGTCAGAAAACGAAATTTCTTTGCCAATTTAAAAGCACACTTACTACTCTTTTTTTTTGCCAAGTGATAAGTACTTTTACAGTCTGACACATTTTGAATCCACTTTTCAGATTCTTAAAAAAGCACATGTCCAAACAGCTTTCTGAGACCAGCAACATGTGTAACCTGGGTGAGTGACTACCCTCCAGCAAGGGCAACCAGCCTTATTGATGCTAAATGTATTTGCATTACTGACTGCAACCTCAAACCCCACTCGGTTGTGAATACTGTGCATGATACCACAGGATAAGCAGCTGGCTGTGTGCTAAGAGTCTGCTTCTGCATAAAAAATAGCTCCCCCTTTCCATCTAATGCAAATGTAAAATCACCAGAGCAAAACCAAAAAGCTTTCTGAGACCAGCAACATGTGTAACCTGGGTGACTGACTACACTCCAGCAAGGGCAACCAGCCTTAGTGATGCTGAATGTATTTGCATTACTGACTGGAACCTCAAACCCTAAAAGTATTCCTTATTTATACCAGTACACCTTAATTTATCGTAAAAACATAGTCCATATTATTTTACATGTTCCTCACATTTAAATTTCTCCCAAAATGATAAACACAACTTCAACAAAAGGAATTCCAATTCTATTATTCATGTCTTATTTTACCATATACATCCCCTCTCAAACTCTTAACTCACCTTTAAAATTAGTTAGTTGTGAAAGAAATGTGGCACTCAAACAGCAGATTATCAGAGGCAGGATCTCTCTTCTGTACACCTCTCTCCTCTAAGCAGAACCAGATAACGGCAAACTTTCCCTCTCTTTTTCCACACATATACATGTTAGTTTCAAATCTCAGTGCTTCCCCCTTTTTTTCAAATGTAATCACACATTTCTATTGGTTGAAAACCAACCCTTTTCCAAAAGTACCCTTCCCCCAACTTGACTTCTACCTAGTACCCTTCCCCCAACTTGACTTCTGCCTGCTACCATAGCAACAGATCTTGAAACACTGCTGTGTAGAGTTAGGTCAGAAGTTCACCAAACAATGTTTCATTTCCAAAGAGCAGGAGTGCTTGACTTTTCAAACCTAACAGCAAATCCATAGTACTGTTCTTTGGTAACACATTTTTCTGTACCAATACAAATCATGCTTCTATAAATTTACACATACAGCCTAGTTTTTATTGTAGAATTGTATGAAACAGCCAATCAGTTCTTTTTATTTTAAAAAAATATGTATGCCTCCATTTCCAAACTGTCTTTCATTTCTTTTTCCCATTCTACTGAAATACACCTCCTGAGTGCATCCAGATCTCCTTGGAAGATGTTCACAGTGTGGATTGTAGGACACAGCTATGTCTTCTGGAGTGAAAAGTATGCAGAGAAAACAGGTATGGTGAGAGACCTTGCTTTGCCAAATGTAGACATTAAATGGATTGGTCAGAGAGGGTTAAAGTGGCACCAATTGATGCCATTGGTGAAATCCTTCATGCAAATCCAACACCCTGACCTCATAATAGTGCACTGTGGTGGCAATGACCTAGGCACTTTGACTGGGGTAGGTCTGGAAATGCTTATGAAGGAGACCTTTGCACAACTGTTTTCACTTTTCCCTAAAACTGCCTTTGTGTATTCTAACATATGCCAAAGGCAAAAATGGAACTGGTCCAATCATTTTTGTCCGCAGATTGACAAAGCAAGAAAGCACGTCAACAAATCTGTTTCTGCTTTCCTCCGTGACTATGGTATGGGTTCCATTTACCACAACAACTTGCGTTACGACATGCAAGACATTTATAGAGGAGATGGTGTACACTTCACTGATGAAGGGAACAGAGTCTTCCTCTTGAACCTTAGACTCTGCATCGGTACTTACTTGTAGGTACCACTAAAAAATCACTTAATAAACACAACGGCTCTTTTTAGAGCCCCCTAATATCTAAACACTTAAATCTGCATTTCATTTCTTTTTTTATTTATTTTTTCTACCGTACGCGTACGGTAAGCTTACCGTACGCGTACCCCGTGATTTTTTTTAAAATTAATAAATGTTTTTTTTGTACTTTTCTGTCCTTCTTTGACCCCCTTTCAAATGTTAGGGGGTCTGTAACTCTCTTCCTTGCCCCCTTTTCAACTTATCACCTTTTTTTTCTGAGTGAAACACACAAAATGGCGGCCGCCGCTTCCTGGTTTCGACCGATTCGAATGTTTACTAAGATCTAACAGCCAATCAGAATCGCGCTCGCGCACGTCACCGTACGCGTACGGTAAGCGCACCGTAAGCGCACCGTAAGCTGGCTCAGATATATATATTGATTTAAAGGCTATTTTCTCAGAAACTACTGAACAGATTTACACCAGACCTACAAAAGGCACTTCCTTGACCTGAGGACTACCTCTCTGCCAAATTTCAAGTAACTCTGTTCAGCCGTTCGGGCTGTAGCTGTGTCTAAAGGTCCTATGGAAAAATGCATGGGAAAAATGCGTTTTGGGACCCCCCTTTTATCTCAGCCCCCGCTTGACGAATCCCCCCGAGACTTTCACGGTAGGAGCGGAGCGTAGCACCCCACCTATTTAGAAAATTTTGCGAGGATTCGTCGATCGGCGCCAAAGTTATTCCAAATAGAATGTTGCGGTTTTCCTATGGAAACAGGGTCCTAACTATAACTACCTACTGGCAACCGCCAGTAGGTAATATATATATATATATATATATATATATATATATATATATTACCTACTGGCGGTCGCCAGTAGATAGTTATAGTTACAACCTAGTTTCCATAGGAAATCTTAAAATTCTATTTTGAATAACTTTGGCGCCGGTTGACGAATCCTCGCGAAATTTTCAAAACTAATGGGGCGCTCCGTTCAGCTCCTACCCTGAAAGTCTCGGGGTGATTCGTCAAGCGGGGGCCGAGAAAAAAGGGGGGTCCCAAAACACGTTTTCCCAATGCATTTTTCCATAGGACCTTTAGACACAGCTACAGCCAGAACGGCTGAACAGAATTACTTGAAATTTGGCAAAGAGGTAGTCCTCAGGTCAGGCATGTGCCTTTTGCATATATGTTGTAAATCCGTTCAGTAGTTCCTGAGAAAATCAAAAGTAAAATCATATACATATCTGGGCGGAGCCTAACCACACATCTCATTGTGAGATCTGATTGGCTGTCAGCACTTCATCCAAGAAGTGTTGGCAGCCATCTTGGGACCAATATACATGATAGCACCTCATTAAAAAGCATTGCAGTTAATAGAAGGTTTTAAGACTTTAGTTACATTATAAATCATTTGTTGATGGTACCATACTCATTTTAGGAATTGTAGTATGTTCTAAGGTGATTTTACCATGTGAAAAAGCCTTTTGCTGGGATATCATGAATCATGTTTGAGAGAAAACTATTTTCACATGCTTTTCCCACAGAGGTTTGGAAGGTGATCTATAAGCTAAACTGAGAGCATATTTTCTGTAAATTCACATTATCTTTCTCAGTCATGTGAGAATGAAGTCTGACAATCTCAGTAAAACATGTACATCCAACAAGGGCAGAGACTGTCAGTTGATTCCTTTGTGTTCTACTGCAGCTTCCCAGAGTGTTCCAAAGAACAACTAGAGCGCTAACAGTCTTACTTATGACAAAGGTATGGCACACCTGAAGCCATCTTGATTGGAATAAAGTGGTAACATTTAAAACATTTAATTTAAAAAGGAACAAAATGAGAGGGTTCATTTTGCCATAGAATGTATGATTAGTGCTGCAGAAAGAAAATTAGGGCACATTTTGAGTGACTTCTCAAATCCTCTTCTATTTCATTAAAGAATTCTGACATGCAGACTGAAACATGCACTTTCAATACCAGCAGCAGACTTCCTTGGTGAGCAGTAGCTTTACTACAGTGATCTAATGAGCAACTAGAGTGCTAACATTCTGAATTTATGGCAAATGTGTGACACATCTGAATGCCTTCTTCATTGAATCAAAGTAAAAAAACTGACAGTATGCCTACTGAGGAGACTGCAGTAAATGAGGAAATTAGGAAACTTCATAACAAGTCTCCCAAGATGGCCACCAGAGACAAAAGAGCCCAAATGTAGCACAAATATCACCGAGATGTAGCCCAAGTATAGCCCAATGACAGAAATCCCAGAGTGTTTAAAAGAACAACTAGAGCGCTAACAGTCTTACTTATGACAAAGGTATGGCACACCCGCAGCCATCTTGATTGGAATAAAGTGGTAACATTTAAAACATTTAATTTGCAAAGGAACAAAATGAGGGGGTTCATTTTGCCATAGAAATTATGACTAGTGCTGCAGAAAGAAAACTTAGGGCACATTTTGACTTCTCAAATCCTCTTCTATTTCATTAAAAAGTTCTGACATGCAGACTGAAACATGCACTTTGAATACCAGCAGCAGACTTCCCTGGTGAGCAGTAGCTTTACTACAGTGATCTAATGAGGAACTAGAGTGCTACCATTCAGAATTTATGGCAAATGTGTCACATCTGAATGCCTTCTTGATGGAACCAAAGTAAACAAGCATTGAAAATGCAATAGGTCTCGCCCTCGTTTAAGTTAAAGCAATTCTGTTTGTAATTAGGTGGCTTTTTAGCTTTGATTTTATTAGTGTTTTTCAAAATTTCATGTAAATAACATGCATATCTGTATATGTATGCATGCATTTATATTTGTATTTATATAGATATGCAGATTATATATGTTTATATATGTATGTAAATACATATATATACACATACATATATATAAATGCATATATGTGCGTGTAGAGAGAGGTAGAGAGAGGTACAGAGGTAGAGATGTAGAGGTAGAGATGTAGAGGTAGAGAGGTAGAGGTAGAGAGGTAGAGGTAGAGAGGTAGAGAGTAGTAGAGAGAGAGGTAGAGAAAGGTAGAGAGGTAGAGAGTAGAGGATGAGTAATAGAGAGTAGAGAGTAGAGAGTAGAGAGAGAGTAGTAGAGAGAGTAGTAGAGAGTAGTAGAGAGAGTAGCAGAGAGTGAGTAGGAGAGAGGAGTAGTGAGTAGTAGAGAGTGAGTAGTAGAGAGTAGTGGTGAGTGAGAAGTAGAGAGTAGTAGAGAGTGAGTAGTAGAGGGTGTAGTAGAGAGTGAGTAGAGAGTGAGTAGTCGAGGGAGTAGTAGAGAGTGAGTATTAGAGAGTGAGTAGTAGAGAGTAGTAGAGAGTGAGTAGTGGAGACTGAGTAGCAGACAGAGAGTAGTAGAGAATGAGTAGTAGAGAATGAGTAGTAGAGTGAGTAGTAGAGAGTAGTAGAGAGTGAGTAGTAGAGAGTAGTAGAGAGTGAGTAGTAGAGAGTAGTAGAGAGTGGTAGAGAGAGAGTAGTAGAGAGTGAGTAGTAGAGCAAGAGTAGTAGAGAGAGTGAGTAGTAGAGAGTAGTAGAGAGAGTAGTAGAGAGTAGTACAGAGTGAGTAGTAGAGAGTGATTAGTAGAGAGTAGTGGAGAAGTAGAGAGTGAGTAGTAGAGAGTAGTAGAGAGTGAGTAGTAGAGTGAGTAGTAGGGAGTAGTAGAGAGTGAGTAGTAGAGTGAGTAGTAGAGTGAGTAGTAGAGAGCAAGTAGTAGAGAGTGTGTAGTAGAGAGACAGTAGTAGAGAGCAGTAGAGGGTGCGTAGTAGAGAGTGAGTAGTAGAGAGAGTAGTAGAGAGTAGTAGAGTAGTAGAGAGTGAGTTGTAGAGAGTGAATAGTAGAGAGTGAGTAGTAGAGAGTAGTAGAAAGTGAGTAGCAGAGAGAGTAGTAGAGAGTAGTAGAGAGTAGTAGAGTGAGTAGTAGAGAGTGAGTAGTAGAGAGAGAGAGTAGTAGAGAGTGAGTGGTAGAGAGTAGTAGAGAGTGAGTGGTAGAGAGTAGTAGAGAGTAGTAGAGAGTGAGTAGTAGAGAGTGAGTAGTAGAGAGTAGTAGAGAGTAGTAGAAAGTGAGTAGTAGAGAGTGAGTAGTAGAAAGTAGTAGCGAGTGAGTAGTAGAGAGTGAGTAGTTTAATTTAAAAGGAACACAATGAGGGTGTTCATTTTGCCATAGAAATTATGATTAGTGAGGAAAAAAGAAAAATTAGGGCACATTTTGAGTGACTTATCAAATCCTCTTCTATTTCATTAAAACATTTTGACATGCAGACTGAAACATGCACTTTCAATACCAGCAGCAGACTTCCCTGGTGAGCAGTAGCTTTACTACAGTGATCTAATGAGCAACTAGAGTGCTACCATTCAGAATTTATGGAAAATGTGGGACACATCTGAATGCTTTCTTGATGGAATCAAAGTAAACAAGCATTGAAAATGCAATAGGTCTCCCCCTCGTTTAAGTTAAAGCAATTCTGTTTGTAATTAGGTGGCTTTTTAGCTTTGCTTGTATTAGAGTTTTTCAAACTTCCATGTACATACCATGCATATGTATGCATATATGTATATGTTTGCATGAATTTATATTTATATAGATATGTAGATTATATTTATATATTCACTGAAAAAACCATAGGTTTCACACACGTTATAGTTACGAATTAGCATTTAAAAAACCTTGCAAATTCACTTAAAAAACCATAGGTTTCACACATGTTATAGTTAGCTGGACATTTCACTCGTAAAAAAACAATGAAATTCCCCCGTTATAGTTAGTGCAGGCAACTATAACTCACGCGACCGCAATCCTCAGCTGATGACGTCAGATATTACATCACTGTATTTAGACACTTATTTACCCATGTCTTCTTCCATTAATCTTTAGCTATACATATATTACAAATATTTATTTTTCATAAAGACACATATGTCATCAGTGATGTAATATCTGACGTCATCAGCAGAGGATTGCGGTCGCGTGAGTTATAGTTGCCTGCACTAACTATAACGGGGGAATTTCATTGGTTTTTTACGAGTGAAATGTCCAGCTAACTATAACATGTGTGAAACCTATGGTTTTTTAAGTGAATATATATATATATATATATATATATATATATATATATATATATATATATATATATATATATATATATATATATATATATACATATATATTATCTACTGGCGGTACATATATCACTGGTCTATTGACTGGCAAGGAAGCTGATTGGTTTGTGACTATCTGTGTCTAGCTCTTACTATCCTTAGACCTGCACCCCATAAATGGTAGATTACCTTAAGGAATGCTTTGTGAGCCAGCTTGATTTAAATGTTTCGAGGGTCAGAGTTAGCCAACTCAGCAGTTATGCAATACTACGTAGTGGGCATGCACTGTTTGGACTCTGGAGGTCATCATTTTAAAAAATGAACAAATGCGTCTGATCAGTTTTTTCCAATGTAAACTTTTGGTGTTACAACATTGGAGTGCAACACTGGTAAAAAACATTGGACCACCCTGTAAAAACACTAAACATGGAGTACCACTGGCCAGTAACCAATGACTGCTTCACCACCACCAATAAAGGTCTCGAATCAGTCACTTGGCAAGGTGAACAGACATAAATCAACAAAAATTGAAGAAATTCATTTTTCCTGTGTTTATCAGACAATAAAGTTTGAATTATCAAAAGCCAGGACTATGTTCAACTAGTCTGTGATGATTTGTTGGTAAATGGAGACCCCACATAGACTACAGTCCATGTTAAAATGGAACAAAGTAAAAAGTATCATACATATAATGAACAGCAAAAAGATATATAAACAAGTGTTAAAAGTAGTGCAACTCCAGCGTATGTGTGCAGTATGACCACATCATGTAAAGCCAGAAACACGTAGGTGCAATTTCACACTACTGTTCATTTTTCACATGCATATAAATTGGGGTTCTGGTAAAAGTACTCACTCAGTACCCGCTGTTTAGGTCCACATTAAGATGCTAGGTCGCCTTCATGCCCGCAGCCATGATGCGAGCCTAGCATCTCTATTTAGACATGAGACAGCAGGCTCTCGGTGCGCACTGAGGCACCATTATGTGGGTGCTTACGGCTCAGATCAGGGGCTATGGATATTTGAAAACATTGGCATAGTGGGTTTATCGCAGAATGTGCAACCTGTGCACTCCACTCCTTTGACGTCGTAAAATGCCCGGTAGATGAATAGCAATGTTTTTGTTATTCTGCACAACACTTTTTTTTAATAAAGACGTGGGGGACAAGTGCATATTTCTTAATTTGTTACAAAATGTAAAATGGGAGAATTTTATTAGCCCTAGTCAGTTGTAAATGTTCTGTTATTTACACCATGGTGTGCAATGGATGTCTTTTGAAACACAACACCAATTTATAGGCGGCAGGTGTCTTATTTTAAGTTATTCATCAACAATTATTCAGCCAGCTGGAATTGTTCTCCCTTCAGATTGAGACTAGAAGAGCTGGTTACAGTACACAAAGCGCAGCAAGCCATGCACAGCACACAACTCTGCAAAGGGCATGAATGTAAGATTAGAAATAAAATTGCAGGAGCAGACACTTTCCAAACAAAGTCTTGATTAAAAAAACATGAAGCCACAGGCCGCTGCACTTACGCAAAGAACACTACAAACCTCTCGGTCTCTACCCTGTCAATGCCGAAAGAGAGAAGGAAGCATAAGGTAAAAGTGCAGTTTGACACGATCTCAAAAAGGTCATTTTTGTTTCAAACTGCACACTGCACACAAACGAGGCTGTAATTCATTTTCTACGGCTGATAATGCACTTTTGATAAGAATGTTGCTGCCAGGCAACACTCTCTCTTTATTTCTTCTTGCAAAGAGCTGGGCAGCTCCCGCTCCCAGGAGGTGACCCCATGACCTGCAGCTTGTCAAGGCCCATTGAAGATGTCCTTACCCACCCCACCCTCTGATACTCCTCTGACAGAGGACGGCGAGCGTAAAGTAAGTTATGTAACTCACATCCCAGATGGATGTGAGTAATGCAAAGTGCTGTGTGACTGCGAAGGGGGCCCCTGTAGCGTGGAGCCCCCCTGCTATGCGGGGTCCTGTGTTATGCCCCTGTGTTGACAAGCTGGCAACACGCACTTCTGCAGCTTTGCCAGTAGTGAACACTGAGCTGATTGCTATACATTCAATGGTTTTGCAGGTTCTTTTAGCAGTAGGCATATTACTCGCAGAAAAAGGCAGAGTCTGCAAAACGCTTATTTTAACTCATTGCTGCTCCTATATAACTGATGAGAGTAAGAAAATAGAGGAATTTGCAAAGAACATTTCTGGTTGAAAAACTGAATTAAAAGAGCTGGAAACACCTAGAGCCTCATTTTATATTGACAGAAAGGACGAGGTGACGGATAACCCCCTCTTTGCCAGTATAATGGTCCTCCTGCCCAATTTAAATGCAGGTGTACATTTTTCCCAACAACGTCAGAGACTATTCCGTATCTGCTACAGTTACAACCCTCCAGCACCCCAGTGGAGTAAGGGCTGTTGAAGGTTAACCGGTATGTCTACTCACTTAATTAACATGTCAGTTTTCACTGCCAGTCCCTGCCAGGAAAACCTTTGCTGGAAGGGGCAGTGAAAACTACAAACAATTTCCTTCTCACCATGTGAAACAACTTCCATGGTGAGGGTAGCATTGTTTTCTTTTTTATTTTCAAAAGCAAAATACTTCTTTGGGGTTTTATTTTTGAAAATTAAAAAAGTAACTTTGCCATATGCCTCCGTCATGTTTGACGGAGAGGTACGGCAAAGTTACAATACATTGGCAGGAACCGCCTTGATGGCTGTATTGCCAATGTTGAAATGTCTGTCAATGCTTGAAATGTCTGCTGGCCTGAGGGTCATTTTTAAAATGCTGTCCTGGGGACCTCTGCCAAGGTGATGGAATATTGAACATGTACCGACCGCCAAAATATAAATCGAGCGTACACTCCATTATCATGAAGAGATTTGTCTCCTATAAACCATACAAATCCACCCTCAGAACAGGTTTTAGAAAGAATATCTTAAATGTCCTCCTGGGCAATGTGTGTTTTCTACGATGGTAGAAAAGGAACACACAGTGTTGTTAAAATACCCCTCACACAACAAAAGGGCCCTTGGTGTCATGCTTCATCATAGGGGTCTTCCCGCCCCTCTATGGGACGGGGCGTGCTACAACCTACTACTACGCGGGAGCACCTTTTGGTTTGTGAAAAACGACTATGTGTTTTGTAAGGGAGTGAGTGCAAGGGTCAGGAGTGAATGGGTAGGTGAGGTTAAAAAAATACCTGGCTCGTCGGTTTTAAAAAAAAATCTTTAATATACCTGTGAGCTGATATTAGTAAAAATAAGGGGGCGGAGGTAGATATGCCTCAATGAGCTGTGCCTCCTAGGTGTGTCAACATGTTTCGAAGCTCCCCAGGCTTCTTTGTCAGGACTAGAATGATCCCTAGCTACACTCACGATTCAATGTTTACTGCAAAATTATGCTAATAGTCACAAGAATTATAATGCATTTTGATTCCCAATGCACTGGTTGGCTGCCTGATTAAGTATCATGAATTAGTTCATCTGAAATAAAGAAAGGAGGTACAAGTGTCTTAATGCGCGACATATAATATAGCCAGCCATGGTGAACGTAAATATACCTGCAATAAAGAAGTGAAATGAGCGAGCATGTATGAAGATAGCAGGCAGGGTCATCTTAAACAAGCTGGAGATTTCGGTTCAAGAGACAGGTGTCTTATCAGCATTTCAATATGGCTTTCGACCAGGTCTAGGGATCATTGAACAAGGACTTAATTTGTCCCTGATAATTGACATATACACCAAAGCTAAGAAGGGTAATCTTTTTCTCACTTTTGTGGACTTAAGTTCCGCCTTTGATTGCGTTAAACATGCTATGCTGTGGGACACTCTTAAAGATGTAGAGTTGGACCCATCCTTGCTGTCGTTCATAAGGGAACTATATAGGGGGGCAGGCGCAAGGGTTCGATTTGGGAATCAGGGAGAATGTTCAACTAGGTTGCCCATAAAAAGAGGGGTAAGACAGGGGTGCATTCTTGCCCCCCTACTCTTCTCCCTCTACATAAACAACCTGGGACAGTATTTGAATGAATCCTAGCACAATCATCCAACTATCAAGGGTACTCCCGTTCCCATCCTATTATACGCAGATGATGCAGTTATTATGTCACGGACACAGCTGGGCTTGCAAAAATCTGTCTCAAACTTTGTAACTTATATGGCCGAGCGGGGTTTAAAAGTTAACATCACCAAGACATTTACCATGAGCTGCAGGACAAAATTGAGTAAGACATGTGATGTTTTTATCGATGGTAAAAAAACTTTTAAGTACAGATACATTTTCACATCTAGGCCTAACTGTGGATAGGAGGGGCTCCTGGGTAGCAGCTACGAACAACAGAAAGCTGGCCATGATGAGAGCTATAGGAGCCGTCAGCAACTTTGCAAAAAAACTAGGCGGGAGACCTGTCCCAGAGTTGATGGTCATTTATAAATCTAAATGCATTTCAATAGGCACATATGGGGCAGGCATATGGGGCATTGAAAGTGTGGACCATATACAACGCTGCGTTATTTATTGGCGGTCCCTAGTTCAACAGCCACTTATTCTTGTCATAGGGAACTCGGCCTAACATACATCTCCGATACTATAAAGATTACCCCTCTTCTCTTATGGCACAAGTTATGGGCAACGGTGGAGACGGGCTTTAACAGGGATGTGATAATGGATTGCCTTAAGCTGGACGGGGTGGCAAATTTACCGTGGATTAGCTACATAAAGAACATGACACAGGCTATAGGCCACCCTGAATATTTTTATAATCCTAGTAGCTTGGAATCCGTCCCTACGAAATCCCTTAAGATACATGGCCTGAAATATCTAGAGAACAAACGTTGGCTTTTGGAGAGAAAGAAGAAATCGGTTATGGCTAATCATTTGATGTGCACCCACATAGGCTTACAACCCTACCTAATAGTGGTAAAAAGTAGCTTTTATCGCATGCTCCTGGCCCGTTTTCGCAGTGGGTCTTTTTTTAGGTTGGTTACCTTCCCTGATATTAACGACTGGTCTAAACACCATCCTATATGCCCCTGTGACGACACTTCCATCTTGACTACAATGCACTGCACTTTATTTTGTAAATATTATGTTGTACCAAGGAATATATATTTATTGCCCATACTTAGAAGCTGGAAGCTAAAACAATGTAGAATAGCCTTTCTAAGACTTCAGGTGCTAGAAAATGAACTTATTATTGCGGCTATCTCTTCCTTTTTAAAAACTATAATAAGGTTTCAGAACACCATGTAAAAAAAAAATAATAATAATTATTTGTGACTACCTGACGTTCCTATAACTTTTTGTGTATATATATAGAATTTATCATGCATTCTTGTTTTTATATTAACGGTACTTTGTATTATTGTGATGATTATATTCAAATCTGGAGAATTGCACTCGTGATTAATGTGTTTTTATATTGTGCTTTTATGATTTTACGATATAAAATCGAATAAAGCTATTTTTGAATTTGAATTTGAGAGAGCATGTATGTCTTTATAATTAATCTTAGTGCAGTTCAATGGTGGCGTGTCCCGCTAAAGTAGTAGGAGGAAAAAGAGACAGACAAGGACAAACATACATTAAACATAAAGCACACACACTATGTCAAAGGATCAGGTCTCGCGATCCCAAGGGTTGGGTTAAAGGATGCATTTTAAAAAAAGGGGTGTGTTGGTTAGTTCCTTAACGGAAGAAGCATAGTGATGGAAAAGAGTCAACTTACTCGAATTGAGAGGTAAAATTGCCCCATGAGCCTGTAACGGGGTGCCTGTCTTCGCAACCTAAAGAGAAACGGTAATATGCAAAGACATCAGTACCGGTAAAGGGTACTTCGGTGTACCATCATACTGACTGGTCAAAGGTGGTCCCCGGCTATGCCGTACTCACTGTTACTGGGTCACTGCCCCGTTGTGTCTGGCCTCCCCGCGGCTCCGCTGGACAATGGAGCCTTGTGGGCAGGGGTTTAAATAAGATTGTTAATTGGAGTTCCCGCTATGGTGGGAATCGCGGATAGCAAACACCTACGTGAGTCAAAGGATTTAGAGGCTGGAGTGCTAACCCACAGTATATCCCAATGCGGTTTCCGGTTTGTCAGTCATCCGGATGCAGAGTATGCATCAATACGCATGAGGAGTGAAGGGGGGTGCGTGGAGCGCTGTGAGTACGGAGCGGGTGCACACGTGATGATGTGTGCACCGGATAAAGAGGCTGGGGCACCGGATTGATGAAAAATATGAAAATTAAATAAAGCGAAGGTGTGTTTTTGTCTAGCCCATCATTGTCAGACTGGGGCGCTGGTCTTAATCCATAGAAAGGTATACCAAATGGAAAAAGGGCATAAAAAAGGGGAATGGCCCATCAGTAAACTGAGGGTAATGGAGACAAGATAACAGGGGTGATACAAAAACCCTTTCAGGATAATCGTGTAGGAGGGAAGCTCATTAAATCAGGAGCCACATCAAGATGAAGGACTTATTGGCTAATTATTAGTGTAGTCTTGCTAGTACCAAGGTAATAGGTGCACAAAGGTAGTCTTGCTGGGCGGCTTAGCCTGGCGGGTAAAGGCATGTGGGATTATTTTTCAACACAATGCGGGTGGTTGAGGGACTCTTATATGGGCAGTTCATGAGAATTGGTTCCACGGTATATCGTCGTTAAGCCCTTCGACCTGTGTACCCAAGCGGAATACCCATCTTTGTTCTTTCTCAAAGAGGCCAGTTTCACTATTCACTTGCTCAATGACAGTCCACTTCAGGTCATTTGTTCCATGATTATTGGTTAGGTAGTGGGTGGCCATCTTAGTTGTGCTTCTCTTGCAATGAATGTTGCTCTTATGCTCCCCGATGCGGATCTTGACAGGTCTTGACGTCATTCCAATGTATTCAAGGTTGCACGGGCAGGTGATCATGCAGATGGTGTTCTTACTGTTACAATTCGTGAAACCCCTTTGTTCCCATTTACTGCCATTTCTGAATTGCAAAAACCTGCTTTTGCAGGTTAAGTGGCATGTGCTGCAGCTACCACAAGGATGGTCGCCCTGGACCAGGGGTAGAAGTTGGTCCACAGGCCTAGTGGTTGGCGTCTTGCTGGGTCTGGTGTTAACCAGCATGTCTTTTAAATTTCTCCCTCTCTTATGAGCAAACATGGGTTTGGGAAAATTTAATTGGCAACTATTGAGGAGTCTTCAGTGTTTGTTCACCACCTTTGTGATCTGGTTTGAATGTGTATTAAAGGTGGTTACACAGATGGGCTGTTCATGTTGTTCATTAGTCATTTTATCCTCCAACAAAGAGTCTCGATTATTATTACTTGCTCTTTTCATGGCTTTGTCAATGACGTCTTTGGGATAGTTTCGTTGCAGCAGTTTGGTTTTTAAATTTGCCGCTTGACTTTTGTAGTGGTTGAGTTCGGTACAGTTCCTCCGAAGGCGGAGGAATTGTCCGTACGGGAGATTATCCCAAAGATGGCGTGGATGAAAGCTGTTATACATGAGCAGGCAGTTCTTAGCTGTAGGTTTGAAGTGTGTCGTGGTTTTAAGGGTACCTTCATCAGGGTAATTGTTTAGATCTAAGAAGACCAGATTAGTGCTGGAGTTGGTACTTGTGAATTTCAGAAAACTATTATGATCATTCAGCCATATCATGAAGGCTTCGGTGGAGGGGGTGTCCCCTTCCCAAATCACTAGTATGTCATCTATATACCGTTTCCACGTTTTTATGTTGTTGAAAAAAGGGTTTGTGGGATTCAGGATTATTTTAGACTCCAGATGGTGCACGTAAAGACCCGCTAGACTTGGAGCAAAGGTGCTCCCCATGCTGGTACCGTGTTTCTGTAGGTAGTATGTGTCTTCATACATGAAGTAATTCTTGGTAAGTGCCAAAGAAACACACTCCATCACCACATGGCGTGGTGTCTGGTATTCCCATTCAGCAGAAAACAAAACCTCCTCAATTATAGTTAGTGTTTCGTCGTGAGGGAGACTCGTATAAAGGCTCTCTACATTGAGTCCTATTAGGATGTGTTTAGCCGTGTCAAACTCTATATTTTGGAGTAATTGGAGCACTGCCTTGGTGTCTTTTAGATAGGTATCTGTCAGTTGGACCATTGGGTGAAGGAATACATCCGCAAATTTGGATAAGGGTTCCAAAATGGAATCGATCCCTGAAACAATAGGGGGTCCTGGTGGTTGTTCTAGATTTTTATGGATCTTTGGTATCGTGTAGAAGTATGGGACTCTTGGAGATTTTTTTGTAAGGAATTCCACCTCCTTGATCGACCATGGTAGCTATAATGACCCTGATGGATTTAGTGGGGTCATTGCGGATAATCTCTAAGGGGCATATTATCAAGCCAGGCAAAAAAATTATCGCCGCTTTAGCGGCAGAAAACTGCTGCTAAAACGGCGATAATGGGTGGATAATATGCTCTATGGAATTCCAATTGAAACCCATGTTAGATGTCCTTCACATTTAACATGGGCTTCAAATGGAATTCCATAGAGCATATTATCAAGGCCATTATCGCCGTTTTAAATGCAGTTTTCTGCCGCTGAAGCGGCGATAATTTTATCACCTGGCTTGATAATATGCCCCTACGTTCCTAGTATCATCAAGAAGTTTCCTGCATTTGTTGTCGTAGGCGGCGTTCGTCTGAATCACGATTGCACCGCCTTTGTCAGCCGGTTTGATGACAATGTCTCTATTAAGGGATAGTTGGCATATCGCTTCCCTCTCTTCGTTGGAGGTGTTCTGGAAGGCAGTATTTTCTGACACGGATCGATCTCGCATTTCCTTCATTACAGCCTTTTCAAAGGCTAGTAATTCCACAGGTAGAGCCGAATCTGGGGGGACAAAGGTAGACTTTAACTGGAGACCAGTGTCCTGGTCCTCTCCCTCCGGTCTCTCTTTGTCTTTAAAGAAGGCTTTTAGTTTCAGTTTACGGATGAATTCTTTCATCTCAGCACACGTTCTGAATTTGTCAATCCGATTCGTGGGTACAAACCCTAAACCTCTTTATAGGACTTGTTCCTGTGTGGATGTCAGTTGGTGATCAGTCAGGTTCACCACTAGATGTATTTTTTGCTGGTAGAGGGTTGGGCGTTCGTTACGTTGGTCATGCTTCTTGTTGATACCAGTGATGTCTCGTCTTCCATCGTGGACCAGTGGACGTTGTTGCCTCTCCGGTTCCGTCCACTCCGGGGGCCCTGGCGTGACCCTAAAAAAGGCGGTTGAGCGTAGTAGTTGTTGTCATAGTTTTGAGGTGGGGGAGCCCAGTGTTGATATTGGCCCCCCATCGGTGCTGGTCCATATGGGGACAATGGGAAATGGGATGGTCCTTGATTGTTGCCCCATCCCCTTCTTCTTGGGTTATATGGTCGTTGGTATTGGTAACCACCTCCGCTGTTGTAGCGGCGTCCACTGCCTCTGCTGGTGTTAGAATTGTCAGACCCTGTGTCTGATGATCCACCATCTCTGCTCTGGTCTTGGATTCTTTGGACATAGTCATCTCGTGTATATGGGTAAACCTGTGCATGACTGAAGTGCGAGGTGTCTTTTTTCAGTTTGTTAAACTTACTCTGCTTCAGTGTCATCTCATAGTCTGTTATTTGTTGTCCAAAGAAACGGTGGAAACGGTATATAGATGACATACTAGTGATTTGGGAAGGGGACACCCCCTCCACCGAAGCCTTCATGATATGGCTGAATGATCAGAATAGTTTTCTGAAATTCACAAGTACCACCTCCAGCACTAATCTGGTCTTCTTAGATCTAAACATTTACCCTGATGAAGGTACCCTTAAAACCACGACACACTTCAAACCTACAGCTAAGAACTGCCTGTTCATGAATAACAGCTTTCATCCACGCCATCTGAGGGATAATCTCCCGTACGGACAATTCCTCCGCCTTCGGAGGAACTGTACCAAACTCAACCATTACAAAAGTCAAGCGGCAGATTAAAAAAAAAAACTGCTGCAAGGAAACTATCCCAAAGACGTCATTGACAAAGCCTTGAAAAGAGCAAGGAATAATAATCGAGACTCTTTGTTGGAGGATAAAATGACTAATGAACAACATGAACGGCCCATCTGTGTAACCACCTTTAATACACATTCAAACCAGATCACAAAGGTGGTGAACAAACACTGGAGACTCCTCAACAGTTCCCAATTAAATTTTCTCAAACCCATGTTCGCTCATAAGACAGGGAGAAATTTAAAAGACATGCTGGTTAACACCAGACCCAGAAAGACGCCAACCACTAGGCCTGTGGATCAACTTCTACCCCCGGTCCAGGGCAACCATCCTTGTGGTAGCTGCAGCACATGCCACTTAACCTGCAAAAGCAGGTTTTTGCAATTCAGAACTGGCAGTAAATGGGAATAAAGGGGTTTCTCGAATTGTAACAGTAAGAACACCATCTACATGATCACCTGCCCGTGCAACCTTGAATACATTGGAATGACGTCAAGACCTGTCAAGATCCGCTTCGGGGAGCATAAGAGCATCATTAATTGCAAGAGAAGCACAACTAAGATGGCCACCCACTACCTAACCAATAATCATGGAATGAATGACCTGAAGTGGCCTGCCATTGAGCAAGTGAATAGTGAAACTGGCCTCTTTGAGAAAGAACAAAGATGGGTATTCCGCTTGGGTACACACGTCGAAGGGCTCAACGACGATATACCGTGGAACCAATTTTCATGAACCGCCCACATAAGATTCCCTCAACCACCTGCATTGTGTTGAAAAATAATTCCACATGCCTTTACCCACCAGGCTAAGCCGCCCAGCAAGACTACCTTTGTGCACTCTTTACCTTGGTACTAGCAAGAGTACACTAATAATTAGCTAATAAGTCCTTCAACTTGATGTGCTCCTGATTTAATGAGCTTCCCTCCTACTCAATTATCCTGAAAGGGTTTTTGTATCACCCCTGTTATCTTGTCTCCATTACCCTCAGTTTACTGATGGGCCATTCTCCTTTTTTTCATGCCCTTTTTCCATTTGGTTTACCTTTTTATGGATTAAGACCAGCGCCCCTGTCTGACAATGATGGGCTAGACAAAAACACACCTTCGCTTTATTTAATTTTCATATTTTTCATCAATCCGGCGCCCCAGCCTCTTTATCCGGTGCACACGTCATCACGTGTGCACCCGCTCCCTACTCACAGTGCTCCACGCGCCCCCTTGACTCCTCATGCGTATTGACGCGTACTCTGCATCCGGAGGACTGACAAACCGGAAACCGCATTGGGATATACTGTGGGTTAGCACTCCAGCCTCTAAATCCTTTGACTCACATAGGTGTTTGCTATCCGCGAATCCCGCCATAGCGGGAACTCCAATTAACAATCGTATTTAAACCCCCGCCCACAAGGCTCCATTGTCCAGCGGAGCCGCGGGGAGGCCAAACACAACGGGGCAGTGACCCAGTAACAGTGAGTACGGCATAGCCGGGGACCACCTTTGACCAGTCAGTATGATGGTACGCCGAAGTACCCTTTACCGGTACTGATGACTTTGCATATTACCGTTTCTCTCTAGGTTGCGAAGACAGGCACCCCGTTACAGGCTCATGGGGCAATTTTACCTCTCAATTGCGTTTGCTTTATGTTTAATGTATGTGTGTTCTTGTCTGTCTCATTTTCCTCCTACTACTTTAGGGGGGCACGCCACCATTGAACTGCACTAAGATTAATGAGAAAGACATACATGGTCACTCATTTCACTTCTTTATTGCAGGTATATTTACGTTCACCATGGCTGGCTATATTATATGTCACGCATTAAGACACTTGTACCTCCTTTCTTTATTTCAGATGAACTAATTAATTATAGTTAATCAGGTATCCAACCAGTGCATTGGGAATCGAAATGCACTATCATTCATGTGACTATTAGCATAATTTTGCAGTACACATTGAATCGTGAGTGTAGATAGGGATCATTCTAGTCCTGACGAAGAAGCCTGGGGAGCTTCGAAACATGTTGACACACCTAGGAGGCACAGCTCATTGAGGCATATCTACCTCTGCCCCCTTATTTTTACTAATACCAGCTCACAGGTATATTATAGATTTCTTTTTAAATCCGACAAGCCAGGTATTTTTTAATCTCACCTACCCATCCACTCCTGACCCTTGCACTCACTCCCTTACAAAACACATAGTCGTTTTTCACAAACCAAAAGGTGCTCCCACGTAGTCGTAGGTTGTAGCACGCCCCGTATGATGAAGCATGACACCAAGGGCCCTTTTGGTGTGTGAGGGGTATTTCAACAACACTGTGTCTTCCTTTTCTACCAACGTAGAAAGCACACATTACCCAGGAGGACATTTAAGATATTCTTTGTAAAACCTGTTCTGAGGGTGGATCTTTATGGTTTATAAGTTACTGAAGGAGGACGTATCCACCTCCACTACTGTTGTTAAGTAGTACCTCTCTACTCCCCTTTTGTTTTTTTTGAGTTTTGTCTCCTGCAAGGTCTTAAACTTAATGCCGCCAAGACAAAGTTCATGGCTTTTAACCAGCATAGACCCTTTAAGGGGAAAATGATGATGGATGGGCTTGCCCTGGAGCAGGTTGATGCTTTTGTTTATCTGGGCATCAAACTGAAGAAGGATATGAGGTGGAAGCCACACATCGAAGTCATGGCACTAAAACATTGGCAGTTAGCTGGTACCCTTAGATAGGAACTCAAAATCTCTCTGACAAAGCCCCTTAGTACGGCACTTCAAATTTATAACAGCAAAGGTGTGAGCTCAGTCCTCTACAGGGCTGAGCTGTGGGGCCTAAAGAACCTGTCCCAGCTAACAATTTCAGAGAATATGTTTCTGCATGCGACTACCAGTCTTCCAGAGAGTACACCCACCCTTCCCCTAAGCAATGATCTAGGCAGGAAAGCCCTGACGTATCTATGCATGCTACGGCCAATTCTAAACTGGCGCAGAGTATGGTGTATGTCGGAACTAGCAGCATACACAGAGGGCTTAAGGGATATCATTAATTTGGACCATTTCCATGAAATCAGCTGGCTGCTAGAATTGAGAAGTCTGATCAGTAAAATGGGCTTATCACACCTGTTGGATTCCCCTTCTACTTCAAAGTTCATGTAAAAAAAATGCCTCAAGGAAACATATTGGGAAATTTTGGCACATGAAGAGTTTAGGCGCCATGACCTCACCTCACTCTTGGGGCTTTTTCTACAGATAAAACCATGCCCGAGCCTCGAGCCCTATTGGCATATCATTAAAAAGCCTTTGGGCTCAAAACTTTATTTCCAATTCAGATCAGGATCTTTGCCCCTGAAGTGCTTTGCATCCAAATGGTCTTCCAGCGGGAACAATAAATGCTGCATATGTGCTAAATATGTAGAATCATATTTACACATGGTTTTTGCCTACCCAGCCTACGCCGGCCCACGTAAAGTTTGGCTGGCGCTGCTTTGTTAGAACATGGCTACAAGATCACACAGCATAGCCCTTGCTCTGATCCATCACCTAGGTACACAATCCCGGTGGCAAGATTCTTGAGGTAGATGTGGCACATTTGTTCCAAGCAAATTATGGCTGGAAAATGATAATAATACAATCTTTTAACATCATGTAGGGGAATGTGGGCATAATGTGACTTGTGTGGCCTAATACGATTGTAAAGGCTTATGAGACTGTATTTTATGTTTTTAATCTTATCATGTCATGTAATTTGCCATATAGTGAGAGCTTTGATTGCTTCTTTTGTCTTTTGTCATTTTTTGCTCAAACGTTTTAACCTAGATCTTAACTTTTGTACCGTTTTACTTTTTATCTGTAATGTTTTTATGATTTATATAGTCTAATAAAGCATCATTTGGTTGATAAATCGAGCCAGTGATATCCTGTTGCAATATATTTTTGTTATGATATTACTTTTTGATAACATTTGTGGCAGATGGTATTTTTACACAACATTAACGTTGTGCTTTGCTTTCTTCATTTAAATTGCACACATTTGCACAAGATCAAATATGCTTGGGATATTTTAGAATACCAAGATTGTGCACAATAGTTATTGTGCCTAACTTGGTATTTTTGCCTTGAAGACCTTGCCATTTATCAATAAGAACAGCAATGGCTACTCCAGTGGTTTTTAATGATTTTATAATGCATAACTATTTGCACCTATAATTGAGCATGATTTCGACATTGTCAGATGGAGACAAATCTGTCAGTATGGCGGAGTACTTTACTCCTGTCTGCCAATAGTCCTACTAATGCCAAATGTAGAGATGACTACCGGCACAGAAGACATCTATTAACATCTCTTAACTCTGTCAAAAAGGTTTATTTTAATGAACTAAAAGGTTGACCGACAGATTTGGGTTTGCTCTATGATATAGATGTGGAGCCTTATCGTAGAGTACACTCACAGATGCCATATTGGTTCTGGTCAGTATCGCATACTTAGCCTTAAGCTCAACCCTGGGTAGCTGTGGCTGCAAGCAGTAAGGCTTGGCAAAGGAACTTAGTATGAAGAAATCAAAAGCAACAAACAACAAAATAAGAAATCACACACTTTTAAAAAAGACACAACAACAATTTATGAAAATAGAGCATATTTTATGATTTTATAGAGATCTTGATCATCAGAGTCCACTGGAGGGTTATGGAGATACAGATTTTATAAATTCTTATCACTTGTAAATTAAACCGCAAACAAGCGTTGGCAAATGTAAAGTTTGAAAGCTTTTGAAAAGTTTGGAGAAGTTAGTGCCAATACTGTGACCCCATTTGGGGAAACCAAATCCAGCAGGGATAAGGTCTAGGGCACCAGAAAGGATACTTTGGACAGTTACCTGGCCACCAGAGCATTTTTTAAGCAAGTTCCAAAGTTTACAGGGTAAAGGAATTAGTACTCATCTTCTGTGACTTGTCTTTTTAGTTGAAATAATTTACCTAATAAAAGAGGATCCATTAAAACATTATCAGGGTTTCTAGTCTAAATGACCGTTGCTCTTGCTTCAATATCACAGTGAAGTGCCCCTGCTGGCTACACACTCTCCTCTGCTTGCCAGTGGTGTGGAGTCCAATATCACATTGCCTATAATCTCTAATACTAGTTGCCATTCCCTCAGAGACCTCTAGCGTAACTGTAATTGCTTGTTATAGTGTGTTCTGAGGACAATAGCAACCATCCGAATCGATTATCTAGAAATGTTGTCATCAATTATGATATTTTGTTTAAAGACTGCTGCAGATGCTGAAGGATGCTATCCATTATTGCAGGTTATTGAACAGGATTTGATACTATCACCTGCGTAAATACCAGAAACATCTCAGTTTTATCAGGATACAAATTAATATAGTTAGCTGACTTCTACCAGTGAATAATAGATAATAGATAACGAATTGGCCAAAGTACCTTGCAGTCCAGAGATGTGCTATTCAAAGATTTGTTATATCTGGATAAGCGGTTCTGCATTTAATGTGCATTTACACGTATGTGTTTGAGGACTCATTTTGCTATTGACAAAGCCATGTTTGTGGTAAACTGATGACAATTGCTCTCACCAGATAGCTGAAGCTTTATATAGACACAACCTAACATAGGGTGCCTGGCAGAGGGCAGGGTTAAGGGGAGTTGCAAGACCGAGTGATACCAGAGTGTAGGGGCACTGTCGGGGGCTTGAAAGAGGGTAGGGATACCATGAAGTGCTGGACACAGTGATGCCAGGGTGTAAGGGCACTATGAGGTGCTTGGAAGATGGTAGGAGCACTGTGAGGTACTGGAAAGAGTGAAACCAGGATGCTGGGCAACTGTGAGCTGCTTGGAAGAAGACAGGGGCACTGAGTGATCCTGGACAGAGTTAAACCAGGGTCTAGGGGTTCTGTGAGGTGCCTGGAAGAGGGCAGGGACACTGTGAGGTGCAAGGCACAGTGATTTCAACATGGTCTGGTGCAGTGCTCAGAGCACTGCTGGCAGCTCAGCTTTCTGATGAGAAAAGATAAATTTCAATATGTTTACCTTTCAAATGTCTTCCAGGCTGCACTCCACACAGTCTTTGTGTAGTGATGCCCCTCACAGCAGGGAGCTCCCACAACAGTGGCACAGAGTGATGTGAGTGCTCTCAATTGAAGTGTGATCAAGGTAGCCAAATGATTGTCCTCACCTAAAGGGTCCACTTCAACATGCAGCTCCACCCCTACTCACCCACAGCATCTCCAAAAAAAGTAGAGCTTCAGGAAGTTTAATTAGCAGCCATTTGCTAACAAAAGTGTTTTCAAAGGGATCCCTTTCACCATCCCTACAAGCACACCAGTGTTTGTATCTCCTGCCCTCTAACCACTGGAATGCAGGATGTTCACTTCCACAGTCTAGACGCTGAACTAACCTTCCAATTGGTGCCAATGCAAACCAGAGGCATTTAAATGTATCTCACTCTGCTGTATAATTTATATTCTACATCAAATCTGAGGTTGAACACCAGAATCTCTTTTTCATTGTGTACATTATTTCCCATGTATTTTCCCAAGATATGCATCCAGCCATTATTTTTTGTTTCAACACTTGAACTGATCAGCGGAGTTGGCTGGATCAGAGGTCTAGCGGTAGCCTAGCAGCGGAGAGATGCCTCACAGGTAAACAATGGTGTTTATTTGTACATTCTTGCATCCTCGAACTACATTATCTCTCAAAAATATTTACTGCATTCGTTAAATCTGGCTTAAAAAAAATTGTCCTTTTATTAAAACTTCTGATTGTTGTCTGTCCTTTTTTCATCTCTCTTTCAAATGTCCCTTACCTTCCCTTCCATCCTCTGCATGCCTCCTTCCTCTCTCTGAGCACAATCTACTCTGACAGGTGCACGTTTGACCATTCTCTATTTCAGAAACTTTCCCACAAATCATTTACAAGACACAATCTATCTTCCTTCTGCTGAAAGTCATATCTATGCAACCTAACAACCCTGTGCTCGATCTCACCCCCTCACTAATGATCACAACCAACCACTATTACTTTAGTCCACTATAAAAAAAACCTCAAATGATTACATTGAATGAGTTGCCTTTAGTCTTGTAGGCTACAAGACTAATCCCAATAACTAACAGTATCCAAAAACACCTAACTAACAATTCAACTTGTGATGGAGGTGACTACTATTTCAAGGACCACATTTTGTCATGGATGGCCCCATGAACTTGCCACAGTTGTCTTCCCATATGCCAAGAATTTTCTCCAATATACCATTACCTACAATGTGCCACAGGTGCCAACTATGCCAAGAATTCCTCCCGGAGGCCAGAGCTGGCATTTTTTCATGGGTGCTCCATGGCAATGTTTACCTAAAGTTATCAAGCAAGAGCAGTTTGCCGAGGGTATCTCATATGCAAGTATTGCCTCCAGTATTCCACTGCCAACATTTTGTCACAGGTGTTTCTATAAGCCAAGAAGAATGCCAGGTTCAAGAGCGGATATGCAAGTATTATAACAAATGCTCTCTTACATTCACTTATTCACACTCATTCTATCATTAGCACTGGCTTGCACTCATTAATTTTCACATACTCATGTGCACTCAATCTCACCCTGAATTGCTCATTCAAACTCTCTTACTCACTCCTACTCTGACTTACTCATTTTGACACACACATCTATGATCCGATATACACACATATACACGCTCTCTCACCCAAACATACTCTAACCCACATGAACGTACACAACATAAATTAAATCCATTTCATTTTTCTTATCTAAGATGCCAGTGAAGGTCCAGATCCTGGTGCTCCACTTTTTTATTACATTAATAGTGCATAATAAACTATTATTCACTATTAATGTAATAAAACGGAGCAGCAAACAATATTAGAGACTGACTCTTATAATGCAAGACACCCTTGTGTTCTCGGCACTGATTTTGCCACCTCTGAGGCCAAGGGTCACACAGGAGGTGCCAAGGGTAGCAAGGGGCAAACTAGGAGTCGCATCTGCGATCCATTGCATGAAATACTCAAGAGTCACACTGTGCTCATGTTTAGACGGCTTTTTTGTCAACTCAGTTCCTGTTTTCTTATTGGTTTATTTTCTCCATATTTTGTATTTGCTCCTCCAAGGAGCATTGCTTTTTTATTGGCTGTGGGGCAGCAATTATGGAACTACCTTTTGTGTTTATTTAATACCATTGCTTGTATAGCACTGTGGTTGGGCATGGGTTTAAGTCACTTTGATTGGCAGATGAATCGGATTCAGATCAGTTCGATTTTGGGAAATTACTTCCTCACCGGTAAATCACTCACCCCACTCTTCCTTGCCAATGTGTATTTTGTTGACACTGCAACAAGCACTACTTTAATTTTTTTTAATCTGAGAACTTTGTAAAGAAAGATGCCACAGGTTTAGTGCACTATTTGGAACTGAATCTTAAAATGGGAAATATAATGTTAGCTTCAGCTTGTTATAGAAAAGAAACAGTCAATGCAGTCTGTGTAAGTTCTAGCTAATTTATATCCCCCCGCTTTCTTAATCAGGATCTCTAGCAATAAACTAATTAAGTCGAGCAGAGGACATAAATTCGAGTTTATCAGAAACCGACGTCTGCGCCAGGTTAAAATCCCCCGAGGACTTATTAGTTTTCCGTTGTCAATGCTCATACTGCTGCCTTTCAAAACCATCCTAATAGCTTGTTTTTGTTTCAAATTATGTTTTATCTTACAATGCCACGTCAATGACGGGAAAAGAATGAGAAATTAAAAGCTTTTTTCAATATCTTGTCTTCAGCAAAATTCCATTAATCAACCTGTGGCATGAAGCAAGATAATCAGTCCCTTGTGGCTTCACTCTGAAAGCTTCTTTGTTTTAGCTTACACCAGCTAAACAATGCCTGAATTTGAGAAATGCAGATTGTTCGCAACTTGCTTTCTATACATTATAAACAAGCCCCCAGGTATAATCAAGTTTTGTATAGTGAAAAATGGCTAGAGAGGGATGCACTTACTAGTGGACATATTCTGGAACCATTTCAAACAATCAAGTACTCCAAGGAACAATAATACAGTTGCAGCATGGAACCACTCACACACAGTAGTGTCAACATAAAATCATGGCTTCAAAAAGTTACTGGCACCTGTTTTAACTTTTTTGCAGCTTCACTATGGTTATCTACGTTTAAGGTAAATGTCAGCTGTATATATTCACAGAGAAGTGTGTGGTCAGTACATACATATGTGAGGCTTGTTCAGGACTTCAGACACAACTGTAGTTCCAAACACAGTGGATGGTCAAAAAATTTCATACCAAAAGATACACACTATGCAGCACCTTCGCATTCTCATTTAAACAGACACATGCCTGCCATTTTGGTCCACCAGGCTTACCTCCTCTATATGTGCTTTTTATGATTAGTTATTGCATCTACCAATGGCACATAAACATCATGATAGCAACAGCCGCAGTACTTAGACATAATGCACATGTTGACAAGTACCGAGGGGCATATTTAGCAACGAGTTGTGTCAGCTTTGAACCACGTTAGATTTAGATTTATCAAGCCACGCAAGGCCAACATGCATGGACCTGAGTTGCTTGATAAATCTAGAGTCAAGCAATGCAAATCGCTGCGGTGTCGTACTCTGACTCAGGGAGGCGATCCATGGATGGAGAGTCGGTGTTCTCACACATCCAATCATGGATTTTGGAGCATTGTCAGATTTACCATTAGTGGTAGACCTGGGAATAGGTAAAAATGCTACGCATTCCCAGGTGAGGCGTAACAAGGAGAAATATCTTTATTTTTCCTCTTTGTACATCTGCTGCATTCTGTCTCAGAGTTTTTGTGTGGGAAGTTGTCCCTTACTGCACAAAAACAATCCAGATTACAACACAGGATCCCTTGCACCATGGTGCAAGGGTGCCTGCATTGGTGCTAAGAGTGTGCCTGCGCATGGAAGAAACAGGAGTGCACCGTATGATGTTAAGTATGGCACATTCCCGCCATTTCCATTTCATACTTCGCAGCAAGGTGTCTTGCTACGCTGCGCTGTGCTGCGCTCCATGAACATTTGATAAATGTGCCCCGAACTGTTTAAATATGTGGTGAATTTTTTTTAGGGAAAATTCAGATTTTTTAGCTTCTCTCAGATTATACACGTTATGAAAATTGCCTGAGGATTTTGTATACATTAGGCAATTTCAACAAATTCTGGATTTTTTTAAAAGACCTCTGATTTTGGACTTTTTGGAAATTTCCAAGGGATGTGCTCCTTATAGATGGGCATAATAAAATTGAGCAGCCACATCAGAAAGGATGGTGGAATGATCGTTGCCAAGAAATAACGGCCTGGGTTCATTTAGCACTAATGACACTAACTGCTCAGTGGCGTTACACAAAATGATGGGCCCTCCCCGCAGATTGTGAATATAGGCGGACCCCTTAGTGTCCCATATATCACATATATTTATTGGTATTGGAAAAATGGGGTCCCCACGAAGGGTTTCACCTCCTACGCTGCAGGAGCTGAGGGGGCCTGCATATGCCCCCTTGACCGCAGTACCCCTATTCTGTAATGGCGGCTTGGCAGAGTTGTCTCGTGAATTGCTCAAAGCGAGACCCGTGCCCTATCACCCTACTCAGCCACCCCAAACAATATAGTTAGTATTCTCAAAGCCAACAGCTTTGCTTTTGTGTAGGGTAACCACCCAGAGGCACTTTAAATAGACGTGGACATACGGGCATTTTTGCATGTATTCAGGCGGAGCAACAACACATCCACTCACCCATGCACACATTAATAAGCATGCAGAAACCCATACACAGAACACCATAAATAAAAACACACATGTGCACAGACTTAGGGATAAAGGCATCAATGAACACAAATGCAACACTTTTAGGTACCTTACTCATGACCAGACAACTGACAGAAGCAAAGTAACAGACACTACCAGCACACAACTGCACAGGCCTTAGGGAGAAAGTAGTCTTCTCAACCAAGGGGTAGATTTACAAGCCCCTTGCGCCACTTTTGCATCACTTTTCCCATGTTAGAAGTGGCGCAAAAGTGGCGCAAGGGGCTTGTAAATCTACCCCCAAGTTTCCAACTCGTAACTGCAATCACAAAGCATAATCATGTACACTGCCAGTCAGATGCTGCTGTCCTGATCTCCACAAGCGGCCAACTACTTAAGAATCTTATGCAGGTACTTTTCTTTATTGTTCTTGATTAGATTTTCTACAAATGAGAACTACTTGCAGATATAATAGCAACCAGGTTTACATCAAGTACTAAAGTCCCATCGGTGCCAAGAGTGAATGCAATTGGTACAGTACTTGAGGAAACGGTAATAAAGAGAAAAAGAAGAAGAAAGCGTGACAGAATACAACCCTTTCCCCTCAATCAATGGACTACTGTCATGCACCCCTTACCAGACACTGGTTCACATGTATATCCTGGCGAATATATACTACAACAAACAGTTCAACCAATAAAAGCGGAGGAAAATCAAATCTACAGTATTGTTGTTGCAAACCACCTCAAGGAGGATGCCTGCCTGATTACACCTCAAGCATTAATAATGCTTTGCCCAATAAATCCTTTGGTGTAGGTCTTACTCTTCTCCTGTTGAGGGCCATTAGAGAGATATTTCTGTCCGCGTCCATTTAACCAAGCCCCACAACCATTTCCCCATCACTTGAGCAGTACGAGTCTTCGATTGCATAGCTATGTCCTTTTTGGCAATAATCATGGCCAAATTCATGAACCTCCTTTATTTTCTGGCGGATTTGGGTCTAGGAAACTGACCTAATAAGCACTGCAGTGGCATCAGGAGCAATTCTCACCACACAACCTCCTTTATAATGCCCATTATCTTCCTCCAGTAAACCTGTTTATCACACAATCCCAAACAATAAGATTATAATGGTCCCAGGATTGCATGCATCTGGGTCACATCTCATCAGCCCTGGTGTACATCTTAGCAAGACAATAGGGTGAAAGGTAGGTCTGGTGCACATAGTTCACCTGTGTAAACCGAAATCTACCATCCCTGGAAACCTTGTATACATACATCCGAACGGTATCCAACATGCCTGTCGGAAATTTGATACTGAGTGCCACCTCCCCCTGTTGACGTGGTTTAGCTATATCTACTGAAATGCAGGAGATAGTGCAGCATGTGATTGTGTGTGTGCAGTTTCTGATGGTAAGGATGTAGGACAATATCTGTGAACCCTCTTGCTCCCGTCCATGCCAGACCAAATAGGCCTTGCGACCACCACATGGGCCACATGCACCATAAATTGGCACAAAGGTAGCTCTGAGTGCTTTCACACCACTTCAAACTGTCTCATCTCTCCAACGGCAAACAAGTCACCCATCACCACCAATCTAACATCACTCCAAACCTGCCTGTCATAGTGTTTGGTAAGACTACTTAATCTTGGAAGGCACCAAAGGGGGATCTGGGGTTCATAGATAATCTCAACCCCCTAGTCTCTGTGTATACCTACATCAGCAAAAATAAAGTGCTTGTGGTGGTATTTGAAGTTTCCTAGTGTTCTTTACATCACCTAGCTACAGGGTGGGTCCCAACCATGCGGATTGCCTATCCAGTGTATTGACCAGATCAGTTGCCTAGCCAGGTAGAACACTTCAATATTAGGCACCCACATCCATCCACATTAAAGAGGAAGCATCGTCTTATTCATTGCCATTCTTTTTCCTTTGACCTCCCCCATATCAAGTCGAACAACAAACTATTGGGTTCCTTGAAAAATGCTGATTTTAAAATCATGGGTGTGGCCTCAAAGAAGTACAGCAGCAAAGGCAATATTCTTATTTTAATAACTGTGACTCTGCATTTGGGCGAGACTGATAATTTACTACAAAAAGACATTGAGAACCTCACAGAAGCCACAACCCATCCAGGTGGATCTTTACCAAATGATCCTCTCCATAGTAGATCCAGAACCCAAGTCCAGGTGTTGTGTAAGACCTGAAGTGGTGTTTCTGCTGGATGGACAAATCAGTGAGCTCTATGGCATGCAGTGGGTACAGTTGTGACTTCTCTCAAATGATATAAAGGCCAGACACCATCTCAAAATCAGCAAATATAACCAATACTTCCAGAAAATTATGGTTCTGTTCACGCAGATAAATCAGGCCATCCTCAGGGTTCGTGGAGACAATATGAAGCTCCTGCGTTAGCTGGTCACCCCACTTTAGTGCCCTGAAGCATAAGATAATGCCAACGGCTCGACCCCCAATATAAATTATAAGGGCATATGGCCCTACATATATTCTATTGATCCAAGACCACATTAACAGTTCTAACCATAGTAAGAGGAGCAGAATAAAGTAGACATATCCCTTGCAGAAAACATTTCCTTATCCTTAGTTTACTAGGGACCCCGAATAAGTTAGGATAGAAGAGGGTGTTGAAGGGTGAATACATCCAGGGAGACCATGATGGCAACTCTAGGCAGCTGCACGGAACTGTCCAGGACATGGATGAGTTATCGTAAATTCATGTGGGCCTTACTACTAGGTATAAACCAGCTTTGGTCTTGATGAACCAAAGAAGCAACAAAATGAGCTAGTCTATTCACCAAAACCTTGCCCAATATTTTGTATTCCGGGTTCAGTAAGGCTGGAACACGGGGTTCAGCTTGTCACACACTCATCTACAAGAACCCAGCGTATATCACAAGTCCATGAATCTTTTTTCAGTGGAGACGTCAAAATTAAATCTTAACATAAATCATTACCAATTATCATTACTTTAGTTCACTCATTAAAGATAGTTAAGTTGAGTTAAATGGTTTTATTTTAAAACATTTTGTTATTTATTCTTTATACTAAAACATTATTCTCCAAAAGTTACCAATACAGGTTAACAATCAATAACCCAATATTTGATAATGAATCAGGGTATTGAATCACACGCTAGCATTAATGCAATGGAATAAATTGAACAAGCACATTCTATTAAGAAACATGCCAATTCTAACCTAAGTCACGATAACTCTCAAAAGAGTTGCGATGATAGACTGGAACATAAGCATAAAGCTTTAGCAGAATGAGCTAGAACGTGTTCTCAGCTCAATAACAGCAGATCAAGGAATGACTAAGACTTCCCATAAAAACATGTCCAAGAAATTCAGTACAGAGTCTCCTTTTAGGGAACCAGTCTGCTCAGCATTAAAGGGTGGAAAAATCTCCTCTGCTTCTCATCGCATCTGCCCAACTAACTAGGAACAAACACTAATAGAAAAACATACATTTTCTTTATTGCAACATTAATGTAATTTTGCTTCACTTTGACCAATAGGATGTAAGCACGCTCCTGGGAACAAGTCTACTCCCCATCTTCTTGCAAATTAGCGTTAGTGTGTTGAATAGATCGTTAAGTGGGACAGTGAGGGTACGTGTGCTTTTGCATAAATATGTGAGGATATAAATACTATTGCATGCGGAAACATCGGATGGGGACTATCCTCACCCCATTTCTATTTTTTGCCTAATTAAGAATGGCTTGCAAACTTGCAACATATACAGCATAGAGAAGAAAAACAACCAGCACAACTGTTGGTTAAAGTAAAAAATAAACATTTCAACATTGATGGACCTTCATAATAAAACATAGTGTGTTTTCATTAGTCAACTTAACATGAAATCCAGACCTTATTACTAAGTTACAGACCTATAGCTTCTAAGTATTGTTGCCTACTAAAATATTTGTATTAAACATACTTCATTTTTAAATCAACATTCTGCACATTGTATTTTTATTGAAGCAGTTTGTAAATGATTACATTTTCATTAGCAGTAACGATAGTGGCCAACAATACCCCACATCCAGTGGATCCCAGCCAGCCTTTATAAGCTCCATCTCCATCATTGTGGCCATCCTGGTAGACTCCAGAAACCACCAAACTCCATATCTGTAGGTTTACTTCCATTAATCTTGGGATCTCTTGGACATGGCCCTCTCTACAGGGTCACCCCTAAAGTTTGACCTTTATCCTACACTTTTGGCTGAAATTCATTTTTGCTGGCCTTAGGAATCTCTGCACTTTACCACTGTTAACCAGTGCTTAAGTGCATGTGCTCTCTCCCCAAAACATGGTAACATTGACTTATTTAATTTTTCTTACACATCCAATGCAGTTTTAAAGTGCCAACTTGACTTAGAAATACACCCCATTGGCAAGCCTTAAACTTCCCAGTTATTGCATATAAGTCACCCCTAAGGTAGGCCCTAGGCAACCCATTGGGCTGGATGCATTGTGATTAAAAGGTTGGACATGTACTTGTATGGTTTACATGTAAAAAAACCTCTACATTCGTTTTTCACTACTGTGAGGTTTACCTGTATCATAGGATAACATTGGGTTGCCTTATTACATTTAATAAGTTCTAACTTTTCATTGGGAACAGGCAAACGTATAGTTTCCTGTAGTTTTTTTTTTTTTAAAGAGTTTATATAGCGCGAACTTGACCCGAATCCAATCAAGTATCAGAGCGCTTTACATAGCACCAGTTACGTTACATGAGGACACACATTAATTTTTTTGTTAGACACAGGGAGATTAAGTGATTTACCCAGAATCACAGGATGTTCAGCGTCGTTACCGAGACTCAAACCCAGTTCCCCAGGTCCGAGGTCGAGAGCCCTAGCCGTTAGGCCAACTCATCTCCCAAGTTGATAGCTGAACTTTGTTAATTCCTCCCATGTAGTCACACAATAGAGGCCTTAAGTGCGTCTGAAATGGGCAATCTGCTGGCAGGATGGGAGGACAGAGCTGAGCCAGACCCACTTGCAAATAAATAGGCTTTGCTACACCTTCACACAAAGGGATTGTCACTACTGTATTGTCCCTGCAGCCAGCCTGGAACCATGGCAGGGAAGTCAGTAAATTTCAAGCACTTCAAAGATAAACTGCCAAAAACTGCTCCTACTTCAAAGAATGCACCAAGTGTAAAAATAGAACCCTCAGATCCACTCTTCAGTTTTCTTTCTGGACCTGTGAAAAGACTCTCAGAGGACTGCCTGAGTCTGCGGCTTGCTGTATTGTCCACAAGACTGCATTCCTGAACCTGGAAAGACCGCTTTGTTGTCTGAAACCTGCTTTGAACCCTTAGAGGTCTGCACTGCTGCTCAAACCCTGCTTCATCACTTGAACCCAGGACTACCGGAGTTAATCCAAGGGCTCGTCTGCTGGACTCCTGTTCAGAGCCACAGGGAGATAACAGGCTCCTTCAGAAAACATCCATTACAATGCAGTCATTACAACAACCTACCTTTACAATGCAACTGTTACAACGCAACTGTCTTTACATCGCATGCCATTACAATGCATGCCATTACAACGTATGTCACTACAACGCATGTCATTACAATGCATACCATTACAACGCATGCCATTACAACGCATTATAAGGTAAGTAATGGAGATGTTTTTAGTATTAGGGTGGGTATGAGTTTTGGAGTACATGTAAATAATAATATTTACCCCAAACACTATCCAACACTTTCCCTACTGTTGCACTTACTGGAATGGGAATAGTAATTTTGCCCCCGCACTATCCAACACTTTCCCTACTGTTGCCCTAAATGTATTATGCATTGCAATGGTATGCGTTGTAATGGTATGCATTGTAATGTAATGCGTTGTAATGGTAGTTTTTAAAAATGCGTTGTAAAATCATGCAATGTAATGGTAGTTGCGATTGAAAGACTGCCTTGTAAATGTATTTGTACTTATATAGCGCACTTCTACCCAGGGGTCTTGTAGCGCTGTATTCATACCGCTGTGGAACCCTTCCTGGTTTTCCTGTGAGATGTCCACTCCTGGGCACCCCCAAGGTGAAGCCAGGCATCCTAGCGCTATGGGGGCCGTTGTGGAGATTAAGCAAGCTATTGCCCAGAGGAACCCATGATTAGAATAGGCACCGAGGCGAGAATTATCAGGTCCGGGGAAATTGAATCCAAGAGCCGCCAAGGTGGGAATTGAACCCTGGTCCCGGGCCAGATCTCTGCATCAGGGTCTACCACTCTAACCATTGAGCCACACTTCTCCATTATAAAAGCATGCGTTGTAATTGCATGCGTTGTAACGTCATATATTCGCTCCTAACATCTTGAACCCTCACTTAAGCCAGCCTGAGTGAGTTTTGAACCCCAAAGTGGTGCCCCTCCAGTCCTAGATGCTTGGTTGTGCTGTTAAATGTGCCCAGATCGCCAAAATCCAAAATATGGACTTCAAATATTTTTTACTAAAACTACTCTGAAAACTGAGAGAAGACCAAGACCAACTTGCTTGTCTCTCCACCCAAAATACATTGTTGGTCAGCCTGACCTCATGGCAGTTCCCACTACGTTCCTCTCTGCATCAGCAAATCCTGTTCACCGGTGCCAAAGGGGTACCCGGCCTCCTAGAACAATTGTTGACTACGACCTCCTACATTGTCCCACGGAAGATTTTCAACTTCCAAAAAAGTGACTAAGGTCTGAACGTAGAAATCTTCACTGTGACTTCATTCACCTGCTCCCTGATGACAAATCACCCTCCTCAGACGCCTTCCCCGCTAAACATTTCCTTCTAAGAGCATTTCTCACAGAATTTGTTCTAAGACAGAATGTAAGCGCTGACCGGACCCAATCCACTTCTTGTATCTGACATGCACTCCATTGTGGTCTTTTAGGCGCTAGTTCCTACAAAAAAATAAAAAATTCATAACTTTGGTTCTACTGATTAGATTTTTGTTGTTTTATTGCTAAATAATTTATTAAACTGTACTCTATTGCTCTAAAATAAAGAGGGATTTTTATTGTGTTGATGTTTTCCCTTTCTTCTTCTTTGTATGCTATATAAGTGCTTTACACCTTACCTCTAAGATAAGCCCGACTGCTTTTTGTTCCAAGCTACCAAGAGATAAATACAGCAAATTTGGTAACTTTTCTGGTTCACCCTGAAAGGTATTGTGGCTGTTGCTTGAATAGGGATCATCCTCACTTCAACCAACAACCCAATTTCTCACATTGGTGTTCAGCGGTGTGGATCAGGAGTTGTGTTTGTGCAGTGCCATACAGAGATTTGTGTAACACAAAAATACCATATAAATAATTTGATACAAGATTTGATTATTTTTTCAAATTGTCCTTCATTGACAATGTTGTTTCTCCTTTTCTAAACTGGACTCCTGCCTCACATTTTGTGAGTCTTGACTGCCAAGATGGAATTGGACATCAACACCATTGAAAGCTACAGCATGGCTGAGCTCAGCAAGTTGTGCAGGCAGAGGGGACTGAGACCACCTAAGGGCACTCTCAAGTCTGAGTATCAGGAGGCCCTTAGAGCCTGGGAGGAAGTCCGCAGACTGCAAGCTGCAGCACAGGGTGATTATCATGAGGAGGATACACTGGATGAAGAGGAGGAGGAATTAGAGGCTGAGGAGTTCTACTTTGTATCAACTCCAGAGCGGGAGAGAGATGAGCTTCTCTTTCCCTTGGACCCAGTACCAGAGGAGGGTGGGAGACACACAGGAGTAAGGTCCCCTACTGGACCCAGCATATGAAGCAATGTGTGTCCCCCCTACCCCTAAGGATCTGGCAGACAGAAGAGCTGATGGTAAGTGCCAGCTGCAGCTGGCCCAGCTGGAACTGGCTGCACAAGGAGAGAGGGCTGAGGTGGAGAGAGCCCTGACACTTAAGAAGAAACAACTAGTTCTGGAAGAAACAAACATTTTGTGGGCTCATGAATTCAGTCTGAAGGAGCTGGACCTAAAACTAAAAAAAGCTTCAGAGTCTAGCAAAAATGTTGGATGCATTCACCTGTGTTCACCGGAGACCTGAGGGTACACATACCCCAAGACCTAGTACCCAATTATGTGGTGGAAGATGACATAGGTAAATTGTTTTCAGCTAATGAGTTAGCTCTAAGGGGACACAAGGTCCCAGAGGAGTACTGGGGTAGCTTATGGAAGTACATGGCTACAGTGGGGAGGGATACACTTCTCACACTTGAGGTGGGTGATCAGACGAAGTGTGCCCCGATGAAAGTTATATTTGTTGCTAAATGTGGAATTCCCTGTGAGAGGTGCCATCAGAGATTCAGAAACACCCAAAAAAACAAATCAGTCTTGGGTGGATATCGTGGACTACGTTTCCAAGGCACTGGGAGGTTGGGTGAAGAGTAGTGAGGTAAAAAAGTATTAGAAGCTGTACAGTGTATTTGCAAGCAAGAACATGTTCAGTTATTGCTTCAAGAGCTATACCAAAATCTGAATGATCGCAAGGTTACTGACACCAGGGAACTTGCAAAGGAGGCAGACCTCTGTATTAGTACCAAAGTGTCTGGCAAGGTACCTTAGAGTGATCCGGAGGGGGTTTAGGCTAAATAAAGCAGAGTTAGGGAGAGCTCCACATTGACCCAAGCAGGTCCCAGTATAGTGGTGGAAGAAAATATTTCCATACCCCTTTCCAAGATAAGGGGAGAGGTTCTGGTGGGTAGTGGCCAAGGTTTGCCATTTTCAGCCCCACTGCTTTGATTGCTCCCAGTTGGGGTACAAGCAAGGTGACCTTGTCTAGAACCAGAAACCTCCACTGGTGTGAAATCTATAGGAGTTGCCAAGTTGGGTTTAGGGGGAAGTAGCCCAAGGGGCAGTAGGTAGAACATGCCCTGATCTTCCTTAGATTGGAGATTAGACTCAGAGGGTAGACTTATGATCACTGAGGGTGGGAATCATCACTTCCATCAGGTCAAGATGATTGAGGTCCAAGTCATTGCTCTGAGGCATTCCCGTGCTAGGTGGTGGAAAGGTTGGTCTTCCCAGATCAGTACACCAGACAGGTATGTAGGATAAGTCAGAGTTCAGCCCATGGCACTGGTACCCCTAGAAGCGCATAGGGTGATGACCCAGAGTAGGTTATAATTAGTCCCCAGAGGCCCATTGACTGCATTCTGAAAATTGAGTTATCACCGGTAGAGAATGGACTGGGAGAGGCAGCTGCCCAGGCTACCCTGAACATTCTGGTTTCTGGGAGTACTACTCCCACAAGGAGAGTACAATGGCCCAGAGGGAGGTGTCGGAAGTGAAAACAGTCAATATTTAAAAGGACCAGTGGGTCAGGGGTTGACAACTATGAGAACAGAGCACCCCAAGACTGACCCTGGTGAGGTCACTTCTGACCTGGAGGTGATACATGTGTTGCTCCCCACTCCGGGCATCTCTGATTGGCTGGCTCTAGACCCTGACAGCTGTCAGTGGCCTCAGTTGGTTGCTGTCCCTATAGGCAAAGTTTTCTTGGGTTGGAGACAGAAGTCTGATCCAAGGGGTGGAGTGGGCAAAATCACTTTGTTGGCCATAGTGGTATTGTCTGCCTATTGTGATGCCTCTGTGAACAAGTTAAGGTTAGTTGTTGCACAGCTGTGGTCTACATATAAGGAGAAGGGTTTTCCATGGGTCAGTCCAGTGTCCGGAAGAGTGTAGACAGATGGATCCGACTGGATTCAGAAGGGCGTAGAACTGACAAGGGCCTCTGCGTAGAGGGCCATTGTCTATGTGCTATTGCCTAAACAGGTGAGTCCATCAAGGTATTTACTAGTATCACCTAGCTTTTGGCTGGAGGGGGGGGTCATGTTGGACCTGGCCCTGTATGCAGGGTCACCCCCAAACCTGTTGACTTTAACCTGCACTTTTTGTTGAAATTAGTTTTGTTTTGCCTTAAGACTGCTAACCAGTGCTAAAGTGCTTGTGCTCACTCCCCTAACCATAGCAAAATTTCCTTACACCCAATTGCCATATTTTATTTACTTATTAGTCCCTTGTAGAGTGGTATACCATGTACCCAGGGCATGTAAATTAAATGCTACTACTGGACCTGCAGCACATATTCTGCCACCCACTTAAGCAGCCCCTCAAGACATGTCCCAGGCCTGCCATTGCAGCCTTAATGCAGTTTTAAAGTGCCAACTCAGCTTGGCAATACAACCCCCCCCAGTCAAGCCTTAAACATTCCTTTTATTGCATATAACTCACCCCTAAGCATTGCCCAAAGAAGTTCATATGGCAGGGTGCATTGTAATTAAAATGTTGGTAGTGAAAACCTCCTGAATTTGATTTTCACCACTGACAGACAGACAGACAGAAAACACTTTATTCGATTAATTAAAATCATAAAAAGTACGAATTTCATACAATAAATAAAACAGTCAAAAAACATGATATATAGCAACAATGTTTACAACATGACCACAGAATTAAAAATACCATACCTAAAAACAATCAATAAAAGGTCAGTCAGGATTACACAAGCTGGTGAGAATTTTTGGTTTGCAACGCACGGCTGCCACCAAGAAATTTGCCACACTAAATACAGTGCGGGTACTGCTAAGCTGCTGAAGAAATAACAAAGCAGGTCTAACTTGTAAAAAGCCGGCTTCCTTCAGAATTGGGAGCAAATATTTTTTCCGGCTAGCAGAGTAAAACTCGCAAAACATGATAAAGTGCAATGTATCTTGGTGTGAGAAATTATCACAATGGCACGGCCTGCTGCATTCAGGTTTGCCCCCGGACGAATAAAAACCTAGGGCCCGATTCACAGAACTAACTTAAGACAAAATCCTAAACTTACTACCATTTTGGTATTCACAGAAGGCACTTACTCATTTTGGTATTCACAGAAGGCACTTACTTATTTCGGTATTCACAGAAGTTAGGAGTCCTAACTTTAGGACTCCTAAATGCCTTCTGTGGATACCGAAAGTCTTAAAATTAGGATTTTTCTCAATTTAGTAGTCCTAAGTCTAAACTTAGGACTACTAAATTGAGAAAAATCCTAATTTTAAGACTTTCGGTATTCACAGAAGGCATTTAGGAGTCCTAAAGTTAGGAGTCCTAACTATACTACTACTAAACTGAGAAAAATCCTACTTTTAAGGCTTTCGGTATTCACAGAAGGCATTTAGGAGTCCTAAAGTTAGGAGTCCTAAACTTAGGACCACTAAATTGAGAAAAATCCTAATTTTAAGACTTTCGGTATTCACAGAAGGCATTTAGGAGTCCTAAAGTTAGGAGTCCTAACTATACTACTACTAAACTGAGAAAAATCCTAATTTTAAGACTTTCGGTATTCACAGAAGGCATTTAGGAGTCCTAAAGTTAGGACTCCTAACTTCTGTGAATACCGAAATGAGTAAGTGCCTTCTGTGAATACCAAAATGAGTAAGTGCCTTCTGTGAATACCAAAATGGTAGTAAGTTTAGGATTTTGTCTTAAGTTAGTTCTGTGAATCGGGCCCACCGTGAGTAATGAATCAGGTTAAATCTAAATCTCAACAATAGAAATCTATGGTGTGGGTTAGAGACAATACTTAAGTAGGGTTCCAGTGAGGGAGATAAGAGAAGCATATAATGCGTTCTAACACATGGTTTTGTAAGCTCCCTCTCTTCACGATCCAATTTTGCCCTATCTATAAAAGACTGCTTAATCCATGCTACATCTGCCTTAACAATATGTAATGGGGATGAAAAATCTCAGGACGCCCAAGACGGGAGAACGCCGCTCTAACGTACTCCAGCAAGGGTATTCTTTTAACATTGTCCAAAGCAAGAATATCGTTAAGAATCATATGATTGAGAGTGATTTCCTGATTTAACCAGGTTTTCACCCAACACAGTAATGGAGCCATCTTCAGTTTGTCCGTGACATAGCCCAAGCCAACCTCCGAGTGAATAGACAAAGTGGGAGTAGATTGGGAACTGAGAGCAAGTGTCTCAGAAATCTATTTTCAACCACTTGAATCAGGTCCTGAGCTGCATAACCCCAAAGTGCGGCGCCATATGTGGCGATGGCCAAACATTTCGAGTTATAGACTTTCATCAGGGCCTCCATCGGCCTTGCCCCCAGTCTTTTGGCAAAGCTCAACAGCGATGAGGTGGACCTGGCTACCGAGTTGCTTTTAAGCTTAATTTGAGTGCCTCTCTCATCAAAGAGAACCCCCAGATAACAAAAAACCTTTACTCTCAAAATCTCTTCCCCATTACAGAAAAAAGACCTAGATTTAAGCTTTTTGCCCTGTTTCCCCACTACAATAAAATGAGATTTCTTCATATTCACCTTAAGATCTAAGGCAGCCATGAAGGCGCCAAAGGCATCCAGCAGTCTCTGAAGCCCCACGCCAGTACGAGCCAGCAGGATGGCGTCGTCCGCGTATAGGAGAACCGGCCTCGGAATCCCCAGGGACTTTTCCAGGCCGTTGATATAGATGGTAAAGAGGAGTGGGGCCAGGATACACCCTTGCCTCACCCCCCTCTCCGACCTAAAGTGCTTAGTGCATTTCCCGTCCTGAGTGACCCTTACTGAGGCATAAAGATCCTGATGGAGTGCTGCTAAAAAACTCACTAGGGGGGGTCAATACCTATTTCCACAGGATAAACCATAACTTAGACCGATTAACTAAATCAAAAGCCGACGACAGGTCCATAAAAGCCATAAAAAGGGACCCGTCCATCGCCACTGTATATTTACTAATTAAAAGCTGGAGATTTAAACATTGATCCAAGGTCCCCCTATTCGCTCTAAACCCATATTGCAGATTGGACAAGGCGCCCCGACTGTCCAACGCGTCCCTAAGTTTAAGGAGTAACACCCTGCCCAAGATCTTCACTGCCGAGTCTAACAGGGAGATGGGTCTATAGCAGAAGGGGTCTCCACGCTGACCCTTTTTAAAAATCGGTATGATGATCGTAGTAGCCCACGATGCAGGGAACCTATAGCCAGAGACAGCATTAAAAACATTTGTTAAAATACTTGCCCATAGTTTAGGAGAAGTCGTGCAGGAAACAAACTTGATTCATATTTGGGGAGAAGATGTTCGCCAATATCAATGTCATCTACCACATTATGATTCTACCCTTAAAGTCAACAACCACCATTTGCATCTGGTAGGGAACTTCTGGTGACAACCAGATCAATACCCCTTAAGATTATGCCAATGTAACTGTAATATAAACGTGGTCCCTCCACTTTATACGCAGCTTCTCTAGCTCACTCACCATCATGTTTGTTTCCTGCAAGCAAGCTACCAACATCTTCCATCTGTTTAGGCATGCAAGAATCCATTAGCGCTTAAAAGATGTTTCCTGGCCACAAACAATTCTGGTCACACATTTTAACCCCACACATATGGCATTGTGCTTGAGGCAGTAGACGCTGCTGCCAGCTACGAATCAAGCCAGTGCCGCAACAACATAAAGCGTATGCAAAAGGATATTGCCAATAACATCCCCCATGCAAAAGTACACATGCATGATCAACCACGGAAATGTTACCCCATTAAAGTTTGTGGAACCACCTTACCAACCCTCTGGAAAGCCACAAACATTCCTTTGGACAAAAAGCTCCTATTATATAATCATTTGGTGTGTGTACATCAGGAGATAAAACAAGCAAAACAGTAATGTGCCCAGGCTCAGCCCTTGATGCTACATATGTGATCCATGCAGCCTGAATGAGTGTAATAACCAAAGCTGAAACATAATGAAAGTGCACATTGTGAAAACACCATATCACAGTCATCCCCACACTCCTACATATCACATCCTCAAACCATATCCACTGACTCCATCATTGCCCAGAATACAAGGTCTGCAGTCATGGTGGTCAGTTCAAGACTCTTCAAGACAACTTCTGGCATCAATGCCCCATCCGTATAAGTTTCTGTGTTGGAGTGTCTTTGATCAGAGTCAGTTACAGAGCGGTAGCAAGTCTTCTGTAACAGAATCTCCCAAGCTTCCCTCACCATTTCCTCAGTTGCCTACTATCATGTAGGACAAGACCTGGTCACCCACTACTTCCTTTTTTGCCACCTTCTGGAACACTTTTTGCTTTCTGACCTATCCATTTCCAAAAACCAGGGGATCCCCTAAAGTTCCAGCCATCCCCATACAATCTACGTTGATCTAAAGAAATGGCTCCTGTCCGTCGCCATGACTCTTAGCTCTGCTGGATAAAGCAATGCAAAATTGAAGTCATGTTTATGCAGACAGAATGTTATGCTGAAGAATGTCATTGGACTAGAGCTCTATATTCTGAAACAATATGCACTTTTATGTTCTCACAGGCAGTCACAATAATCTAATCATGATGTCTAAAGTTGAACAATGCAAACACAATGAGATGGACGGAGCACTGAAACTTTTCAGACACTCACCCCCAGTCACAGATCTGAGTTGAATCCATCATCGTTCTTTAGCTCACTTTGCCACCCCAGTTCAGGCTCATCTATATGCAAATCCGTCTTGACCCAGTGCCTCATGGGAACAGTTCAGCCCAAACTGCCAAGCCTGGTCTACCCTGGACTGGAAACAAGCATCCTGGGACTAGTTTCGGGGTAACACCCCTCATCAGCCAGGTTGAAAGACATCACAACCATGGGTCTAAGTTAGGAGGACTCCGATGCCTGTTGCCCACCCGGACCTCTATGGGCCCCTTTCAATACAAAGAATACCAGAGGTGTACTATTAAACACATTGTCCAGGAGCCACTACTGTAGAAACTGCTCCAGGGCAGCTCCTTTCATGTTTTCTGTCAAACAACAGATGTTGCTCTACCAGGAACACCCCACAGCATCTCTGGTAATTATTTTTTTTGGTTAGCTGGAAGGAGAGTTGTGTCTAATACAACTGCATATGTTTTACTTCCCTGTGCTTCATTCAAGTTCAAGAAAGACTTGTGGATTGCCGCAAACTTTTCATTATGGCCCTCAAATGTTCTCTCCATTGCTGGAATCAGGTGGGGAGGTTACCCTATTCACCAGGAGGTCTGTCAACCCGAGCCTTCCACATTGTGTTTCGCCATGATATAATTGAAAGGATCAGAAAAGTGCCAGCCTGTACCGGTGATGTCCTAGTTCTCTGCACAGCAGTACGTCCTGCAAGGTCCCAGTTAGTATAGTCTGTGTGCCTCACCACTGTCCTACCGCACTGCCTTTCCATAGCTCAATGGAACATAGGGCATCTATCTGGTGAGTTGACCAACAGGGAGAACCAAGCTCCTGCCAAGGTACCAGGATCTGGACCCTCTAAGGCAGCACCACGCCACAAAATGGTCTCCATTCTGCAGCTCCGACACGGCAGATACACCATTTAGGCTACAGCTTCCATCAACAGCCATCAGAGAGGATTCTTTGCTGGGGCAAAAGCATCACTTTTGACTAGTACCAGGAGGGGAGGGAATGGACATAGTTCACCACCAAACACTGTATAAAACGGACGGCTTCTCAGGGAAGTAGTGTGCTGCAAAGAAAAATATAGGGTGGTGGTCAACACACCTGTCCAACCCCAGCAGGTACCAACCCCAGTACAGATGAAACCCAAACAGAAGAGTGAGGCACACCAGCCAGTCCAGATCTGGAAGGATAAGATGCTAGCAGAGAACCCCATTGCAGTATTCAATGTATGCACCAATGTGTACCTTAGCACCAACAGGGTCACCTCTCTCCGGCAGCTACGAGACAGATCGTAGGGCGCACTCATGGTTTTCAGCCCTCCATCGTGCCAACACTTCAGGCCGTTTGCAGGGATGCAATTTTTTTGATGTGTGGGAACTGGCTGGGCTGGCTCCCTGGTGTTTTTTTCCCCAGTGCAGCGCTGAGCCTTGTCGAGAACAAAGAATCCGCACTGCTCAGCCTCAGGGACCACACAGTCCGCAAGTTGACAATCAAATGGGCTGAAAAGGCGGGCAACTGAGGCTAAGCATTCATGCCGAGCCGGGGTTGTACTTTCAAGCATGCTGCACCATCACACGCCTGGTCCTGCCTTCCATATTATGGCGCTACTTGCTATCCAAACTGTGCATGGCCTAAAGGGGGAAGTATGGGCCTGTAGTTGCAGTTAGGAATTCCATCTCTAAGTTAGTGGAAATAACACACATTTCCATTGGTAATGATGAACACCCCTCTTTCCAGGGGGTGCTTAATCACCACACAGAATGTAATCCTTGTGGTTTTTATGGGGCTTTGGGCCCCAGAGGCCAGAGAGTATTCCTTGTATGTCCATGTCTCTCACTGTCAAGCATGCACACGAGAGCCGCTGGAAGACTCAATTTTTACAGGCACCAGAAACCTTTCAGAAGGCATGAGTTCTGAAATTTGGACCGCCAGTCTAATATTAAAAAAGGGACATATAAGTGTCCATGCTCGAGCCAGCCAGCTGGTATCTGATCTTGGGAGGAACTTGAGAACAGCTTCCCCGCTTTCTTCAGAGGTCCTAGGGATTGGTAGATGGATATATTTTTGCTATATTCCGTTAAGGTGGATTCAATTTTGTCCCCTTTTATTGGCAGGTCCTCCTTTAATCCTGATGATTGTTTGGCTATGGATCATGTGGATTGCAAGGTGAATGGTGGTCTGAAGACACCATTCACAGCATCCAATCTGGTGCTTATGGCTGCCTTGTATGGAGCCTTGACAGCTCAATCCTTAGTGAAGTACTTTGAGACTCAGGTCATACAGGACGGGTCCAGTGTGTCTTATGTCTTGGTTCATATGGAACAGCTGGCAAGGTTTATGGAAGATGTTTCAGCTGGTGTGATTAAAGCAGCTGTGGTGACTTCCTCCTCTGCTTCCATGGCCCAGCAGAACCTTTAGCTGCGGGACTAGAAGACTGGTTTGGCTGAGAAGTCATCCTTTCTTTAATGGCCATTCAACGGTGGTAAACTGTTTGGTGAACTATTGGATAGTGTGATCCGGACGTCCTCCAAAGATAAAAAGCACACTTGGTCCTACAGGTCTTCTTCTGGCAAATCTTCTAAGAATTGATTCGCTCGGATGCCAGAGACGCTAGGGGCCGTCATTTACAAGAAAGTGCCAAAATGCAACACCACAAGCCCTTTAGCTGCACCACACTGCAAAACTTTCAAAGCACAGGTACGCATCATATTTACAAGAATATAATGCATCCCTGTGTATTACCTAGTGCTGGTGTAGAATGCATCAAACGGAAAAACAGAGGAGAAATGTAGACAATTTTCCTCGTTGCGCCTTGCTACGCCACCACTGGGTCTGGAAATGCTGCAGAATACATAGGTGTTGCGTGGGAACACCCACAGCAACACCCATGTCACACCCTTTTCACGCAGTGTTTTGTGGGAAGGGGCCATATTTGCATTGACAGGAAAAGCCACTCAGGGTGGCTTTACATGTCCTTGTAAATTTGGAGAAGGAGGTTGTGCCAGCGGTGCATCACAAAAAGTGACACACCGGTGGTGCAAGGGGCTTGTAAATAAGCCCCTTCGAATTTACCTTGGAGGAACACCCATACCCATGTCTTCTTCAAGAAGAGGTTCCACCCCAGGAGGAGTAAGCAGCAGGATGTCACCCCCAAGGCAGGGCCCTCCTATCAGCACTCCTGACTATGGGAGTTATGTGGACGCACTTTGTTTGGGTGGCCAGTTAACTGTGTTCATTCCATCATGTCTGCTTTCTGTTTCTGACAAATGCATGAAGAGTATTATGCAGAACTGCTATCTCATAGACTTCATCTCTCTTCCTTCATACATACTGGAAAAGAGGGAGGCACTGCTGAAAGGGATCCAGGCCTTGGTGCAGAAGAGAGCTGTCATTCTGGTGACTCTGGGTTAGGTCAGTCAAGGGTTGTACTATATACTTTTCCTGGTTCTAAAGATGTCCAGGGAGTTCCTCCTGGTGTTGGATCACAAACACCTCAACAAATGGGTGGTATTGATTCCCTTCAAGATGCCATCTCTCAAGCAGGTCATTAACCTCAAGTCTCCAGGGGAATTCATGGTGACTATCAATCTCCAGGATGCTTACCTGCGTGTTGCCATTCATTCATGTCATCAGAAGTTTCTGAAGTGTGCTGTGGGGACTTCACATTTCTAGTTCCAGGTCCTGCCATTTGGTCAGAAGTTGGCTCCCCAAGTCTCTATCAAAGTCGTTGCTCCCCTGATGGCAGTTCTTTATCTTCAGAGGATGTCAGTATTCCACCACACGGATGACTGTTTGATGACTAGGTTACACTTCCAGCGGGTATTGAAGCTTCTGCCATCCCATGGGTTCTTGATGAAAGCAAGGAAGTTGCACCTGTTTCCAACTCAGGATCCAATTTTCTTTTGTGTTCTAATTCTGAACACACCTGTTGAATGTCACATTGCTGGACTCCAGGATGTTAAAATTTCCATCTTCTGGATTTGTTGTCAGAGCATGTCTTGCCCTTCTAGCTTTGTATGCAAGTACAGAGAGACCTGGTGGCCACTGTTTTTTTTTCCCATGGGTCGTTGGCACCTCAATATTTTGATCAGGGTTATTCCGAGGTAGCAGGGGTCCAATATGCAGGATTTGTAATGTCCACTGCCTCTGACAACTGTATTTCGGGAGGAGCTGAGGTGGTGCCTTCTTCCATCCAACATCCTGAAGGGGGTCTCCTTGTGTTCTCCGGATCCAGTGATCATCACCACGCATGCCAGCAAGAATGGCTAGGGGGCCAGGACGGGAACTTTCATGGACCAGGGTCTGTAGCAGGCATGTTAGAGTTTCCAGTCATCCAATTGGAGGGAGTTGGAGACTATCCGTCTGGCTCTCTTTCATTTCTCCCCTCATCTGAAGAACAAGACTGTTTTTGGCCAGACTGACAGCATCGAGGCCAAGTCATATATCAATCACTGGGACGAGAGCACTGTCTTTGTCAACGATTGCAAAACAGATATTCCTGTGGACTCATGTGAATGTGGGTTTTATCAGGGCCTAATTGATTCAGGGGATTCTGAATTGTCAAATATATCACCTGAACAGGGAGATTCCATCCTCTCAGGACTGTTGTCTTTCTCCTCAGTTGTTTGCCAGAGTGTGTCAGTTGTGAGGTCTCCTTCGGGTAGACCTGTTTGTGAGCCTTGGCAATGAACTTTTCCCCGTTTTATTTCCAGAGGAAGGGACGTATCACGTTCAGGAGCCTGACATGTCCTTGGCATGTGGGCCTGATGTTTGCCTTCCCCTGTTTCCTTTGATCCAAAGGTTTCTGGTTTGGTTTATGAGGGAGGGGGCTCAGGTTGCTTTAGGGGCTCCATCATGGCCCCACTCTGTCTGGTTTGCTCTGTGGATGGAGAAGAAGGTGGGTCCGGAGTGGTGGTTTCCGTTTTTCCATCTCCCTTGAGGTTCCTGAGTCTCCAGGTGCCCTCGCTGGCGAGGCTGTAGTTGACGGCTTGGCGGTTGAGCGGGAAAGATTGATGATGCAGGCTCTTTCCACTTTTGTCTCCTGTTCTGGGCGGGCATCTAGGCATCCAGGTCTTCTTATGCTTGGCATTGGAAGATGTTTCAGGCTTGGTGTGATCAGTGGCATGTGGCTCCACCTTCTGTTTCTCTGCATCAAGTGCTGGCTTTTATCCAGGATGGTTTTCAGTTTGGCCTCATCCTGGCCACTCTTGCGGTGCATTAGGCAGTAATTTAGGCTTTCTAGTCCCCTGGGGTGGGGGGGTCCGGTGGATGAACAGGGTCTGGTCTCTTGGATCTACAAGGGGTTTGCCTATCTCCGTCCCTACCCTCAGATGGTGTGTCCCTCTTGGGATTTGCAGCTGGTTTTGCAGACTCTTCAGTATCCTCCTTTTGAGCCTCTGACATGTGAGGGGTTACAAACTTTGACCTTGAAAGTGTTTTTTCTGGTGGCAGTGACCTCTGCTTCTTATACGAAGAACAAAGTCCACTGTGGGACTCTTTTCTTGAAAAGTGACTTTCTCCCACACCTGTCTCGGGAAGCCAACACTCAATGTGATATTTAAAAAATCCAAGAGGTAACTACCTACTTTAGTAACATTTTAAACAAAAATAATACTCAAAAAAGACATAGGTTAATGATCACAAATTTGCTCAAACCGGTTTCAAAAATTATTTTTAGTAATATTCTTAACATTTATATGCAGATACTGTGACAACACTAAACATACGTGCAGGCGATGCAGTGCTCAAGTTTGCGAATAAATATAGAATATATACAAAGGACACATAACAAATAATAACTGGTTATAAATATTTACAAACTGATGAGATGTGCATATAGCATTGCAACATGTGTAATCATTATTGATCAGTAACCAAGTGAAACAATGTTGACGTTTCGACCCCTGGTAATTTTCAGGGTCTCCTCAGGACAATAGTCATCTTACTTTATATCAACTAGTGGTAACAACTGTAAATAGACCATTCTCAAAAATGGAATGGGGTCGCTTTATTCGAACAGAGTCCCACGACGAATTTTGTTATTCATATAACTAATATAGACCCTGGTCCCCTTGGGCATGGAAGGGATTTTACTTGTGATAATATATACAGTAACCTCTGCTTGTCTGTTAGAGAGCTAGGATCATTGTCTTGTCTGTCTACTTTCTTTCATGTGTTTGATGACAGGATGTTTCTTCGCTTGGGCACTGGCTTTGTGCCCAAAGGGCATTTTCTGTTTTATCATCAGCAGGAAGTGATTCTTCTGTTTTTTCTGAGTTACCTGAAAAGAGTGAAGGAGTTCTAGGTTTCCTCCTCTTTATTTGAGAACTTTGGTCCTGCCAGGAAGGGGGCTAAGTCTTTCACTCAGAACTTGACCAGTTTGGTTTTTCTTCTCCACTGGTGGTCCAGGGGAGGTCTACCAGGGGCATGTCCAATTCTGCTGCACAATTCCAGGGTGCTTCTTTACAAGAGATGTGTTGGGCGGCCACTTGGGCTTTGCCTTCTACATTTGTGTCCCAATATCAGGTGTGTCGGGGTCCAGAGATGCAGGACTTGTTGGGTTCCTAAGTTCTGGCTTCTCTATTGTAAACTGTTTTCTTTTTCCTGACAATAAAACGTATGTTATCATGCTACTGATGCATGTTTTTATAAAAAATAATCTTGTTAATCTATATCCTTAACTTATGTATGAGACAATGCTGTGATTGCTTTTCGGTAATAGCATTACTCGGAGTCCTTCTCTCGTCATGATGACTCAGGACCTCCCTCCCACCCCATTGACCAGTCCAACAGTGTGGTGTTTGGGCTTGGTATGAAACAGGTAGTGAGGAGGGGGTGGGTGTTTTATATGTTGGGAAAGGTTATGAATGGAGGCACAGGAGTCTCAATGTGTGATTCCTCATGGCTAGAGAAGGACTCAGAGTAATACTGTTACCAGTAAGCAATCACAGCATTGTCTCATACAGAAGTAAAGAATATGGATTGTCAAGATCATTTTAAAAAACACGCATCCTCTCCTTCCCAAAGTCAAGCACCAAACGTAAAGTCTGCATCTTCACATACAAGACAGACATCCCTCTGTGTGTTGCAAATGCCATTAGGTGAACCATGAATTGTGCTAATGTGCAAATAAAGCACAATCTAATGAAGGTGACAAGTTACAAATGCAAACAAGTGAAAACATTGTTATATATTGATGAGAAAAGTCAAGCACATATTTCCAAAGTAAACAACAGTATGCATAACATATTATACTCTCTAGAATTGGATTAATTTCAGTTTTCCCACCACATCTAAGGAATGGCCACTGACAATGCACTTTTGCATGCAAAAATGCTGTGCTATCAAAGATTAAAAAATACTTGTAAAAGTAATACGCATTAACAAAACTGATAGGTCTCAGTTTCTGTTTGTAGATGAATGTACAAAGTTAAATAATAAAAAAGACCCCAGTTTCTATGACAGAACAGGACATAGCAACAAAATGTACATGCTAACCAAAAAAGCTATAAGCCAGCACTTACAAAGTTACAGTCTCTAACCTGACGAGAGATCTACATGAGCCTCATCACCAACACCCAAGTGGAACACGAATGGGCTATGTTGCCATCCATAAATGCCAGGACATCTAGGGAACACCCATCCAAGAAATAACGAGTCATGAACATTTTCATTAAATATTCTTTTGGTCATGGATACGCTTCGGTTTTATATCATAGACATTTGGTAAAAGAGATTAATGGAGTTCTTGACTCTGACTGCTTTTTAATGTACTTCAATATTTAATATCAGTGTGTGATGCTTTTAGAAGGATGGTTTCTGTCTATATCAGTATATGAACAGAATTGTACACACCAAAACATAAGGAGCACTGTTAGGGAGAGTCAAAAATGTGCGTTTCAAATTTGTGCCATTAACAAGCCAGCCAAGCTTGGTTGTGATTCATTTCCTTTACAAATATTATTTACCTTTATCTATGATTGATCCCCATGAGACTGTTGATTCCCAGATGGAGATTTTATAATATCTTTGGAGCATCGTAACTCTGTTTGCTGATCCCCAAGTTAAATGGGAGCCCCTAGAGACTCTTCAGGGCCTCCCAAAAAGCTCAATGATTTGGGCAGTAAGGTCAGAATTGGGCCTAGGCTCTTGGACACTCTTAGCTCGTTCTAGAGCCTTAAGGTTTCTTTTAAGCATTAAAAGTTCCTACTTTACAAATGAAAAAATTGTGTCTAATGCTGAACAATATTAGGTATCAGTCAGAGGAATTTTCCTGATTCGTTGAAAAATGTGTAAAAAATCAGAATAACGAATTGATATCTTTAAGCGTGAAGATTACGGGACACTAAATTAGTTGAGTAGTGTTCTCTGTGATGGGGTAAATAAATGCACATTACCAGGTAATAGACATTACCTTGTGGTAAAGCCTTCTGTAGACCACTTAGGGGTCCATTAGGATGTAGGGTGGTGGGACCACTGCTGCGCCGGCGGTGCGGAAAAATGCCTTTTTCTGCCCGCTAGCAGCGGACATCACGCCCGCCATATTAGTATGGTCAAACATAGGCCAATTTCCAATCCCCGCGTGTGACGCGCACTGCCATCAAAGTGCGCCCAAAGCGGTACAAAAGGGGGTGGTGATGGACGCCCGGCAAACGCGCCGGTGGGAGCCAATGGAGACCCTCCGCCGTGAGGAATGACGTCCGCCCCGGTCCACAAATTAGGATGACTCAAGCAAGCAGACACACCGCCCAACCAGAGACGGCGGAAACTCGACAGCGGAGCGTGAAACCAGAGTACCGGTCCACACCACCCGGACATGAACGCAATGGACCCAGCTCTACACGTCTTTCCGGTGCTGTACCTGCTACATCACCAGGAACTCATGGACCGCCGCGGATGCCACCGCAGGTATGCAATAACACAACACACAACACACAACTCACGGCCTCACAAAGGGTCCAAATCCACATCAGACACCCTAGGGGGAGACAGGGACACATACACAAGGGCACCCACACATCACCCTTCTGCATCCTGGACACACAGCTACCGCCACCATGCAGCAATGTCCCGGTCACGTCACCGCAGAGGCGAACACAAGCAAATACATGCGCACAATGCAGAAGGCAGGGCCAGTGCCAGGCATGGGCAGGGCACAAAGACCACAGGGACACACCCACTCCCACCACACACTAGCACACCCCATGAAGGCACATGCCATTTGCCCCCCCTGAGCACCCCCTGCGCAACAACAAGCCAGGGCAATACATTCCATGCACCACACAACAAACAATCATGGAGACACACAATGCAGGAGTGGCTGCACAGGAACACACAACACACAGCACAGTAGCACAGGGCCATGGAAACACACACAACACCACACTCAGGGAAAAAGCAATGAGGACAAGCAACAAATGAACACACACAAGGAATCAACATCCAAATGGACACACAGCCAGCACAGTCATACATACATATCACAGACTGACACACACACACATACACACCCCACATGCCAACAGAAATGGAGCACAACAAATAGGGAAACAAAAGTGGGCTGCTCACAAATGGAAGGCCATGAAGACACACAATAAGCATGTTTACATCACATCAACACAAGGAACAGAGCACAACACCCTCATGCCATCAAAGCACACATGGCTGGCACAGTCAGTGAAACCAAACTACAGACAGCTCAGTGCAACAACACAGGGAGACAGCAAGGCAAACCATGTATATGCACAAGGATGAAAGGATGAAAGGAAGACCCTGAAGTCAAACTGGGAACAGCCCCACATCCATACAACTACTTCGCAGGAGTACACCAGCAGCACTACACACAGGGATCATCTACACACCTCAGGACTGACAAACACCAGTAAGAATCTACACACATACCCCCCCCTCACACCAGCAGCACAAAACACCAGTGGCAAACACAATGAAGGCTGGCAATACTTGACAGGCAATACACACACAAACAACCACACACCATGGGCACAGCCACAAACATCACACACACAGACAGGGATGCCACCACAAATGTGGAAACAAATACAACAGACAAACACATAACCCAACAGAAACACACACAGAGCCACAACAACAACAACAGACATGCCATGTGAAGCTAAACTGTGAAAAGGCAATGGGAGCACAGACACAACAGGAGTGCACTACCTCATCACTCAGGAACAATGCACAGACAACATACCACAACACACACAAGAAGTGCACCCCCACAAAACAACACAGCCACAGCAAACAAACAACAGATGCACAGGCAGAACAATCACATAGCAAACATAGCACAACATCAGGGGATGCACACCAGGCAATCACAAGGCAACATACACACACAGCACTGCATGCATAACAAGCTGTGTGTGCACACCAAGCATACCAGACACACACAGACATCAGTGACAGAACGGCAACCCACACACCACCATACAGCACAGCATAAAGACAACAGCACACCCAGGAAGTGAAGCAATAACACAAACAACACACATACATCCAACACAACACCTAATAGATGCACAAGTCTGGGACACAGAGGTGGAAACAACTTGATCACAGGACTGGGCAGCACACACAGTTGAACTGCATAGCAGCAACCATGACTGATAAACAGCACCAGAACATTACACATGACCCATTGGGGAAATGCACTGAGTGAAACATTGAACCTGGACAAAGAACTGCACCACAAAGCACAGTGGCACAAATGAAGGTATGGGGAGGCCCACACACATACAAATCAAGGGGACAGCTCACACCAAAGTGAAGTGTACTGCATGTCGGTAGGGGACATGGCAGGAGTGTACCATACACAAAGAGAGGGAGTGCAGACCCACAATGGGTAGGCAGCTGAAGCACAGATAGGGGATGGCATGACAACACAAACAACATGCCACACTGGAGGTAAGAAGGCATCATGGGACAGCAAGGCATGAGGAAACACAACCACAATGACAGTGTGGAGCAGCAGGTCAGCACAGACCCCACAAACAGCCACCAGACACATGGATGTGCAAAAACACACAACACTGAATTGCCAGTAACACCCTCTACATACTCACAAGTGACAAAAACAACAGGTAGGAGTCAGACAGAACTGCAAGGACACACCAACACACTGCACAGTGCACAACATACAACTCAGACATGGGCATACAACCACATCCACAGGGATGAACAATCAAAACAACAGGCACACAACTCCTGGGTGACATGTGTGTAGTTGACACTGCATAGGCATGCACACATCAACACTCCCCAGAAAAACATGCCCTTCACACTGCACACTTCCTGGCCATCCAAGAGCAAACATTGAAAGTAAGCCATGGGACTAGGGTGACTGGCCATCACAAGATGACCACACACATACACCACTGGACAAACACATATAGGAAGAACACACACATGATGACCCTGGACAGCATGCCTACAATACTGTGTGCAGAAACCCACCCTGTGCTGACAGTGCCCCCCAACCTGACATGTGTACAATAGAGCCAACATGAACTAATCAAGTAAATGACAACTGCAAACCATTCGAAATTGACACCATTGCCACCACTAGCATCTGTGCCAAGCAGAACTGAATACCCTGTCACCCCTGAAAAAAGAGAGCAAGTGAGCCCATACATTGACCATGTGAGGTGTGGCTCACTGGTTAGAGGCGGCAGACCCGTAAGCAGAGAATCGGCCAGGGACCAGGGTTCAATTCCCGACGCGGCAGGGTCGTGGACCAGGGTCAAAACGGACTCGATAATTCTCCCCTCGGTACCTACTCTAACCAGGAACACACTCGGCAACTCTGGGCATTAAGCTTACCTCATCTCCACAACGGCCCCCCACAGATGCCGGGGATGCCTGTTTCACCTTGGAGATACCCAGAAAGGGACCATCTCACAGGGATAGCCAGGACGGGTCCCCCTGCGGTCTATAGCGCCGGGACACTTCCGAGTAGCTGTGCGCTGAATAAATTAAAATACCATGTTGAAGTGCCACACAGACCATGTGGCACAGTAAACCATTTACACACAGCAAAAGAACTTTATTCAGTAAGGACACTGACAAAATAGACAACTGGAGCAACTGTCTTTATTCACAAATTGCACAGATAGTCACCATGAGACGAGAAGAGTAAGGCACAAAATGAAGAGTAAGGCACAAAATGCAGAGCATGTCCATGAGAAGCTCCACAGGCAAGGGCAAAACAGCAGTGAACAATAAGGCCAGTGGCCAGGGCAGAGTGCAGAGCATGTACATGAGAAGCTGCACAGGCAAGGGCAAAACAGTAGTGAACAACAAGGCCAGTGGTCAAGGCAGAGTGCAGAGCATGTCCATTAGAAGCTGCACAGGCAAGGGTCTAAAACAGCAGTGAACAACAAGGCCAGTGGCCAGGGCAGAGTGCAGAGCATGTCCATGAGAAGCTGAACAGGCAAGGGTCCAAAACAGAAGTGAACGGCAAGGCCAGTGGGCATGACAAACTGCAGACTGAGTCCATGAGAAGCTGAACAGGGAATGTGTGCGACTGTACCTTTCCATGGTCAGCAACACAGTCAGGGGGCAAAAATGTGCAGTACAGGCCCACCTGTGTGAGACACAGGTGTGTGAGGGTGACTAACACTCAGACTTGGCCGTCAGGCGGACTGGGAGCTGGTTGTGTCTCGGGGACTGTCGGGGCACTTAAAGGGGGAGAGAGCAGAACAGCTATGGTAAAGCTATCAGTGGCTTGGCAAGCTGGAGGGCTGTTTGGACCAGGTGGTGTAGTGGCAAGTGGAGGTGGAGTCAAGCAGACGGGAGTCACGGTGTGGCTGGGAGATTGTGGAGGGGTGCCCTTCCACTTCTTGGGGATCCTAAATGGCTTGACTGACTTGGGATCAATGGGAATTGGTGTGGGCACAACAGGCACACACACCATCACTGCAGCAGCAGGTGCAGGCGCTGGCAGCCCCTCTGGTGATGTGCTGGACCCAGTGGAACACTTTGCCTTGCTTCACCTCTGCCCCCCCCTTCCCCTGTTTACTAGGTGTTACCCCTACAGTGCCCTCCGGCACCTGCTTCACTGGGTTTGGAATGGGAGATGAGGTGGTTGGTGATACTGCCATGGAGCCCTTCCTAGATGTACCCTTGGCATGCACCACCTCCTTGGTGGGCACAGACACTGTACGTGTATCTTTGCGCGATGCTTTAGAGGCAGGAGAGTCCTTGGATGGGGATGCCACTGAGGCATGTGTGCCTGAGGTCTTCTGCTCTGATAATAGTCCACTGGTGGGCTTTTCTCCCTGCGCTCTGGGGGGCCTTTGGTCTTCTGTGGGGATGGTGTCTGCGCACAGGACTGCTTGGGTTGCTGCTGCTGTGTGCTCTGTGTACTGTATCGTGACTTTGATGTATGTGGACCATGGTCATTATCATCAGACATGGCCACTGCCTGGGGGGTGGACAAAGGGACTGGAGCTGGACTGTGAGAATGTGCCTGTTGCAGGGCAGACTTCACTGTTGACGACAAAGCCTGGACTGTCTGGTGCAGCCCACCCACATCGGAATGTATGCCCTCCATGAAAGCAACCACCTGGGCCAATTTCTTGTCATGGTCAATGAAGGCATTGAGGAAAGCTGTCTGTCCTACACACAGCTGGCACAAAAGGTCCACAGACTCAGCACTGATGGCAGCGGGGGGACAGGGGCAGGGGCAGCGGTGCCAGGGGTGAAGGACACATTTCCCCTCTTACTGAGGCGGACACGGGCAGCACCAGAGGAAGTGGCTGGAAGGGTGGGCAATGGCCGCTGTGTGGTGGAAGTCGATGCAGAGTCCCCGTTCCCTGTGCCCTCCAACATGGACGCATCCCCGCTGGCATCGGATGATGTGGTGCTTTGCGTCTCAGACTGGGACTCCTTCAGCAGGCTCCTGTCCCCCTCTGATGCGCTGGCGACATCTGTGTCACTGGGCTCCTGGGCAGCTGTGGTGCAAGTTTCACCCCCACTGGTGTCCGTCTCCTGTCTCTCCGTAACCACAGGTGATGCTGCATGGGCGAGAGAGATGTAGGGTCAGGTCAAGCGCAAAAACAGAACAAACATATGCAAGCAATGCATGACAAAAATAGAGCAAATCTACATGTTGCACACCACCCTATGCAATCACATCGTAGACTCAAGCAGTGCATGGAAACTGAAAACTCAGGCATGAGTGAGCCATGTGATGACCACACAGCACAACACCCTGCTTGTGGCTCTGTTCAAACAGACACACAACTAGTTCTGAGCACATCTAGGGACATGATGGGGGCACAGTACTTGTTGCCAATGACAGAACTGGATGGAACAGGAGGGGACAACATAGACCCATACTACAACATGACAGTCCACAATGGACATTAGCCCATGCCACCCACCATGTCGCACCTTGGGGACAATAGAATGCTGCACATTGCTGTAAGATGTCTAGCCCTCCCCAATATAGGTGCATGCAATGGACGCATTGATGTATGCACAGTCAGATTGGGCACACTGCTGTTCCCTCCCATGGGATTCCCAAGACTACACCAATGCAGAAGAAACCTGAAGAGCACAACTCAGAATGAAATGTGAAGGCACAGAATCCAAATCTACTTTGCAAGTACAGGTAGGGCAAATGCATACCACAGGCACCCAGGCCAGCAGCCACTTACATGCCACGTGTAATAGTAGAAGGCCGACAAGGGATTTTGTTCTAGCGAGATTCAGTTCAGTTATACAGTACAAAGCAACCATTACATGAGTACTAGATAGAAACTCGATCAAACGTTATTCAATTGAATTCAGTCAATGATATATAGCAACACACACGGGGTATTTTTTAAAAGTGAAAAAATCACTAATTTTTTATGTAGAAACAATTCATAAAAGGAGTACAGAAAACAAATAAATGTATAATGTAACATGAAGGGAAAAACAACTTAATCTTGTCCACAAATCATGACATTACAAATTTCCAATCCAATAAATTAAACAAAGATCTGTCTCGTATTTAGAGAACAATCAGCTGTGCAGATATGCTGTGGAAATGGAAAATAGAGTCGACGTTTCGGTCTGTTGGGGCGTCAGTCGGTCAGACCATCTTCAGGACAGATGAACAATACAAAGGGACTCTCATAATTTGTTGTACGAATTTAGAGGAGTAATCACTTCCTCATTGAAGATAGATTATACTTCATCCGATCTTAGTTGGATGGGTGTATACCATGCGAGTGCCCGTGGCAGGATGGGCAACACTGGACTTCAGAATGCTGACTATTCTGGTTTTATATAGCACAGAAGGCCAGTTGGTCCTTCGTTGACAAATTTCTTCACTCAAGGAAATGATTTTAGTCTCTCGGAGCCGTGGCGAGTCAGAGTACCATCCGTCGATAGGAACTCGATTATGAGAGTCCCTTTGTATTGTTCATCTGTCCTGAAGATGGTCTGACCGACTGACGCCCCAACAGACCGAAACGTCGACTCTATTTTCCATTTCCACAGCATATCTGCACAGCTGATTGTTCTCTAAATACGAGACAGATCTTTGTTTAATTTATTGGATTGGAAATTTGTAATGTCATGATTTGTGGACAAGATTAAGTTGTTTTTCCCTTCATGTTACATTATACATTTATTTGTTTTCTGTACTCCTTTTATGAATTGTTTCTACATAAAAAATTAGTGATTTTTTCACTTTTAAAAAATACCCCGTGTGTGTTGCTATATATCATTGACTGAATTCAATTGAATAACGTTTGATCGAGTTTCTATCTAGTACTCATGTAATGGTTGCTTTGTACTGTATAACTGAACTGAATCTCGCTAGAACAAAATCCCTTGTCGGCCTTCTACTATTACATTCTACTTGCCCAAGCCCTCAAGGGTATATTGGGTGCTACCCCTGAATTCAAATACTTACATGCCACAGCATCACACTACCAACATCACAGAGGCCAGCGTTGGCGCAGGTTCTGAACACATGCAGCCAATCCCATCCAAAGTCAGACTCCCCAAATGCTCACCCCTGGCTTGTTGCTGATGCTCCTTCAAACGTGAATCCAGCTCAGGCTGTGTCACTGCCAAGATGCGCCCCATTAGTGGTGTCATGCTGCGCCGTGCCAGACACCCAGTGCGAGAAAGCAGCTCCAGGGTCATCTCCACCAGCCGGCTGATGTCGTCCCATCTCTTGTGGCAGTGGGTGCGCCGTCGGTTTGAGACCCCCATGGCTCGCACCTTTGCTGCAATGTCCCTCCACACGGCCTTACGCTGGTGTACCTTGAGCTGCAGGCATGGGAGACAAGAGTGAGAAATGATCAGGGACACAGTGCCATGTACTGACATCTATCAGTATGGCAGCAAGATACAACATCATCACATATCCAACGATAGGTCAATCAGAGACTATAGTACCGCCCTCATGGGGCCCCTGCATGGGAAAAGCTGATATTAAAGCTTGCAGGTGTGAGGGGGAACACAGTCCCTGTACATCTCACACACATGCAGGATGCCAGCACTGAAACCTGCCTGCCCACATCTCCAGTCAATTGTTGGGTTGAGAAACACATACATCACATATCAACCTGTGTTTTGGGGGTGACCCACTGTGTCCAAGACTGCGCAGCCCTCAAACTCCCTGCCCTGTGAATAGATAACTGTGTCATGGATGTCACATTGAGGGACATGATCTTGTGGTACTGTAAATTTCGGAACCATGTTGGTAGCATGGTCCTACCATGCCGATTTTGGTATCAGCGGACCGCAAATGACTAATGCGGTATGTATGAGTGTTTTTGTCACGTTTCCCCGATGTACTCACCGTGTATGCAATACTACATATTAAACCCCCGGGTTCCATTTTAAAACGGTAACCATTTTGTGGTTGCCCTCACATAGGCTGTGCACTGAGGCCATGCCTAGGCCTAAAGGACACGCAATCTTTTTGTGACTTCTTTGTGACCTGTGCAAACTGACTCCGCTGCCCGAGGTCAGTCCTGCCCGACCGGTTTCTTTTACTGCGGCCAAATGGGATTAGCATCAGGGCCCGACACATCATAAAGTCGTGCATCCCACACAAACCCTGACTAATCCCTTTCACACCTGACTCTGTTTCCTTCTTTATGGCTTGTTTTACGAGGAGGAGGTGTCCGTTTTATTGGGGTCTGCTGATATCTGATGAGGGTTCCGAGCCTTGCTGGGTAAATAATTATGGGCTGACCGAGCTGAAATGTGGGATGATCATCATGACTTTGCTCTTTCTTTGAAGCGAAAATATGTGAATGACGACTTGTAAAATAGGGGCGGTGTTGCCCAGAGCGTAATATTCTGTATATAAGAAAAGACTGGGTTTTGGTTGGGGGCAGTCTCCTGAGAACATACACTGTGCTGTACTTCTCGGATACCTGTGATTGGTCTGCAGCCAATAAATACGATCTTTGACTTCATCTAGAAGACTCTGTGTTTCTGTAGTCTGAAACAGGAAGAACTCGAAGTCTTCGGGTGTGTCCCCTGGCACCGCTGGGTTGGTTCTGAAAAACCCAGTACTTCAGTTGGCGCCCAACGCAGGGCGATTTCAGCGGTACCGGTCCAAGCCAGAGGTTCGTGAGGAGCTTCATGTGAAAATTCTGGAGGAAGGCCGCCACTTCATCGACCCCTGCATGTCGACGTGGTCCGAAAGTCTTTACTGCGAGGTTCTCCGCGTCCCGACGGCTACGAAGGACTGCTGCCCTGACTATCGCCCTGTTTTGGACCCTTGATGATTTGGTAGAGCGAAACAATTTAACGAGTCTTCTGGTGACGTCATCGATACCTCAGTTAAGTATAAGTGGAGCGTCTCCCAGTCCTTAGTTTGGTTCTTAGTTTGGTATCCCTTTGGGATCGCTTTGATTTGGAACTTGCAAGTGCCAAAGCCGAAGGACTCGTGTATTCACGAGATTACCGTATTCGATAATCCTTTGACGTTTGAAACTAGACTAGTGAGCGAAGATGCCTGGTTCTAGTATATTTGGAAATTTGTTTTGTCTGGGTTGTAATAAGGACTCCCGATTAGAGGATTCGTGTCCGGTTCCTCCAATTGGAACTCCAACTTATGAGCTTTATGTAAAACATGGCGTGGGCCCCATTACGTACAATGAAGTATGGATCCGATACACCAGGAAAGATGGTGATTTAAAATGGCCCCAATATGGTAGTTTCGACACAGAGATTTTGGATAACTTAGAGGTTAAATTATTTAAAAAGAAAGCCCGGCCGGCGATGTTTGATTCTTTCCGCCTATGGCGAAAGGAAGCCAAACAGAAAGAAATGAAATTAGCGAAGAAAAATAAAAGAGAGAAAGGTATGTCGATAATGCAAGCAGCCTTACAGTTTAAAGATAATGAAGAAGAACAAATGAATGAGCAGCTGCGAAGGCAATGTAAACTAGTGATTGATAAATGTTACCCAGTTTTGCCGCCCCTTCAGCAAGATGCGTCAAAAGAAAAGGAGAAAGATCCCCTAATGTCATATTTGCTGAGTTCACCACCCCCGTATGCGCAGAGTGCTACAGCACCTCCACAACCCTTAAATGTACAGCCTCTAGTTAATTTGCCGCAAGCCTTCCCGCAGCCGCCGGCTCCTCCTCAGCCGGCTCCTATCTCTATGGCGCAGCCCTCTCAAGGGCCGCCGGTTTCGCTAACTATCTCTTCTGCGCTTCCTGCGACTCTACCTAGTACATCAGCTGCCTCTCTCGGCGCTATTCCTGATACGATACCTGTACCTGTCTCCGCACCCGCTTTTCTTCCCTCTGTTTTTCCCCCTGTTCTTGCCTCAACTTCACCTTCTACACGACAACGAATAGCTAGTGCGGTCACTGGTTTTATATCGCCTCTCTTTGGGTCATCTAGTACGACCCCTGGTTCACAACGTAAGCAGTTGCGTAGTCAGCTGCCTGGTTCTGAAGAGAAAGAAGTATTAGACCGCATGGCACATAAATGGATTGTTTATCCTTCAAGATATGATGTGGAATCTGTTGTAAATGTTTTTCATCAATGGGAAGCACCAAAACAGAGATATGTTTTCGAGAAAATGTGTGAATTCCTCTGTGAGGAATTGGAAGATCATGGTCTAGACTCAAGCCCGCAGGAGTTGAGTCAGGTACGGTTCGATTTTGAGAAAGGCACGATTGTGGGCCCCGATGTTGATAGAGCAGTTACGAAATTGTTGTCCTTCAGGAATGGGGATTGTCATCAGTCGTTGTTCGAACAGGAGTTCCCTGTAGGGAAAAAGGTAAAAGCGCGCCAATATCCGATGCGTGAGGTTCCTCCAGTTTGGAGACCTGGTGATTTAAATGCTAACCCACCTGTTCAGCCACATTTTCAGCGTGTTTGGGTACAGGTGCCATGGAAGCGAGCTGAAGTAATAGCGCTTAAGCAGACATTGCCTGACCCCCGTAAAAACCCTGCAGGATATTATAAGGAGTTATCACAGACCGCAGAATTGTGTGTTATGAATTTAGCCTACATCGATATGTTGTTCGGGAATGTTGTTCCACAGCCTTTGTGGGGATTGATTCGTAATGCAGATCATGCTGCAGAACTAGGTGACACATGGGCTAATATCATTGCTGCAGACACTAGACAAGTTGGTGGTGCCAAGCCTGAGCCCGCTGTAGCAGAACTCCCTGGTAGAATAATTAATTATATGAAAACTTTAATGCCCGCGATGCATGTGAATTGGGATAAATTATCGGCATGCAAGCAGAAGAAAGATGAGTCAGTGTCCGATTTCTTCACCAGGTTCGAAGAAACATTTATCGACCATAGTGGACAAGATATGAGTAAGGAAGGTGGTCAACGATTATTTGTTGACAAATTTGTGCATAATTTGCTTCCCGAGTTGTGTAAGAAATTGAAAGATTATGAGAGTTCCTGGGCTGTTTCCTCTTCAGCACAAATACTGGCTACTGCACAGTATTACGAAAATAGGGATAAAGATGAGAAAGATAAAGCAGACAAGAAAACAAAAGAATTAAAAACGAAGGTTCTGTTACAGCAGGCCTACCCACCACGTGGAAGTCAGAGTAACTATCAGCAACCTCAGCAGTTTCAAAGAAACATGCAAAGGTTCGAATATTCCCAACCGCGTGTTCCGGTAGGTCCCAATCAATGTTCGTATTGTAAAGAAGAAGGTCATTTTAAGTATAGTTGTCCTATATTGTTGCAGCGTACGAATAATGCTTATGGCACGAGAGGTAGAGGTGGTCAGCAAGCTCCTAAAGGTAGAGGGCGTGGGAATGTTCCCCAGAACGCACGTCCTCTTCCGCCTCAAAATACGATGAATAGTTTTGATCAGCAAGCCAATGCAACTGGTAGGACAGCTCAGTACTATAATGATGACTATTATGCGGAAGATGAAAATGCGGAAGGTAATGATTACTAGGACAGCCATAGACAAAGAGAGGGAGTTGTTTCAGTGCCAGTGGACCAGAGTGGACCGTATGTCAAGGTGACTACCTCTCCATGACCAGGCAAGTCAACAACGTCTCCTTGGCGTGCTTCAACATCCTACGCATGCTACGGAAGATCTTCTGGTGGATCCCCACCGAGACCAGGAAGACCGTCACCCAGGCCCTCGTCACTAGTCGACTGGACTACGGCAACGCCCTCTACGCCGGTACCACCGCCAAGCTCCAGAAGAGACTCCAGCGGATCCAGAACGCCTCAGCCAGACTCATCCTCGACATCCCACGAACCAGCCACATCTCCGGACATCTGAGAGACCTACATTGGCTCCCCGTCAACAAAAGAATCACCTTCCGCCTCCTCACCCACGCACACAAAGCCTTACATGACCAAGGCCCGAGCTACCTCAACAACCGAATCAACTTCTACGCTCCCAAACGCCACCTCCGATCAGCCAACCACCCCCTCGCCGCCGTCCCCCGCATACGAAGAGCGACTACAGGAGGAAGGTCCTTCTCCTACCTGGCCGCCAAGACCTGGAACTCCCTCCCGAACGACCTGCGCCTGACCCAAGACCACATCTCCTTCAGGAAGAAGCTGAAGACCTGGCTGTTCGAGCAGTAGCGGCACCCCCCTCCCCCCAGCGCCTTGAGACCCTACGGGTAAGTAGTGCGCTCTATAAATGTCTTTGATTGATTGACTACAGCGGGTGTATCAGAACCTTTTCTATTGGATACTGGTGCTGCAAAGAGTTCTATTATGCACTCAAAACTCCCTGGCGCGCCTTTGTCTGGCGAAATGAATGTTTCAGTAGGTTTTTCTGGCGCCCCGATTAGGAACCCGATCTCTAGTCCTATGCCCCTTTCTGTTGGACCTTGTGAGCTGAAAGCACCCCTCATCCTAACGACAGGATGTGGTGAAAACTTGTTAGGATTGGATTTGTTAAAGAGATTACATGCGACATTATATTGTTCCCCCTCGGGAGTAAACTTACACTGGGTAGGGAAGTGATTTCTCCAATGTAGTTGTCGAAGGATAAACTGCCAGCTGAATTGGCGTCTCTTCCGGATGTCCTTTGGGCTTCTGCTCTTAATGATGTGGGTCTCTTAGAAATACCGCCATGCGTGGTCACTTTGAAAGCCAATGTTAAATTGCCACACATTCCCCAGTACAAGATCTCTAATGAAGGTGAGAAAGCGTTGTTAGCGATCATCTATGACTTGATTGAAAAGGATGTAATTGAAGAGACAAGAGGCAACGTTTGCAATAGTCCGGTTCTGCCTGTTTTAAAACGTACTGACCCTTCTCAGCCACCTGTTTACAGATTTGTGATCGATCTTAGAGAGGTCAATAAGATAGTTGTGCCACAGTTTCCAGTTGTCCCTGATATAACTGCCTTGTTAACTATGATTCCAGCTTCCGCTGCTTGGTTCTCAGTGGTCGATTTGAAGAATGCTTTCTTTAGCATCCCGATTGCAGAGGAAAGCAGGGATATTTTTGGTTTTAGTCTAGGAGGTCGAAGCTTCCGTTTTAAACGCGCTTCACAGGGCTACTGTGAAAGTCCATCAAAATATAGTCAGGCTTTAAAAGCGCAGCTTGATACAATTGTTCTGACTAGTGGTGCTACCCTTATTCAGTATGTTGACGATTTACTAATCGCCGCGGATACTGAAGAGATTTGTAAAGAAGCTACATTGTCGTTGTTGCGTCATTTGTCTACTTTTCATCACAAAGTGTCTCTCTCAAAACTGCAATACTGTCGACAAGAAGTGACCTACTTAGGCCATCTCTTATCGAAAGAGTGAAGGAAACTGACCCCAGAAATAATTCAGGCCATTGCACAATTGAGCGTGCCAAGAACACAGAGAGAAGTGCGTGCTTTCTTGGGTATTACTTCATACTGTAGGCAGTGGATCCCGAGTTTTTCTTTGCTGGCAAAACCTTTGATAGCATTAACATGTAAAGATATCCCGAATCCCGTCCCGTGGTCTGAAGAGTGTCAGAAAAGTTTTTCGGAATTGCGTAATGCATTATGTTCAGCTTCTGTGTTGGGTACCCCCGACTACAGTAAGCCCTTTACGTTGTATGTTCACGAGAAAGAAGGCTGCGCATTGTCAGTGCTGACACAGTCTTTTGGAGACAAACAGCGTCCGTGCGCGTATTTTTCGTCAATTTTGGATCCGGTGGCCAAGGCATTGCCAAGTTGTTTGAGAGCCACAGCGGCAGCAGCTGTGTCTATTCGACAGTCTGCTGGGTTAGTGATGAACAACACGTTGATTGTGATGGTTCCACACGCATTGGACACGTTATTAAACAGGACCAAGACACAGCACTTAACTAGTGCTCGATTGTCAGGTTATGAGTTAACACTGTTAGCGAGTCATGTGCACATAAAGAGGTGCAACACGTTGAATCCAGCTACATTATTACCGATTTCAGCAGACACAGATGAGATTGAACAGCATGATTGTCTGTTCAGAACAGAAGAAGAAACAAAAGGGAGAGTGGATCTTAAAGATACTCCCCTGGTTGAGAGTGATGGTACCTTATGGGTGGATGGTTCGTGCTTCAAGCTTCCGAATGGTGATACGACTGCTGCATATGCTATCACGACTTTGCACACGATTGTTGAAACTGCACGTATACCACATAATTCGGCTCAAGCAGCAGAATTAATTGCACTTACAAGAGCATGCGTGTTGTCGAAAGGAATGAAAGTGAACATATATACTGACAGTCAGTATGCCTTTGGCGTGGCCCATAGTTTTGGGCGCTTGTGGAAAGAACTTGGGTTCTTGACTTCGCATGGAACTAAGATTCAGAATGGTCAGTTGGTGAATGATCTCCTTGAGTCGTTGACCTTGCCATTACAAGTTACGATTGTGAAATGCAGTGCACACAAGAAAGTTACCAATGATGTTGGTCGTGGTAATGCATTTGCTGACGAAGTTGCGAAAGAAACAGCAAAAGGTGTTACAACTCGAATGGATGTTGCAGGCCCTGCAAGATGGGTTGGTGATGTTGGAATGTGTGAAGACACGATAGAGAGTGTGAAGTCCCTTCAAGCTGAAGCCACAGAGAAAGAATTGAGTATGTGGAAAGAAAGTAAGGGTAAATTGGATGAAAATGGTTGTTGGGTTGATTAGTCAGAGCACCGGCGATGGTTGTTACCTGATTCATATGTGCTTCCAGTGGTCACGATGGCACATGGAATGGCGCATATCAGTGTAAAAGGGATTTGTACGTTGTTAGCTCCAGTATGGCAGAATGCTGGGATTCCCAAGTGTGCAGGGAATGTGGTCAAAAATTGCATGGTATGTTTGAAATACAATCCTGGTAGGGGAACCCCAACTCCAGCTGGTCATTTTGCACCTCCAACGTATCCCTTTGAGGTTTTGCAGCTAGATTTCATCCACATGGAAAGGTGCAACAATTTGAAATATGTACTTGTTGTTGTCTGCGCTTTTTCAAGGTGGATAGAAGCCTATCCCCTAAAAGACAATACTGCCTTATCCACAGCTAAAGCCCTTGTCAAGGAATTTTTCCCTAGGTTTGGAATGCCGAGAATGGTATGGAGTGATAATGGGAGTGAATTTGTGGGTCGAGTGATGAAGAATGTATGTGAGGGACTAGGTATTAAGCAGAAATTCCACGCTGCAAATCACCCCCAATCAGCTGGACTAGTAGAGTGTTACAATGGCACTTTGAAACTTAAGTTGGCTAAGATTCAGGCGAGTTCTGGTCTTAAATGGCCTGATGCTCTGCCCTTAGCACTCCTATCAACAAGAATGACTGTGCATTCACGAGTGGGACTTAGTCCGTACGAGATCGTGTTTGGCCGTCCGGCCAATATATGTGGAGTGCCAAGGCCTACAAAACTTAGTGAGATCGAACATCCAGTACTGCTCGATTATTTGTATGAATTGACGGCTAAATTGCGTGTTTTACACCAACAGGTGCATGATACTCTGCCTTAGGTCTCTGAAGCTCCAGGACATCCTATCAATCCTGGATCATGGGTGCTGGTCAAAAACTTCAAGAGGACAAAGAATGATGAGCCCCGTTGGACCGGCCCCCATCTCGTCCTTCTTTCAACGAGATCGGCTGTTCGAGTAAAAGGGAAAAAGAACTGGATACACGGCGTTCACTGCAAGAGGGTCCCTTTGCCTTTGCCCTACGACCAGTGGGTCCAGAAAGGAAACGCTGACTCAGAGACTGAGACTGTGCCTCGTTTTCTGCCGTTTAGTGATGCACAAGTAAAAGGAACGCTTTCTGAGAAGGAAAGCGATGACATTTTGCAAGAAGCTGTGCCACCGTCAATTCGATTGGACACTACAGAGCCTGAACTCTTGTTTCAAGACCAAACAGTACCGACAAGAAGCCGTTATGATTTGAGGCCGAGAACTATGGACAAATAAAAATTATTTTACTTTGATATATATATTTTTTTGGGGAGAAGTACAGCTCTCTCTCTTCCATCTGAGAAACTTTCTTATTTTTGCTTTTTCGAACCGCCATCTGGGTTTAGCTGCAGGGTCGCTGTGCCAAGACTTTGGGGTACAAGCCGGAGATGTTAGGTCAACGGTCTGGTTGGTCTAGGGTGTTCCCTGGACTGACAGGTGTACTCCTTAGCAGAAGACACTCACCCGCCGCGAGCAGCACGATTAGAGGATGGAGTTTTTCAAGATGGAGAGACCCGCTGAGGAAATAAATTTTAAAAGCAGAATATGTAAAGTAATGAATAGCAAGCGTTTTGTAATATTATGTCTGTTTGTACTATTTAGCATGATGATGTTTTCTGTAGGTTATGTATTATTGTCTTTTCAAGTGCCGTTTGCACCCACTATACAGCCCATACCTCCTCCTACTGTTCCCTCACACTCTTTCCACCCTCTGCCTGAACACGAACAAGCTAGACGTTCTGAGTTCGTAAACAATTCGTTTATTCAACTCCTGCACCAGCACCAACTAGTTATGAACACAACAAATTGCTGGGTGTGTGGTTTGATGCCGCATACCATTGATAAGGGTATCCCGTATCTAGTGCTGCCGTTTAGCTATAATGGGTCATCATGGGCATTCCAGACTATGTTTCTTTTTGCACTTGAGACCTATTCCTCACGACCACCGCGTTCCACTAGACCTAGCACGAACAATAAAGCCTTGATGAGAGGAGTTGCTGATATGAGTAGAGACATCGATGCATATTCATCTATTCCCAAGGATGAGTTGCGAGCTTATGTGGGTTGGAACGCGACGGGGTATAGCATTAGTCTGGGCGAGAAACAGCGTAAAAGTTCATCCCCGATTTGGGTAGTACCCCACATAGGTCGGTTCTGTTTACAAGGTAATGGTCAGAACCCAAGAGCTCAATTAGGGAAGAGTGACTGTGCTGAAACGTACATTTTTCCATCACAGTTTTCCCCTGCGATTTTGGCTGCCAAGGGTACATACTTTGTTTGTAATGACCGAGCATATACATGGTTGCCCCCTGATTTCTCGGGCACGTGTTATGTTGCAAATTTGCTGCCGCCGACATTTACTGCCACCTCTGATTATCACAAGACCAGAGTTGTGAGAGGCGTTGTTAGTAAGGAGGATACTGCCGGTCAGGAAGCGGGAGACTTTTTCCTGGGTTTCCTGCCGTTTTGGGGACCGATGGTCAATAGTAGGAACCTGAGACAACTGACTCGTGTAGTTGAAACCACCGTTAATGTAACGGCTGGTGCCCTTGGTAACTTGACAGCTGAGCTCCAAGCGGATCGCCTCATGATGTTGCAGAATCGTATGGTTCTAGATGTCATACTTGCAGACCGTGGTGGGGTATGTAAGGTTATCCAATCAAGCTGCTGTATTTTCATACCAGATACCGCTCCAACAGTCTATCAGGCCATTTCCAAACTGCATAAGATTTCCGAATCCATTCATGTGGATAAAGGAGATTGGTCGATGATGGGGTGGTTCTGGGGACTGATATCAGCTTGGGGATGGAAGATTCTAATAGTCACTGGGACGATCTTAGCCATTCTTTTTCTGTTCTGTCTATGTATACAGTGTGCTCCTTCAATGTGTAGCCTCTGCGTTGCATCATGTGTAAGGAACCCTGTATCAAGGGACGAACTAAGCAATAGGATGATGCTACAGCATATGGACCTGGACTCAGATTAGTATGAGTATAGTTATTGCCTATGTAAGGGCAAAAGGAGGGTCTGTGGTACTGTAAATTTCGGAACCATGTTGGTAGCATGGTCCTACCATGCCGATTTTGGTATCAGCGGACCGCAAATGACTAATGCGGTATGTATGAGTGTTTTTGTCACGTTTCCCCGATGTACTCACCGTGTATGCAATACTACATATTAAACCCCCGGGTTCCATTTTAAAACGGTAACCATTTTGTGGTTGCCCTCACATAGGCTGTGCACTGAGGCCATGCCTAGGCCTAGAGGACACGCAATCTTTCTGTGACTTCTTTGTGACCTGTGCAAACTGACTCCGCTGCCCGAGGTCAGTCCTGCCCGACCGGTTCCTTTTACTGCGGCCAAATGGGATTAGCATCAGGGCCCGGCACATCATAAAGTCGTGCATCCCACACAAAATACCCTGACTAATCCCTTTCACACCTGACTCTGTTTCCTTCTTTATGGCTTGTTTTACGAGGAGGAGGTGTCCGTTTTATTGGGGTCTGCTGATATCTGATGAGGGTTCTGAGCCTTGCTGGGTAAATAATTATGGGCTGACCGAGCTGAAATGTGGGATGATCATCATGACTTTGCTCTTTCTTTGAAGCGAAAATATGTGAATGACGACTTGTAAAATAGGGGCGGTGTTGCCCAGAGTGTAATATTCTGTATATAAGAAAAGACTGGGTTTTGGTTGGGGGCAGTCTCCTGAGAACATACACTGTGCTGTACTTCTCGGATACCTGTGACTGGTCTGCAGCCAATAAATACGATCTTTGACTTCATCTAAAAGACTCTGTGTTTCTATAGTCTGAAACAGGAAGAACTCAAAGTCTTCGGGTGTGTCCCCTGGCACCGCTGGGTTGGTTCTGAAAAACCCAGTACTTCAATCTCACAAATACCAAATGCCCTTCACAAGGGCAGTTGTGTGCAATCTACAGTGCTGAGATGGCCCATAGATGGAGTGCAATGTGAAAAGGCTGATGTCATACTCTGTAAGTGAAGTGATGTGTCCTTGTCTTTGTAGACGGGGACTGTGCTGTCCAACTGGGCTCACACTGAGATGGACTACAGGGGCACACACAGCCATCCAGCCAAGCAATCACTGTCCTGACTACAGCATAAACAACCTTCTGTGTCACTGTATGGCTGACAACACCACACAGGTCACTCATACTTACATGTGCAGGGAGGGAAAGCTGTGGCATTGGGTACAAACACCCTCTCACTGGAGACAGCATGTCAGGCAGTGCATGACACTACCCCACACTCCCAGGCACATACTGCATCAGTCCACTACATGTGTGGCCCCTCTGCCCTACCACACCACTGTTTAAGACTCACCATGACATTTGGGGCACCATATAGCCTTGGGTACTGTGTGAGCACCTCGTCCACCAGAACCTCCAGCTCCTCGCACGTGAAGGGACTGGCACGGATCTTCTCTGTCCTTGCCATCACTATGGACGTGAGACAACAGCAGGGGAGTTTGGTGACGAGGGTCCCCAGGCAGCAGTATCTGGAGGCAGCTGAAGGTGAGGAGTCTCAGGCAGCAGTCCCTGGAGGCAGCAGCAGGTGAGGGGTCTCAGGCAGCAGTCCCTGGAGGCAGCAGCAGGTGAGAGGTCTTAGGCAGCAGTCCCTGGAGGCAGCAGCAGGTGAGGGGTCTCAGGCAGCAGGCTCTGTGAGCAGTGGCAATGTGAGGCTCACTCCCACATATATAACCCCCTGGGGTCGTTTCAAAGGAGCCAAGCTGCAGCAATTGGTGGTCCATGTCTGCCTCTTTCAAAAGAATCCAATGACCGACTCCGCGGTGGCGGAGCATGCCTACCATGATCTTCAAATTGCATTCTGTCACCACAATCATGGCTCCCATTGGCTGTAAGGGCATGCTCCATGGCAGTGATACAACGCTGGGGCCCGGGGTGCGCTACCGCGATGGTGCATCTTTCAAATGCAGCCAATGACCACCTCCGCAGTGGCGGAGCATGCCTACCGCGATCTTCAAAATTGCATCATGCCACCGCTATCGAGCTTCGTATTGGCTCTAGGGCGAGCTCCATGGCAGTGTAACACCGCAGGGGCCCGGTGTGCGCTACCACGATTTTATTGGCGGAGCATGCCAACCGCCATTTCCACATGTCTCCATGCCTATGACTACTGCACTTGGGTGAATGGGGGTGCTGGTGACACACCGCCGGTGCCAGGTGGTATCTACCGTGATATGGGTGCCATGCATTGACACGAGGCACCGCCATTCTGGCGGCGGAGCATGCCAACCACCACTTCCACATGTCTCCATGCCTATGACTACTGCACTGGTGTGAATGGGGGTGCTGGTGACACACAGCCGGTGCCAGGAGGTAGCTACCACGATATATGTGCCATGCAATGGCGATGGCCATCTGTCAAACATCAACAGTGCATAGGGCCAACATGTTCAATGGCACATCATTGTGCACATGATGCCAAGGTTCAATTTACTCCACTGATGGCTACCCATGCCATATTTGTGTGTGTGTAACATACATTTGTCTGTACCCACTCACATGTCACTTAAGGATTTGATGTTGGTGTAGGCAGGACAGTGTAGTCCTGGACTGTACAATGTGTACACATGTCAATGTCTTGAGGTCCAGTGACAATCACAGCAATGCTCATCTCGATGAATGTTGATCTATTTAGCATTGCCTCTCATGTCTGCTCATGAACACATTCATATTTCCAGCGCCGACTGTGGTCATTGTGTAGTGGATGTGTGCCAGGTTGTAATGACGCATCAAGGTGTGACTGGTACAGTAGCTAGATAGGAGACTGTGGTTTTGATTAGTTACACATATGCTGGATGCTAGACTCCCAGGCGTGCACATATGTACTGTGGCCATATCCCTATGTGCATTCACATAGCCAAAGGTAGTGTTTGAGGTACTTGTCTTGTGTAAGTTGCCACGTGTGCCCTTTGTGTAGCTGAAGGTGTCCCTCCATGTAAGCTGGTCTGTTAGTCACTATAGATGTCAGTCATTGTTGTCGTTGTGTCATCCAGAACGTGATACGCTGTGCACATTTCTTGGTGTATTGTATTGACATGTGCCCACTATCATCTCCAATAGGAGGAGGCCAAATTTGATTCGTCACTTGACGGTGCTGGAGGAGATGGAGGATGTAGTGATCATACGCAAATGCCGCCTGGACAGAGCCACCCTGAAAACCATTTGTGATCTGTTGGAGCCCCACCTGCAGCCACGCAGGACGTATCCAACAGCTTTCACCCCTAGTTATAAGGTGATTGCAGCCCTGCATTTTTTTGCCACAGGATCGTTCCAGGAGACTGTGGCCAGCGCTGGTAGGATGTCACAACTGATGTTCAGCATGGTGCTGCGTGATGTACTGTCCGCCATGATGCTATACAAGGACAGATACATCCATTTCCCCAGGGGTGCTGAATTGCCAGCTGTGAAGGGAGACTTTTATCCCTTTGGACACATCACCAATGTTGTTGGGGCCTTTGATTGCACCCATGTTGCTCTTGTGCCACCACAGGCAAGTGAGCACATTTACCGCAATCGCAAGCATTACCACTCCATCATTGTACAGGTGGTGTGCCCTGGCAGATATGACCATCTTGCAGGTGTGTGCCAAATTCCCAGGCTTGGCCCACGACTCCTACATCCTGAGGAACAGCATTGTGCCCCAGCTGAAGGCTAGTCTTCTTCCAGAGCATGCATGGATTGTGGGTGAGTATGCCTAGTCGTGTGGCATGCTGTGTGTGTGACCTGCTCCCCTGAGACTCTGCGACGTTGCAATGTCTATTTGTGTTTGTCATACCTAGGTGACGCTGCATATCCCAACCATCCCTGGTTGCTGAGCCCACTGCAGAGACCCAGGTCCCCGGCTGAAGTCCGCTACAATGAGGCCCAAGGGAGGACACGTTGTGTGGTGGAGCGTACTTTTGGCCTGCTCATGTCACGTTTCCGGTGCCTGGACAAGACCGGAGGTGCACTGGCATACTCGCCCGGGAAGGTGTGTCAGATTGTTGTAGCATGCTGCATGCTCCACAACCTAGCCATTTGCAGGGAGATTCCCCTCCTCCTGGATGATGTTGAGGACCCAAGGCCCCAGCCTGCAAACCAAGCCGTGTCCAGTGATGAGGACAGTGTAGAGGAGGAAGTTCTTGACCTGCGTAAACAGCTCATCACCCGCTACTTCACTTGATGGTGGGTGTCCAATTGCAACATACCCATTGTCTGATGATATTGCTGTTGTCGTGAAGGAGCATGTGAGAATTGTAGCATTAGCCAGTTGTAGACTCAGTGGTGGTTGGAAATGTTTCTAGGACATGTCATTTGGGATCATCGTCAACGGGACGTGTATGTTGACACTTGGGGGCCATTGTGACATGTGCATGTTGGGTTATCCTGGTGTTAGGGCTTGTGTGATGTCTGTGATGCAACACCCAGACCAGTGACAGTTGTTCTGTTGTGTTTCCCTAGGTGCCTTTGACTTCTCCTTGCCTACATACAGCCTATGGTCCTGGTACATTGTGATCATTGAAGACTGTACACCCTGCAATAAAGACGGAGCAGACACAATATGTGTGTGAGGATATTTTATTTACTATGGTGAGATGCAAGGGGGTGTACATTTCCATTGGGGGGAGTGAGTTGACAGTCGTGGTAGATGAGATGGTCGAGTAGTCACCACATTGCTGTGGTGACCCAGTCGAACAGGCAGATGCCATTCACAAGGCAGTATGGGGAAGGACAGTCCAAAGAGTCAATGCAGTGGTGGAGAGGGTTGCCATCATGGCTGGCTCTATGACTTGCGTCTGGCAGGTGCTTGGCCTCCAGATACTCCCAGGGTCTTCCTGGGACAGCCTCTTCATCGTTTGGCGGGGGGGCCCTGCTGCAGGGCCAGTGGGGTCTGAGGACTCACCCCTGTCTGTGGGCACAGTGGAGGATGGTGAACTGTCATTGTGCAGCCCACCAAAGGGAGGCAAAGGTGTTGTCTGGGGCGCATGCCTGTCCCTCAATACCACCACTTGCTGGCCCAAGAGGTCCACGATTTGTCCCATGCATCTGTCGATGGACCTCATCAGCAGGATGAGCTCGTGCAACAGATCGTCCAACTGGCCCATTCGTCCCTGGGCCTGTTTGTATGCGCCCAGGACTCTGGAGATGTGTTCCAGGGAGTGGGTCCCAGCCTCCTGGTGTCCCTGGGTGACCCTTCCCCTCCCACCTGCCCTGCTGCCACGGACCTTATTGCCTCACCACTGTGGGCATCCGCATCCTCTCCCTGCCCTCCTCCATGGGTGGTGTGTGCTGGGCATGCTCTGGGACAGGGAGGGTGTTGCAGGCAGCACAGGTGGTGGTGGTGGCAGTGGCCACACAGGCTGTGACAGCAGGGGTCTGCTGTGGAGTTGTTGTTGCCGCAGATGTGGTGGGGGTATGCTGGGGTCCTGGGACCTGTTGCTCCCTGGCACACCAGATGGGCCGGCCTCGAGCTCATCGTCCTCGGAATCCTGGGAGTCAACATCCGAGAGTCCTTGCACCGGGGGTGGAGACTGCAGGTTGCTGGTGTTGTCCTCGGCAGTGAGTTCTTGGTCACCTGTGGGTCAGATGGGAAATGGTCATTGCAGTGCACCCGGCAAGCTTTGGGTTAGCTGTGTGTCATCCACTTTCTGTACACTGCACAATTGACATATCATCACATTGTTGACTGTGTGCAGTACTGTGCTCCCTGACATGATACAGTGGTACAAGCATTACTTGTCCATGGTGCGAGGTGTCAAGGCATACCATGCTAACCGTGTCCAATTGAGGTTTACTGGGACTTGTTGCCATCTATGGCCTGGCACAACATGTGTTTAATTGTGGACTCATGGTTTAGTTGTCTGGCCTAGCAGACGTCACATCTGGCCATGGACTGGCCATTGTCATCTCCTGCATCCCTTTGTCCTGTCATGTGCATATCTTGATTTGTGCCACCACACATGCTTTCATATTTTTAGAATGGTCCTTGTTGCACTTACCCCATGGTGATGCACTTGTAACTAGTTTCTGTGCATGAATGTGCCCAGGCTTTCTTCTACTTGTGCATTGGTGTGTCACACTTTGGTGGTTGTGACAGTTTCCTTGGCTTAACTGTGTGCACACTGTGCTTGGCAATGGGGTAGGTATTCCTCTTTGTGCAATGTGAGGGCTGGTGTTGTCATATGGCACCATTTAATTTGGGAAAAATGGGTGGGTGCACGTACTGGCTACCTACCTGTGAGTTTGTTTGGTGTACTGCAATGGCTCCCAACTGCTCATGGGTGGGGTGGGGGAGGGATCCATCCTGCTCAGGTGTGAGGCAGGGGGCATGGTGGATGTAGTGGTGCAGGCCCCCCACCCCCAGACTACCTCATTGTGAAGATGGCTACCTACCTGTAAGTTTGTTTGGTGTACTGCAATGGCTTCCAGCTGCTTCTGGGTGGGGTGGGGGAGGGATCCATCCTGCTCAGGTGTGGGACAGGGGGCATGGTGGGAGTAGTAGTGCAGCCGTCCCAGACACAAACACCCTCCCAGGGAAGATGGCTACCTACCTGTAAGTTTGTTTGGTGTACAGCAATGGCTTCCAACTGCTCATGGGTGGGATGGGGGAGGGATCCATCCTGCTCAGGTGAGGGACATGGGGCATGGTGTGGGTAGTGGTGCAGGCCCCCCACCCCCAGACACCCTCATTGTGAAGATGGCTACCTACCTGTAAGTTTGTTTGGTGTACTGCAATGGCTTCCAACTGCTTTCTGGGTGGGATGGGGGAGGGATCCATCCTGCTGAGGTGTGGGACAGGGGGCATGGTGGGAGTAGTAGTGCAGCCCTCCCAGACACAAACACCCTCCCAGGGAAGATGGCTACCTACCTGAAAGTGTGTTTGGTGTACTGCAATGGCTTCCAACTGCTCGTGGGTGGGGTGGGAGAGGGATCCATCCTGCTCAGTTATGGGACAGGGGGCATGGTGGGAGTAGTGGTGCCAGCCCCCCACCCCAGACACCCTCATTGTGAAGATGGCTACCTAACTGTAAGTTTGTTTGGTGTACTGCAATGGCTTCCAACTGCTCCTGCGTGGGGTGGGGTGGGGATCCAGCCTGCTCAGGTATAGGCCAGGGGGCCTGGTGGTTGTTGTAGTGCTGTCTGCCAGTACACATGCCCCCATGGTTATGTTGTTATCTATGTTTGGGGGAATGGGAGTGGGTGAATGTTGGATCTGTGAGCCATGTTTTTGTGAGTGTGTGGTGCAGATGGATGGTATGTGTCCTAGGTGGTGTAGCTTTTTAGTTGTGCAAGGCAGTACATTGCAGGGTGGCAGTAGTCATTTGTTTGTACTTACCAGCCTCCACTCCCCCAGCTACTCCTGTGAGACTCTCTGGATGCAGTATGGCAAGCACCTTCTCCTCCCATTGTGTGAATGTTTTTTGTGGAATGGGAGGGCCACTGCCAGTCCTCTGAGCCAGCTCACGGTTCTTGCTCCTCCTCTCCTTGACCACCCTCTTCAGATCATGCCACTGCTTCATGATCTCCTTTTTTGATCTTGGGGTGGTCCCTACTGCATTGACCCTTTGGACTATCCTAGCCCACATTTGTGTCCTTGTGGCTAATGGTGTCTGTTGGACCAGGGTACCAAAAAGCTGTAGTTCCACTCTGACTATATCATCTACCATGACCTTCAACTCACTCTCAGTGAATTTGGGTATTTTCTGTGTGGCCATGGTGTGTGGTGTGCAAAATGATTGTGGGTGCAGGAGTGTGAGTGGTGGTTGTGGTTGTGCTGTGTATGGTGTGTGTTGTGCAGGGGGATTAGTTGTGCTGGTTTGGAGGTGGTGGTGGTACTGTGTGTGGTGTGGCTGGTGATGTTGTGTCCTTTGCCTCTCCTGTCAGCTGGGGTATGTGTCCCTTCTCGCCTGGAGTTTTGCAAGGGATTGTGGTCAGTGAAGGGGCTGGTTTTATACTCAGCTATGTGGGTGTATCCAATTGGGGTGTTGCTGACAGGTGTGTTGTCCTGGGTTTGTATTTTTTGTTTTGCCATGTGGTTGTGTCATTGGGGTGTGTTTTGTGTGTTTGGGAGGCATGTCTAGGTTTCTGTGTGCACTTTTTGGCCTTCTTGTGGGGTTTTGGCCACATCCGCCATATTGTTGGCAGTTCGTCCGCCGCGATGGCTGTGCTTCAGCTCTTCCGCTGGCTCGCTCCCATTCAACCCATTGTGCGACCACGGCGGTCGGAGATGGTGGTACGTACCGCGGGACCGTCAGGGATATACTAATTTCCAGGGCAGTGTCTCTGCTATACTTGCGGCAGGTTGTTGTTTTTCCGCCGCGATTCCAACTGCCTTGGACGGGTTTTGGCCATCTCCGCCCACTACGGGCAGTTATTCTGGGCCTCGTACCGCCGCGGTCGGATTTTTTGGGCGGTTAATGCTAATTTGGCTGCCAGTTTTCCCACGGGGCCAGCGGGCGGTTGTTTTCCGCTTCCATGGCGGTCGGGGTGTTTTTCCGCCCTACATCCTAATGGACCTCTTAGATTGAGATTTTCCCCTATGTGTACCAGACTCCAGACAACAATTACTGAGTATTTTCCTTCAATTCAAAAATGGAATAGACCCAGGTACAAGAACTGCAGACCTCAGAGATTGAATCTCAGAGTATAATGAATATTGTATTTGTGATCTAAAAAACAACATATTATTTTTTCCATTTTCTCCTAGACTGCTCCCTTTTTTTAGTAAAAAAAATAGATTCTAGGTCCTCTGTTAAGGAAAGTATGGTATCATAACTAGGAGTGTAGCATGAGCCACTCCATGCCCATTTAAATCTTTAGATATTTTAATTGGAAGAGCACAGTATATCAAACATACCCATTCTGAATCGGATTATGTAAATCATCACCATGCATAACTTTATTTCTATCACAGAGATCTTAAAAATTACACAACTCAAGACTAAATTAGAGCATTATAAAAATTTTAAATATAAAAACCATTTCTAAGAAAGTGCATGGCTGCCATAAAATGCAATTTAAAAGGTAAAAACAAGAACAATTCATGCAATACATTTGAAGAGATGAATCCATGGTGCTTGCCAATATTTTGGCCAAGCCAAATACCATTACCCTACGTGTGTCAGTGAGCAAAGTTCTCATCACCTCAAGGTAGTGGCCAGGACCAACCAGTCTGCACAATAGGATAATCCACTTGCACCTCAAGGATTTCTAAAAGGGACAAAAAAATAAAAAGTGCACAATGGATTCTGAACAAGCTTTGCAAGATGGACAAAGATCATTGGTGGAGACATTACAACGCCACCTGTTGCAAAACAATTTGGTAGGTAGGGTCTTATAGCGAAATTGTATAAATAATTTACGTGCCAAGGGAGGGACAATTTAATCAATGGTATCCTCATAACTTGCAACAGATATAAAATTAATAAAATCCTGAGTCAGTGTACCCACCAATTTTGCCATCCCCTTCTCCGCTATTATTTCCCAATAAATCACTAGGATCCTGGCCTTTGGTATTGAAAACAGGCTTTCAGGGTTGGACCAATGCACCTCTAACCCTAGCCTCCTAAGTAGGTCTCTCAAGTGGCTAAACCATAGGATAGATGTTACCTAAGGCAATTTCAAAAGGCCAGTCATTGCTGATCGTTAGGAGGCTAACTCTTTGACGGACCATAAACGGTGCCAAAACATCAATAGTTTATAGTCTATCTTAAGGGCCAGTTGTCTTTGAGCGAAGTCCAGATACAATGGGGTCAGAGGGGAGCTAAGAGGTAGATTTAGGAAAGATCTAAGAAATGATTTCGAATGATGGTAAGGCAATTCATATTCCCACTACCCCAGAGTTCCGCCCCATAAAGTGCCCCCCCCCCCCCCAGAACATTGATTTTATAAATTTCTGTTGCTGGGGACACTTTCCTGGACACCGTAGCTTTGTGGATTTTACTAATATGGGCAGTCTGCTGGATTAGCGACAATTTTACTTTCTCTATATGGTGAGCCCAGTTTAGGTTGGACGTCAGGCAAATACCCAAATAGTCAAAGGCGGCAACTTGCTCTAGATTGCTACTACCTGCATACAGATATTTTTTAGATAATTTTACAGTCCCTCTTGAAAAAATCCTATATTTGGTTTTCGTCTCATTTAAAACCAGGTCCTGCTCATCGCAGAACCACGTAAAATCTGTCAAAAGTTAAAAGAGACCTTGCGGGGATTTTGGGATTAGTAGGGTATCATCGGCGAATAAAAGTGCAGGCCCTCTTCTCTCGCCTATTTTGGGGTATCACACACCCATCCCTGTCTAAAAAATCTACCACCCATTAATAAAGAGGGAGAAAAGAGTGTGCGCTAGCACACATCCCTGTCTCACTTCACGTTGAAATGGGAATTGCTCAGATTATTTGCCCCCCCCAACTAACCTGAGCTGTGTTTGATGAGTGTAGTCAAATTTAAATTTCTAAAAGGTTGCAAGGTAGGCCCATCTCTTTGACTACTCTGCAGAGACTAGCTTGTGGTACTAGTTCAAACGCGGACCGTAAATCAATGAAGGGCACATATAACCTTTCAACTTTGAAGCCACATCATTCCAGTAATTACTGGATGCTGGCCAAAACCTGCTTACAAAATTAGTTCTGATGAGAATCAGTAAGACTTATTGGTCTATAACAGACCGGGGTAGCTCTACCACCCTTCTTATAGATGGGGAAGATTTCTGCTCTCTTTCACAATGAAGGGATGTTCATATCTAAATCAATGGGGTTAGTTAGCATATTAATATAATGGCCTAGACAGTTGGGTCCTCTGTATACAAATCATTGGGGATTCTATTGGGGCCTGGGACAAATCACTGCTTGGGTTTCTTCCATGGAAAATATAAGAGATTCTGCCACACCAGATAAGTCTTCCACCCTCCTTTCAATAGAGTCTTCTACTCCCTGTTGCATAACACATAGAGATTCTCAAAATGGGACACCCACTCTTCAGGCTGTACTGTAAACTCCAATATTGGCTTACTGCCCTTTAGCCAATAGGCTGCTTTTCCCCAAAAGATTTTAGAGTCTTTGGCTGTCAAAGCACTTTGAAGTGAGGACCATAGGGAGCCTTCCCAGTTCTTCTACGCTATGTCTATTGATTGCCTGTACCTTGCTCTACATGCCACCATATCTGTACGGACATTAGACTTTACTGTCTGTACCAAGTCCCCCTTTCCTTTACTTCAATCCTGGTTTACCAGGATACCTGAGGATCACGCCTCAACTGTTTCTTGCCTTCAACCAGATTCTACGCCTTACACAGTTTGCCCAACAGATCCCTAATCTCATAATAAAAAAGTTCATGGCGAATGACCAGTTTCATGAAAAATGATTCCTTAGGAATTTGGCCAGCTCTTCACCATACAAACTTTGCCTTTTGCTATATCCAGAGCCCCTCTGTGGGCCTCCACCCAACCCCATTAAATTGTTCTCCGATTGTTCGTAATAGATAAGACACCCAAATCAGGCCAACTCTTCATATCAGGTTCGTGTTCACCCTGGTTTAGTAGGGTGAGGAAGAGAGCATTGTGGTCACTGTCTGCTCTTTTGACCACTTTCTTGTCGTAAACTAGGGGACAGAGTTTGTGGGCAACCAAACAGTAATCGATTCTGCTGGTGGGGCCTAGTCTGTTGAAGGTTAATTCACCACTAGGGTCAGATTTTGTTCTCCCATTAGTGGCTCTTAGGTCATGTTGCCGTGTAAAGGCCAGCACATATCCTTCTCTCTTGGTTCATCTAACTGGGAGAAGATCTAACTTTGGAATTTGCCAGACGTGGTCCCACTCCTTGCTCAAATCTTTTGGGGTGATGGCGAGTGGTTCAAATATGCAATTAAAATCACTGGCCACCAGCACCGGGACGTTATCCGAAGCTTCAGACAGGACATGATCTAATATTTGTATTGCATTGATTTTCTCAGAGGCCCAAACAAATCTATTATACATGTTAAAAATACTAATTTTCTAACCACTATAGAGTGCCAAATCTACTGCCAAATTGTCTTAAGAATCTACATGGAACGACTTAACTTTAGATCCAAGACCACTTTTGACCAAGATTGCTAAGCCTCCTGAGGGTCTTCGCATCTCTTTCCTGGTGGCATTTATGCCATATGCAGAAAACCCACTTCTATCAGGAGTACACATACTCCAGTTTTCTTGGAAGAGTATCGTGAAGGTTCACACAGGCACACCAATCAGGGTCTACTAACAGTTTGGAAATCCCTGCCACGTTCCAGACCAAGACCCTTAAGTGTTAATGGCATGCTTTGGCATTACTGTAATCAGTAAAATGGTCAGTGAATTACCCCCCTTCCTCAATTGTGGGAGAAGTAACAAGTCCTTCCTTCCTTGAGCCCAAAAAAGGTGGTTTGCAGTAGCCCTCAAAATTGGTGGCCAACCCAGGGTTCATTGTGTATATCACTCCTAGGAAGATCCTGGGTTGCTTATTAACTCTTTCAGTTGCTTGAATTGATTCATTAGTTGGCATTTAAAGGATATTGGTTAACTGTTATTTTCTAGCTGTAAGTGTATAGTTTTTAACATTTTGTATTTCTTTAAGATATATTCTTGGGAATAAAGGATTTTATTAGCTAAAAAACCTCTGTATATTTTTAACAGATCGTGAACCTGGGTAACAGTTAAAAGATCTGATTGCCCTATTTAGCTCTTTCCTGTTTTTTGTCTACGGTGTTCGGATTACCAATTACGTTGAGAGGGAATGGGAAAGAAAATGTGTCTGGGACAGAATATCTTTCTGTCTGTCTAATGGAGTAGGAAGTAAATATTTTAGTAAACAGTCATTCAATTTTGCAGGTGACTGAGTTACTTCATCTGCAGAAAATAACTCAGCAGCCCTTAAAATAACTCCCTACGCCAGTTGATCAGCCTTCCATGCAGAATACCTCATCCACCTTTCAATGACCATTTGATGCATTGTTGCTGCTGCTAGAGGCCTGTCAATTACCCTATATGAAGATTGGGGGGCTAGTCCATGTGTTAGACCTGTCAGCCTTAGGGCTGTCTTCACCCAAACATTTTGCCTCTCCTGCTCTATTTTTCTGAACCTATTTTTGTTGGCCTTAGAACTACTGACACTTTACCATTGATAACTAGTGCTAAAGTGATTGTTCTTACTCCCCTAAAACATGGTTAAATTGGTTTATACCCAATTGGGATATTTAATTTACAGATAAATCCCTTTTAGAGTGGTATACCATAACCACAGGCCCTGTAAATTAAGTTCTACCAGTGGGCCTGTTGCATTTATTGTGCCACACACTTAAGTAGCACCTTAAAAGATATCCCAGGCCTGCCACTGCAGCCTGAATGTATTATTAAACTGCCATGTTGACTTAGCATTAAACCCCATTGCCAAGCCTTAAACTCCCCTTTTATCGCACAAATGCCATTCATAAGAGAGGCCCTAGGTAACCCATAGGGCCAGGTGCCTTGTAATTGAAAGGTTGGACATATACTATTTCGTTTTCCATGTCCTGGTAGTGTAAAACTCCTGAATTCGTTATTTGCTACTGTGAGACCTACCCATCCCTTAGGATAACATTGAGGATTACTTATTACATTTAATAAGCTGATTACATTTTTGATTACAAGTTTAAAATGCCACTTTTAGAATATTGCAATTTTTTTGCCCCTATTCCATTTGTGCTTGCAGCCTGGCCTGGGTCAACTGATTAGGTGTAACTGACAGACTTTGTGAACGCCTTCCAGACAGTCAAAAAATAGATAGATTAGTGAGGCATGGATCGACCATCTGCTTGCAGGATGGGGGAGAGGAGCTGAGCACAGCCACACTTGCAGCTGAATAGGTAGTACCCTACCTTTACACAGAGGACCTAACACCTACACATTGTCACTGCAACCAGCTTGGAGCCAGGGCAGGGGAGTCACAATATTCCATGCACTTCAAAGACACTTTCTGGAACCTTCTCCCACATTCCAGAAGTAGGGCACCAGGGTATACAAATTGGGCTTAAGACATCAAGGGGCAGATTTACAAGCCCCTTGCATGACTTTTGCGCTGCAGTTGCGTCACTTTTTTGACGCAACAGCAGCGCAATCAATTCGGCCTATTTACAACGTGACGCATCTAGGGAGATGCGTCACGTTGTAAAGCCCTGCGTCACATTATACCTGCGTCAGGTATAATGTATACAGGGTGGGCGTTCCCACGCAGGAAGGCCTCGTAAAAGTGACTCAGTAAAATCGACAAGATTTCACTGCGCCACTTTTAGGACGCCACTGCGTCAAAATCTTACGCCTGCTTCAAGCAGGCGTAAGTAGTGACGCAGTGTAGTGGGAATAGGCCTCAACACGCATTGCTGGAGTTGTGTCGTGCTTGTGACATGACTCCAGCAATGCGTGACTTTTCCGCCATGAGATGCGTCAGAATTTCTGACGCATCTGTCAATCCTTGCACCATAGTGCGCCGTATTGTAAATACGGCGCATCTATGGTGGCGCAAGGGTTTCTAAGGGTGGCGCAGGGAAAGTGACGCATCTGTACAGATGCATCACGTTCTTGTAAATCTTCCCCCAACTCTTTAGTACATATCTGAACCTGTGAATACTATGCCAGGAAGGACTGCTGTGCAGCTGAAAGGACTGCCTTTCTGCTGGACTGCTGCTCTATAGGACTGCTGTCCTGCTGTACTGAGCTACTGTCTGCTGCCCTCTTGCCTGGGTGAGAAAGACTGGACCTACAGCTGTTGAACTGAGGACCGCCAGAGTGACTTCAAGGGCTAGTTGGCTGGCCTCCTGATTTGAGCCTCAGGGTTAGAAAACGGATGAGGAGAAGATGTAACCTGTAAGGAGAGAAAAATGATTAGTAATATTTAGAACAGAGTGATAACCCAGCAACCTGAATAAGCAATTTAAACCAAGAAAGCATCATAGAGTATAAAATTGGAAATAAAACATGAGATACAGTAAAACAAAGTTATTTGCTGAGCAATGATGAAAGTATCCATATTCTCTGCGTTGCAGGAGTGTAGAAAACTTTTCAGTCTCATAGGGTCCCCATAAGTGGTAGTCTTGTTGTTGTAAGTCACCTTACAAAGACAAGGATGAAAAAGACCAAAGCGAGCGCCGATGGATCGAAGGTGTGGTCTCAGTGCCAGGAACTCCTTACGTCTGTCTGATGTAGACTATGTGGAAAAATCAGAGAGTTGCCAGACCAAGAAATACGTTTAATGGTGAGATCCGTCTCCAAAAAGCGTCAGTCAAATCATGTACCGGGGGAGAATAACCCCTCACAAAAGTGAAATGACTGCAAAGTAGGACTCAAAACCTAATAACAGCGAGGCTGAGTCAATTATGAGGAATAAATAATGAAAGCTGGTGAGTGGCGGATACATGAGAGTGAGGAGAGCACTATAGAGGTGAAAACAGAAAACTTATCGTTATGCTCACTATCCTATATAGATTTAAAAAGGAGACCATTTGAGGAGAGAAAGGAGTGCAGAGAACAATTCCACATAGTAGAGAGAAAAACAGTAGGTTGCATGTTGCATCCTGATTGAAAAGCACTGTGCCTAGGAGAAAATGCCATGTAAATCAATCATGAAGGCAAACTCCATTCAGCAGTGCCTGAGGGGAAGAAATCTAAAATGGCGGACGTCGCGCTGACAGAGCTGCTCGGAAGATCATTCATCGTGAAGCAAGGCTCTCAGGTTATTCTGCGCTAATCCACACACAGCGCCGAGGAACTCATTTAAACAGGGGCCAAAGCCTTCATTTTGGTGGACTTACAGTTCTTCGGTAAGTCGTGAGGTCCGCAGCTCTGTCCGCCGTCCCAAGAGAGTCACGGGAATGCCGCCATATTCCACGGGCACTAGCCATGCCCCCTTGAGGTGTTTTTCTTTCTCTATGTGTGCTGAAGAATGCAGCACACATAGAAAGAGGAAAAACACGAGGAGAAATAAACATATTTCTCCTCGTTATGCCAGCCCTTGTGAGGCGTATAGTTTTGTCGCAGTCTCAGGTTTACAGATCCTTGTAAATCCGGGAATGCGTCAAAACACATGGATGTTGCATGGAAATTCCCACCGCATTGCCCATGGAATGCCTTCCTGATGCAAAGTAGGGCAATGCAGCGACTTGTGATGTATTGCCTTACAGCATACCTACAAGGCCATGACAAGCCATGCAAAGTGGCTTTGTGCGGCCTCGTAGATATGAGTCTGCATTCTGTGCGATAGGAATGTCATAAAAGTGAAACGCTCTCCAATTTATAGATGGTGTAAATTGTGTTTTGACAATGTTAAAAATTGTCACAAGTGAGGGATATAGTTTAGCTTTGTGTAATGTCCACAAAAACAAATATCAGAGATATGACCTCCAGTGTGAATTTTGATAAATGTTGTATGCAAATCGATATATATATATATATATATTTAGTTGTTGTGCCTTATCATTGGTTTACCATCCAACAACCAACTCCTCTTCGTTTTACTTTCATCCAAAAACTACTACATTGCTCATATCCATATTTATAAAAAAAAGGCTTTTAGCCCTGTAGTATGAGTAGAATGCTATTCAAGTGCAATTCTAGGGGCGGGAAGGTGGGGGCAGAACTGGAGCCAATGTCAGATAGTACTATTGCCAGATCTGCATTATGTCATATACAGGTTAATATTATGCATCCCGTTTTTAAACCTCTACTGGAGTATATCTTAGTGGAGAGTGTGGATTGCCACTGACCCCAACTTGTTCCGAGGTATTTCATATAATTGACAAATAACTCACAATAAGGTAAGGGTGAACCTTCTCTTCCGTAATTTGGAAAAAAGCAGTGGCCTGGCTAAACAGTTAAACACTGTCTGTAACCCAGCAAAGCCTAAATATAGATTCTGAGCTTCTTGCATGTGATTTTTGATTAGCATGACAAGTAATCATAGAACTTGAATTGGTCCTAAAGTCCATTTGAAAGAAAGGCAACAGCTTACAGTCCACAGTTCAGTAATTTAGATCTGCTAAAAGACTGTTAGCATAACACTTTGCTTCTTCATCTAATAGAGCTATCAGCCTGTAGCTGCTATAAACCTCTAGAAGGCCTGTGTAGTAAAATAGGTACAGGATAGACCCTATCCAAAACTGTGAGATGTAGCCTGCATTCATTGTATTTAAAAAAAAGATAAAAAATAACTTGAGCTACAAACCTCTTAACTGAATCTTGTTTAAATAGGGTAGGAGAAAAGTCATTTGGGCCAGATGCCATGTCTGACCTAGAAGTCTTGATTCCATTGCTGGTATGTTTAAAAGTGATTAGTTGATAGATAACCAAGTTATCTTTACAAAAATACAGGAATAACCTACAGTAGTTCTCACATAAAGATTAGAAATATAGCTTCCCTAATCAGTTGGGCTTAATGAACAGTGGCTACCAACCTTATATTAGGAATGCATTGAATTTATAAATTCTAAAAATGGGAGACTCGCAGGAGGCATTCTCATTAGTTCAACTAGTGTGGTACGCCCCTACAAGAACACTTTGGACTAGTCTTTTGTGTCAATTGACATATACTTATTTATCCCAAGATGGCCGACTGGTAGGAGCCCTATGAAGGAGCTCCATGCGCTTGGGATCCCGAATTCCGAATATCCCGGTTAGCGGCAACAACGGAACAGAACGGAACACACCACAGTAACAGGATTTACTCAACATTGCACGTACTTATTTTCAGAAGGATCAGGTCAAAATCAACGCCACTTACCCCGATACAGCCTGTGGACTGTCCAGTTGTTTTCAACGAGACCCGGTCGGCGAGCTGGCGGAGCCCTCTCATCCACCCAATGATGTAGCCGAAGCTGATGGCAGCCGGAGGAGCCGTGACTTGGATCGCATCGACGAATGAAGGAACCAGCCGGGCATATGATGCATAAGGTTAACCCCGGACCCCATGACGAGGATCGCATCTAAGAAGGAAGAGGCCAGTCGGGCATTTGATACATAAGGTTAACCCTCGGACCCCTGGACGAGACCACCTGACCAGAAAAGACTGCTGCGCCCCCGGAGGCTGCTGTTGAGGGCCCCTACAGCACACATCATAATGGAAGCAGAGCACCGAAGCACAGCCCCGGTCCTCAGATCGGAACGTGATTGCAGGAGCGTCCATCTACGAACCTGCTAATTCGCGCACCGTCGGCATGGGCCAAGGCTCTGGGAGCGGGCAAGGTGGACTGCAGGCAGCACTGGAGGAGGCAGAACCTTTCTAACCGCCTCTACAAAGGCACAGATTAAACGCATTTCTTCCTGCACTGCTTAGTCTGCGGTACGCGACGGAAGCAGTCGGTTCTTTTCCCAACCCCCAAGGCTCAGCACACAATGACGAGGAGTGCACACAAATGGGGTTCTTGAGTTTGCATTTGGATTTGTATGGGGTATAGAATGAATCCACAGTAGCCCCGTTACAACCCCACGGTAAACAAAGACTTGCCCAGCGGGAGCCCGCAGTCCCACCAGGCGGGGTATACATCTATACATCTACCGCAGCAACGACATCAGGGATGCCCTCACGGTACGGTCACTCATTCTTGCTCTATTATTATCTTTTGCCTTACTTTTAACTGTGTACTAAGCTAGCTGATAATACCCCCGGTCACAGACTCGTAAAATGGCCGACCACTGAAACAACAAGGGCGAGGGGTCCACCTCCGGCCACTGGTCGCTCCTGTCCTAACAATTTCATCCTAAGCATAACAACTGAAAGAGAACTAACAACTACAAAAAGGAAAGGAAAGTGAAACAAGCTAATTCACATGCCACAGAGATAGACACAGGTCAGCACAGATAGCAATTAGACTCCCGGTCAATGGAGGCGGCCATCTTAGAATAACTCGATTTCAAGGGTATACCACATATCCTTTCAACATTGACCGACCTTCCTAAGAGTTACAGGTCTGATTCTTTATGTCAACCTTTGCCTATTATATTCTTTTCTCTGCATAGCCTGCCCCCTATCTCGCCACGCAATTTACGCCCATGGCCCATTCCATTAGGGCTATAGAATTAACACTCTCTCCCCACCCAGATCCAAACCTACATACCTCCACAGCTGTTTACCTCCCCCTCCTATAGCCACCTGCCTCCACAATCCAGCCTTAACTCACAACACAGACCCAATACAAGCCCTATACACTTTTGAGCCCCTTATCGTCGCATAAACGGCGCCATATCATGGAACTCACAGGCTCCCATACCTAACTTGTTTGCTGACAACCTACCCAAGCCCTCTTGAAACAGCCGTGAAGCGCTGCATAGCGCCGGCTGCAACGACCGCTGCAAACGCCATTCAGGCGAGTCCCTGGGCCACGCCCACATCGCAGGCCACGCCCCCTTCCTCAGCTACATTATGTGTTACTTCCGGACGCGCAGCGGACGAGCGCAGCGGGAGCGCCGTCTACGCGCCGAAGGAGCGCCAAAGGAGGGCCCGTCTGTGCCCGTCCGTGTCCCGGACGCGGCCAGCGCCAGCCCCCTTGTAGCTGCCCTCCTACCCTGTAATCGACCACGTGTTCCCTACTCTCGTGAGTACCTAATTGCACTTAATACTAAACCATGCTCCTGTTCGAGTCAATGGGACCTGGCAGATACTGTTCAGTACACTTGTCAATCATGCACATTTCGCTTTCAACCTACTCTTCCAGCCCCTACACAGTGTGCTACTGACCCGTCATGTCTCCAGGCCGGCTTGATCAACGCCAGATCTCTGGTAAAACATTCTAATGAAATATTCGAGCTACAAAGCGACAACGAGTTTGACCTTCTCTTTGTCACAGAAACATGGCTCAATGACACATGTAACCCAGTGATCGAACTCGCCATCCCACGTGGCTTTAAAATTATCAGACAAGACCGCCCCCTAGGCAGAGGAGGCGGCGTAGCAGCCATTTTTCGGGATAAATGGACCTTTTCTCTAGACCCTATGGGCCCATCCATTGATGCTGAGGTACTCCATTTTTCTCTCACCTTAGGGGCTCATTTTACTTTAGGTGGATCTCTGGTTTACCGACCACCTGGCCACGCAGGTAAATTTCTTGAGGCACTAGAGGACATGATAGTCCCACGCGCCCTGAAATACCCCACATATCTCCTTCTGGGGGACTTTAATATCCATGTGGACCAGCCTGATCTATCTGACACAGTTCGGCTAAACGAGGCGTTTGCAATGGCCCAACTGAAACAGTGGATCAAGGCTCCCACCCATTCAGGAGGTCATGCCCTTGACTTAGTATGTACCAACTTCAACATTAATATGTCTGAACCTGAGATTTTAAACTGGTCTGATCACATGCTAATAAGATTCTCCTGGCCCTTGTCCCGCCTTGCTGAGACCAACCATGCTGAGGCTCATACACAGAAAATTAATTTAGCTTTGCTCTGTGATCATCTCGATACCTCTCGCCCCTCACTGCCTTCAGAAATTGAACCAGCAGTGAGCTTATTCAATTCATGGATTGAAGAAGGGGTTGCTCTTTCCACCAAATTAGGTCGCGTCTGTAGAGTTCGCTCCTCCCCCTCTAAACCCTGGTTCTCCAACACCCTCCGCGATCTTAAATCAGGCTGCAAAAAACTCGAAAGACGTTGGAGACAAGCATACCTCCCTGAGGCCAAGAAAGAACTCAGAACAGCTCAAAAGAAGTATTATGCTGCAATTAGAGTGGCAAAAAGCTCATACTATGAAGGGCGTATTTCCAAGGCCAATAACAACAGCGCAGAAATCTTTGCTGTTGTCAAAAGCTTTGTCTCTCCTAGCGCCGCTCACCCTCTTCTAGCCTCATCGGCAAAATGGTGTGAGGAACTCTCTGTGTTTTTTGTGGAAAAAATTGATAAAATCCAAGATGATCTACTTACCGTATGCAACAATTTTCCATCCTCCATGACTACTTCTATCCCCACTATGCCCGCTTCTACGGATCAGTTTGCCCTCTTCACTCCAGTGAATACAACCGAGGTTGTGAAAATTCTGGCTACCTTAAAATCGGGTTCCCCTGCGGACCCCTGCCCAGCCAGAGTCCTTGCGGGCCTGGCTAACACAGTCGGCCAAGAGGTGACACATATTGTGAACCTCTCTTTTTCCAGCGCCACAGTGCCAGCTTGCTGGAAACAGGCAAAACTGCTACCACTCCTTAAGAAAAATGGCCTAGATCCAAAAACTCCCGCTAATTTCCGACCCATTTCTTTACTGCCAGCTCTAACAAAGATATGCGAAAAAGTTGCATTTTCACAGCTGGACCGATTCGTAGAAAACTCTCAAGCTCTCCACCCTGCGCAATCAGGCTTTAGAGCTGCTTTCAGTACAGAGACGGCCCTAGTTGAGGTCTCTGAGGCTATCCGTGAGTGCTTAGACGGAGGTGGCAGAGCGGCGCTGATTTTATTGGACCTCTCTGCCGCCTTCGATACGGTTCCTCACTCCCTCCTACTTACCAGACTAGCAGACATAGGCATAACTGGCCCTGCTCTCGGATGGTTAAGATCTTTCTTAGATGACAGGTCCCAGCAAGTGTGGATGCCGCCTTTCTCTTCTTCTCCCAAAAAACTTTCAACTGGCGTACCACAGGGCTCCACCTTGAGCCCCCTGCTTTTTAATGTCTATATGACCCCCCTTATCTATCTAGCGGAACAGCTGGGGGCCAAAATTATGGCCTACGCCGATGATACCCAGCTCTTGTTTACATGGCCCAAAAACAACCTGGACACGACGAGAGTCCAATTCTGCTTATCATCGGTCTTCCGCTGGCTGGCCTTGGCTCAACTCAAGTGTAATGAGAGCAAATCGGAAATTCTGCTGTACGGCTCCTTCCCAGATAATTTCTATGATTCTCTCTGGCCCACCGATTTTCCCAGCCCCAAATCCACAGGTGGACCTGCAAAAAACCTAGGAATCTGGTTTAGCAATAATCTAAGATTTGAAGATCACCTGAAAAAACTCACCGGAATCTGCTTCTCCACTCTCAAAACTCTACGCAGATTCCTTCCTTTGCTCCCGCGAGCAGCTAAGGAGACGGTCATTCGCGCTCTGATATTATTCAGATTGGATTATGCGAATGCTCTCTACTGCGGACTCCCAGCCTATCTGATCCACCGCCTCCAAGTCATCCAAAATGCTGCGGTCCGGCTGCTGTTCAACATCCCCAGAAGATCTAGCGTCCGCCAACCTCTCCGAGACCTTCACTGGCTTCCAGTGGCTCAAAGGATCTTATTTAAGATCCTTGTGTTAGCATACCGTGCACTCCACCTAACAGGCCCTACCTATTTGAGAAAAAGATTTTCCCTTTATGCCCCCAACCGCCCTCTCAGATCAAGCAATCTTCATCAAATGACTGTACCAAAGTTCAAATATAGTAGGCTTGGTGGACAATCCATTTCTGTTAGAGCAGCGAGAGCTTGGAATGCCCTCCCCCTGCAACTGAGAACAGCCCCTTCCATCATGGCATTTAGGAAAGGCCTAAAAACCTACCTCTTTAACACCAACGCCTAATGGCTGTCCCTCTTTTGCATTTACAGTGATCTGCCCCCTTCCTTTTTCTCTCCGCGCCAGGATACTATACTATTTAGTAGCAGAGCGCGTTACAAAAGCCTCTATAATAATAATAATACACCATCATTTACCCTCCCACCTATCAAAAAATTCAGCCAAACGCTTTAAACACAATCTCATAAAAATACATCCTGAAACACCCATCGCTGATCCCTACTTCTCACTGCACAACGGGCACACTACTACTGATATCATTTTTCATACGAAACTAAGAGCACAATGGAGGAAAGTCGTCCTTAACTTATTTACGATTTCCTCCACTAGGAAATCCGCACACGGCCTAGTTATTTACATCTCCCCCTCCCAGCTCTTTCACGCGACAGTAACCATCACCATTTACAATAACAGCACCATCCTCATGCAATCCACTGACCGTAATTTAAACCTCCTGGATAGCATCTTCCCCATTATTAAAGATCAAGTCTCGAAATCCCAAATTAGCACCCAGGCCATCCCCACCACCACCATACAAGTTACCCCATCATCTTGCCCCATTGACAGCCCTGCCCCAGCACCAGCCCCACCACTACCTCCATCAGAATTAGACGCTACTTCCACCCAGACTACTTCTGACTACAACACGCATTACATCGTCCTATCAAACATTCCCCCCACCCTTGCGCCGTTATTACACCGACCGTTAGGCACGTTGGATTCAAAGGCAACAACCATATCGCCTGACCCTCTTTCAATACTCCAACCCAGCACTACCGCGGCAGCATACGCACCACTAACAGATAACCAATCCCCCTTATTCTCGAACACAGCTGCCCCAATTGTCAACACCCTCCCCTCCATACCTAACACTCCAGCCACTCCATCTCCACTTACCACTGAGACTCCCTGCACATTTAGCCCGCAGCCCAGCCTACCACACACAGTTCAATGGGCAGAACATCAAAGACTCCATCACCACACTAATGACTCACCACCACCGGAGCCCCTTCTGGCCCCAAGTACACCTCCTATTCCCTCTTCCCAGCCACCCACGCCAACAGTTCAACCTTCCACATCCCCAAATCAGACATTCGCACCCGCGACACCCCTTCCCACCCCACCCATTTCTGCATTAGACCACGAACCCGGCCAAACCACAACGCACCCAGCCATAGCCACATCACAGCCTACAACCCTACTCTTAAACACTCCAGACCCCAGACTTGATGAGATCATGATCGCACTACATCAAATCAAAGAAGAAATCCAAGCATTTAATGAGTTGATATCGAAACAACCATGGTTCTCTGGAGCTACAAGACAGCCCAAAGTGAGCGGGCTCCTGATGCATCTAACAAATACCTCAATTCCGATCTTCCCTGGTTGGAAATCAGTTCCCTCCATTAATAACTCTACCCGCCCTCGACGAAGCAACAATTCGCTTTCAGAGAGGGATCTACTATCTCTACTTCACTCATATGCACCCTCCCTCACGAACCCTATCACGCCCTCTTCTATGACCATCCCAACTATCCCCCCCAACCCACACAGGACCATCAAACATAACATTAGAGGCATCATTGACAACAACCTAAAAATAGTCCCCCTCATTCAAGAACCTACATCATCCCTCATTACGCCCCGCCTCAAATGCATCCTCTTAAATTGTCGATCGGCCGCTAGACACACAGCGGATATAGCTGACCTCATTCTCATACAAGAACTGGACCTGATACTGCTTACCGAAACCTGGCTAAATGAATCCTCCTCACCTATCATGGACATACTAGTACCCCCTAACTATGACATCATCAGACTAGATAGGATTGATAAAACAGGGGGAGGCATCGCTTGTATACACAGGAGCAGTATCTCAGTAAGCAGATCAATTGCTTCGGTATTCCCGTCCTGCGAATACATATGCCTCAACATCTCCAGTAATGACAAACCAATATGCTCCCTACACACGATATATCATCCACCAGGTGACAACCTGCCCTTCACCGAACACTTCATGGACCTGGTATCAACAAACTCCGGGCGCCAAAATACCCAAATATTCCTTGGCGACTTCAATCTCCATTGGAACGACCACAAGGATGCAGTGGTCAATAGCCTAAAAAATTTCCTAGAAGACCTAGACCTCACCCAAAGCTTCAACAGCCCCACACACGACAAAGGCTCAATACTGGATATAATAATCTCTAAAAGTGATTGCATTCAGCTAGACTCGATCCAACCTTGTGACTGGTCTGACCACCATATCATTACCTTCTTCATCAAGGAAATAGTGAAACTGAACTCGGTGCAATCCACAAGACCTAAAGTTTGGAAAAGAGACATCAAAAAAATCAACCCTATTACTTTTCCATCCTCCAGCTACAACCTACTTCTGCCCCCATGGGGTCTTCAGAAGTCCATGACCTCACCAATCACTACCTTAATTCCATGACCAGGATAATAAATGAGGTAGCCCCCATGCAACTAAAAAGAGCCTCCATTAAGGACTCCAAGCCTTGGTACAACGGAATGCTCAATGAAGACAGACGCTCTCTCTGAGCTTCGGAACGCACGTGGAGGTCAACTCCTTCAGCCAATCACCTAAATACACTAAGCAAAAAGAGAAACGCCTATTTCAGAAAGATCAAGCGCACTAAATCAGAATTCTTCAGCCACCAACTAGACCAGGCAAGAAATCGTCCCAAAAAATGCTTTGAACTAATCAAATTCCAATCTAAGGAACCTTCGCAACATCCACAACATCCACAACACATAGATTGCCGGCAACCCAATTGTGAAGAATTCTCCACCTTCTTCACTCTGAAGACAGATAATTTCAAGACTGACCTCCTTAATGATCTAATCTTACACACGGGACAGCACACGAAGACCCCCCCACAAAGGCCAAAGGCACCTTACCATTTCCCATCACAGCCTAACCTAAGAAATGATGCCCACTGGTCATCCTTTTCGACATACTCCGAAGAAGCCATAGGTAAAATACTTGGTGCCATGAACCCTGCCAATCACTTCTCCGATCCCCTACCCGCTAATGCTGTTAAAAACCTTACCCCACTCCTTCTGCCTCTCTGGACTAAGATCATAAACAGTTCACTTCAACAAGGTTGCATTCCGGACACCCTGAAAGTGGGTCAGGTCTCACCCATTCTATAGAAACCCTTGGCCGACCCTACGGACCTAAACAATTATCGGCCTATTTCCAACATCCCTACATTGGCCAAACTCCTGGAAAAATGTGTACTCCTCCAACTGACAAGGCATATCGACCACTTTGACCTGCTTAATAAATACCAATCAGGCTTCCGAACAGGTCACAGTACAGAATCAGCCATGACACATATAATTGATGACGCGCTACAAATCTTGGATCAGAATGGATCATGCATACTCATCCTGCTGGACCTATCCTCAGCTTTTGATACTTTCAAACACGAGAACCTGTTGGATCTTCTGAAACACAGAATGGGTTTATCTGGTTCAGTGTTAAACTGGTTTACCTCATTTCTCCATAATCGAACACAACAATTCTGGGTCAACAATACCATGTCTAAACCCGTCCCAGTAACATTAGGAGTTCCGCAAGGGTCCTCTTTATCCCCGACTTTGTTTAACCTCTTCATCGAACCCCTCACCGAATTTCTTCAAGCTTCTAACGTGCAATATCACATGTACGCTGACGACATTATACCTCAAGATCCACACCTTAGACGATATCAAACTGCTCAACACAACACTTGGGAATACCCAGACATGGCTGGCAAAAAACCATCTCAAATTAAATGCCCTAAAAACCGAGTTCCTGCTTATAGCTCCACCCGCCCAAGTCCCTGTAATGCAAGATTGGATAAAACACCTTACGGCACTCAACGTCCAACCAATCATCGTTGACTCAGCGAAATCTCTGGGAATAACTCTTGACAGTAACCTAAATATGCAAAAACACATCAGCAACGCTACTAAGGGAGCTAACTACCAGATAAACACACGGAGGAAGTTGAAACCCTTCCTGCCAATCAAGGACTTTAAGCAAGCAGTTCTAGCACTTGTTATCCCCAGAGTGGAGTATGGAATCGTCTCTCTTTGCAGCCTACCCAAGGCAACCACGGCACCATTAAAAGCCTCAATCAATGCCGCAGCGAGACTCATCACTGGTTCTAAAAGAAATGTACACATCTCACCGGACCTCAAATCCCAGAATTGGCTACTCCTGGAAGCCAGAATTCATTTGAAGATAGCGTGTATGACGCATAAAGCCATGCACCACAAAGCACCCAGATATCTAACACAAAAGATGACGATCTCTGGGGGGCTCAGATCTTCTAGAAGTGCGGAAAACTTAATACTAAAACCACAGAGATTCAACAAGAAAAAAACATATAACCGTACCTTTTCAGGGATGGCACCAAGAACTTGGAATGCTTTAACACCCGAAACCAGACTTAACCCCTCTATTGTCTCCTTCAAAAAGGAAGTAAAATCAATTCTCATGGCCAAAGTCACCTGTGTACGGTCCAAAGAGTGGGGGTGATCTTCTTCAGCGTTGCCACTACCCGGACTAGGACAAGGGTTCATCTAAGTAATTTGGACATTCCATCTTCCTTTTCCTGATGCAAGGGGGTAGAGTCCCGATGTACCTGATCATTTTGTTTGTGCAACATGTGTCTGAATAGATGTTACAACTTGCCTTTTATTTATGTATAAAAACTCTATTTACTGTTAAGCGCTCTGATACCCGCAAGGGTCTTGTTTGCGCTCTATAAAACTTTCAAATAAATAAATTCAATAGTTTATTATTTTGCTGTGCCTTGACCTTGATCATGCACACCAGATTTTTCAATGAACTTGCTTTGGCGATGTAAGAAATGAGGTTGTTGGTTGACTGGAATGTGAGCCCGGGTCAAGCAGCAACCACATTCTTTGTCAGGGTAAGGCATAAGCGAACCCTAAGTAGCCTGTGCTCAACCCTCTGGCAGCTTGGCACAAGACAGTAAGGCTTAACTTAGAGGCAATGTGTAACGAATTTGTGCAACACTTCAAACAGTAATAAAGTGAAAACACCATACAAAAAGGATGTCACACCACAACTGCAATCTGCAGATATGCAATTTTAAATATTGTAGGGAAAATAGCATCTGGAATGCACAAAGTGCCAACTGTGGATATCTAATCTCTCCATACCACAACAAAGTCACAATTTTAGGCCAACAGTGATGGGGCGCTGGCCAGTTACAGGGAACCAGTTAGGCCTGCTGAACAAAGTACCTTAAATCCTGGTTTGCGGACTCTTGTGAGGATCTGTGTCAAAGATCCGCCACTCATCCTTAGCAATGTGCTGGTTCTGGGGTGCGGACTCCTAACTTTAGGACTCCTAAATGTCTTCTGTGAATACAGAAAGTCCTAAAGTTAGGATTTTCTCAATTTAGGAATAGTAAAGTTAGGACTCCTAAGTTTAGGATTCACAGAAGGCATTTAGGAGTCCTAAAGTTAGGACTCCTAACTTCTGTGAATACCGAAATGAGTAAGTGCCTTCTGTGAATACCAAAATGAGTAAGTCCCTTCTGTGAATACCAAAATGGTAGTAAGTTTAGGATTTTGTCTTAAGTTAGTTCTGTGAATCTGGCCCGAAGAATGTCCTTACTAAAGTTATTGCATCCGAAATCTGAAGGTGGAGTCTGCTTCCCTGATTTTCCCAAATATCATAAAGCCTTTTTACTACGATATATATCCAAGTGGTTGTCTGACCCCTCTCCTGATTGGCTCCTTTGGATTGATCTAGAGAGTTCCTCCCTTTACCAATGTTCTTTCCAAGAATACTTATCTTTCACACGGAAACCACAAAATTTATGTACACCAATTATTAAACATTCTTGTAAAAGTTTTAATAATCTTCTTCATTTTGAGAAACATGATTTCAACACATTTCTCAATTCCACCATATGGCATAATAACTTCATCTGCATTAAGAATAAACCTGTTTATTGGAAAACCTGGAGAGATAGAGGCATTCTTTGGGTAAATGTCAGGTTCTATTGGTCTTGTTAGTAGCCCAAGAATATACACACAGCCACTAACCTGTCACTGTAACCAGCAGAGACAATAGTAGTTGAATATTCCCCCCAATTCCCCCCGAACGCACTCCCCAACAGAGGACGGAGACCCTACTGCGTGATAATGTGCTCCGGGGAAGAGGGAAGGGGATAAAATAATAAACTTGCTGCGGGCCCTCTGGACTGGTCTGTGATGCTGGAGGTGATCCTGCAGGTAGGGGGAAAAGAGGAAAAACACAACAGTTGTGTGGGAGTTCCTACTACAGGTGCTAAACATCTCCCTACCCCCTTAGCCTACTCAGCAGAACCACTTAGCAGCCATGGCACTAGAAGACTTCACCATTAACATGAAAACTGGAAAGGTGAACACATTAATAGAACGCTAGGTATTTCTCACTGGAATGACTTCACTTCTGGAAAGAGGATAACAATTCTTACAGCTATAGATACCTCTCTATAACCCTCAAAAATCAGTCTCTGAAGTTCGCCAGCGGTTTTCTACGGGGGCATTACGAGAGCAGTTCAGGCTAACTACGATTATCACACCGACTGGAATTCACTGCCCTCTCGTGTTGCATACTGGTATGGACAGTCTCGCTAGGCAAACAATAAATGAAATAAACGCACACCGCGTCTTTCTGTGATCTCGTCCGGCACTAGTAGTCCGCTTTCAAAAGTATTAGGGGCGGACCGCGGCACCGCTTATCGAAGGTATATTGCGCAAGTCAAAGTTGCGGGATGAAGTTGAGATGCGCTGCGGCGTCGTCCTTCACCGCGGGTAGATCGTAAAAGAAAACGATCGTTGTAGTCGCGCTTGCTGGGGAAACGTTCCGAAGAGTCTTGCGCGAGTCGAAGGGTAATAGAAATAAAAGTAACGGTACAGGAAGGAAGCGCGCCGGCTTTCCCCCAATACCTATACCGTAGGCTTGCACTGCTATCAGGGCACTCGAAATGATTCCACGATACGGGTCCTTAGGAATCCTCTGGAACGACGCTGAACAGGCTTCACGCTGGGATCCGGCGGGAAGCACCATCTGCCATGATGGTTGCTTTCAAGGACGGTTGTAAAGCACCTTCTGCTTCTGGAGGAGGGGCTTATAAATGGCCTGCCTTCCACCTCGCCCCTCTGCATGCTGAGAATCGTAGTCCGTAGGGCTTTTTACTGCATCTGAGCCTGGATGGGGGTTTAAGCTTCCTGCGGTACATTGTCAGTTTCCCGGCTCTCAGGTACGTGATCGTTACAGTACATCAACTATTTGAGAATGACACTTTCCTCACCTTTTCAAAGGCATGCTCTCTTTTTCGCTTGCCTCCCTCATTTTCACATACATTTCTAGCTTTACGCTCAGCTATACTAGATTCTCACTCTTATTTCAAATCCTTGCCTTACCCCTCTCCACCACCAGACTATACTTGGTCGAGCATTCTTTGTAGGTTGCCTAAGGCCTCCACTCTATACACCTGCTTATTAATCCCATTCCCGGCAAGAGCCAAAACAAAAACTGAGCTTTCTTGGGAGACTGACCTGGGTACACATTGGCTCATTTCTGTTTGGGATAAGATTTGGACGAAAATTAGGAAGTCTTCCAGAGCAGCTAGTGCTACACAAGCCCTTTTTAAAAAAATCTATAATAGACTACGGTTAACACCAGTTTCCTTGCATAGAATACATTCTGATATCCCTGATAATTGTTGGTCTTGCTCACTTCCACAGGCAGATCTTCAGCACTTACTGTTTTCATGTCCACAAGTTATGCAGTTTTGGAAACAAGTTTGGACACAAATTAACACTATTTTTGGTGCTAACATTCCCCTTTCATTTGAAAATATTTTTCTGGGTAGCCTCTCCACTAGCTGGACTAAAACAAAAACACAAACGCAAATCATTGACCTATTATTGCCTTCAGCTTTTCAGCAGATAATAAAAAACTGAAAAGATGTTTCCAAACTCTCGTATTTAGCTTGGTGGTATTCTGTATGTCACAACCACAGACTTGACACGACCTTTGTATTTCACATGTCTCTTAAACAAAAAAGATTACATTTATGGTCTCCTATTACACAATTTTGGGATAATAGCGCTAAACGATCTTTTGCTCCAGTACCATGTATTCAAGAAGTTGCTCAACCCCCTTGAATTTTCTGTTTTTGTGATCATTCTAAATATTTATTTGATTCAATTTAATCTGGTTATCGTTGAATACTTAACAATTTTTGAGCCTATTTTCACCCTTTTATTCCTGTCATAAATTTTCTTTTCTTGTATGATCACCTGCCTATATGCTATTAATGATACCTTTTGCAATGTATATTGATGTTCTGTTACTTGATACTTTGATGTTCTCTTTTGATATATATTCAATAAACTTATCTTTTGAAACTTAAAAGAGAAAGAAAAACACCTCAATGGATTGATTTTGAGGACAAAGGTGGCCCTTCTTGCACAAAAACTATCCTGTCAAAAACACAGACACCTTTGCACCATGGTGCAAGGGTGCCTGCATTGGTGCTAGGCACCATATTGTGTACCAGCGCTAGCTGAAAGGACAGGGATGCACTGCATCTTGTGAATACGGTTCATTCCTGCCCTTTGAATTTGGCGTAGGGCAGCACAGCACAAACACCTGTGGCGCAGCCCTATGTCAAATCATTGTAAATGAGGCTCTAGATTTGTGTGACCTTCCCAGGGAATTCTGCAAAATGGCTCGATTGGACATCATTTAGGCTCAGATTCCTGATCTGAGCAAACTGTACATTACAGGAGAAAATCAGGTTGGAGTTTTGCCTTATTCTTAAGTCGTCACTTTAGAGTCCAATTTCTTTCAAACCTGGTGTAGTATCAACAAGAGGAACATGGTTTAATAAAATGTGTGATGTTGAGGAAAGTGCAGGAGCTTTTTATTCCTAGTAGCGTCTTATGGTCTAACTATCTGGACCAAACTATAAAAATGTTTGCTCAGAAATTCGGGAAAAAAATCTCAAATTTACCACTTTTAAAAAGGTAATAGTGAAGCCATTTAGACAATTATCAAGGAAATGAGACACGCTAAATTTATCTTTATGAAAACACAGCAGCTCAAGAATTCGGTTGAGCCGATTGCACTCCCCTGCTAAATAAGATTTGAGGTTTTTTTCAATGGGTAAAAAAAACTAGACATAGGAATGAATTTTCTGTTCCAATTGGTGGGTGTAGGTTCAGTAATTATTAAAAGGAAACCATAACCCGTATTCTTTTCCGCTGCCCAGGGTTTCCAATGGAACGCAGGTTGTATTTCAAACCTTCTGTTCAGGAGCTAAATAAACTTGCTGGAATTGTAATGACATTCCGCTTTTAAGTGGTTGTATGAAATTTATGACTGCAGTCAGCGCTACAGGTTTGTACTTGTTTCAAATATTTCTCAGTGATTTGTTATCATTATTTTATGTTAGGATGTTAGCCTTGGCTCTTAGATATTTGAAATACTTGCATGTTTGTTATAATATTTCATCGTTGTGTTTTAAAATGGTTATAATTGTTACTGTAACTTCTGGAAGGTTGTATTCATCCGAGTGATAGTTTGTAATTTATGCCTCCTTATTTCAATCCTTTTTGTTAACAATTCAATAAAATCCATTTGATTTTCTTTGTTGTGCATTAAAAGAATAAAATAATTTTCTTGAATTTATTTTTTTATATACTTTTAATTAATTAAATAAGAGAGTACCAAGGTTACAGTCAGCATAAGAAAGAGAAATAGCACTGTAAAGAACTCTCAACAAAAAATATAGAATGATAAGAAGATACGTTAATGTATATGGTGGAAAAAGACGGTAAAGTACAACCTTATGCTATAGAGTAAAAGAAAAGAGATTAGGGTACCTATTAAACATTAGCTATTTATACATTTTTAGGATAAAGAAAAGGAAAAGAGAAAGTGGAAAGGAAGGGAATAGAAAAGGAGAAGGAAAGGGAAAGGATAGTCAAATAGTTATTAGTGTAAAGATGAGTGTGAAGATAAAAAGTAGTAAAGGGTAACCAAAGTAAATCAGATTTGATTTTTTGAGATAACAATGAAGTTGAAACCGTAGAAATTCTGTGTTCGTCACAAATAAGACACCACCATTTTATCGTACATATTTTAGAATTATCTTTCCAGCAAGTAAGAATAACTTTACATGCAAGAGCAAGAAAAGGGCAAATAATTTCAACTTCGACAAAGTATCATGAAAATCAGCAGACATGGCTCCAAGAAAAACATTTTAAATTGGTAATGGAATACAACAGTGAAATATCTTAGAACATTTAGACAAAATTGATTTTCATGTATTTTTGAAGGTATAGATTACATTGGAATACAGCCTAGCAGGTCTTATGGATGAGTGGAAGGCAAATCCAACAATACCACATTTACCTGTTAATAAACAATTAGATTTTCACTTCTTGAAAAGAGTCTAATACGTTTCCCTGAAACGGGCTCATTAGAAGAATCTCCTTTTTTGGTCGGAGCAGGAGGTGGGCTTTCAAAAGATACACAGCAGGTGGCACCCTTCTGGTTAAAATCCCCGGTCAGTCCCTGTCTATTCTTCATAGTTTTGAGCACTTGAGAATTAAAGTAGGAGTGGGAGGATTTTGCAGAGTTTCACATCACACTCTGCTGAATAGGCAGTTTGCGCCTTTTTCACTGCAAATTAGTCCCAGTAGCCTAAGCAGCACTGAAAGATCTGCATGAACGGCACCATGTGGTGTGCAAGTACACTCGGACATTCAACTTCATTTTGCTGCTGCTGGAGTAGAAAATCTACTTGAGTGTCAGCAAATCTATTTGAGAAGCAGCCAATCTCATCATGACAGCCTGCGACCACCTGCTTTAGAAAATGTTGCTAAGTGATCCCAAATGTAAATCACACTCGCATTTATGAGCCACGGAGGAAAAAATCCACCACAAGGCGATTGGCAAAATTTGGCAGCCATATGTAGCCAATTCCTTGGACAGAATGAAACATTCCTTCCACCCCTAAATTAAAGGTCAGTCTTACTAAGCATTCTACTGTACCCACATAGTTTTAACAGAGTTAAGAAAATGATATAATGCTCTACAACCCTGTGCACCGCCTGAGTACTTATGAAAAAAATTGGTAAATATCACACTTATAATTTGCAAATCTCCAAGTCTCCCAGCAGGTACCAATTTATGTTTTTACTGCTGAAGAGCTACACCTGTCCTTGGTAGAACATAGACATTTCCAAACTAGATCAGTTGTTTTTACATTAGCTGGTTGTGATATCTGTTGGGCACTATGGAGCATTTCCATCCTCCTTTTTTTATCTACATTATCAAGAACTGTATTATCTCATTCGGATGTGAGTGAGTATTAGTGCCTGAACTCAGTGGATCAATCAGTGCATCTTTTCCTGGAACTCCCTGATTAGTGGAATGATATTTAGTCATGATGATCTTCCTGGCAAAGTATTTGTCATCAGGAATTATCATAGGTCAAACTTCATACTGTTCACAAAGTCATGTCGATATTTTAATGGATTAAGTTGTTTGAGCACTCTCTTTCTTATCTTCTGCACCGTAGATGGACTGCTGCACTTGATTTACTGATTCACTTGATTTCTACCTTACAATGTAGCTGCTAAAGATGCTTCTGTGTTAGGAGAGGAAGAACTTCATTATCTCTGTTAGGAAATTGTAACACTGGTAAATATTTGTCAGATCTCCAAGAGAAGCCCTGCAGAAAATGGTGAGAAAGCTTCACACTTAAGGGAGATGGAAATATGGCAATGGAGACTAGACTCATGAAGGACAGTGGCTTCCAGATGAATATGGACATGTACGCGCCCTCAATATTTTTAGATCCAGTTGAGATCAGAGATACTTCCAGGGCAGAATAGATAAAAGCATATAAAGACTCAGTTTAAAGTAGGTTTCTGGAAAAAGTGGTTGTTACAACTCATTTACTTTCACATTAGTTTGTATCTGTATTAGTTCCCACATGTTTCTTGTTTTTCCCTACTCATTACCCTATTGCTCTTTGCTGCTACCCAATTTGCTGTGCCTGTGTCCTGGTGTATTCTTTCCTGTTAACAGCAAGTTTCATTATTTCATTGTATACGCTCTTGGGCCTTGTGTTGGATTTCCAACCTTGCTCTTAATGTCCAGTCCTGTATAATCCATCTTTGGTTCCTGGGCAAGTTTCTGTGTGTGCCTGGGGGCTAGTTACAGTGTGACTCTGAAAGTCATTGGGCAAGCCACGAAGTCTTGTATGTATTAAAGTATTTGTTCTTTTATATCTGATACAGTACTTACTGTCTCCCACTCCCTGTCTTAACAGATAATTGGGTTAAACCTGTGTGCCTCAGTGCCTCCTGTAGCCCTAAGAGTAGAGTCCAGATCTTCCACCATCCAACATTCTGGGGAGAGGCTTCTCTCTCACTCTTAATACCACTCACTTTTCCCCTGGTCCTAGGTTTCTTCAGTGTTCTGGAATAAGTATTCAGGAGGTGGCCTAACAAATAAAGACAAAAAGTCGGATTGGAGTCCCTACCCAATATCGGATTATACCGAGGTTGTGACAATATTAGTTTCTCATCCAAATTTAATTATGATTAAAGAAGGTGGTTTAACCAGCTAATTTGCATGAGAAATCAAAGGAAATACCCCAACACATTTTGTACACAATCATTTATTTAGTTTGCTGTGTTTTGCACATAGCATATTTTCTTCCACAAGAAGGATAAGCTGTTTGTAATGCTTTTACAGCCCAGGAGAAGTATTTCAGCGTTGCCATCATTGCAGCCAAGTCTATTTATCTTTATCAAGTTATATTATTATCAACAAAATATAATCTTGGTTTTGGAACCCTGATGTTCTACATGGTGAACTATAATTGTGTGCTGTTAGGATATAGAATAAAATCTGCCAAAATGATATATATTTTAGCCAATTCATTACATAAATTCATGAGGAAAAGGGGGAGGATATTTCAGAGATTAAGCATAAATGCTAACCATTTTGATTTAATGTAACCAGTTTATCAGAGATTGTTTATTTTGTGAATCAGTACGCTATGACAAATAATAAATCAGGTGTTACCCCAGGAAAGTTAGCATACACATATAAACATTTAGATGCCAACTGGGATCAGTGATGATTCACTTGTCGGTGGAGTGCCAGCAGTGCGAATGCAGAATATATCTTATATGCACACAGGTTGATTTTATGCAGCATGTGTGCAATTCGTTGGTCCATCAATCCAAGAACAATCTGGTTCAAACAAGGGTGTGTTTATTATAAATCATTCTAAAAGGGAAGACAGGCCATAGGATGTCTGTTTATTGAATTAAGCTATATATTACCCAGTGACGTAAAGCATATTTTGGTAGAGACTGACCTTTTCCTAACCATACCCCTCCAATATACAGACAATACTTTTTGGCCATTACTTTATCACTAGAAAGAAAATACTCTTCGGTCATAGGAGTAGAGAACTTTATAATTATTACGAAACTGTAAGAAATTGGGAGCATTTTTTTTATAGGAATCGGTACCCACCTCAAGGAATACCTAAAATCCTTGTCAGGTTGAAGCCTTAAAGTCACTAAATTAACCTTAGCTTAACCTTCTGGGAGCTATGGCACAGAATAGACAGACTTAACTTATTGGCATTGTGTGAAGTATTTATGCAGTACTAAAACACTAATAAAGTCAAAGTGAAAAGAAACAAAAATTCCAAAATGAATGAGAAAAAGAGAGAACATTTAATAAACAAAATGACAAAACCCCATAAGGGGAGCCGAGACATATGGATTTTGAATTTTTTTTTGTAGTAGTGCCACGAAGCACAAAGTGCCAAGGATAGTCAAAAGTCGAAGTAGAACAGTACCTATGGGCAATGTAATGCTGATCGTGATGGAGCATTGGTTGGATACATTAACCAGGCTTGTCCAGATCAAAGATTTCTGACTATGGTCCTTTAATTCCCAAACCACCACAGGAGTACACTTCTAAAGCTCCCCATTTACTCGGGGGAGGAACTCAGAGACTCACAGAGTGTTAGGCAAAGATTAAACAGCATGGTCCAGTGAAGGTCAAGTTGCCACTGGTCTCATGAGCAAGTGCAAGAAAAGGGCCTTCTGTATGTAGTTTGTTGTGTCCCTATAGTTTTAAGAGAAGGTTAGCCTTATGAAATTGAAGTCCAATTCTTTGTCCTGGGTACAAGAGGGAGACTAGGTCTAGGCGTTCAGGCTCTTCTCAGGTCTCAGACAGCATGTTCTGTAAGCTTTTGATTTTCCACAGGTCCAGGAGTGTTCTGAAGTCAGTGCCTGGAGATGCCACATTCCTCGCTTGCAAGAGCTAGTAGGTAGGAATGATCGCTTGGTACTCCCTAACCACTGAGGTAAAGCTGCCTGGGGCTCACCCTACCCACTGTGGGCATTGCCAAGATGGTTTAAGATTTCAGCCACACTAAACGTATGCAATGAGGCCTGGATTTGTGTGCTGAGAGTTTATTAGGGTAATACCAGTGTCTTCTCACATCTAACTCTAAATTCCACAGTGAGACATATCCTGTACCCACAACAATCTCAGAGATAGATGTCTGGTAGAACGAGTATGCTCCAAATGACATATAGAGGCCCCAACAGACCGGTGAAGCAGTATTTTACCCTCCATCAGGATCTGGCACTGTAATGTCAACAAGAGACCCACTGTGACTGAGGCTTAAGAGGCTGGGAGGAGGAAAGAAGGGTGTTAGCCACATCTGTTTGTGACAGGATAGCCCTCTTTGAAGTTAATTGAGTTCCTGGGCCTAGTGCAATGGCCTTCCTGTCAACGTATTAACTCACAATACCGTGAGTCAATATAAACAGGCCATGGAATTAATTATCATAGTTTGTGCGTATCTCCAAGAGCTTATGAAGAGCTTATCTAACCCATGCAAGTTTACCCTACCAAAGTCTTCAATGACACATTGTTTAGTGTCCCAACTTGATCAAAACCTTTTTATTTCGGTGATTTCCTCAAGAAATGTCAGTTCTTCCAATATGTCTCTATCACAGCTGCTGAACCGGTTATCTAATTTATGTAATTTACTCTACAGTAGACAAGAATTCAATGCGAGTGTTAAGATGTGCACCTTATCTCCATTATTTCACCCAAAATATTTGTCGGTATCTCAGATGCGCAAAAAGACTGTCAAAGCCACTTATCTAAATTCCCATATAAGCACGGTATAATGTGCTTCTCACAAATTGATGAGCACATCTTATAAGGCAATGATCACCCTATTCTAACACTTAAGGTTAGTGGCATGTCGATATGTAATTCAAAAGCCTACTATATACAGTTTCAAGTGGTCATATGTGATGATATACTCAGCGATATATGTCCCAAATAAACATAAAAAATGCAACTAACAAAGAACAAAGGTCAACAATATATTTATCACGTATATGTATACTTAGCACTCCACCAATCCTAACACTATACTATATCCTGAAACAAAGACACGACGCAACAATATTAAAGGTTGGCTAAACATAATTCATGGTCTGCAATTCACTGAATCATCAACAAATCCAAACCCCCTACTGGGTCCTAACAAATATATTTTAAAGACACAGCCACTGTTACTTCAGTGAAAATAGCTTTTGGGCCTTTTTCACTGTACGGACAGATAGAATATTAAACTTTTACATGTCCTACATTTATATAACATACACTGTGCCCTATGGACAATAAGTCATACTTAGAGGTGACTTATTAATATTTAATAGGAAGGTTTTGGACTGGAAAAATTGTTTATTTTGACAGGTCGAATTTGAAGTTTAAAACTGCAGAGCCAGGCTACAATGGTACACCTAGAGACAGGTGTGATGGGAGCACAAGCACATTACTACTGATTAGCAGATATAAATCACCAACAAAAAATACGGTTCAGCAAAAAGTAAAAAATGCAGGGTGACATTTGAGGCAGAAAAATCTCTTGCATGGTAATAGGCATGCACCTTATCTCAGAGTGCCCATGCTGCAAGTAAATCTGGAAGGCTGATTACAAAATTTGTCATGCGACATGCAGCAATCATGCTTGCATGCCATGACCTAGGCCTACCTTGAGACATGGAGGTGTATCTAAAGCACTTCCCTCCGAATGAGTTGGGCTTCTGCTCTCAGCTAGAGTTACAGAATAGAGAGCGGTGATTGCAGCATACTAGTTTAGTGAGCAGTAGAATGGCTGGGCTGCATCCTAAGTCATAGGTGTGGAGCCTACCGGCCAACTTAGTTGAAACCCTGTGGTTGTATTTGCAACTTGCTAGGCCTACAAGAGAGAAATGTAATGCTGTGAAGCAGGCGTGTGTTCATGTGTGCTAGAGAATGCATCTATATATGCATGTGGGAGAAGATATCATGGAGGCCAGTGGGTTCCAGGGCCTGGAATACTCTAAGAAGGCAGTGTGTACTGCAGACCCAGACAGCAGATGTGGATTGCTGAGATTCTTCGGGTGGGGGAGGGTGAGATGACCTGGGAGGGGCACTCCCTCTGAGCATAAAGGTATATCATGATTCAGGAAAGGTGCTGAGCAGGAAAGCCAGTGCACAGTGTTTATGACAGATGGAGGGACTGATAAGATACTCACCACAGGAACAAAGAGTCATAAAAGAAGGGAATCCTAATTTTTTTAACATTTGAGAGGCATATGCTGCTGGATGCTGACACCTAGGTATAACCTTTTATTGCATCCATAGTCTGAGCTCTGTGCCCACCAGCTCTAGTTCCAGTCCCTGGTGGGGCAGACAGGTCCTTGGTAAAGAACAGAAATAAGGAGAGGGCCCTTCATAGATCCTGACTCCCACAACACACATTTCAAAAGGCTAGTACTTAAATCATATTTGTGTCATCATACTCTGCCTGATGCTAGTCGACCGCACGTCCGCACCAGACCTTAAATTACCAGCAAATATGCCAGAGCATAGAAGCAGACTGTTAGATTGTGCTACTGCCTGGATTTGATACCCTCAAGCAGGGGCTCACGTAGACTTAGGGATTAAGGCCAATGCGCTGCATGTAAAAACTGTGTAAGAAACTTGCAGGCATTCCTACTAACTTTATGAACAGAACTCTAGAGTGAAGGAGAGTTGCAGCTAGGGGAAAGTCACCTCACAATGATCTGGACACTTCATAACAGGAGAGTGGGTCAAGAGGGAAGGAACTCAGGTGAACTTGCATGAAGTTCTTGAAGTGGCTCTGCACTAGATTGTGTTGATGATTTCACTGTGGTAGATTTAAATTGTTGTAGGTAATAAATAATTGTTTGTCCATAAAACTCAGTATTGTTCTGGACCAGCATTTTTGGGGATGCTGGGGCTTGTGTTGAGTTGTGTGTTTACACTTAATCTGGCACGCTACCTCTCAAAAGTCTAGGAACTGCTCAACCCACACTACAACTGAGAGTTAAGTGCTGACAGGGTTGTGCTTGGCCCAGTTGCACAAAGCTTATAGTGGCTGGACACCAGGGCAACTGGAGTAAAAGGCTCCAACCACCACTGTGGGTTCTAGTAACCCCTTCCTGCCCTGTACCCTTCTGACAGGGGTTCTGACAGTGACCCAGCCAGGAAGGAACATTTAAAACAGAAACCATTCCAAAGGTTTTTGAGACATGTTCAGAAATTATTATTCTTCCAAAGTCCTTAGTTGTTGTTTTACCAAGGGTAATCCAACTCCGAGGCAACCAAATATTGATTTTGATGTCACAGGAGAGCTCTCTTTACCCCACACACAATGCTAAAGTCTTCATTTTCAACCAAAGGAAAATGTTCAATTATTCAATTGTGTCCATGAAGTTAGATAATTTTGACCTGTATCTTCATTCGTATAAATTTTTGGGGAGTCAATACTTACTGAAATGTGGTGGGCTTGATTTTGCTGTACTGTCAGAAAACCACTATAAGGGCAAAAAGTTTGGACAAAACAATTGCTTTTTACATGAATGATTGCATAATTCATTAATAGATAAATTGAGACTGAACCCTTCACCTGAATAAAAATGTTATAAATCATTAAAAGTATTTCCAATGACTAAAAGTCTGCAGGGTTAATTTATAATAGAAATTAAATTAGAAATTCAATTTCATTTGTATATTCATTGGTTTCTATAGTGACTGGTAATTTTCAAATCCACAAAGAATAACACTTACCAAAGGCGGTCAATTAAATTTGTATACGGTATCTGTACAGAACGCTTGATAGTGTCTCTCTTTTGCTTTCAAAGTGAAGCAAATTATTATTCAGCTCAGTGCGGACCTAATAAGATAAAGAGCATGTACCATTAATAAGAAGACTTAACAGACCCTTGCATGAAAAGTTATTCTTCCTTGTAGAGCATGTCCTATCATTGTATATGCGGAGACTCCTCAGTCCTAAGGATTCTACTGGTAAAATTCCTTTATGTATTGTAAACAATCATAAATTCACACACAAGTGTAAGATTACATTTGTGAATTCGGCACGCACGGTGCACCAAGTACTTTTCCTCACTTGTTAAATAAGTTTTTTGAGGACAACCATGACAAATCAACATATTACATGATATTTCAGAATATTTGATTAACTTGCCACTTTTTATATAGTGCCGGTATATATACATATACTGTGTAAATGGATGTTGAGTGCTGAGAGATTATTATGGTAATCCCAGTGTCCTCTCACATCTAACTCCAGACTGGTGAAGCAGTTTCTTGCTGGTGAGGCTAGGATGAGGAAAGAAGGGTGTTAGCCACATCTGTTTGTGACAGGATAGCCCTGTTTGAAGTTAATCGAGTTCCTGGGCCTAGCGCATTGGCCTTCCTGTCAAGGGCACAACAACACCTCCCCTCCCATGGCCTTTTGTCCCTGTTCTTAGGAGCAAGTATGCATCTCATCCACACCTATCAAATGCTAGTTACTAGGGGTGGGCGGAACTAGCATAGTAACATTTGCCAGAGATACCTAAAAGCAGTAGAATACCAGTCCGTCACTCTACTTATGCTGTTTTTTAACACCAGGAGCTTGTCCCGCACTGTAAAATCAGCACGAACTGCACCACGTGGTGTGCCAGCGTCCGCAGCTTCTTTCTGCCGCTCAAGTAGTTTTTCTATTCGAGTGGTAGCTTTCGCAACTCGAATGCCAACTTTCTCAACACGAGTGGTAATGGCCTGATGTTACTGCACATGTTGAAAAATCTCACCAAAAGGTGGTTTAGCGCTCATTTTTCCTCACTCTCACTCACCAACTTAGCGTTGGGAGCCACACAATAGAAGAACGCTGCCATGTGGCAGTGGGCTGATTTTTTCCAAAACTCCTGGCGGGAAGGTGTTTACCACCCAACCCTACTAATTAATGGCTGGCAGAAGTTGGAGAACAAAATGCAGATTAGCTTCCAGGGATTTCATATAGGACAAAGGTAACTTTCTAAAAGTACACAAAAGATGAGCACAGGCAGTGTGGGCCCTAACATTGCACAAGTATATCATAAGCAATCCAACACTGTACTTTTCTTGGCCTCAATGCCTAGAAGCCACAAATATTCAACATGCACCACAACAATTTGAAAAGGAGCCTGAACTATAGTATTCTGTTTCCAGCCCAAATTCAGGCAATCCAATGTTTAGGATCATATGAATGATTAACTAAAATGAGATTCTATCATCAGGAGTCTTGAGAATGTTTTCGGTATCTAACTTTTATTCGTTTATCAACACATGATATTTTCCAGTCAGCCCATCCAACGCATTTCATCCCCTAGGACTTCATCAGGGCTCTAAACTAAATAAAGGATGTATACATCACTCATATACAATGCCTATTTGACATTACTAAAAATGGTTTATAAATACCTGTACAATCACCCACGGTGCCCTTGCATACCAAGACTCCCCACCTATATATAGAATATATATCTCATAACAGATACAATTTCTATTTCCACTGTTATCAATATGAATTCAGTATATACATATTTATTAATAACATATATTACCATAAACACCACGATTCCCTACCTATTTACAAACTTAAAAAACATATCAAATATTCTATTTTTTTTTTCTCTTTTATTGTATTTATTTCAAGTTGCAAGATTGAATACCCTACCCTGGTTTGTCAATTTAGATATCATTCTGCTTCCAATATTTCCCAATACAAAGTTTTTCTATTCATTTTTTACACAAAACTATTATTGAATTTTAACTCACTTCTGCTTTCCAAACTTGTGTGATTTTTAAGTGGCATGAAGTATGACCTCCTGTTTCAGAGATTTCATAAGGAATAAATCTCATTTGTGGAGGTGTAGCACCCCCTAAATCATCTATAATTAAAACATAGTAATAAACAGCACAATCTTCCTCCCACGATCATGTTTCATGCTCTGTGTACAAGTAAAATTAGGTCTTAATACCCCTAAGGATCGCCTATGTAGGCCCTTGATCAACAATGTCCTCATGCTCCATTTCAGTCAACTAGTTCTGTGACAACCGGCATGTGCAGGATCCACATTCAAAATTATTAGCTCCTTGCCCACTGTTATTGACTATTTCATAAATCAACTAGCAGTTAATTCAGTTCAGCATATCTGTATGCTAAACCTCTCATATCTCCACTCACTTTACTCCTTCGTGTGTCAAATGTTGCGGAAACGGGCCTGTAACTACCGGATTTTCATGTTTTGAAGATGTGGCCCGCCAATCCACTCTCAATATGTATCGTGTCCTATCGCTTGACCAATCAAGGTGCTCCCTGACTTAACTAATAATTAAATTATCCGTCAGAAAACCGAGTTTCTTCTCTGGTCCACTCTGCTTCCACCAATCTGAAGGCTTGCATCAGTAGGGAGGCATGAGGCAAGTTTTCTCTACCAACTCCCCACATGATGCTACCACCTCATTCTTCCCGGCCAAGTATAGCGCTTGTTGGCTCTTATTTAATTTCGCAAAAATATACCCCAAGAGTTTCCTGTCAGGTCGGCCAAATATCGCAGCCAATCCCATGGCTTCTTAACTACAGAAAATGATAACAGACTATATGTACAATGTGACCCCTAATGACGCCTCCGAAATCCTGACATCGAAATAGACTAGGTGCAGGATTATCTTGGACCAAAACGTTATAACACACGACACCCATGAGTCGATATAAATTCAATTCAATTCAATTCAAATAGACTTTATTCGGATTTCAAAAAAACCATCCATAAAAGCACAGAACAAAAAATTAAAATGCACAGTTTATCGCTTACAGTTTGGAATCGCAAATTAAAATAACAAATAGTATATCTTGAAAAAGCAACAATTAAAATACAATTATATAATCTTTTTTTTTTTTTTTTTTGTCCTCATGTGCTGCTTTCCACCCATTCTATCTGCGTAACGCCCAAGGGTGTAGATTATCTTATATTTAAGGAGGACTGCTAAACCGAAAGCTGGAGAAGAGACGATACAAGATCCTCACTCCAACTTCCTACCGCAGAATTCTCCAAAAGATAAAAAGCAACTTAATCATAGGACTGGAGGTCTCCATCAATACAGTACTTCAAAATTAAACCGATCCTCCCCCAACCCATCACCCATAATGATCAAAAAATAACAGCCAAAATCTGTGCTTCTTTTTCAGGGGAACTACCATGTCCAATTTACCAATGTCTCTCATAGCTCTAATCCACGTGAGATCTGTAGGGGAGTCAGGAGAAACCCAGAGTTTACAAATTTCCCTTCGGGCCAACAGTATGGCATAAAACACCAATTTTGCTCTATCGTCCAAGCCCTTACCTTGTAAATCCATTCTACCTGTTATAATATTCTCAGGGCTTACCTCGATCTTTTGCTTGAGGATGACTGACAAACATTTACTTACAGCGTCCCAAAAGATCTTGATCGCCGGGCATGTTACAAACATGTGAATATCATCTTCATTTGGACTATTACATTTAGGGCATCTTACATTACCACCTTCTTTAAATTTTGCCAGCCGCTTTGGAGTCCAATATGCCCTGTGGAGAGTGAACAAGTGGTTTCTTCTTAAATTCGCAGGTTTAACCAACTTATATAGTGTCGACATAGTTACTTGCCATTGGTCTTCTGTCGCGATCCTTGGCAAGCTCTCTCCCCAGAGTTCCTCCGGCAGGAGAAAAGGGCCATCTTCCAGATCAATTATAGCCCAGTACCATGTTGCCACTTCTTTTTTAAAACAGGCTTCCAATGCCAGTTTTGCCTCAAAGTCATTATAGCGGCCTATAAGATGATTTTTCCCAGTGGCCCAGCTTTGAATTTGAAGATATTTGAATTTAGAAAACTTAGGACCCCAGCTTAAGTCACATTCAAACCATGGCAGCAAACAACCATCGACAAATAACTCCCCCCATTTCTGAGGACCCTCTAATTTTAGAGTCGTTGCCAGGGCATCGTTAGTCCAGCTTGGAGCTCCCGGAGTTTCCCAAATTGGTGCATTCACACTAAAGTATGGAATTTTTGTGGCCCTTCTAACGCGATACCAGACCGTAGCCAAGTCTCTCAAGACCTTCAGTCTTACTTTCTTGAAAAATTTCGGGTCTGAAAATTTATACATGAAACCAGACGGCTTGACCCCCTCAATTCTTAACAAAATTAATAGTAGTTCCCCAATCGCTGAATTTCCTGGCGTTCTCAAGAGCATTCTATAGTTTTTGAGCAGAAAGGCCCAGGAATAAATTTGAAAGTCCGGAGCTGCCAATCCCCCCTTAACATGTTTCCTCCTTATCTTTTTCCACGATAACCTAGACCCCCTGAAAGACCAAATAAATGACCAAATCTCACTTTGCAGCTTCGTTAATCCCTTTTTTTCAAACATCAAAGGGATGGAGTCAAATAAAAATGTTAACTTAGGAAGCACTGTCATCTTAATCAAATTTACTCGACCAAAAATAGTGAGAGGAAGATGTCTCCAACCCTTCATTAAACTCAAAATATCCTTCACAGTTTTAGCCAGATTAGTTGTTGCAATTTGTGCGATATCCTGTGTTATTTGCACCCCCAAATATCTTATCTGTTTTTTCGGAATTATAAGGTCTGTCTCAATGTTCCACGACATGATTTCCGTTTTGTCAGCATTCAAACGGTAACCTGAAACTAATCCGAAATTTTTTGTAATTGTTTCTAACTTAGGTAGAGTTTGATTTAAATCTGATGTTAAGATGACAATATCATCGGCATAGAGTCCAATCTTCTTAACCCAACTTTGAAATCTAAAAGGGGGGATGTCATCAGTCTCCCTAATTCTGCATGCCAATGGTTCAATGTATAAATCAAACAGAAGTGGGGAGAGAGGACAACCCTGCCTCGTCCCTCTCATTACCTTAATATTTTTGGTTAAAACTCCGTTGACTAATACCCTTGAAGTAGGGGATTGATAGAGGGACAATAAAGATAGACTGAAAATTTTCCCCATTTTAAGATGCATGATTACCGCCTTAAGGAAGAGCCAATTTACACGATCAAACGCCTTAGCGGCGTCCAAGGACACAATCGCTAGAGGAAGTTTTCGGTCAGTAGCGACATCAATGCTTGTTATAAGAGAAAAGGTTAAATCTTTAAGAAACCTGCCCTTAATGAACCCCTTTTGATCCACATGTACTATTCCTTGGATCACCTTCGCCAACCTATCTGCTAAAATCTTAGCATATAGTTTATAGTCCGTGTTCAATAGTGAAATTGGTCTATATGAATCCAAATACCTCGGTGACTTCCCAGGTTTGGGAATTACAATAATGTTGGCCTGATTCCAGGAGGCCGGGAGCTCTACATTACCTAGAAAGACTTCATTAAATACCTTTAATAATAACTGTACCAAACTACCGGACAACATTTTATACACCTCAACCGGGAGGCCATCTGGGCCCGGTGCTTTGCCCTTCTTAGCTGATCTAATAACCAAATCTAATTCCCCTTGTGTAATCTCCTGATCTAACATATTTTGTAGGTCGTCAGTCACAGGTCGTAAACAATTTAACCATTCATCTATCTCCTTCCTGTCTGGAACCATATCCTCCCTGTAGACCTCTGCATAATAATTAAAGAAAGCATCCACTATGTCATTAGTCTCTGTAGCTATGACACCTGATGGTTCCACTTTCACTTCCTTAATTATGTTCCTTGTCCTGTCTGTCCTGGCTTTCCAGGCAAGTAGTTTGCCTGATCCCTCCCCATACTGAAAATTAGCTAATCTAGAAGCAAACCATTTCTCTTTAACCCGATTGTTAACAACTAAAGTTAATTTCTCTTTTAAATCCAGCAATTTCTGAATATTCTCATCTTTTTGTAAACTATCCCCATAACTATTAACAATATCTGCTTCCTCTTGCCTAATTTCTTGTTCTAAACTTTCAACCTCAAAGAAGTATTTCCTTCTTTTGCTGGCCCCAATAGCACCTAATCTCCCTCGCAAAAAAGCCTTAGTTGTTTCCCAAACAATGTCTAGTCTAGCCGTACCTAAATTTTGTTCGATAAAAATTTCAAGTTCATATTGAAGAAACTGCATTGCCTCCTCATCATATAAAACTGTACGGTCCAACCTCCATACTGACTCTGATTCACAAGTTCCAGTAGCAAGCTCTAAAATAACCGCTGAATGGTCGGAAAGATGTACCCCAACATGCATACTTTCTTTTACTTTACCCAATAATCTCGCATCAATTAAAAAATAATCGATTCTCGATCTATGGCGATATTTTTTATTAAAGAAAGTAAATCCCAGCTTCTGGCCTGCCCTAAGTCGCCAAACATCACACAGACCAAATTGCTCCATCAAACCTTTTAATTTAGAAGCCATTTTGCTATTTACATGAGCTCTGCTACTTGCCGACCGATCTAATCTGGGGTTTAATACCGTATTAAAGTCTCCGGCGAAAACTATAAAACCCGTAAGAGACAGCATCTCCTTAGCTAACTCTTCTAATGAAGTCACATCATCTTGGTTTGGGCCATAGTACCCAATTACATTGTATAATAAACCGGCAATCTTAATATTCACTATCAACCACCTACCCTTAGTATCTGCCTTTTTTCCTTCAATCTGACACATTAATCCCTTCCTAACCAACACTAAAATGCCCCTTGTTACAAATGTCTGTGGTGTGTAAAACATAAGATCTAGCCAACGAAGTACACCAACAAATTTTATACTCTCTGCCTCTGTTAAATGAGATTCTTAAAGAATAATAATGTTTCCCGGAGAATCTTGCAGATATCTCAAAATCCTATCTCTCCTAGATTTAACCCTTAGGCCATTTACATTCCATGACATCCAGATAATTTGGTCTCTACCCATAGTTAACCTCACCCCTGTTTGCTATCTCCAACACCCAGATGCTAAAGCAACTCATGAGAACTGTTTTAATATTTAGTGCCCTCTCCCACCCCCTCAATTTCCCTCCCCCCACCCCCACCCCCACCCCTCCCACCCTCCTACCCCCCAAACCCTGAACCTTCACCCGGGAAAACCCACCCTCTAACATTAGGCCCAACCTAGGCCTAACGAGTGCCAGGACGGTAAGCGTGCTGGAATTGTTATCTGATTAGTCACTCAATAATCTGTAACTGCATTCTTTTATAAACCTCCTGAAAGGTCGCTGGCTTGACACACTTCCAAAAAATTATCAGCATCTTCCACTTCTCTAAATATATGCATCTTATTGTTCCACATAACTTTCAAAAACGCCGGAAATTTTAATTGAACCGTAGCTCCCAGTTTCCTGAAAGATTCAATCCTCTTACCCAACTCCCATTGTCTGTTTGCTGTTGCTGCTGAAAGATCTGACCTTATCTCAATTCTTGCCCCGTCAATATTCAAATGACCCTTCTTCAAAGCAGTCGCTAGAATTTTCTCTTTTAACCCATAGGTCAAGAAATTAATCAAAATCTTACTAGGTTTCGAGCGATTTGGATTTAATCTAAAAGGATCGCGATGCACCCTCTGTATATCCTGCAATAACTCTTCTTCAGTCTCATTCAGCTGTAACTCCGTTTTTAATAAGTGCACAATAAAACCCTTTAAATCACCCTCTTCCTTCCCCTCTGGAAGCCTCAAAATTTTTAGATTGTTTCTTCGCTGCATATTCTCCAATCTTTCCAGCCGCTCCTCGTAAACCTTTTCTCTGACTTTAACCTGCGTTAGCTCCTTACTATTCTCCTCCAGTTTATCATGCATAACCTTAACCTCCGTCTCAAGAGTGGCTGTGCGCAGATTCAACTCATCAAACTTAGCTTCCAACAGACCGACTGCCTCCCTAATTCCATCTTGTTTAGCCTTAGACTCCTCAAAACCCTTATGCATATCTAAATCAAGCTTTTTTAACAAGGCGATAACAACTGTATCTGTATGGGCCTCCTCTGACATGATAGCACTTGAAGAATTGTCCTGTAAATCAGGAAGAACAACCGTAGCGTCTGAATCACCCAAACTAGAGATATCTATTGGGACCCGGGGCTCCTCGTTTGCTCCCAAATCCAGGTTACCTGCCTCCATCTCCAAAGGGTTATATCTATTAGGAGAGAGATGGTCAGTCCAGTCGTCTAAACTACCTTTAGACCCCGCTGAATCTGGATAGTTTTTTGTTTTTTCTAGACCCGCCAAATCTACTAAACTCTGACCTCTCGTGAGTATAAGAGTCTTAGGGACTGGTTTGAAGTATGCATTCAGGGAAGGATTAAAGGTTGTCTTCTTGCCTAGTGCCCCCAATTTATGAGTTTGCCGGGTGTATTTTTTTGTATTGCTAGGAAGTTTGCTGTTTGTTTGTGAATCACCACCATCCCCTCCCTTTAACTGAATTATGCTTCTAAGCGCATAGCGCTTACTAGTTTTTTGCGCTGGTTTTAATTTTGACTTGAAAACGGTATCAGGCTCCCCACCTTTTTGCTCGTTATTGCCAAGTAGCGTATCAGCTTGAAACTTCATGGAGGAGGGTGGGTTTGCTGCTTGTTCGCTGGCTGCTCCCCTTCCTAGCGCTCCACCCGCGCTAAACTGGAGTCTAGAAGCTGCCCGTCTCCCCCTACCTCGTTCGAAAACCGCTCGACTCCAGCGTCCGGACCCTGCTGCTCGACTCACTCCGCTTGCCGCTGTGGTGTAATCCTGCGGCGCCACCTCCGGGAACCCCGCCTCCGTGGCAGCCGGGATCTCAGGTGCGTGTTGTTCGTCCGTAGCGTACGTGTTCGCGCTCGCCATGCACTACGGGTCAGTTCCACTATATTTTTCCAAAATGTTGCTGCGATAATGCTCCGATAGTATAGGGACACTTAGTTAGGAATATTAAAGGGCTTCACCAGACATTCAAAATGCTTTCGCCAGCGCCGCTCAGATCACTCGAATCACTCTCATCCAGCACGCCACCTTACAGCACTCCGGACCAGACTCCTAGCTGGCCGCCATGTTTTCCCCCTGACTACAATTATATAATCTTACTAAACTGTACGTTAAGCCATCATATGTGCAATATACAGAAATGTAATCACTAACTTTGTAAAGGTAAAACAAATGCAATGCATCCAATTTGTACAGATTGGCTTTAAAGTGCATAATGCATATGTAAACTAAAATTAAGTTTGTGCAAATTGGTTTTAAAGTGCACAATGCATATGTAAACTGACATAAAGTTTGTGAAGAATAAGCTTCAATGTGCAAAATACATATAAAAACAAGATCACTCAATTTTCAGGGACCTGCGTGAACGTACAATTGCTTTAAGAAAGCCGCTAACTCTAAAGATTAGTTTGTCCGATCCAAGCGTTAAAAATTGACTATAAGCATGATTGTGGTCAATCAAATCATGTTTCCTGCAATAGGGGATTAGGTAATATTTTGTATATTTCCTATAAAAACCACAGCCAAAAATAAAATGGAGCATACTCTGAGTTCCACCAAGATCACAAGGACAATGTAATTTATCCAAATTTTTAGTGTAACCTAGTGGAAAACAAATAAGATTTACAATGCTCCTATCTCTAAATCTAAATAGTAAACTCCTGTTCCACCTGCCCAATTTTTTGCATAAATAGGGCTGGGGTGACGTCGGAGATACAATATATGATTCCCGGATCATTAAATAATTAGTTGTGGATAATTTCAGTGAGTCCACTCTTTCCCTCTCATTATGAAAATGTTGATAGAGGGCCCTTCTCACCAAATTTTTATGGGAGGGGTCGATCTGGTCAGGGTCTGTGAAAAAGTGACCATAATTGACACTCACAAGGCTCCTTTCCACCGCATTTATCCAGGGGATTAAACTCGAGTTCTCACTTTTCATACAATCCATAATGATCTCACGGGAAAGGGAAGCTGCTGGGTTTTGCCAAATCCTTAACCAAAATAATGCAGGTCTGGCCCTTATAAAATCCTCAATGTATTGTAATTTTAATTCTTTATGACATACAAAGGTCGGTGTACTGATGACCCCCCCCAGGATCTTCCGACAGAATCTATTCTCTTCTCTTTGTAATTCTGAGCAGTTCGAGAACCCCCAAACTTCTGCTCCATACGTTCCAGTTGGGAGACATTGAGTCCGGTAAATTTGTAATAGACTGGAAACCACATCAGCCCGTCGTGGTTGACGAAGTGAGGTAACAGAATTAATAGATTTAGAAAGTTTGTTCCTCCCCATCGCAACATGTGGTTGCCATGAACCGCTGTTAGAGAATAGTAGACCCAAATAAGGGAAAGTGCAAGTGCTTTTTAAGGTGTTTTGACCTATTGTAATCTTTGAGATTTTATAATTTTTAGGGCCGCAGGTCATTATAAAAGATTTGCTAAAATTAGTGCACAAACCTAGATCAGACATGTAGTTAGCGAATCCCGATATTAAAATGCGCAGAGCGTTCGGGGTGCGTCCCATAAGGACCGCATCATCTGCGTAAAGTAACGCCGGGATAGGTCTCTGATTGATGATGGGGACGTCCTTTGTCAGGTTACATAAAGAGTTAGTTAATTCATTAATGTATAATATAAAAAGCAAGGGGGCCAAGACGCAGCCTTGTCTCACCCCCTTGCCAATTAAAATATCATTTGAAACCTCACCGTCATTGTTTATTCGTACTCTAGCTTTCAAGTTACGATGGAGGTTAGCTAAAAAGTGAACTAAAGGTTCATCTAAACCATATTTTAAAAGAATAGCCCAAAGACGAGAGCGGTTTACAAAATCAAAAGCTGAACTTAAATCCATAAAACCAAAATATAGGGGGGATTGTTTGGCTCTTGTATATTTAGCCATTAAAAGATTGAGATTCAAGCGTTGTTCCACCGTACCAAGATTACTCCTAAAGCCCAACTGACAGCGATGGATGATAGAGTTCTCATCGGCCCAGGTACTGATTTTATTAAATAGAACCCTTCCAAGGACCTTCAGGGTGTTATCAATCAAAGATATTGGTCGATAACACCCCGGGTCCATTCTATTTCCCTTTTTAAAAATGGGCACGATGGTACTGTTGGACCATGTCGAGGGGATGGAGTTCTTACTCAAATTATTAAAGAGATTGCAGAGTAAGGGAGCCCAGAAACAAATGTTAGATTTTATTTGGTCAATGGACAAGCCGTCAGGGCCAGGAGCCTTATTGCCGGCACTGTTATTAATGGCTTCCTCCACCTCCTCTAATGTTATAACTACAGTACTATCAGGGAAAATGTCCTCGGTTGAATCTCCAGCCGCGGCATAGAGCTTAGAGAAATGGTTGACCCATGAATCTCCTGTAATATTGCAATTTATCGGGGTAATATTACTACCCAGGGCTCTCAAAACCTTTACTTCACTCCAAAACCCTGCCGAGTCTTTTAGAGCAGCAGTTTTAGTTAAATTGTCCCAGTGGCTTATCAACAGCTCCTCAGATCTAGCTTTTAGCGTATGTTTATATTTAAGACGTAGTGATCTGACGAGGGACACATCTCGGGGATTAGCTTCCAGGGCCCTTCTGAGCTCTCTATTAGCCCTCGAACAATTGGTGTCAAACCATCTATGGTTGTTTATTTTGTTTTCTTTTATAGGTTTGGAGATTGCCCTTTTTATAGCTACACACAAATCGCAAAAAGACTTAATTATAGCAATGCCGCCAAATGTTAAACAATTAGCAATCAATAGAGGGTGATTCCTAATCACATTAGCTAAGATTCCTTGATTATCAATCCCTCTCCATACGATCCTTAGCCTATCTGTGGATGTAGTAATGTTTGAAGCCCCAATCTCGTGTGGGCCTATAGGTTTTTTAATGGATTTAAGATGAATTACTATTGGCAGATGATCACTATATGAACTGCTAACAACCTCAGCTTTGAGTAACACACTACTGAGGAGGGAGGAAGTAAATATATAGGGGCAGATTTATGTTGCACTTGCGGCACTTTTGCGCCGCCGTTGCGTCACTTTTGTGACGCAGCAGCGGCGCAAATCCTGCACCATGGTGCGGGGCATTTACAAACGTGACGCATCTCCCAGATGCGTCACGTTGTAAAGCCCTGCGCCACATGTAGGCGTTCCAGGGCAGGTGGGGGCGTTCCGGCGCAGGAACGCCTCCTAAAAGTGGCTGAGTGAAATCTACAAGATTTCACTCAGTCACTTTTAGGCCCATGCTGCGTCAAAACCCTGCGCCTGCTTGAAGCAGGCGTAAGGATTGACGCAGCATTGTACAGATAGGGCCCCCCAGATCATTGCTGGAGCTGCGTCGCGCTTGCGACGCAACTCCAGCAATGCGCCACTTTTCGGCACAGATGCGTCACGCATCTGTGCCGTTTTTGCCCCATGGTGCGCCGCATTATAAATGCGGCGCATCCATGGTGGCGCAGCTGTGGCGCATAATAACTGGCGCATCCCTGCTGATATGCAGGGATGCGCCAGTCGTCATAAATCTGCCCCATGGTCAATAGTTGTTGAACTGCCTCGGCCAATATAGGTGGGAGCCGGTGCTTTTTCCTCAGAAATTCCACCGTATCCCATTACATCATCTAGATCCCTGCTATATAATAAATCCAATAGTTCGGATCCTCGTCTACAAAGCGGGGATGTTGAATGGATGTGAGCATTAAAATCTCCGCCTACACAAATACCATCAAATTGGCCATACTTTTCACCATTAGCAAGTTCATCGATAAAATTAAACAATTCTAAAAACATAGGATTTGGATGGTTAACGAAATCATTATTATAAAAATTTATAAAAAAAATCTTTAACCTTGCAGCATATTTCACGGCTATCAAGTGTTTACTGACCACATTTAATTGTTCAATCTTAACATCCTTAGAAATTTTTGCCCATATAGATAGACCGCCGCTAGGTCGTCCCATAGCAGGAGATGGTGCAGTAAGGTTATGACAGAAAAAGCCCTCCAATAGTTGAGCACTGGTGCACCAAGTTTCCTGCAACATTACCACATCAAAGTTACTTATCCAAGTAACCCATTCTTTAATTTTCATCTTTCCTGGAAGCCCAGCGATGTTCCAACTAATGATACTCAAGGTATCAACTGGTAAAATAATAATGGGCGAGGAAGGAAGAGCGGTGGAAAAATCGGGGCATACTACATGAGGAGGTACTAATCTACCTGGGCGTGTCTTATCGATGCATGTAAGATTTGGTTCTTCCAAAAGGACAGTACTAGTAACCTCATTGGATATGCTAGAGGATGTTGGTGGTAGTCAATCTAGATTTCCTAAATCAGATAGGGCGGAAAATCTATTAAATAAAGGGAAAATAGTATGGGCCGTTTGAGGTGGTCTATGGGGGGGCCTATAGAAATAACCGAGTGGAAGGAGAGTTATTGCAGTGGCGAAACTGACGTGAGTATTTTGGTTATCCATGAAAAATCTAACGGAGTTTGGGTGTCTAAAATTAATCACTTTACAGTCCCCACTAATGTTTTTGTACTGTGGGCCCACCCAACCCACCCGACGGGTTGATATAATTTCATTTGAAATGTCCCATCTTGCCCCTTTATGTTTGGTCAACCAATCAATACATTTGTTGTGTAGTTGAGCCCAAGACTCATTTTGACCTTCTTTAAGGGGTGGGACACCTGCTAAAACTAGGACATATGGGCTAGCTTCTGGGGGTAAGTGGAGTGGTGGCCCTTGATTATTAGTGGGTCTATTTTTTGCAGGTACCCCTCCACTATTACTTACACCATCCATGGTGATGCCTGTCCTGACTAGTGAAGTGACTGATGGAATAGTAATAGCCTTGACATTTGAACTTACAGTTTTGGCCGTTACAGTTCCTGCTACTTCAGAAAGGTCATGAATTGGACCAATATTCCGTACGGGTGGTGTATTAGCTAGGCTACAGTTAGAGGAAGCATTTTTGGAAATAGTTGGGCCTATGATTTTACTAGGTCCATGGTCAACAATAGGGGCCGAGCCCCCCTCCCTCATACCGTTACATAATAATTCTAGCTCCTTCATGAATTTCTCGCCCCGAAGAGCATCTAGGCTGATAATACCTTTCCTTTTAGTATCCTCTTTTTTAACAAGGTTTTCGATTTTATCTAGTCTCTTAAAAATAGTATTAAATTGTTTAGCTATTTGAATTTCAACTTTTTTAAAAACAGTATCTACAATAGTTTCAATCAAGTTGCCATTGGGTTTAGATTGAGTATTTCGATCAGAGAACTCAGTCTGCGTACAGACGGAGTTGTCAATTCCCTCAAGCGGCAACATATAGTCCCCACAATTGCCTTTGTCCAAAACTGGATGCTGTAGTATGCATGCAGAAACAGGCAGTCTCTCAAGGCCTTTATCCGAAAATGATGGTATGGGCAGTAAATCCTCAGTGTCAGTTGATGTTACTATTTCACAGTTTTTATCTTTATGCCACATACTCTGTGGGGTGGGTTGATTTCTGCAGCGACTTGGTTGTTTCTTTTTATTAACAACATTTTTGGCAGGGCCTCTCTTACGCTTTTCCCCTGCTGTTTTATTGGTAGATGGCGCTGTATCTGTTTCAGGTTCCAATGAGATAACCGTGACAGGGACACTCGCCAAACTAATAGCTCCTGGGGTGGGGGCTAGTATGTCAGCTTGAACAGATGGTTTGATGACAATTACTGCAGGGGAGAGAGGAGGGCCATGATTAGAAGTAGCCGTTACAGATTGAGAACATGGGGGAATAATAGTGGATTGGCCAATGGACATCCTTCTTTCAGTGTCTGCAATCTCATTGGTAACCATAGTAAGAGCATTGGTCAGCAGTGTATCAAATGATATAGGCAACTCAATGGGGACAACAGGAGCAACAGGTGCGATCGTGTTAGTGCGTTTCCCCATAGTATGTTTAGTTACCTGCGCAGCCTGATGTCGGAAGAGGGATGGCCCGCCCGACCACTGGTGACCACTGATGGCCACAGAGGGCCCGTCCTTTGCCCGGGCTTAGCCCGGCACCGCCCGCGCGCATCCCACGACGCGGAGGGAGCCTCGCTCTATGTAGCGCCTCCGGGCGCGTTGTCCGGCGGATGTGGGCGTGGCGGGGAGGGATGCTGGGTCCTGTAGTTTCCTCCCAACTGCGGCCTCGAGTGGTGGGAGGCGGCGGGGAAAACTTGCGGCCAGAAAAATGTGCGGGCTGCTGTCGTAAGCCCAGGTAGGAGCAACGCTGTGTCCGTAGTGTTTGTCGTCGCTGGAATGACCCCCCGCTCCACCGAGGGAGCCTCGCTCTATGTAGCGCCTCCGGGTGCGTTGTCCGGCGGATGTGGGCATGGCGGGGAGGGATGCTGGGTCCTGTAGTTTCCTCCCAACTGTGGCCTCGAGTGGTGGGAGGCGGCGGGGAAAACTTGCGGCCAGAAAAATGTGCAGGCTGCTGTCGTGAGCCCAGGTAGGAGCAACGCTGTGTCCGTAGTGTTTGTCATCGCTGGAATGACCCCCCGCTCCACCGAGGGAGTGGGAGGCGGCGGGGAAAACTTGCGGCCAGAAAAATGTGCAGGCTGCTGTCGTGAGCCCAGGTAGGAGCAACGCTGTGTCCGTAGTGTTTGTCGTCGCTGGAATGACCCCCCGCTCCACCGAGGGAGCCTCGCTCTATGTAGCGCCTCCGGGCGCGTTGTCCGGCGGATGTGGGCGTGGTGGGGAGGGATGCTGGGTCCTGTAGTTTCCTCCCAACTGCGGCCTCGAGTGGTGGGAGGCGGCGGGGAAAACTTGCGGCCAGAAAAATGTGCAGGCTGCTGTCGTGAGCCCAGGTAGGAGCAACGCTGTGTCCGTAGTGTTTGTCGTCGCTGGAATGACCCCCCGCTCCACCGAGGGAGCCTCGCTCTATGTAGCGCCTCCGGGCGCATTGTCCGGCGGATGTGGGCGTGGCGGGGAGGGATGCTGGGTCCTGTAGTTTCCTCCCAACTGCGGCCTCGAGTGGTGGGAGGCGGCGGGGAAAACTTGCGGCCAGAAAAATGTGCAGGCTGCTGTCGTGAGCCCAGGTAGGAGCAACGCTGTGTCCGTAGTGTTTGTCGTCGCTGGAATGAAATATATTATGAAGTCTCCAATAGCTTGTTGGCTTTTATGTTGTTACTAAAAAATATATACTCAGAGATTTTCCTCTTCGCTCGGCCAACTATCCCAGTCAATCCCAAGGCTTCTTGTCTACAGTCATTGAGAACAAACTGTTATCACAATGTGACCTACAATTATGCCTCCGGCATCCTGACCTCCAAAATAAGCTAGGTGCATGATCTTTCAGACAAAAACGTATTAACTCACGATACCGTGAGTCGATATAAATAGGCCATGGAATCACTTAGCATATTTCGTGCGTATCTCCAATAGCTGATGAAGAGCTTATCTACCTCATGTAAGTTTACCCGACCAAAAGTCTTCAATTACATATTGTTTAGTATCCCAAATAAATCCTTTTATTTCGGTGATTTCCTCAATAGATGTCGGATCTTCTAATATGTCTCTATCACAGCTGCTGAACCGGTTATCAAGAATTCAATGTGAGTGTTAAAATGTGCACCTTATCTCCGTTATTTCACCCCAAAAATGTGTCAGTATCTCAGATGTGCAAAAAAGACTGTCAAAACCACTTCTCTAAATTCCCATATAAGCACGGTATAATGTGCTTCTCAGAAAATTGATGAGCACATCTTATATGGCGCGTGTCACCCTATTCTAACACTTAAGGTTAGTGGCATGTTGATATATAATTCAAAAGCCTACTATATAATGTTTCAAGTGGTCATATGTGATGATATACTCAGTGATATGTGTCCCCTAGAAACATATCAAAATTGCAGCCAAAAAGAACTAATCTCAACAATATATTTATCACGGATATGTACACGTTGCACTCCACCAATCCTAACACCATACTATATCCTGAAACAAACACACAATGCAATAATATTAAAGGTTGGCTAAACCTAATTCACGGTCTGCCATTCACTTAGCCCTCAACAAATCCAAACACCCTACTGGGTCCTAACAAATATATTTTGAAGACACAGCCACTGTTACTTCAGTGAAAATAGCTTTTGGGAATTTTTCACTGTATGGCCAGATAGAATAATAAACCTTTACATGTCCTAGGTTTATATAACATACACTCTACCCTAAGGACAATAAGTAATACTTAGAGGTGACTTATTAATATTTAATAGGAAGGTTTTGGCCTGGAAAAATTGTTTATTTTGACAGGTCGAATTGAAAGCTTAAAACTGCAGAGCCAGGCTACACTGGTAGAATGGAAAAAGGTGTGATGGGAGCACAAGCACATTTCTACTGATTAGCAGGGAAAGTCACCAACAAAAATATGGTTCAGCAAAAAAGTAAAAAATGCAGGGTGACATTTGAGGCAGAAAAATCTCCTGCATGGTAATAGGCATGCACCTTATCCCAGAGTGCCCAAGCTGCATGTAAATCTGGAAGCCTGGTTACAATATTCGTCATGCGACATGCAGCAATCATGCGTGCATGCCATGACCTAGGCCTACCTTGAGACATGGAGGTGAGCCTAAAGCAGTTCCCTCTGAATGAGTTGGGCTTCTGCTCTCACTTAGAGTTACAGAATAGAGAGCGGTGATTGCAGCATACTAGTTTAGTGAGCAGTAGAATGGCTGAGCTGCATCCTATGTCATAGGTGTGGAGCCTACTGGCCAACTTAGTTGAAACCCTGTGGTTGTATTTGCAACTTGCTAGGACTACAAGAGAGACATGTAATGCTGTGAAGCATGCGTGTGTTCATGTGTGCTAGAGAATGCATCTATATGTTCATGTGGGAGAACATATCATGGAGGCCAGTGGGTTCCAGGGCCTAGAATACTCTAAGAAGGAAGTGTGGACTGCAGACCCAGACGCAGATTTTGAATGATGAGATTATTGGGGTGGGGGGAGGGAGAGATACACTGGGAGGGGCACTGCCTGTGATCATCAATGTATTTCATGATTCAGGAAAGGTGCTGAGCAGGAAAGCCAGAGCACAGTGTTTATAGCCGATGGTGGGACTGATAAGATACTCACCACAGGAACATAAAAGAAGGGAATCTTAATTTTTTGAACATTTGAGAGGCATATGCTGCTGGAAGCTGACACCAAGGTATAACCTTTTGCTGCATCCATAATCTGAGATGTGGTTCCACCAGGTCTGGTTCCACCCAATGGTGGGGCATCAGGTCCTTGGGCAAAGAACAGAAACAAGGAGTGGGCACTTCAAAGAGCCTGACTCCCACAACACACATTTCAAAAGGCTAGTCCCTAAATCATATTTGTGTCAGGAGAGACTGTATAAAAGTGGAAGCCGAAAACCCCCTAGTTGTTCAGAGCTGTGACAAGACCACCATGATTTAGCTACTGCAACCCAGACCAGATAGCAAGATCTACTGGTCTCCCAGCGGTGCTGAGGGAAATTGCCCAGGATGCCAAGAACACTTGCCTTAGGTCTGGAGCACCAGTCTGTCAGGCCAGTGTGCCTGGTGAGGAGGAGGAGAGTCTGGAGAGAGGGAGTCTCAGAGGGGGTGGAGACAAGGATCCCAGTGAGCGGAATGTGAAACCAATGGTCTAGCGTGACTGCCTTTTGCTGTGGGACTGCCGCAGTGCACCAAGGGCAGTGTGCCTGTGTATTGTGGGCCATCACTAATAGACATTGTTGGATCAATTACCAATTAGCACAGATTAGGGAGCTGTTGCTATAGGACAACTGGAATGCTGCCCAAGTGCTTTTCAGGGGTCAGCACCAAAGGAATACAATGAACACTTGTGTACCCCCCTTCTTAAAGGAGCAGGGCCCACTTGACTTAGTTGCCATTGTCTGTGGCCCCATATGTACATCACACTGACTAAAGAGCCCTGGAACTGCTTAACTATCATCGACTGCCAGAATGGTCTGCAGAGGAGGATTTGCCGGACTAGAAGTATCCAGCCTTCCCACTAGACCGCTGACTCCTGCTGAAGGGGTCCTCCAGCAAAAGAGAAGGCTCCTGTGTCATCAGAGGTACTCTGCCTGATGGTAGTCCACAGCCCTTCAGCACCAGACCTTAAATCATCAGCACACATGCCAGAGCATAGAAGCGAACTATTAGAGTGTGCTACTGCCTGGATTTGATACACTCAAGCAGGGATTCACTTAGACTTGGGGATTAAGGCCAATGCACTGCATGTGAAAACTGTGTAAGAAACTTGCAGGCATTCCTACGAACTTAATGAACAGAACTCTAGAGTGGAAGAGAGTTGCAGCTAGGGGAGAATAACCTCACACATGATCTGGACACTTTGTAACAGCAGAGTGGGTCTAGAGGGGAGGAACTAATGTGAAATTGCATGAAGTGCTTGAAGTGGCTCAAAACTAGATTGTGTTGATTATTTCACTGTGGTAGATTTAAATAAGTGTTTGTCCATAAAACTCCGTATTGTGCTGGACCAGAATTATTGGGCCTGCTGGAGCTCAGGTTAAGTTGTGTGTTTACACTTAAACTGGCACTCTAACTCTGCTTCAAAAGTCTAGGAACTGCTCAACCCACACTACAACTGAGAGTTAAGTGCTGACAGGGTAGTGCTTGGCCCAGTTGCACGGAGCTTATAGTGGCTGGACACCAGGGCAACTGGAGTAAAAGGCCCCAACCACCACTGTGGGGTCTAGTAACCCCTTCCTGCCCTTCTGACAAGGGTTCTGACAGTGACCCAGCCAGGAAGGCAAATTTAAAACAGAAACCATTACAAAGGTTTTTGAGACACCCAGTAGTATACAATGTATATAAGAGATATGGTCAGAAAGTATTATTCTTCGAAAGTCCTTATTTGTTTTTTTTCAAGGGTAATCCAACTCTGAGGCAACCAAATATTGATTTTGCTGTCACAGGATAACTTTCTGTATCCCACTCACAACACTAAAGTCTTCATTTTCAACCAAAATAAAATGTTCAATTATTCAATTGTGTCCATGAATTTAGATCATTTTGACCTCTATTTTCATTCATATACATTTTTGGGGAGTCAATAATTATTTAACTGTGGTGGGTTTGATGTTGCTGTACTGCTAGAAAACCACTATAAGGGCAAAAAGTTTGGACAAAACAATTGCTTTTTACAGGAATTATTGCATAATGCATTGATAGATAAATTGAGCCTGAACCCTTCACTTGAATAAAAATGCTTTAAATCATTAAAATTATCTTCAATGACTAAAAGACTACGGGGTTAATTTATAATAGAAATTAAATTAGAAATTGAATTTCACTTGTATATTCATTGGTTTCTATAGTGACTGGTAATTTTCAAATCCGCAAAGAATAACACTTACCAATGGCAGACACTTCAATTTGTATACAGTATCTGTACAGAAAGCTTGATAGTGTCTCTGTTTTGCTTTCAAATTGAAGCAAATGATCATTCAGCTCAGTGTGGACCCATTAAAATAAAGAATATGTACCATTAATAGGAAGACTTAAGAGACCCTTGCATGAAAAGTTATTCTTCCTTATGGAGCATGTCCTATCTTTGTATTTGCGGAGACTCCTCAGTCCTAAGGATTCTACTGGTAAAATACCTTTGTGAATTGCAAACAATCATAAACTCACATACAAGTGTAAGTTTTCATTTGTGAATTAGGCACGCGCGGTGCACCAAGCACTTTTTCTCACTTGTTGAAGTTTTTGAGGACAACCATGGCTAATCAACTTATTATATATTATTTCAGAATCTTTGATTAACTTGCCACTTTTGATATAGTGCCGGTATATAAACATATACTGTGCAAATGGATGTTTATCCTGTGGATTTCTGGAATGATACTTTAATAAAATATGTTAAGGACTTTCATTTCAAATTGGAAACCAATAAGAAATGCCATCTTTCTTCTTGGCTACTGTGTAAAGTCTGCAGTGTTTAAACAATGTTTACACTTTGAGTCAAGTGTACCTAAAATATAATCTTTGAACATTTTTGTACATATCCGGAAAACAAACTCATATCCAGAGTCACTTTTACGCTATATGCATTCATTTAGGTACTTATCAAAATGGGCATGTTTCTCTAATTAATGGAAGTCATTTTTGAGCTACTACATAGGCACAGATAATAATCCTGTTGTCTATATAGCAGTTCAAAGCTACCCCTACAATAGTCCCATCCAGGGAGATTAGCCATCTCATGTTCAACATAATCAAATTAAATGCCTCTCTCTGAGAAGCAATGGCAGGATTTCCAACTTGAGACTAAAAAGAGCATGCATACCTCTGGCTTCAGTAACTATAAGACATTTCCTTGAAGTCACGGCAGAAAGAGACCAGGCCTCCATTTTGAAAACCACCGCAGAAGGAAGAAGAGTTGAGAAGATGAAGAGCAACTGGATAAGGATGGGCAAACACTGTAGAGAACCCCCAGTTTAGAATTTGAGACAACAATCTCGACCTGAACTTCAGGGAATTTGTTTGACTCTCTTCTGAGAACTAGGGGTACTCAATCTCTGAACTCTTTCAGGGCTAGTAGGCAGTAGGCTTGCTGAGCTCCCCGAAGGAAATGGAACCGCTTGGACATCTGTGGTTCCTGTGTTTGTGTGCCCTATACTGGGCACTACAGGTGTCTTCTGTAGACAAAGGGCACCCTACAAGTGGCTGAAGTACTGTAGGTCCATGGTGAGTGCAGGCAGCAAGGGTGGTCTGCCTTGAAGACCATCGGATGCTACAGCCGGAAGAACCCTAATCAAAGGTATACCAAGAGCTAGACAGCAGGGTGGGCCTGGGTTTACAGCTCAATGCTGCTAAGAAAGATGAGGCAGCATCATCTGACTACAAAACTCAAGCATTCACTACTAAATTTTTGTCAGCATGTAGGCTCAAACAGGCCACTCTTTATGCCCAAAGTACACCACCAGAAACAAAAACTTTGAAAACCCTATTGAGATGGCCAACTGGGGTCTGAAATATGCTACAAAGAGCTAGCTAGCTGCTTGAGTATGGCAAGGAGAATATGTGTCCTGTTGCCCTGATGCTTGAAGTCACCTGCAGTTGGAAAATGCCAGAGTGCAAATTAATTTCACCTATGGGCAGCATGTATGTAGTTGGGTCCCACCGAGAATCCTGGCACCCAGGAATTCTATCTTGCGTTTTTCAAAAAGTGCACTTCTATTAGACATGCGTGACTGCCATCACCACTTTCCTGAGCACCCAGGGTTGTGTAAGTCACCTTTTATATGTGGTAGGCCACCAAGGACTAAGTGCATCAACTATGCATGCTCCTCGTGCTGAAGACTAAAGTGTGAGCAGGGCAAGAGGCAGTGGTTTTCCCCACCAAGTGTGTACAGAGGAGCACCGGACAAAGTGGAGACCATTTGGTTCCTAGGAGCAGGTGCAGAGTACCTCAGATGTATAAATGACCTCTGTGCACTAAACCAAGAAAAGTTATAACGAAAGAAAGAAATATTTTCATATGGCAGCCACATGAAAGGGAAACAACTATGGTAAAAAGGAAGAACACCCCATAAGTCACTGGCTCTTAGGGGACATATTCTTTCCCGTGGTTGGCCTACTCTTCCAGGGGATATTTAGTGTTGGAGAGCCACCCAAGAACAGCGAGGCCCCCCTCAATAAGTAACCTGAATTAATTTCAAAGGTGTCAATATAAAAACTCTAGACAGTGAATAGGTGGCCCCAGTAGAGGTTTAGGACTGTTTCAGGTGCTCCCAGAGCTGACTTTGTGGTGTGCTCTGGATGAGTATGTTTCTAAGTGATGACTCTGTTTTCAGAGATTACTAGTCAATCTGGTTTAACCATTTTTTGCTGGGCTGATTAAGCACCGCTGTGCCGGAATTTAAAACATAATTATCAGTGTAGGTTTTTTAAAACATATACATCTTTTGTCTCTTTGTGTACTCACGTTCAAGCTGTACAATGTTCGGTACAATCAGGGCACTTTATTGGTGGGCACCCTGCATCAATATCTTAGTGCCAAGAAAAGCCATAAGGAAAATTGGGAGATGCTTTCACTTTGTTAACTAATTTGCTCAAAATTGTGTTATATTTCTCAATTGGACAAACATAAATCCTAGACTGCTAGTGAAGGAAATGTATTCCATGAATATATGGCATCTGACAGTACACATTAGTTTTCCTAGGCATTAGAGTCTAAAAAAATCTATTATGCACTGTTAGCACAGATCACTAACTTGCGGCAGAATCACTAATTATAGTGTACTGTTCATTTTATGACATCTCACATTTACTTTTGTGGGAAAAGTATAAAAGATAAATAGTTTCTGATACTATAAAACCTAAGAAATGTATTGGTGAAGTAAATTCTTCCTTTCTCTGACTGGCTGGCAGGGATGTCATGCTGAACATGCTAATTGTCTGACTTTTAGCATTGTTTTCCAAACTAAGTTATTCCCTTCAGTTTCTGTAACATAGGATCACTACCCTGCCAAGGCTTGATCCCCAACATTGTTCCTCTGGCACAATTGACCATGGGGGTGACAGTCATGTGTGGTCAGAGTGACCTCAGGCAGTAGACCTGATTAAGGGAATTTGGGAAATGTGTAAAGGAACTGAAAGTGAAAACCTGGTATTTAAGAATCATATACCGTACATAGTGACAAACATCTTAATATTCAAAAGACAGAACAAAAGCATAACAGTTAAACTCTACAGACAAATGTGCTTGATACATTAGATGTACGTTGAACACACTGGAACATATACATATTTAACATGAAATCGCATAAACAAACATAAGAGCATGAAAGGTTCAAATGCCCAGACAACCGTTATTCCCTTGACAGCCATATGTGTTTGCATCCTAACATAATTGTGTCTGCTGGGAATTGGAACACTTATTCAAATTACGTCAACGTTTCAACCCCCGAAAGAAATGTGAGTGTAGTTTAATGGCATCACCATGGCTTCTTCCTCAGGACTAAATATTTGATAGTGCACAGCCTGTAGCTGAAGGTTTTTCTCTCTGAGTTTCAATAGCAGGGATTGCGCAATCTTGCCTTTTTAAATGAATGGAGGCCTTTATAGATGGATGTAATTCATTTTCATTCAACTAAACTCACATTTCTTCCGGGTGTCAAAACGGCGACCCCATTCCACCACCAGTGGTGGGAAAAGCAGCATGGTCTGCAACCACAAGTCAGCAATCCCACTGTGTGTGGCTTACTGGAGGTAACAGGTGGGCTAGTTGGGCCCTAAGGACCATCAGCAGTGAAGGTGGCTTCATCTCCCCTCCAAGAGGGTGCCAGGAGGCTCATTTGCACAGTAGTGAAGAAAGGGGGCGGAGCCTCTGACAAGTTGCCGGCTTCCGATTTTTTAATTTTTATTTTAGGAAGGGGGCTGTGTAGCCCCCCTTTACTTGACTCTTTTGTGCCCCGGGGACTCCATCCCCAGCCTGGCCATTTTTTTATTTTTATTTATTTGTTAGAAGGGAGGGGGGCCGAGCATCCCCCCTCCCGGGCCATTTTCGGTCTCAGGGACCCCACCCCTCAGGGCCTGGCCATTTTTTTTGTATTTGATTTTAAGGGAGGGGGCAGTGCGGCCCCCCCTTCCCAGGCCAATTTCGTCCATGGAGACCCCATGCCCCAGGGCATGGCCAGCTGGTCGGGTACCGTGGAGCAGTCTGAAGTCCCCGTGGTCCCAGCTGGCTCCCGCCTCCAGCAGGAGCGGCATTGCTTTTTACCCCCAGGCAGCTGCTGACATGCAGCTCCCTCTGTGTAAAAAGCAAAGTGATCTGATTTGAGCAAGCAAGAGCATAATGCTCTTGCTTGCTCAAACCAGAGTCCCGCCATCCCATAGCAAATTGCAATGTCCTGGGGTGGGCACCCCAGGACATTTCTGGAGCCGGCCCTGGGGGGGTGACGGTCCTGAGGCCCATTTACGGCTCCACGAGGGGGGCCAAATGGCCCCCTCCTACAGAAATTAAGCCCCAGGGAGGTAGCAGTTGCTGGGGCTGCGTGGGAGGGCTGGAGCCCCCCGCATTGTAGAGAAACATAGCCCTGTGGGGGTGGCGGTTCCCAGGGCTGTGCGGGGCTCGTGGCAGTGGGTAGCAGGCAGCAGGGCAGCACACCATAAAAGAGGTTCTTCCAGAGCAACAGCCCTGCAGAGTGGCAGTCCTTGCAGCAGCATAGCAGTCCTTCCTCTTGGCAGAGTGCTTGACAGTCCAGTAGTCTGTGCTTTGGTGGGGTCAGAGACCCAATACTTATACCTAGTTATGCCTCTGAAGTGGAGGTAGCTTCAAAGATGGGGTTTGAAGTGCACATAAGTCCTCCGTCCCAGCTCTGGCTCCAAACCCACTACAAGGGGAATGCAGCGCTCCCATCCTTCCCAGGATGGCCCATCAGGATGTGGATGACCACTCAGTCTCACCTAAGCTCCCTTTGTGTGTGACTGTCTAGAGGGAATGCACAAAGTCCAGCTGTCACCCACCCCAGGTGTGAATTGGAGACAGGTTGCAGGAACATGAGGCTAGGAGTAGAAAGAGGCCATCTTTCTATAAGTGGCAATTACAAAAAGGTAGAACCAAATTCATCTTTACCAGTAAAGATACTTTATCATTTCCATTCCAGTGATATGAAACATGACAGATCTACTCCTTCTCAATCAGGAATTGCATCATAAGTGTGATAAGTATTTCCCAATGTGAACCTATGAGAAAAGTAAGCCTCACAATAGTGAAAAATGAATGTGGGTGTTTTTCACTATCAGGACATGCAAAGTTTAAAGGTACATGTCCTACCTTTTGATTACACAGCACCCTGCCTTATGAGCTACCTAGGACCTACCTTAGGGGTGTCATTTGTAATAAAAGAGGAGTTTAAGGCTTGGCTTGGGTTTTAAATGCCAAGTCGACATGGCAAAACTGCACACATGGACTCTGCAGTGGCAGATCTGGGTGGCAAAATCAATACCCACTAGGGCTATTTTTAGGTTTTGACATGATCAGAGATGAGATTGTGTTTTGGACGGAGGTATTGTGTAAATATGTTTGAATTTTGAGATGTTACCATTTTCCATTGCACATGTGAATTGTTGTTGACATTACTTGGACATGGCTTATATATGCTCAATCACACAGGGAAATTATTTGTTCCCTTAGTGGTTTCCTTTGGGTACCACGGTATCCATATATGTATATATATTACTAGTCATTTCAGGTTATCTTCATTTCAATTCCTCATTGGAGGTATATTTTATTTAATTATTTTTTTGTTTAAATATTGACATTGATATAATGCACAGCTGATGATTGTTTTGCTTAATTGGGTGCAATTACAAAAAGGGAAAAATATTTTTTTCCTTTAAAGCCCAACAATTTTATTAGAAAATATTTCCCCTCCGTGTCCCCAGTTGCATAATGAATGTAGAGCAGTTCATGTATAATTAATTTTGACCATTGTTTGATAATTGTACACTCCTCACATCGATACGATGTAAGTATGTGTAAAATACAAGTGAAAGTTGTAATATGTTTTCTATGTTTCTAATCACTAATTTGCACATGATTATATAACAAGGCACAAGATAGCGTCTTGTATTGTGACAAATGCTGGTTTCCAGCCGAAACACGTCATGTTTCCTATGCTGCCTGAAGAAACATACTTTCACCATCCTAGAGGGCAGTCCTCCTTCATTGTGGGGAGTTTTCTGTGTATTGTTGTATATGTATATATGTATATGTATATATATGGCAGCTTTACGAAATAATTTTTTGGAAGAACAGGAGTTTTTTCTTGTTGACCAGAAGGTATCCTCCAATGAAAGGGAGGCAAGATCCACTTAAAGACCTGTAGTGAATAACCTTGCTTTGTCACTGGCATTTGAGAAAGTCATTGTATGCCGTTTTGAATTAAATCTATGGATTCCTGCAAACTTGCTGTTGTGCTCCGGTCTGCTCCTGAGTGACCAGTTTTGCTGGTTAGGATTTATACGTGCCGGTTACCTGAATGGTCGAGCACCCATCCTTAAGCAAGTTCGATGGGAAAGTGGCACCCCAAGCATTATTATCTAGTTTTTGGAAACTGTCGAACCACAGCAGCCAAGCAGAAATGGTATACCTGTCTTGACGAATCACCCTGGCTCAAGACAGGAGCTGACCGGAGCGGGCCACTAGTTTTGAAAATTTCGTGAAGTTTCATCAACCAGCGCCAAGGTCCTAACTATAACTACCTACTGGCAACCGCCAGTAGGTAATATATATATATATATATATTATCTACTGGCGGTCGCCAGTAGATAGTTATAGTTAGGACCGAGTTCCCATAGGAAATCTGAAAATTCTATTTTGAATAACTTTGGCGCCAGTTGACTTATCTTCGTGAAATTTTCAAAACTATTGGGGTGCTCCGCTCAGCTCCTACCCTGAAAGTCTCGGGGTAATTCGTCAAGCGGGGGCTGAGAAAAAAGGGGGGTCCCAAAAGGCGTTTTCCCCATGCATTTTCCCACAGGACCTTTAGTCGAAGGTACAGCTCGAACGGCTGAACAGAATTACTTGAAATTTGGCAAAGAGGTAGTCCTCAGGTCAGGCATTTGCCTTTTGCTTAAATGGTGTAAATCCGTTCAGTAGTTCCTGAGAAAATCAAAAGTAAAATCACATATATATCTGGGCGGAGCCTAACCACACATCTCATCGTGAGATCTGATTGGCTGTCAGCACTTCATTCAAGAAGTGTTGGCAGCCATCTTGGGACCAATATACATGATAGCATCTCATTAAAAAGCATTGCAGTTAATAGAAGGTTTTAAGACTTTAGTTACATTATAAATCATTTGTTGATGGTACCATACTCATTTTAGGAATTGTGGTGTGTTCTAAGGTGATTTTACCATGTGAAAAAGCCTTCTGCTGTGATATCATGAATCATGTTTGAGAGAAAACTATTTTCTCATGCTTTTCCCACAGAGGTTTGGAAGGTGATCTATAAGCTAACTGAGAGCATATTTTCTGTAAATTCACATTATCTTTCTCAGTCATGTGAGAATGAAGTCTGACATTCTCAGTAAAACATGTACATCCAACAAGGGCAGAGACTGTCAGTTGATTCCTTTGTGTTCTACTGCAGCTTCCCAGAGTGTTCTAAAGAACAACTAAAGCGCTAACAGACCTACTTATGACAAACGTATGGCACACCTGAAGCCATCTTGGTTGGAATAAAGTGGTAATTCTTAAAACATTTAATTTAAAAAGGAACACAATGAGGGGGTACATTTTGCCATAGAATGTATGATCAGTGCTGCAGGAAGAAAAATTAGGGCACATTTTGAGTGACTTCTCAAATCCTCTTCTATTTAATTAAAAAATCTGACATGCAGACTGAAACATGCACTTTCAATACCAGCAGCAGACTTCCCTGGTGAGCAGTAGCTTTACTACAGTGATCTATTAAGCAACTAGAGTGCTAACATTCTGAATTTATGGCAAATTTGTGACACATCTGAATGCCTTCTTGGTGGAATCAAAGTAAAAAACTGAAAGTATTTCCTACTGAAGAGACTGTAGTAAATGAGGAAATTAGGAAACATCATAACAAATAAGTCTCCCAAAATGGCCACCAGAGACAAAAGAGCCCAAATGTAGCCCAAATATCACCCAGATGTCGCCCAAGTATAGCCCAATGACAGAATGTCCCAGAGTGTTCTAACGAATAACTAGAGCGCTAACAGTCTTACTTATGACAAAAGTATGGCACACCTGAAGAAATCTTGAATGGAATAAAGTGGTAACACTTAAAACATTTAATTCACAAAGGAACAAAATGAGGGGGTTCATTTTGCCATAGAAATTATGATTAGTGGTGCAGAAAGAAAAATTAGGGCACATTTTGACTTCTCAAATCCTCTTCTATGTCATAAAAAATTCTGACATGCAGACTGAAACATGCACTTTGAATACCAGCAGCAGACTTCCCTGGTGAGCAGTAGCTTTACTACAGTGATCTAATGAGCAACTAGAGTGCTAACATTCAGAATTTATGGCAAATTTGTGACACATCTGAATGCCTTCTTGATGGAACCAAAATATTAAACTGAAAGTATTCCCACTGAGGAGACTGCAGTAAATGAGGAAATTAGGAAACTTCATAACAAATAAATCTCCCAAGATGGCCACCAGAGACAAAAGAGACCAAATGTAGCCCAAATATCACCCAGATGTAGCCCAAGTATAGCCTAATGACAGAATGTCCCAGAGTGTTCTTAAGAACAACTAGAGCGCTTACTGTCTTACTTATGACAAAAGTATGGCACACCTGAAGCCATCTTGATTGGAATAAACTGGTAACACTTAAAACATTTAATTTAAAAAGGAACACAATGAGGGGGTTCATTTTGCCATAGAATGTATGATTAGTGCTGCAGGAAGAAAAATTAGGGCACATTTTGAGTGACTTCTCAAATCCTCTTCTATTTCATTAAAAATTTCTGATATGCAGACTGAAACATGCACTTTTAATACCAGCAGCAGACTTCCGTGGTGAGCAGTAGCTTTACTACAGTGATCTAATGAGCAACTAGAGTGCTAACATTCAGAATTTATGGCAAATGTGTGACATATCTGATTACCTTCTTGATGGAATCAAAGTAAAAAACTTAAAGCAATTCCTACTGAGGAGACTGCAGTAAATGAGGAAATTAGGAAACTTCATAACAAATAAATCTCCCAAGATGGCCACCAGACACAAAAGAGCCTAATTGCAGGACAAATATCACCCAGATGTAGCCCACATGTAGCCCAATGACAGAAGTGTGCAACACACTTATTTTTTGTGTATTTGCAGTTTTATATAGTGCAGACTTGTCATGTATTGGAATGCTTTACATGAGCATTGGTTACATCACACAAGATAAAATTCATTTTGGTTGTAGACATGGGGAGATTAAGTGATTTGACCATAATCACAGAATGTTGAGCTGAAGCGGAAACTCCAACCTGGTTCCACAGTTGCAAAGTCTGCAGCTCTGGAAGTAACACCACAACCTCTCGCCAAGGTGCAACATTTAATCAAGTGGTCAACTGGATAAAAAAACATAAAGATTACAAATAATTTAAACGTTCTTTGTCGCTATTTGAAAACTCAGAAAATATGTCCTCATTTTAGTTTTTTAGAGCACTAACCATAATTTTGATGCAAATAAGACCCTCTCATATATGTAATTTCTAAAGGAAATACTCTAGGTATTACAGTTTTGATTACATCAAGATGACGTCAGGCGTTCCACACTTGTAATAAATATAGAATGTTAGCAATCTAGTTGTTCATTGGGATACTGTTGAGAGGCAGAGGCCAGGGGCACTGACTCTGAAAATTGAAGGCAGGTAGGAGAGTGCAGAGGCAACAATTTGACCACACTGGGCAGGCAGGAAGAGCAGTGGCAGCACAACAGACTATGGAGGGCAGTGGAAAGGGGGGCAGGGGCAACAAACCAACAATACAGGACTGGCAAGAGAGGCTGTGGCAATATAATAGACCATTGTGGGCAGAAGGAAGAGGCAGTGATAGTACAGCCATACATGCCAACAGACCCGTTTCAGCCAGGAAACGTCCAATGTTTTTAAGCTCAAATGGGCTTTATTTGATCTGTCTCCTGTCTACAATCTCCTCTTTTTCAATGTAACTCAAAGGGGAAAATCAATACCCCAGTTTTTTTTTCTAAATCTCCCTCTTACCAAGTTCAAAATGTTTGCAAGTATGGTACATTGAATCATGGTAGGCAGGAGGAATTGGGGTAGGGACATGGACTCGGATAACAGAGGACAGGAGGGACACGGAGAGGTGCACCAAACTGACCCTACAGGGCAGGCATCAGGGTTTGCAGCAGCACAATACACCACACAGCGCATGCGGGACGGGAGTGCAGCACAACAATCCATAGAAAGCAATAGGGAAGGGACAGGACCATGCACATGGACAACAGAGAACAGATGGGAAAGAGGCAATGGTAGCTAGCTGACCATAATGGACAGACAAGGGAGAAAGCTGCAGCATAACAGACCATAAAGGGCAGGAGGGACGGATCAGGGGCATTACAATGGAACAGGCAAGCCAGGAGGGAGGGAATAGGGGGTCTGCACATGGAAACAGAGGGCTGGGGGCAAGGTGGCAGGGCAGGAGCAGCAAGATGACCATGGAGGTCAGGCAGGATGGGCACTAGAAACAAGACACACCATGGAGAGCAACAATGAGACTATGGTGGCATACACACAGACGATGGAGGGAAGGTGGGAGGGGGTCAGGGGCAGCTAGCTGACCACACAGGGAAGGTGGGAGGGGCCATGGCAGCACAGAAGACCATGCATGGCAAGCGGGAGGGTTAGTGGCAGCACAATGGCTATGATGGGCAAGAAGGAGGGTGCAGGGGCATGCACAAAGGACCATGGAGGATAGAAGGGAGGGTCAGGACCTGGGCACAGACAAGAGAGTTCAGGCGAAGGGGCCTCACAACAGACCGCACGGGGCAGGCAGGAGGAGCAGTTGCAGCACAACAGATCAGGGAGGGCAGAAGGGTGTGGCAGTAAAATGGACCATTGAGGACAGGAGGAAGGGGATAGGGGCATGGCATGTGGACAGGCAGGGTGGAGGTGGCAGGGACAGGTTACAGTCATCTGACAATGCTAGGCAGGTGGGAGGGGAGTGGCAGCTCAACAGAACACTCAGAGTAGATAGGAGTGGCAGGTCCATGGAACATAGTGGGCAAAAAGGATGGAGCAGGGGCATGCACAAAGACATCGGAGGGCAGGGGGAAGGAGAATAGGGGCAGCAAGCTAAGCACAGAGGCTAAGCAGGAGGTCAATGATGGGCCATAGAATTGGGCAATGGAGGGCAGGAGGAGTGGACTGGTACATCATGCTAAATGGAGGGCAGTGGCAGCAGATCAGACCATGCATGGCAGGAGGGAGGAGGCTAGTCCATGGATTCAGACAACAGAGGATAGGGAGGAGCTGGATGGGGCAGCAAGCTCACTGTTCAGAGAAGGTGGGTATTAGGAACTTTATTGTTTTTAAAATGTGTGTCTGTGCGAACTACTTAAAATATGAACAAGGATGCAGCATAATCTCACTTTTATTCAGGAAGAAGAGGACGTTTGTGACTTTGACTCCGGGCTCACTTGGCGGAAACACCCCCTGACCCTCCACCCCATTCGCAAAATGTAATGCCCGTGAAAAGGGTAGGTGGACGCAGTGTTATATAGAACATAGTCCTGAGAGCACGATTGAAAATGAAAACTAGATGTAGTATATGGTATAAACTATGCACCAAAAAGTGTGATATAAGATGAACCGGGGCGTGAAATATAATATGCAATACATTGTGCGCAATGACAGATTCATTGGAGAGCGCGAGATAGCACAGGCACTAGCGCGTGCTATGCGATATGCGCCTTGGAGTGTAATATGCACAGGGCAGTGTTGTGTAACATAACTAGTCTCTAAAGTTGTAATATAAAATATGTAACGTTGCATATGCACTGTGACAAAGATATGGATCCCAGATTGTAATATGTATGGCATAGCGCTGTGCGTTATAACATACACATCGAGGAAGACACGTTAGATGGAGCTATGTAACCCGTGCGAAGGCAAGTGTGGCATGACATATTCATGGGGTGGTGTTACAGTGCACATGGGCTAGAGAGTGTCATAGCATAGGCACTACTAGTGGAATTCAACACAGAAGTGTGAGGCAATCGGCGGGCACTGGTGGGTGTAACACAGCATTGAGCTCAGCCAGGAGCACGCTGTGACTCTCAAGTGAGGTTTGTCTCCTTTCCAGAGAGTAAAATAAAAAGTATTACACATCCGGCGGTGGATGTGTTTTTTATTAATCGTGAGGGGGGTTCTTGCATAGTTTGGTCGAATTTTTGTCAGATCCCCTTTAAATGGCTTGGTGTGCGTGTATATTAAATGTGCCCGTCAATAGCTACCCATGTTTGTATAAATAAACAACAAGGGTGTCTGCTTGGAGAGTACCCACCGGCGGGGGCGCCGGGATTAGGCACGGTAGGGCGTCAGACACGTCAGAGCTTCACTAGCGGTGTAAATACATTCCATGTGGATTCATTCTATGCATAGTCGCCTTTTAATGAATATCACGCAAATCGTCATGGTGATAGGTACATACGGTTTGTCCAGCATGTCCTAGGTGTTTCTATAAATATATATATTTTTTTAATAATAAAAAACAAAGGCCGGCCCCGGGGGATGGATGGGGTCCCCGGAGCCATAAGTGGCCTGAGGATGGGGGCAACGCAGCCCCCTCCTAAAGAATTTAAATAAAAAAATGGCCATGACCCGGGGGTTGGGGTTCCCGGGGCTGATTTAGGCCTTGGGAGGGCCAAATTTATTTTTTTCAACAAAAAAAATTAGGGTGCAGGCCCTGGGGGATGGGGTCACCAGGGCCAGTAAATTAGAAAAAGAAGGGGGGGCACACAGCCCTCCTTCTTAAAAAAATAAAATAAATAAAAGACCGGCATCGCACTGGAGGCCCTGCCCCTTCCTTGCAGCACTCTGCAAATGCGCCCCCTGGCCAGTTGTAAGTTGGGGAATTAATTCCCGTTCAATACTGAGGGTCCCTGAGGGCCAACTAGCCCAACAGGTATCTCCAGTGTGCGCCAGGGAGCTGCGTTGCAGACAGGTGTTCTGAGGCCATGCCCCTTTTTACACCTCTATGCAACGCAGCTCTGTGGCGCTTACTGGAGGTACCTAGTGGGCTAGTTTGACCCTAGGAACCCTTAGGATTCAAGGGGACTTAATCTCTCAACTTAGAACGGCCACAGGGCGCGTTTACACAGTGGTGAAGGGAGGGGACGGGGCCTGAGGTGACGTGTGCAAACACGCCCTGTGCCGCGTTTTAAGTTGGGGAAATAATTCCCTTTCAATCCTGAGGGACCCTGGGGGCCAACTAGCCCACCAGGTGCTTCCATTAAGTGCCACTGCTCTGCGTTGCAGAGAGGTGGTGCAGGCCGTGCCCCTTTTTACACCTCTCTGCAATGGCGCTAACTGGACGTACCTAGTGGGCTATTTTGCCCCTAGGGATCATCAGGATTCAAGGGGACTTAATCTCCCAACTTAAAAAACGGCCCCAGGGCATGTTTACACAGTGGGGAAGGAAGGGGACGGGGCCTGAGGTGACGTGTGCAAACACGCCCTATGGCGCGTTTTAAGTTGGGGAAATAATCCCCTTCAATCCTGAGGGCCCCTGGGGGCTAACTAGCCCACCAGGTGCTTCCAGTAAGCGCCACTGAGCTGCGTTGCAGAGAGGTGGTCCAGGCCGTGCCACTTTTTACACCTCTCCGCAACGCAGCTCTGTGGCGCATACTGGAGGTACCTAGTGGGCTAGTTGGACCCTAGGGACCCTCAGGATTCAAATGAACTTAATCTCCCAACTAAAAACGGCCACAGGGCGTGTTTACACAGTTGTGAAGGGAGGGGACGGGGCCTGAGTTAACGTGTGCAAACATGCCCTGTGGCGCGTTTTAAGTTGGGGAAATAATTCCCCTTCAATCCTGAGGGACCCTGGGGGCCAACTAGCCCACCAGGTGCTTCCAGTAAGCACCACTCCGCTACGTTGCAGAGAGGTGGTCTAGGCAGTGCCCCTTTTACATCTCTCTGCAACGCAGCTCTGTGGCACTTACTGGAGGTACCTAGTGGTCTAGTTGGACCCTAGGGACCCTCAGGATTCAAGGGGACTTAATCTCCCAACTTAAAACGGCCACAGGGCGTGTTTACACAGTGGGGAAGTGAGGGGACGGGGCCTGAGGTGATGTGTGCAAACACGCCCTGTGGCGCGTTTTAAGAGGTAGTTTTAATCCCCTGCCCTATTATATACTAGGGGCTTACAGAGGAGGTCATGCTGATCACAGGGGGACCCCCAACGCATAGTGTTCCCTAGTGTATGTATGTGTTTTCACTGTATTCTGAGTGTCTTTTAACATAGCACTGGCTCTAGGACTGGTTAGTCAGACTCAGTTACCACCAGTATCCGTCTGAAAAAGTTGAGGGTACAGGATGATTTTGCAACAAGGCTTCTTTCTGCTCTTCTGTTTGTTCTTTCTGCACGTTATCCTTCTTCCTGCACTTTTCTTCGTCTTTGAGGACTTCTGTTGCTTCTTTCTGCATTTCTTTTTTTTCTTTCTGTGCGTTTTTTCTTCTTTCTTCACATGTCCTATCTCTGTAGGCATAGTTAGGAATTGGCATTTAAAAAACCTTAGAAATTCACTGAAAAAACCATAGGTTTCAGGGGCGTTATAGTTAGCTGGACTTTTCACTCGTACAAAACCATTGAAATTCCCCCGTTATAGTTAGTTCAGCTAACTATAACTTGCGCGCCCGCAATGCACTGCTGATGACATCACATATTACATCACTCATGACATGGTCAGTGACATCACTCATGACATCACTGATGACATCTCAAATGACATCACTAATGACATCAGTGATGACATCATCCTTGTGATAGAGTGGCAGACCTCCTCTTCCCCTAATATAACCTTTGATACACACATTCAAAAATAGAAACTACAATGTTCAAAACAATGGACATACCAATACCATTTACAACAAGCTATTCAGTAATTCTAAGATCCACATACACATCCACTCATTCACCAACAGTCCTATACAGTCACTCATACATGTACTCACTCATCATATGTACTCACACACCTATAAATCCTGTTACACAACGCCACTTATCCATAGAGTTACTCACACACATAGTCACTCATGCTAATAAAGAATCAAACATCCATTTACTTGCATATACAGTTATACACACACCACCACACTTACTTCTACAGAAACTTACACATACTTAGTCTTTTAATCAATCACTTATAGAAACACATACTTATTCATACAGAAACTCTTTCAATCTCTCACTCTCACATATACTCACTTATATACACCAATAGTCACATATACTAGTCTAAAACATATGTAGTTACTCATAAAGACACTATTGAGACAGTCTATCACTCACTAACACACCCATGCACACACTCATCCACCCATACAGTCCTGCACACATGCTGTCTTCAACACATACAAACAGTGAGTCACTCATTCATGCACCTATGCACTACATAATACCCCCCACCGAACCATACAGACACTCAGACACTCATACTGATACTCAAAAAACCAACTAATAACCTATATAGACACTCATGTAACTACTCAACAACCCATGCAGCCACTTATACACAAAGTGAGAGACTGATACAGATATTTACACATTTAAACATTACTCACTAAGCCATGTATTCACTAAGATACACTTAATCAGTCAGTTATACAATCAATTTTTCAAAAACAAATCATCCATTTAGACACATATATACCCATTTATTCCTCCATCGACCTTGAGATATACATATATAAAACATATGTAATTTTCAGAAAAACACACATTCACTGGATGATGTCATCAGTGATGTCATTTGAGATGTCATCAGTGATGTCATGAGTGATGTCACTGACCATGTCATGAGTGATGTAATATGTAACGTCATCAGCAGTGCATTGCGGGTGCGCGAGTTATAGTTAGCTGAACTAACTATAACAGGGGAATTTCAATGGTTTTGTACGAGTGAAAAGTCCAGCTAACTATAACGCCCCTGAAACCTATGGTTTTTTCAGTGAATATATATATATATATATATATATATATATATATATATATCCAGGTTTTAGTCCACGGTGTAGACACCAGCGCTCTTGCTTTGGGGCGGTGCGTTAACCTCCGGCAGGGCCAGGCCGGTAAAAATACATCCAATTTCGCCTCAGCAGAAAAATGGTCGCACACGCTCAAAATTCAAGTTTCATGACGATTTTATTGGCACAAAAGGAATTCTGCCGTGCCCGACGCATTTCAGTCCTACAACTCAGACCTTGATCACGGGACGTTATAGTTAGTCGGACATCTCACTCGTACAAAACCAGGGAAATTCAGCCGTTATGCAATGCACTGCTGAAAACGTGACATATTACATCACTCATGACATGGTCAGTGACATCACTGATGACATCACTGATGACATCTCAATTAATTTCACTAACTATAACTGCCAAATTTCTCTGGTTTTGTACGAGTGAAATGTCTGACTAACTATAACGTCCCTGAAACCTATGGTTTTATCAGTGAATTTCAAAGGTTTTTTAAATGCTCATTTCTAACTATGCCTACAGATGTAGGACATGTGAAGAAACAGGAAGAAAGGCAGAGAAAGAAGCAAGAGAAATGCAGAAAGAGGCAACAGAAGTCCAGAAAGATGAAGAAAAGTGCAGAAAGCAGCAAGAGATATACAGAAAGAACCAACAGAGGTGGAGAAAAAGGCCCTGTTGCAAAGTCATCCTGGGCCCATAACTTTTTACTGAATGGTACTGGTGGTAACTGACAGACTATACAGGACAGGAGCCAGTGCTATGCTGAAAGACACTTAGAATACAGTGAAAACACCTACATACACTAGGGCGCACTATGGGTTGGGGTACCCCTATCATTGGCATGACCTCCCCCGTAAGGCCCTAATACATAATAGGGCTGGGGGTTAAAACTGCCTCTAACTCAGAGCAGCAGAAAGAGGCAAGAGAGGTGCAGAAAGAGGCAAGAGGGGTACAGAAAGAGGAAAGAGGGGGACAGAAAGACGTAAGAGGGGTACAGAAAGAGACAAGTGGGGGCAGAAAAAGGCAAGAGAGATGCAGAAATAGGCAAGAGGGGTGCAGAAAGAGGGTCAGAAAGACGCAAGAGGGGTGCAGAAAAAGGCAAGAGGGGGGCAGAAAGAGGCAAGAGAGGTGCAGTAAGAGGCAAGAGGGATGCAGAAAGAGGAAAGAGGGGCGCAGAAAGAGGAAAGAAGGGCACAGAAAGAGGCAAAAGGGGCACAGAAAGAGACAAGAGGGGTGCAGAAAGAGTCAAGAGGTGCGTAGAAAGAGTCAAAAGGAATGCAGACAGAGGCAAGAGGGGTACAAAAAGAGGCAAGAAGGGTGCAGATAGAGCCAAGAGGGGTGCAGAAAAAGGCAAGAGAGGCACAAAAAGAGGGAAGATGCGTGCAGAAAGAGGTAAAAGGGTACAGAAAGAGGCACGAGGGTATATAAAGAAGCAAGGGAAGTACAGAAAGAAGTAAGAGAAGGCAAGAGAATTGCTGAAAGATGCACGAGAGGTACAGAGACAGGCAAGAGAAGTACAGAAACAGGCAAGAGAGGTGCAGATACTGTCAAGAGAGATGCAGAGACAGGCAAGAGAGGTGCAAAAAGAGGCAAGAGAGGTGCAGAAAGGCAAGAGAAATACAAAAAGAGGCAAGAGAGGTGCAGAAAGAGGCAAGAGAGGTGCAGGAAGAGGCAAGAGACGTGCAGGAAGAGGCAAAAGAGGTGCAGAAAGAGGCAATAGGCTACAGAAAGAGGCAAGAGTGCTTGCAGAAAGAGGCAAGAGGGAAGCAGAAAGAATCAAGAAAGTTGCAGAAAGAAAGAACATGCAGAACGAGACAAGAGGGGTGCAGATAGAGGCAAGAGTGGCACAGAAAGAGGCAGGAGGGGTGCAGAAAGAAAAGCAACAGGTTAAGAATGAGGCAAGAGAAGTGAAGAAAAAGGAAAGAGAGGTGCAGAAAGAAGCAAGAGAGGATCAGAAAAAAGCAAGAGAACTTCAGAAAGAGGAAGAAAGGTGCAGAAAGAGGAAGAGAGGTGCAGAAAAAGGAAGAGAGGCACGGAAAGAGGAAAAGAGGCGCAGAAAGAGGAAGAGAGGTGCAAAAAGAAATAACGGAGGTGCAGAAAGAAAGCAAGAGAGGTACAGAAAGAAGCAAGAGAGGTATAAAAAAGAAGCAAGAGAGGTGCAGAAAGCAGAATAAAGGTACAGAAAGAAGCAAGAGAGGTGCAGAAAGAAACAAGAGAGGTGCAGAAAGAAGCAGGAGAAGTACAGAAAGAGGAAGAGAGGTATAAAAAGAGGAAGAAAGGTACAGAAAGAAGCAAAAGAGGTACAGAATGAAACAAGAGATGTGCAGAAAGAAGCAAGAGAAATACAGAAAGAGGAAGAGAGGTACAGAAAGAGGAAGAGAGGTGCAGAAAGAGGCAATAGGCTACAGAAAGAGGCAAGAGGGCTTGCAGAAAGAGGCAAGAGGGAAGCAGAAAGAATCAACAAAGTTGCAGAAAGAAGGAACATGCAGAAAGAGGCGAGAGGGGTGCAGATAGAGGCAATATTGGCACAGAAAGAGGCAGGAGGGGTGCAGAAAGAAAAGCAACAGGTTCAGAATGAGGCAAGAGAAGTGCAGAAAAAAGAAAGAGAGGTACAGAAAGAAGCAAGAAAGGATCAGAAAAAAGCAAGAGAACTTCAGAAAGAGGAAGAAAGGCGCAGAAAGAGGAAGAGAGGTGCAGAAAAAGGAAGAGAGGCACAGAAAGAGGAAAAGAGGCGCAGAAAGAGGAAGAGAGGTGCAAAAAGAAGCAATGGAGGTGCAGAAAGAAAGCAAGAGAGGTACAGAAAGAAGCAAGAGAGGTATAAAAAAGAAGCAAGAGAGGTGCAGAAAGCGGAATAAAGGTACAGAAAGAAGCAAGAGAGGTGCAGAAAGAAACAAGAGAGGTGCAGAAAGAAGCAAGAGAAGTACAGAAAGAGGAAGAGAGGTACAAAAAGAGGAAGAAAGGTACAGAAAGAAGCAAGAGAGGTACAGAAAGAAACAAGAGATGTGCAGAAAGAAGCAAGAGAAGTACAGAAAGAGGAAGAGAGGTACAGAAAGAGGAAGAGAGGTGCAGAAAGAGGCAATAGGCTACAGAAAGAGGCAAGAGGGCTTGCAGAAAGAGGCAAGAGGGAAGCAGAAAGAATCAAGAAAGTTGCAGAAAGAAGGAACATGCAGAAAGAGGCGAGAGGGGTGCAGATAGAGGCAAGATTGGCACAGAAAGAGGCAGGAGGGGTGCAGAAAGAAAAGCAACAGGTTCAGAATGAGGCAAGGGAAGTGCAAAAAAAGGAAAGAGAGGTGCAGAAAGAAGCAAGAGAGGTTCAGAAAAAAGCAAGAGAACTTCAGAAAGAGGAAGAAAGGCGCAGAAAGAGGAAGAGAGGTGCAGAAAAAGGAAGAGAGGCACGGAAAGAGGAAAAGAGGCGCAGAAAGAGGAAGAGAGGTGCAAAAAGAAGTAACGGAGGTGCAGAAAGAAAGCAAGAGAGGTACAGAAAGAAGCAAGAGAGGTGTAAAAAAGAAGCAAGAGAGGTGCAGAAAGCGGAATAAAGGTACATAAAGAAGCAAGAGAGGTGCAGAAAGAAACAAGAGAGGTGCAGAAAGAAGCAAGAGAAGTACAGAAAGAGGAAGAGAGGTACAAAAAGAGGAAGAAAGGTACAGAAAGAAGCAAGAGAGGTGCAGAAAGAAACAAGAGATGTGCAGAAAGAAGCAAGAGAAGTACAGAAAGAGGAAGAGAGGTACAGAAAGAGGAAGAGAGGTACAGAAAGAAGAAAGAGAAGTGCAGAAAGAGGCAAGTGAGGTGCAGAAAGAGGCAAGTGAGGTAAAGTAAGAAGGAAGAGAAGTGTTGAAAGAGGCAAGAGAAGTGCAGAAAGAGGAAGAAAGGTGCAGAAAGAGGAAGTAAGGTGCAGAAAGAGGAAGAAAGGCACAGAACGAAGCCAGACAAGTGCAGAAAGAAGCAAGAGATGTACAGAAAGAAGAGAGTGAGGTGCAGAAAAAGGCAAGTGAGGTGCAGAGAGAAGCAAGAGGGGTGCAGAAAGAAGCAAGAGATGTACAGAAAGAAGCAAGAGAGGTGTAAAAAAGAAGCAAGAGAGGTGCAGAAAGAGGAAGAAAGGTACAGAAAGAAGCAAGAGATGTGCAGAAAGAAACAAGAGAGGTGCAGAAAGAAGCAAGAGAAGTACAGAAAGAGATAGAGAGGTACAGAAAGAGGAAGAGAGGTACAGAATGAATCAAGAGAAGTGCAGAAAGTGGCAATAGAAGGACAAAAAGAGACAAGAGAAGTGCAGAAAGAGGCAAGTGAGGTGCAGAAAGAGGCAAGTGAGGTACAGAGAGAAGCAAGTAAGGTGTCAGAAAGAAGGAAGAGAAGTGTTGAAAGAGGCAAGAGCAGTGCAGAAAGAGGAAGAAAGGTGCAGAAAGAGGAAGAAAGGTGCAGAAAGAGGAAGAAAGGCACAGAACGAGGCCAGACAAGTGCAGAAAGAAGCAAGAGAAGTACAGAAAGAAGAGAGTGAGGTGCAGAAAAAGGCAAGTGAGGCACAGAGAGAAGCAAGAGGGGTGCAGAAAGAAGCAAGAGATGTACAGAAAGAAGCAAGAGAGGTGCAGAACGAAGCAAGAACAAGAGAGGTGCAGAACAAAGCAAGAGAGCTGCACAAGTCTCACATTTGTCACATTTGTCACTGACTGGTTTAATATTACATTTTTATTTTTGCCCTTAATGATGACTTATCGCTGTCAGGGTTGTTGGTCTTTCTGCTGCCTTTTTAGAGGAGGTACGATTTCCGTGTTAGTGATAAACATTTCCCAGGTAAATAAAACATAAGGCCCGAGCTTCCTCAGCTCGCAGCCTTGCTCCTTGAAGCTTTGCTCCTGCTGCGGAAAGGAAGAAAGGAAGAGCGTGCCAGGGACAATAGCCAGCATTGATTTATCTGGTCTTTGTGAATGGCTCTCTTCCTTCTGCGCACACAGAAAAGCGGCGATGGGCTGTTAGAGTACGCTGGTTTTTGCAGTCATCACCACCTCCCTCGCAGACTAAGCCAAAAATGTGATTAATTGTGACATAGTGCAGGAGAGAATCTTAGATGTCGCCCTTCTAGGTCACTTTACAACTAGGCCTGTTAAGACTCTTCTATTTACTATATTAAGTGATTCCATGAATAAAGAGCCTCAGTGTCTCATCAGGGATACTAAGCGCTATGTAATTGTCGATATAATTCCAATCTATGCATGTTAAAATATATCCACTGACACTGACCATGAGTTGGTGTGTTTCAAGGTGGGATAGCTGTCTCCAAATTGGTGTGACATTAACTGGAAGTACTGATGTCCCTTGCTAGCTCCGTCCCCTGCAGACACGTCCAAGTCAATATTCATTTTTTTGGATGGAGAAGCCTAAACTAAGGTTGGTAATGACATAATGTTCCAATTTGTATCATTCTTTTACAAATCACTCCATGCAAGTTTTTTCCTCATCAGTTGGACGGATCATCTTAACTGAACCATAACTACAAGTCACACTATTCTGTTGGTTATAAACTGCACCATTAGTGACTCTGAGACTTTTAAAAACTATGGCTTAAAGATTAATTGTTTCTATTTTACTCATCTTTGTCTCAACATGCCATTCTGGCCCCCCGTTATGCAGGTGCAACTCTGTGTGTCCCAATTAAGAGGATATGATTCATAATATTATCCCAATGCCCATATTCCACTACCCCTAAAAACTTCAGTAGACAAGTAAGGCCAGGCCAGCCTTGTACCAGGACAGCACAGTGCAAACCACGAGGCTACCCAAAAAGACGCTGTGCTGCAACCACATCTGTTAACGCCCTAAGTACTCCTTTTTGGATGGGCAAACCCCGGTTATTCCGAGTCTTAGTAAACAAAAACATACCGGTTTCCTGGCGAAATCTCCTGAAAAGGGCATTCTGACAAATGCAAGGCACCGCTGAAACATAATTTCAGTACTTCACATTTCCCCTGGTTACTGTGACAGGTATGCAAACTTATATGGTGCCTATTATTTCCAAGATAAGTCTGTATTTAAGAAGACAACCTTGTGATACTTTTAAAGCACAGTTTATGCATATGCAAATACGACAACCAACATTTATGTAAAACTGGGCGTGCAACTTTCTTGTGTAAAGAACTCGGGTAAGGAGGCAATCCTGTCAGAAGTACTACAAGTAACTAGTGGCCTCAGCAATCGCTGCCCCTTACAGTGAGACTGCAGCAGCATAAGCTAAATACATAAAATGCAGAGCCGGTGAAGGAAAGCACAGGGAGTTACATGGCTAGTAAGTCACTCAGCACGGCACGTACACAAACAAAGCAGTATTAGCCAGCTCAGAGAGAGCTGGCCTCTAGAGAGGAATGGGTGGGCGATGCTTTGTGCTCAGCGTTGCCTGGTTCTTGGCATGGGCTGCATGAGCTGTACTTTGTAACGGAACTCTCTGCTCTGATCTGGGCCCAACAGCAAGATTACATAGGCTGCAAAGACACGACACGACGCCCACCATACCCGCAGTCCAGCGGCCGATGAAATCACAGGCTATACCCCGCATTCTCCCTCCTGGTACTGTGACGCTGCTTTGGCCAACGCCCTCAGGGTGGATGATGGCGAAGGAAGAAACCATGTGCACCCAAAATAAAGACATTGTGTAAAACGGTACATTTTGAAGGTCTGGTAAAAAAATAGCAAACACAAGGTGTGTGATAGCAAGAAGCACTGTGTCAAACTAAATGTTACAGATGTACACACACGTCCGCACTGAGAAACCATTCCGAAAGGACAGATTTCTGCAAGTGTGTTTCTCCTTTTTACACCCACAGTGGTGCCAGGGAACACTCCAGGCTGGCATACACTTAACTTTCACCAATGGTTGTTATATTTTGTTAATTTATTTTCCATGCTTATACATAGAAACAGTTAGTGAGGGACCCAGTTATTGGTGTACTTGCCTGTGAGTCACTGCCTTTAAAGAATAATGCATAAATAATCTTAAAATACATGAGCGCTGTATGCTATTCCACCCCCACAACCCCCCTCCAACTCCCCCGCAAAGTATGTGGTACTAAGAGCACCACGAAACCCAGGCCAATGCCTCACTGCCTGGTCCAGTCTAGTTTCCTCTCTGCATTCTGGGATTAGTAGCCCTGATTTTATAATACCAGTACTGCAAGTTCAGGAAAGCAAGGAGAAAGCAGCTAATCGCCAATGGACCTGGTAAATTTAGCAAAACCGAGTACATCACTCCGGACCTGACCAGTTATGATTTTTGTGTAACAAAATATATAAGTTATCTCGCACCGTCCTGTTTGACCCAATGATTTCATATTTTTTCTTTGCAGTTTGGTACCTATGATGTTGAACTTATAATGCAAAAACTTACGACTATGAATTTTAGCAGTGGGAGAATAAACTCAGACTGCATGAGTTACTGACGCGTGGGCCTGAAAAAGTTGAGGTCTCTCGGTTTTCTAAAGTAATATTGTGAGACAGATGCGCATCTTGCTTACTTGTACCCTGAAGTACTGTTACTGGGTCCCCTCCCCCTGTTGTGTGTGTCAGCCCGGGCTGAGACAGCTTCCTGGGCTCCCAGCCATACCCCAGTACTTCATAGGTCTTCAAAAGGCCATTCACTTGTGCGGCATCTTTGGAGTGCTGGGAGAGGCAGCTATGAGTTTCCCGTCTCGGGGATAAAAGTAAAATATTGTAAGGGGAGGGACGGGCTCCTGGGAAGGGCGGCCGAGCTCAGCTACCATTGACGGCTGGTGACATTTGAAAGTGGTAGGGCGTAAAATATTTTTATGAGTGCCCAAAGGTGAGCGAGTGTAGCGAGCGAGTCTAGCCACCATATGGTGGGGTTCGGGGAGATTCTCCTCAAACTCGTACCCCCCAAAAAAAGTTTGACAAAAGAGCAGGCAAATGGTGCATTTAAGTAAATTTGAGGAAGCCAGAGAGTTGATAAAGCAATTGTGAAAGTGTATTTATGACATAAATAAAGTGATTTCATACGATAATGATGTAGTTAGCTTAAAAAAAAATCACTTTTAATTCTAGCCATATGCGCATTATGTTTTTCCACTTAGACAAGCATGTTTTGCTTTTAAGAGGCCCGCGTGTTTCTTTGCGTGCAAGGAATCGGTGCTTCTTTCTCGCTTATAGAATATAGATTGCTTCCATCCAGTAGAGAGTGGTGGGTGAGAGGCGAGAGAATGTAGAGACAGGAAAGGGGGGGCTGGGGGGACAGAGAGCTAGAAAGGTAGAATGATGTGGGTGAGAGGAGACTGTGTGCAGAGAAAGGAATGGGGAGCTGGGTGGACAGAGAGAAAGGTAGAAGGAGTGTTGGGTGAGACGTGAGAGGAGAGAGGAGAGGGGAGAGAAAGGAAAGGGGATGCTGGGGCAGAGAGATCAAAGGTAGAAGGAGTGGTGAGTGAGAGAAGAGGGGAAGGGGAGGTGGTCGAGAAGAGGAGTGAGAGGAAGAAAAATAAGGAGGAAAGTGGTTGAATAACCGAAGGCAGAGGAAGGAGTTGGTGACAAGCATAGAAGGGAAAGAGGATGCAGGGAGGAAACTTGGTGGGAAAGAGAAATGGAGAGAAGTGGAGTGTGAGTGTCAGAGAGAGGACAGAAAGGAAAGGCAGAGTGGTGGGTAAAGCAGTGAGGAGAGAGACAGAAGGAGTTGTGGGTGAGAGGAGAGAGAGGGGAGAGAAAGGAAAACGGTTGTGGTGGGTGAGAGAACGAGGAGAGAAAGGCAGATGTGGTGGGTGAGAGGCAGAGAGGCGAGGAAGGAAAGGGGGAGTAGTGGGTGAGAGACCGGAATGAAAGGCAAAGGTTTTGGGACAAACCGTAGAGAGGGAGTGGGGGAAGGAAGGACGGGCGAAAGAGAGGAGGGAAAGGAAGGTAGTGGTGGGTGAGTCTTGTGAGAACATCTCTTCGCGGACCCAACGTGTCCCTTCCTTTGGAAGTAATCCGTGTGGTAAGAATATTGTGCTCTGGTTTTCATCTTGTCCCAGGAGGGGAGTTTCTGCAATAGGAGCCGGTAAGACTCATGTTGAGAAAAGAGCACCAAAGCTGCCCAACCCCCTTCTTAGCTGCTCAGCGCCTTCACAGCGGCCTTGTCGGAGTCTTGTTTTGAGGTCTTGTTCATTTCTTGTGCTTGGAAAATAAAACCTGGGCTGGGGTGTGGATGGGGTAGGGTGACCCCTAATGTGTGGAAAAACAATGGCAACGATTGATAATCTGAATCAGTGGTGTCGCTTGTGGCTCCCGAGAAATGTATTTCCATGATGAAATTTGCACACTCTTAAAACCCCACACATAAAAACGCATTGATCCTTTTTTTGTGATCGGGATCAGATTGTGTGCTAACCTGTGTCTTGTGCTCTCTTGTTAACCACTCCCTCTTCAGTAGTCTCTTGGGGACAGACCCGGTGAACAAGGGAAATCATTTAAAAAGGCAGACTCATAGAATTCTGATGTGACGGCTTTGTCCCTTTGATCTGCATTGACTTTGCACCCGGTCTCCTTCGTGCAGCGCCTCAAGGTGCTAAGAAGAGGTCCTGTCCTGGGCTTGCACTTGCTGCTCAATATTAAAAGGCAAACAGCGGCCCAAGGTGTTTAATAAATTAGAACAAAAACTCAATCCACATCAAATGAGGTGCTTGCTTGGGGAAACTGTAAGCTAGAAAAGTGGGTTAACAGTGGACTTATCTACGCATAGAATGCAAATCGAGGATCTGACCAGTGGCATAGTTAGTGTGTCCTGTGGTATTGTGGACCTGAAAAAGCACACACATATAATGGTGCATGCAGCACAAACATTACTCATTGACAGCGAAAGTTAAAGTGCTCTAGGCATCTTGAAATAAACTAAATATGGCATGTGTGTGGTTTCTATGCTACCAGGTGAAAACACGATCGGGTGTAACTTGTGGCTGACCTTTAGAGTGGAACGTTTGAGCACTGGAGCATGCACTATCAACACTATTTACCTTGCAGCCTACAAGTCTGTGTGTGGCGCAGTGGGTCTCGGCCAGCGAGCTTCCCTGCTCACTGCGGCGGCTCTGGAGTGCCGGGAGAGGCAGCCATGAGTTCCCCGTTTTCCTCAGAGAGCGATAACGGCCGCAATAAAAGCACGCAATCTTCTGTGCATCTACTGGGGGCTGCTGCTCCTTCTGCTCCCGCCTCCCTGTTTACCTCGGAAAGCGGTAACGCCCATGATAAAAGCCCGCTTTCTTCTGTGCCTCTACTGGGGGCTGATACTCCTCCTGCTCCCGCCACCACAACTTTACTGTGCTTAGTGCCGGCCGGAGCAGCAGTGGTGGTGCAGGATAGCAGGCCCCAGAGGAGGGGGCCAGGGAAGACCCTTAGAGGAAATCCCAGGCACCTGGCACCTGCTGTGATAAAAACACTTTAGGAAATAAGCCCCTCAGATGAATAAAATGATCAGCTCCCAGTTTGAAAAATGAAATGTGAACTTTCTCAGACTGGGATTTGTAATCCTTTTTTCTCAGTCACAAGATGGCTGCTACCAGTCCCTGGTTGGAACAGTTGGCAGCCAATCAGATCTCACGATGAGATGTGTGGTTAGGTTCCGCCCAGATATCGATATATTTTCTTTTTTTAAATTCTCATGAACTACTGAACAGATTTACACCATTTATCAAACAGGACTCTTTCTGAACCATGGACTACCTTTTTGCCAAATTTGGTGTAATTCTGTTCAGCATTTCGAGCTTTAGCTTTGTCTAAACATTCCTATGGAAAATAACAAGGAGAAAACACATTTTGGGAGCCCCTTTTTTTTCGGCCCCCGCTTGACAAATCACCCAAAACCTTCAGGACAGGAGCTGTACTGATCGGGCCACTAGTTTTTAAAATTTCGCGAAGATTCTTCAAATACGCCAAAGTTATTGGGAAAACAAAAAACGCTTTTCCTAAGGAAACTGGGTCCTAACTATAACTACCTACTGGCAATTGCCAATAGGTAATACATATATATGTATATATATTACCTACTGGTGGTCGCCAGTAGGTAGTTATAGTTAGGACCTATTTTCCCTAGGAAATCTGCAACATTCTATTTGGAATAACTTTGGCGCCCGTTGACGAATCTTCGCGAAATTTTCAAACCTTTTGGCCAGCTCCGTTCCGCTCCTATCCTGAAAGTCTCGGGATGATTCGTGTAGCGGGGGCTGAGAAAAAAGGGGGGTCCCAAAACATGTTTTCCCCATGCAATTTCCCATAGGACCTTTAGCCGCAGCTACAGAATTACACCAAATTTGGCAGAAAGGTAGATCTTGGTTCAGAGTCGTGCCTTTTGCTTAAATGGTGTAAAGCTGTTCAGTAGTTCCTGAAAAAATCAAAAGTAAAATCACATATATATCTGGGCGGAGCCTAACCACACATCTCATCGTGAGATCTGATTGGCTGTCAGCACTTCATCCAAGAAGTGTTGGCAGCCCTCTTGGGACCAATATACATGATAGCCCCTCATTAAAAAGGATAGCAGTTAATAGAAGGTTTTAAGACTTTAGTTACATTATAAATCATTTGTTGATGGTACCATACTCATTTTAGGAATTGTGGTATGTTCTAAGGTGATTTTGCCATGTGAAAAAGCCTTCTGCTGGGATATCATGAATCATGTTTGAGAGAAAACTATTTTCTCATGCTTTTCCCACAGAGGTTTGGAAGGTGATCTCTAAGCTAAACTGAGAGCATAATTTCTGTAAATTCACATTATCTTTCTCAGTCATGTGAGAATGAAGTCTGACATTCTCAGTAAAACATGTACATCCAACAAGGGCAGAGACTGTCAGTTGATTCCTTTGTGTTCTACTGCAGCTTCCCAGAGTGTTCCAAAGAACAACTAGAGCGCTAACAGTCCTACTTATGATAAACTTATGGCACACCTGAAGCCATCTTGATTAGAATAAAGTGGTAACTCTTAAAACATTTAATTTAAAAAGGAACAAAATGAGGGGGTTCATTGTGCCATAGAAAGTATGATTAGTGCGGAAAAAAGAAAATTAGGGCACATTTTGAGTGACTTCTCAAATCCTCTTCTATTTCATTAAAAAAGTCTGACATGCAGACTGAAATATGCACTTTTAATACGAGCAGCAGACGTCCCTGGTGAGCAGTAGCTTTACTACGGTGATCTAATGAGCAACTAGAGTGCTAACATTCAGAATTTATGGCAAATGAGTGACACTACTGAATGCCTTCTTGATGGAATCAAAGTAAAAAACTGAAAGTATTCCTACTGAGGAGACTGTAGTAAATGAGGAAATTAGGAAATTTCATAACAAATAAGTCTCCCAAAATGGCCACCAGAGACAAAAGAGCCCAAATGTAGCACAAATATCACCCAGATGTAGCCCAAGTATAGCCCAATGACAGAATGTCCCAGTGTGTTTTAAAGAACAACTAGAGCGCTAACAGTCTTACTTATGACAAAAGTATGGCACGCCTGAAGCCATCTTGATTAGAATAAACTGGTAACACTTGAAACATTTAATTTGCAAAGGAACAAAATGAGGGGGTTAATTTTGCCATAGAAATTATGATTAGAGCTGCAGAAAGAAAAATTAGGGCACATTTTGACTTCTCAAATCCTCTTCTATTTCATTAAAAAATTCTTGACATGCAGACTGAAACATGCACTTTGAATACCAGCTGCAGACTTTCCTGGTGAGCAGTAGCTTTACTACAGTGATCTAATGAGCAACTAGAGTGCGACCATTCAGAATTTATGGCAAATGTGGGACACATCTGAATACCTTCTTGATGGAACCAAAGTAAACAAGCATTGAAAATGCAATAGGTCTCGCCCTCGTTTCAGTTAAAGCAATTCTGTTTGTAATTAGGTGGCTTTTTAGCTTTTCTTGTATTAGTATTTTTCAAACTTTCATGTACAAAACATGCATATGTATGCATATATGTATATGTATATGTATGCATGCATTTATGTTTATATAGATATGCAGATTATATATATATATGTTTATATATGGATGAATTACCTACTGGCGGTCGCCAGTAGGTAGTTATAGTTAGGACCCTGTTTCCTTAGGAAATCCGCAACATTCTATTTGGAATAACTTTGGCGCCGGTCGATGAATCCTCGTGAAATTTTCAAAACTAATGGGGCGCTACGCTCCGCTCCTACCCTGAAAGTCTCAAGGGGAATCGTCAAGCGGGGGCTGAGAAAAAAGTGGGGTCCCAAAACGCGTTTTCCCCATGCATTTTTCCATAGGACCTTTAGACACAGCTACAGCCCGAACGGCTGAACAGAATTACTTGTAATTTGGCAGAGAGGTAGTCCTCAGGTCAAGGAAGTGCCTTTTGTAGGTCTGGTGTAAATCTGTTCAGTAGTTCCTGAGAAAATAGCATTTAAATCAATATATATATCTGTAAGCGCGCTCCAAGCGCGCACCGTGAGCTTACCGTACGCGTACGGTGCCGTGCGCGAGCGCGATTCTGATTGGCTGTTAGATCTTAGTAAACATTCGAATTGGTCGAAACCAGGAAGTCTAGGCCGCCATTTTCTCTCTCGCACTCGGAGGGGTGGAGGAAAAACAAAGTTGGATATCATAAAAAGGGGGCAGGCTAGACAGCTCCTAACCACCTAGCCTTGGTTATGGTGTGCCAGAAGGCCACCCAAGGCCCAAAAATATATATATATTTTTTTGAAAAAACGCCGAATACACTTACCGTACGCGTACGGTAAAAAATGAATTTAAAAAAAACAAAATCCATATTTCCCCCCCCCCATGTGCCAAAGGTGCCCGCAGGGCAACTTTTGTGCATGGCTAACAACAAATCTGTGAACATGTCATAGAAAACCTTTCAGAACGAAGCGCATAATATGTCCTCCGTGTGCGGACGGTGCGCGAAGGGCATCGTGCGTACATGGCCCATCCAGCCTAACGTGGGCACGCGGTGCGCATAGCGCACCACGTGCCCACTGTGCGTCCACGGCATTAACTGCGTTAAGTGGGCGTGCGGTGCGCTTCGCGCACCGCGTGCTCACTGTGCACGCATGGTGCGCGAAGCGCACCGTGCGCGCACGGAACGAACTGCGTGAAGTGGGCGCGCACGGCACGAACGGCGTAAAGTAACTTAGCATTTAAAAAACCGTACAAATTCACTGAAAAAAACATATGTTTCACACAAGTTATAGTTAGCTGTACATTTCACTCGTAAAAAACCAATGAAATTCCACGGTATAGTTAGTGCAGGTAACTATAACTCACGCGACCGCAATCCTCTGCTAATGACATATGTGTCTTTATGAAAAAAAAATATTTGTAATATATGTATAGCTAAAATTTAATGGAAGAAGACATGGGCAAATAAGTGTCTAAATACAGTATTAGCATCAGCAGAAGATTGCGGTCGCGTGAGTTATAGTTGCCTGCACTAACTATAACGTGGAATTTCATTGGTTTTTTACGAGTGAAATGTACAGCTAACTATAACTTGTGTGAAACCTATGGTTTTTTCAGTGAATATTTATATATACACATACATATATAAATGCATATGCATATATATGCATATATATGTGCATATGTGTGCGTGTAGAGAGAGGTAGGTAGAGGTGTAGAGGTAGAGGTGTAGCGGTAGAGGTGTAAAGGTAGAGGTAGAGAGTAATAGAGAGAGTAGCAGAGAGTGAGTAGTAGAGAGTAGTAGAGTGATTAGTAGAGAGTGAGTAGTAGAGAGTGAGTATTAGAGAGTGAGTAATAGAGAGTGAGTAGTAGAGAGTAGTAGAGAGTGAGTAGTAGAGTGAGTAGTTGAGAGTAGTAGAGTAGTAGAGAGTGAGTAGTAGAGAGTAGTAGAGAGTGAGTAGCAGAGAGAGAGTATTAGAGAGTAGTAGAGAGTGAGTGGTAGAGTGAGTAGTAGAGAGAGTAGTAGAGTATCAGAGAGTGAGTAGTAGAGAATGAGTAGTAGTGAGTAGCAGAGAGAGAGTAGTAGAGAGTGAGTAGTAGAGAGTGAGTAATAGAGAGTGAGTAGTAGAGAGTGAGTAGTAGAGAGAGAGTAGAAGAGAGTAGTAGAGTAGTAGAGAGTGAGTAGTAGAGAGTAGTGGAGTAGTAGAGAGTGAGTAGTAGAAAGTAGTAGAGAGTGAGTAGTGGAGGGAGTACTAGAGAGTAGTAAAGAGTGAGTAGTAGAGTGAGTACTGGAGAGTAGTAGAGAGCGAGTAGTAGAGAGCAAGTAGTAGAGAGTGTGTAGTAGAGAGTAGTAGAGAGTGAGTAGTAGAGAGAGTAGTAGAGAGTGAGAAGTAGAGAGAGTAAGAGAGAGTAGTAGAGTAGTAGAGATTGAGTAGTAGAGTGAGTAGTAGAAAGTCGTAGAGAAGCAGTGAGTGGGTATGTAGTAACTGGTATTGGTGTGTCAATGGTTTCAAAATATGGTACTCTGTATTTTACAGTGAGTGATGAAAGGTTATACTAGTGTATGATGAGGTGCATCAGATTGTCACGTGGATGATGTAATCAGTGATGTCATTTGAGATGTCATCAGTGATGTCCATGACCACGTCATGAATGATCCAATGTTTTTTTGTGTGAATATATATATATATATATTCTCACTGACGTTATAGTTACGAATTAGCATTTAAAAAACCTTTGAAATTCACTAAAAAACCATAGGTTTCAGGGACGTTATAGTTAGTTGGACATTTGACTCACATAAAACCATGGAAATTCCTCCGTTATAGTTAGTTCTGCTAACGATAACTCGCTCACCAGCAATGCACTGCTGATGACATCACATATTACATCACTCATGACAAGGTCAGTGACATCACTGATGACATCACTGATGACATCTCAAATGACATCACTGATGACACCACTGATGACATCATCCAGTGAATGTGTGTTTCTGTAAAGTTTAAATATTTTTCATATATATCTATGCCAAGGTGTATTGAAGAATGAGTGGATTTACAAGTGCCTGAAGGGATTATTTAGTAGATGCGTGACTGGCTGTATAAGTGAGTGATTGAACGTGTCTTACTGAATGCATGGGTTAGTGACTAAACTGTGTGAAAGTCTGTATTAGTCTCTCAGTTGGTGTGTAAGCAACTGCATGGGTTGGTGAGTAGCTACATGAGTGTCTATATGGGTTATTGATTTGTTGTCTGAGTATCTGTATGGGTGCCTGGGTGTCTGTGTTGTATGACTCTGTGCATAGATGTCTGAGTGGGTGATTCACTGGTTTTATGGATTCAAAACAGCATCTGGGAAAGGCTGTATGGGTGAGTTAGTATGTATGGGTGTGTTGGTGAGTGAATGAATGTCTCAGTGGTATATGTATGACTAACTATATATGTTTTAAGGCAGTACATGTGAGTGTTGGAGTATATAAATGACTATACGTAAGAGTAAGTTATTTGAAGAGTGGATGTATAAATGAGTGTCTGCTTGTATCAGTGATTGTATAAGACAGTAAGTATGTGTTAGTATCTGCATAAATAAGTGATGTGGTGTGTGTATAAATAACTGAGTTGGTGTGTATAACTGTATGCATGAGTAAATGGGTATGGATTGATTCATTGCATGACTGACTAGGTGTGTGAGTAACTCTATGGATGAGTGGCAGAGTGTGACTGTATGTATAGGTGTATGAGTGCATATTATAGTACTGTATTGATGAGTAACTGCATGTATAAGTGACTGGATGTGTGTGTAGACCTAGGAAATAGTCGCTGGTATGTAGTATCTGGCATTGTTGTGTGTATAGTTTCAAAAATATTAGTTTGTTTGTTAGAGTGGGTGTATCAAAGTTTATATTAGGCCATCAGTATATGCATCAGATTATCACGTGGATGATGTCATCAGTGATGTCATCAGTGATGTCATTTGAGATGTCATCAGTGATGTCATCAGTGATGTCACTGACCATGACATGAGTGATGTAATAGGTGACGTTATCAGCAGTGCATTGCGGGCGCGCGAGTTATAGTTAGCTCAACTAACTAAAACGGGGGAATTTCTATGGTTTTATATAAATCAAATGTCCAACTAACTATAACGTCCCTGAAACCTATGGTTTTTTCTGTGAATTTCTAAGGTTTTTTAAATGCTAATTTCTAACTATAACGTCCCTGAAACCTATGTTTTTTTCTTTGAATTTCTAGGGTTTTTTACATGTTAATTTCATATTTTAATATTTATAAAACCTATATTTTCTACTTTTTTATTATTTTGGAACTCTATTATTCTTTTTTTATCTTTAAAAATGATATAATGTTTTATATCTTCAACAAAAATATGTATATATATATTTATTTTTTTTGGGAGAAAACTGGAGTCCTGTACCGGTAGTGTACCAAGATCCATCAGCACGCGAATCCTATCAGCCATATTGCTAAACTCGTAAATGATGCGCATTTCGGATCCAACGGGTTTGTGGCACTGCGTCCCGCGTAACATCATATTTGTATGAGGTCACGCCAGCTGCTACTTTGGTATGTGACGGGTACGCAGTACCAAGCTGCATGTTACGTCATGTACATATGGGGTCGCACCCGTTGCGGGTTACGTTTGCGACGAGTGCACGCTGCCAGGCCCTGTGTTACATCATAGATGTATGGTGTTGGGCCGGTACGCCACCATATGTCTCAAAACTATATCTCAAATAAGTTTAAAGTGTATATGAGAGCAAGCGATAATCTAAAATATTTTAAACATTTATATATTTCTAACTGTAATAAACTTATATTATGGTAAATATATTTTCTCAAAATCGCGTTGGGTGCGACCTCCTTGTGCGCTCGGTGCATGATTTCCATGTGACCTTAAAAAAAGGCATTTTATTGGTTCATAACATTTCCCATTGTAACAGTTGGAGGACCCCACCCATTTTAGTCATTCTCTCTACAGCGTTTGATGAGAGACACCTCTTCTGCCTAGAGAGTTTTTTTGAAAAGTTTTTTGCTGTGTACACATATCTTATACTACACACAACATGCAACGATCATCTTGATCAATATTCATGGTCTGTTCAGTAGCCTTCCACGAGTGATGGCTATGCATCTAAAACGTTACATCAAAAAACAAATGTGTGTTACACGATGCTCCAGGTGGGTGTGTGTGCGCATTATTGTGCTGCCTTTCAGCCTGGGTATTGGTGGCTCGAAGGGGTATCATCAACAACGGGCAGAGTGCACATCCTAGATCACATGTGAAAAACAGTAAAGAGTAATGTGTATATTTGTGTTGCAGTATGCTCTGTTGTCAGGCTTTACCAGTATAGTAGTGTGTCATATGTGACACTTTCAGATTCACGTTTGACATGCATTCCTTGACTGTAATGAGCGTTATCACTGTGTATGGCGTAGCCTCACTGCTGATCCTCCTTCCATCTGAGCACATTCACATGTGTGCGCTTCGCGATAGCAACACTTTCAATAATACTGCACACCATTGACATGCGTGTCTGCACATATCCACAAGCTTAACAAAGACATGTGATGTTGGCCATTCAAAGTTTTCGGACAGCATCTCATTACCGATAGTTGCCACCCTCCCGGTACATGCTACATTAATATAAATTGCGGATTGTGTGACGTCAAAACTGCAACAGGGACACACACATACGCAAACTTTCTGGCCACGCAGGAACTGAACAACGCCCAGGTCCCTGAAATAATTATTCACACCCCTACGCTGGCCTGGCGTACGCAAGCCAAGCCCACTTTGCGTACGTATACATAGGATAACAACGACGCCACATGTCCCAGTTCTTCCAAACTGCCTCAGGTGATATGGCTGCATCCACCTTGCATATCACAATGCGCAATAAAAAAAAAGGGATCCATGAGATGTACACCATCCTCGCAATCAAAACTCCATTTGAATTGTGAACCTTGCTGGCCATCGTGTTTGGACACACAACAATGACAGCAGGTGAGCAGTGGGGCCTGGGTGCACAGGGACTGCAATTGAGCGCAGTGCTGCGGGAGGGGTGGGGTGCATCAGCATGGGTGCGCAGGTGCGAACAAGCGATGTTGCCATGCATAATGATGTGATCTCTGACCTCATTCAGTCACAGTCTCTGTCTCATTTTAAGGACCTGCTGGACCGTACTGTAGGTCTGATCCAGCGGGAAGCGCTGCCCTACAGACACATGGCATTGACTTTTGGGGCACTGTAGTGAGCTGATTACTAAGTGTACACGCACACAGGTTTGCACCACTGCATTGCATGTGCACATTATACTTCTAGCATGCGCTCTGTTCCTTTGTATGTGAAAGTTTGAATAACATATTATTATTTAACCTTGTGTATTCTCGTATACTCCAACTCCTCTTTGAACCATGATTACCACTAACAGTTGGTAGATCGTACTTCAAGAAGGAAGGATGCACCCAACTGGTGTTTTCTATTTAGCTTGAAATAACCCTTCATTTACCCTAAGATATTTCCATCATTATATTATTTTTCCCTTTTCAGACACTGAGTAAGTTGCACCAAAATGCACGCAGCAGGTGCTCAGCCCGTGATGATGCCCTTGGCATTCTGATACCTTCCATTGTGGTATCGAGACACTGTCCCAGACCAGAGACCTGCTGTGCCACCCTGAGAGAGGCACCCAGGAGTCAGAGCTCGCACCGACACGCCGTTGGACACACCGGTGGTGGCAGGTGAGCAGTGAAGCCTTGGTGTGCAGGAGCTGCAATTGAGCACAGTGCGGGGAAAGGGGCTGGGGTGCAGCAGCCTGGGTGCACAGGTACAGGCAAGCGATGTTGCCGTAGATAATAATGTAATCTCTGGTCTCATTCATATCTCTGTTTCATTTTAAGGACTTGCTGGTACGCACTCTTTCTCATGGATCCCAGCGTCTCAGACACACGGGTGACGGGAGGTTAACAGTGAGGGCTTGGTGCAGTAGGCCGATGCTCTGTCTCCTCCTCTCTCTATTCTTTTGACTCTCCCTCCCCTTCTCCCTTCCACCCACTCGCTCTCTGTCCCATTCTCACTTTCTTCCTTTCATTCTGACTACCTTTCTTTTTCTCTTGGACATGGCACACATACTTATGTTCATTTTTTGTCTTGCAGGTTTTGTACACTGCTTCCGGAGGAGTCCCACCCACTTATTTCATGTTATACTGTTGTTATTCGAATAAAGTTGTGTTTCCATTTATTTGTGTTGTTTTATTACAGGTTATTTTTTTTACCAATAAATAAGTGAGTGTATGGGTCTTCTTTTTCTGACTACACTTGCATGTAGTTTATTGTGAAAATCAGCGGTTGATAGGAGGTTATGAGGGAAAACATTTGTAATTTTGCGGTGCACCTACCAAATATAAACTAACAGACTATTACATAAATGAAGCCTGGCTAATTCTACAACTGCAAGGGTTCTATGAGTGTATTACTTTATAACACCATGAGTACTGCCCGTGTGATTACAGAACCAATAAGGAACTGCCTAGGGCCACCGAGGCTTCAGGGACTGGAGAGGCCCACCCTGCATATTTAAGTAAAGCCGATCCCTGGACTTGAGTTGGCCTCGAAGCCCCCCGAACAATTAGTAAACAATACCCGGGGAGGTGGCGATCCCCTAGGCTGCGAAACATCTCTGAGCCCTCCCACGCCTAATTTACATGTGAGATGAAGGTCCCCAGTGCAGCAGAGACCCCGCAATATAATAACAGGATTGGCCCCGGAACATTACCCACCAGGGGGCTCATTTAAATGAACGGTTGAGACCCCGCTTCATTTTTTTTCTCCATTTTTACCATACGATACAAGGTTTTCCTCCTCTCGCTTCAACAAGGCAAACAAGCCATGCTACAGCCCAGTAATAGCAAAAATAAATGTCCCGTGGATGCACCCCCCAGGACATTGTATGAACTGCGCCTGAGAGGTGGTGCTCCTTAGGGCCAAGGTTACTGCATAACTACAGAACTAGTATAAACCATACTAACACTACTTGCACACGTGTAGTACAGCGACCAGAGTGTAGTGAAGAGGCAGAGGAAGCCCAAAATCAAAAAATATAAATCCTACCAGAGGTCGGATCACATAGTTCGATGAACCAACAACCCTGGGATGAGTAGAAACAGTTTCACGAAGAAAACGGGTCTTCAGCAGAACGCAAGGGAGCTTGAAATATTGGTGAGTGCTGCCTTTTTTTTACCTTCTCCCGCTCCTCGCCAAATTTATGTAGTGAAGAGGCAGACTGCAGTGTATCCGATAAGTAGATTTATTACAGGAAAAGAAGACAGCTTAAACAGCCACCGACAGGAGCAGACAGGAAGGCAACCGTCTTCTCTAGCACCGTGTACAAACTCCCCAAGATTCCCCTCATGACAGCCCTACATTCTAACATTACATACTTACATTCTAGTAGCATTACATACTAACATTCTACTATGACTTACATTGGAATACTACACAGAGCACATGACTTTACAGCAATGAGCTCATGGTTTCATCCACGAGTCGTGAGACCGGTAGGGTCGAGTAGTTCGCTTCCCACTCCTGTATTGTATAAACGCAAACTAACACTACTTCCACAGGTATGCTACAGCGCCCAAAGCACATCACTTTACAGCAATGAGCTCATGGTTTAGGCTCACGGTTTAATACCCGAGTCTTCAGACCAGTAGAGGTGAGTAGTTCGCCTCCCACTCCCTGTATGTTATAAACGCATACTAACACTACTTACACAGTTATACTACAGCGACCAGTATGCTACAGCGCCCAGAGCCCATCACTTTACAGCAATCAGCTCGGTTTGATCCACGAGTCTTCACGCTGGTAGGCGTGAGTACTTCGCTTCCCACTTCCGGTATAGTATAAACGCACGGTAGGGGTCAGTAGTTCGCTTCCCACGCCCTGTGTCGTATAAACGCATAGGGTCGAGTAGTTCGCTTCCCACTCCTGTATTGTATAAACGCATACTAACGCTACTTCCACAGGTATGCTACAAAGACCAGAGCACATCACTTTACAGCAATGAGCTCACGGTTTAGGCTCTCTTTTTCATACCGAGTGTAACAGCATCTCATCTCAGCACCATGTCACTCTGAGCAACACCGCACTTTCAGACCGGTAGGAGTGAGTACTTCACTTCGCACTCCCCCACAGAGGTTACAGTGCTCCTATCCTCCTGTTTCCTACTCTTTTTGCCCTTTTTCCCCCTCACTCATTTCAATGGAATCACAAAATGGCTGCCAACACTTCCTAGTTGCAACAGCTCACAGCCAATAAGCAGCAAGCTTGTGCTCGTAACGCCTCTGCCAATCAGATGGGAAACATCCTAAACAACGAAGTTTGAATAACGAATGACCTAAACCACGATTCCCGAACAACGACCAATCCGTTAACAACGACATCATTTACAACGACTTACTTAAACCACGAAAACCACAGGCACGTCAGGGGAATAGCATCTTGCTTAACAGCGCGATTTAAATAGCGTCACAAGAACTGTCATGCCCGTTGCCCCATGGCATTACACACTCGGCAACTGGCATGCGTGTTCTGACTATTACGGGGCTGCAGCCTATATTCATCCTTAGTAGCTCGATGTAATCCACGACTGCAACCCCTAAAACATGACTTATTCGGTAACAGGCATGTGGGCACTGGCCATTGCGGGGCTGCAGCCGGACTTCATCATTCAACATCGGGGGAATAGCGTCCTGCTTCGCACCTCGATTTAAGCCACGTCTGTACTCCCAATGTGGGCTCAGATGATTGCGGGGCTGCAGCCGGACTTCATCCTTCCAGCTTGGATGCACGTCGGGGTAATAGAGTCACAAGAACTGTCATGCTCATTGCCGCCTGGCATGACTCACTCGGCAACTGGCATGTGTGTTCTGACTATTGCGGGGCTGCAGCCTGCCTTCATCATTAGCACCTCAATTTAATCCATGACTGCAACGCCTAAAATTTTCAGTAACAGGCATGCTGGCACAGGTCATTGTGGGGCAGCAGCCGGACTTCATCTTTAGCACCTCGATTTAATCCATGACTGCAACGCCTAAAATTTCCGGTAACAGGCCTTCGGCACAGACCATTGAGGGGCTTCAGCCGGACTTCATCATTCCAGCTTCGCAGCACGTCAGGGGAATAGCGTCGCAGGGAATGGTCTGGCTTTGGTGCTGGTGGTTTGGTGACTGGGTACAGGGTGCAGGGCGTTTGCGCGTCTCTCGCATCCGCCTCACAAGAACTGTCATGCTCATTGCCCCCCCCCCCCCCCAGCATGTCTCACTCGGCAGGCGACAAGGACCAGTGGAAAACGCCTGCTAAGGTCAGTGTTTCCAAGCGTTTATTACTGACTTTATGTAGTTTGTTCGGTTTTCAAAAATATGACTATCTATTAGAATATACGCTAATTTAAGGATTATCAACTGACTATTGTTTAATAAAAAAATAATCTATTATTATATTTCTTTTTTTTTTTAAATGTACAAAACATGTGGATTAAAAAGAACATAGTGGTGAAAACGGGCAATGAGCAATTTAAATATATTTCGTGGTTTAGGAACTTGTTGCTAGCAATGTAGTTGTTTGTCATTGCTCGTTGTTTAGCCTTCGTGGTTAAGGAATTTGTGGTTTAGGCAGTAGTTGCTCAATCATACATCCAATCAGATGGCAGAATTCCCAAATATCGATATCTGTAAATTTTGATATTTCTCCAAAACTACTGAACGGATTTACACCAAATAAACGGGTTTTCTAGACTAAGACCCGTCTCCCTGCCAAATTTGGGGTAATTCTGTTCATCCGTTCGACCTTTAGCCTTGTCTAAAGTTTCCTATGGAAATTGCATGGAGAAAATATGTTTGGGACCCCCCTTTTTTCTCACCCCCCCCTTGACGAATCCCCCCCAAACATAGCAGCTGATATGAACAAAGAATTAGTTTGGAAAATTACATGAAGATTCATCAAACAACGCCAAAGTTATAAGCAAAACAAAAAATGCTCTTCCTATGGAAACTTGGTCCTAACTTTAACTATAACTATAACAGGCGACCGGCAGTAGGTAATATATATATATATATATCAATCCAGAAGCTGTCTTTCATAAAGTAACAGCAGCCACGGACAGCAATAAACTTTCAGCAGTTAATTTATTTAAGCAGAGTTAAAACAACTCGACGCGTTTCGGGTACACCACCCTTGATCACGAGTATTGTTGCTAGGTGATAGAAAGTCAATAAATATTCATGTGACACAAAAACTAATAGAACGTGAAAACAGACTTTCGTATTGCAAGAAGAATTCCTTCATTCTTGCATTAAAGCTGAAAAAATGGGCTTTGCTTTTTAAATAAACACACGGAGAAACAAATAATCCTCTAGTAGTATGAAAATAGCGGTTTACACGGATAATAAACAATCATAAATTATTATCGTTCGAGGTTTTGTCTATATAAATTTGAGTCTTTCTTTTCACTGATTTACAAGCCCAAGTGGGCATTCATTTCATAGAACATATTATTCTTCAAATTAAACATCCGTGATTATTTTGAATCAAGTCTGCCAACCAAACCCAAATGGGCTTCTCCATTTATTGAAATACTTTAGCTCTTAAGCGTTTTCTCCATTTTAACAGCTATGACATTGTCTGTAATGTAAACAAAAAAAGAAGATTAATTACAAAATTAGATTTAAATAACCTATTACCACACACAACCATAGTGACATTAAAACACAATAGCTCTTAAGCAGTATGAAGTTTTGCAGAAATCAAAAGATAACTCATAACATTAAAAGCCAACAGAGCGCATAATTGGGATACAAATGAATTGTCTTCAAGGTGTAATTTTGAAAAATCAATAAAGCACAGCGGACACAAATTTTTACCGTTAAAAACTTTTTTTCATATTCATAAGATTCAAGTCCTTTAATTCACCCTAGGTGTACTGCAAGTTCCTCATCACAGTTGTGGCCTATAGGTGCAAGAGTTCTGTACTGAATAATCAACTTTGATTCAAGACGTCGAAGATTTTGTACCCTGTTGCCACCTCTTTCATTAAATTTCACAGTGTCTAATACACAGAAGCTCAAAAGATTGCTGTTTTGCCCATGATGACTCTGGAAGTGCTGGGCCACGGGATATTGTTTATCCCCGTTTTTTATTGCTCGAAGATGCTCAAGCACCCTTTTCTTTGCTTTGTGGATGGTACTTCCAAAATATGCTTTTTGACATGGACAAAATAAAGCATACACTGCAAACTCAGTGTTGCATGACGTGTGTTTTGAGCTTTTAAATGGTTTGCAATTAGGGAAAAGTATAACTTCTTTTTTGTTCTTACTATTTATGCATGCCTTGCAATTTCTACATGTGTAGAATCCATGTATCCCTACATCTCTTGAGATTGCAGGTTCTACTGCTCTGCAGAGAGTGTCTTTCAGTGATTTAGCTTTTTTGAAGGTAATCTGTGCCACACTTTCTACACTCTCTGCTAGATCTTTATCAGTCCGCAAAACTGGCCAAAATTTATTAAGGCTTTTGCGGATTTCTCGAGCTTGCTTGCTAAAAGTAGTAATGAATCTAATCTTTTCATCTGTCTTGACTTCTTTAACCTTTTCTTCTTTTTGAATAAGTAGGGAGGCTCTTGTTCTTTTGGATACTTCAATTTTAGCTTTATTGATGACTGAGAGAGGATAAACTCTTTCCAAGAATCTTACCGTCATTCTTTTCTCTTCCTCTTTGAAATTTTCGATTGTACTGCAGTTACGCTTTGCTCTAAGTAGTTCTCCTAAAGGTATGCTATTGATGAGTGTATTTGGATGACAACTTCGGGCATGTAGGAGACTATTTCCTGCTGTATTTTTTCTGAATAAAGAACTTTTTAAACAGTCTCCGTTAATTGTGAGTTCAAGATCTAAAAACTCCAAAGATTCTTTCGACCAATTGCTTGTGAATTGTAGGTTATAGCTGTTGTTATTCAAACTCTTTACAAAATCATTGGCTTCGATCTCTGTGCCCTCCCATACACAAAAAATATCATCAATGTAGCGGACCCATAGGGCCACCTTGTCATTGAAGATGCTTGATTTCCTGACTACGTTCTCCTCCCAGTACCCCAAATAGAGACCCGCAAAGCAAGGAGCAAAGCAAGCCCCCAATTGAAGTACCGAGGATCTGTTTAAAGATTTTGCTGTCAAAGAGAAAGTAGTTTTGCTTCAGACATACAGACATCATCTCAATTAACATTTCTGTATGAAAGAGAAATTAAATAGATCTCTCATTGAGAAAATGCCTGCATGCTATGAGACCGAGATCATAAGGAATACAGGTGTACAAACTCATGACATCAAGTGAGAGTAAAAAATAGCAATCTCTCCACTGGAATTTTTCGAGACACCTTAAAAAATCACCAGTGTCTTTTATATACGAGGGCAGTTTCTTTACTGCATGCTTCAAAAAGAAGTCCACGTACTTGGAGGTGTTTTCTAGGCAACTTCCACAGGAAGACACAATAGGTCTGCCTGGGGGATCCTGTAAATTCTTGTGAATTGTGGGAAGCAAATAAAGCGCGGGTAAAATAGGAAATTTACATTCTAAGAATTTAAACTCCTCTTGCTCTAATAACCCTTTGTTCTTCCATTCTGTGAGCTGTATTTGAAATGTCTTAATGGAATTTTCGTATTCCATTCTGTTGCTTCTATCATATTTATTCTTTTCTGATATCCTTTTCTGATAGTTGTCTCCGCCCTTCAGCAATGTATTTTTGTTTAGGTAGAACCACTACATTGCCCCCCTTGTCAGATTTTTTTATCACAATTGTTTTATAATTTTTCAAACTTTCAATTGCCTCTTTTTGTACTTTTCGCTCTCTACATTTTCTACATCAGCCATAACATTCAAAGTATGCAACATTTCAACATCAGTGATTCTAACATTGCTGAGACATTCTCTCTGTAATTCGGATTCATTTGAAACTTTAGTCGCAAACCATTTTTTTATGCGTAATTTTCGCATGAAGTGGAACAGATCTATACGACTTTGTGTATAGTTAAAAACATTTGTAGGACAAAACGTGAGACCCAAAGATAAAAGCTCTACCTCGGTTTCGCTCAGTATTCGCTCTGATAGGTTGATAACAGTCTTCCTATCCATTATTTTGTTTTCATTTGGCCCCTTGTACGCCTTCCCACAGGGCTTCCCAGTTCTCCAAGTATAGATGCGCTTCCTCCTCTTCCGCCGCTCTTTCCTCTTCCGCGACTTAGAAATCCTCCTTGTTTGTTGCTTACTTGTCTCCCTCTTACAACAAGATTGAACTCCGTTAAAATGCTGTCTTTTACACCTTCATATTCTCCAATGTTAGAAAAATCACTACCACTGGTAATATTCGCATCCGTTGCAGTCTCTATAGTGGACTGATCTCCCTGATTATCGATGACAATTGAAGGATTCACAATTTTAGGAGCTGTTGTTGTTTCATTTCGCAATTGCTCATATTTCTTTGCAAAAGTTAAAATTTGCCCCTTTTGGTAGTCAACCAGATCTCTCTGAAATTTTCGCTGTTTCTTAATTTTTATTTCCTCTTCAAATCTATCAAGGCTTTTCTCCATTTTATCCATTTCCCTTTGAAATTCATCTGCCCCACATAGTATTTTCAGTTGTTGCGTAATCTCTTCAATAACTCCATTTAATCTTTCACAGTCCTTACTTGCGTGTTTAACCAGCATTTTTAACATGTTTGTTGAGCACTGATGGTTATTATTTGCCCATTCACTTACAAGTTCTGGATCAGGATCGTTAAATGTCGGTGTGATAAAAATCCGTAGTCCTCTTGGTATTCTGCAAACATCAATATATTTCTGAAGGGTCGTGGCATCCCACCACTTATTTTGGTCCGTCTTTTATGCTTTCCACATTTGATCCCATAAAGCTCTTTTATTCGATATTCCACTTGTATTCCCAGAAACCACACTTCTCTCTGTGGCATCCTCTTTTGGACAGTTATCAAACATCTTGCCTGCCACTTCAGAGTGCTTGTCGTTTCTTGTCATTGCCATTTTCTCTGCTATTTCATACAACGCACATGTAGCGTTTTTGCTCGTCATGGCGGTGCTGCATTCATTTCCAAATATCAGCCCACCAGCCGTCTGTTCAGCGTGTTTTCTTTCAAACGTGCACCATTCATCGAACGGAAAACTTCAAACAGGGATTAGCCTGTCTCCTTTAGCAGTGAATTCGGCCGCATTCAATCACGTCTCTGAGCAGGAAAGGGTAATTGAGTAAATCCAGACCTGTGTTCTCGTGTATCACACTTGAACGTCGCTGTTCCCTTTTCTCTTCCGACGGCGGTCCGCGACGAGGAGGCGAGCCTCATAAATCAAACCAGAAGCTGTCTTTCATGCAGTAACAGCAGCCATGGACAGCAATAAACTTTCAGCAGTTAATTTATTTAAGCAGAGTTACAGCAACTCGACGCGTTTCGGGTACACCACCCGTGATCACGAGTATTGTTGCTAGGTGATAGAAAGTCAATAAATAATCATGTGACACAAAAACTAATAGAACGTGAAAACAGACTTTCGTATTGCAAGAAGAATTCCTTCATTCTTGCATTAAAGCTGAAAAAATGCGCTTTGCTTTTTAAATAAACACATGGAGAAACAAATAATCCTCTAGTAGTATGAAAATAGCGGTTTACACGGATAATTAACAAATCATAAATTATTATCGTTCGAGGTTTTGTCTATATAAATTTGAGTCTTTCTTTTCACTGATTTTCAAGCCCAAGTGGGCATTCATTTCATAGAACATATTATTCTTCAAATTAAACATCCGTGATTATTTTGAATCAAGTCTGCCAACCAAATCCAAATGGGCTTCTCCATTTATTGAAATACTTTAGCTCTTAACCCCTTCTGTGCCACGCCCTTTCCCCCTCCTGTGCCGGGCATTACATTAGCGGGCGGGGTTCATGACGAGATAGTCTCGTCATGGGCACAGCGCAACCGTGCTCCATGACGAGACTATCTCGTCATGGGCACAGAAGAGGTTAAGCGTTTTCTCCATTTTAACAGCTATGACATTGTCTGTAATGTAAACAAAAAAGAAGATTAATTACTAAATTAGATTTAAATAACCTATTACCACACACACCCATAGTGACATTAAAACACAATGGCTCTTAAGCAGTATGAAGTTTTGCAGAAAGATAACTCATAACATTAAAAGCCAACAGAGCGCATAATTGGGATACAAATGAATTGTCTTCAAGGTGTAATTTTGAAGAATCAATAAAGCACAGCGGACACAAATTTTTACCTTTAAAAACTTTTTTTCATATTCATAAGATTCAAGTCCTTTAATTCACCCTAGGTGTACTGCAAGTTCCTCATCACAGTTGTGGCCTATAGGTGAAATTTAATGAAAGAGGTGGCAACAGGATACAAAATCTTCAACGTCTTGAATCAATATTGATTATTCAGTACAGAACTCTTGCACCTATAGGCCACAACTGTGATAACGTCCCTGTAACTTTTGTTTTTTTAGTGAATCCAGTAGGTAATTATAGTTAGGACCTTGTTTCTATTCAAAAAGCATTTTTTCTTTTGCCAATATCTTTGGCACCGTTTGATGAATCTTCGACCAATTTTCAAAACTATTGGGGCGTTCCGGTCAGCTCCGGTCTTAAAAGCTTCGGGGTGATTTGTCAAGCGGGGGCTGAAAAAAAAGGGGGCCCAAAACATGTTTTCTCCATGTTAATTTCCATAGGAAACTCTAGACAAAACTACAGCCCGAACTGCTGAACAGAATTACATCAAAATTTGGCAAAAAGGTAGGTCTTGCTCTAGAAAGCATGCTTTTTGTTAAATAGTGTAAATCCGTTAAATAGTTTCTGAGAAAAAAAAAATAATATATATCGATATCTGAGCACCAAGGGCACGAGCTTCACTCTGATTGGCTGCCAACAATAAAACCAGAATGTGTTGGCAGCCATCTTGGAAGAGGTGTGGCGCCCCAGCCAGGGCTACTGACTCCGGAATCTGGAGATCAAGGTTAGATCCCCCGGTGGCAGATTAGCCCAGCACCATGTGACTCTGGGCAATAGCTTGCTTAATCCTCCCGACAGCCCCCAGTGCCTAGAGACCGTTATGGGTGATTGTTCGCACTTTACAAATGTGGATTATTATTATTATTATTATCTTGTGACTCAGTAAACGAGTCACAAGAAAACAGTGAAAAAAGGTTAAACAGGAAAAGGGGGCAGTGTAGAAACACCCCGACCCCCTCGGCCTGCTCCTGGGGTCCCACAGGGACCTTCATGGCCCAAAAAAGCTTTTTTAAAATAGAAATCGGCTGTTTTCACACTGGGTGCACGAATCTGTTCGAGAAAAACCCCCAAAAATAATGCATGGGCTCCCTCACTTCGTTTTGTATAAGCCCCTGGGTGGGCCAGGTCCTGGGGCAATGCAAAGTTCATTAGCGGGGGCCCGCGTGGGCCCCCACAGCCCTGGGGAATGCCACCTTCCCAGGGCTTTATTCATTATGAGTGCAGCCCCCCACAGCCCTGGGGACCGCAACCTCCCGGAGCTTCTAAAAAATGCGTAGGGGGCTCCAGCCCCTCCATGCTGCCCCAGGGACTGCCACCTCCTCGGGGCAATCATCAATATGAGTGGGGTGCCACACGGGCCCCCACAAACCCCAGGTACCGCCACCTTCCTGGGCTTAAATTTAAAATAAAAAGTGTGGGGGCAGCTCCTGCCCCCCACACTGCCCTGGGACCATAAAATATGGGGGTCGTTGAAGAGCCCCGGGGACCACCACCTCCCTGGAACTTTTAAATTCTGGGAGGGGGCCGCAGGGCCCCCCTCCTGGAGCGCTCAATGGCCCTAGGACCACCACCCACCAGGGACAGCTCCCGCAATGTCCCAGGGTGCCCACCCCCAGGACTGCCATAGCAAACTCCTGCTTTGCTTTGTTAGAGCACAAGCAGGAAATCCTGCTCTCGCTTCAACAAAGCAAAGCAGATTGCTTTTGGGCAAGGGGAGTGGCATGTCAGCAGCTCCCCTTGCCCAAAAGCAATGCCTCCTCCCGCAGGAGGAGGGGAGCTGGCAGGGACTGTGGGGGCATTGGGGCTCCCCCCATGGTCCCCAACGAGAGGCCATGCCCCGGGGGATGGGGTCCCCAGGGCCAAAAATGGCCCAGGGAGGGGGGGCAGTCAGCCTCCTCCCTTAAAAATAAAAAAATAAAAATGCATTGGGCTTGCCCCGGGGGATGGGGTCTCCGGGGCCACAACAGGCCCAGGGGCGGCCCCCCTCCAGAATAAAAAAAACTGAGATATATAAAAACAGGCAATGTCCCGGGGATGGGGCGGGGCAGTTAAATGCCTCAGGAGGGTGGCCAGGCAGCACCCCTCCAATAAAAAATAAAATAAATGTATTTGTGGCCATGCCCCAGGGGTTGGGGTCCCTAGGGCCGAAATTTGCCTCCGGAGGGGGGCCTCCTTCCCATTTTATCATTTTTTTTAATGTTGCAGGCCCAGGGGGATAGGGTACCAGGGTCCCCAAAAATCTGAAAGAAGGGGGGGCCACACAGCTCCTCTTTTAAAAAGATATAAAATAAAAAGCTGACATCTCGCTGAAGGCCACGCCCACTCCCTGCACCACTCTGCAAATGCTCTCCATGGCACGTTCTAAGTAGGGGAAGTAGGTCCCCTCCAACTAGCCCACCTGGTACCTCCAGTAAGCCCCACACAGCTGGATTGCAGCGAGGTGGTCCGAGGCCACACCTCTTTTTACACCACTCTGCAAACACGCCTCTTAGCGCACTGCTCGGGTAGCGCGAGGTCCTCTTGTGTCCTGAGGACCTCAGGACACAAAAGGACCTCATCCCCCGAGCAGCAGTGTGCCAGCGGCTGCATTTGCAGATTGGTGTAAAAAGGAGGCTCTGCCTCGGAGCACTCTCAGCAATCCAGCTGTGTGAGGCTTACTGGAGGTACCTGGTGGGCTAGTTGGCCTCAGGGACCCTCATGAGGAAAGGGGACTTCATCCCCCAACCAAGAGCCCGCCAGGAGGCGTGTTTTCAGATTGGTGAGAAAGGGGGCGTAGCCTGTGTCCACCTCTCAGCAATCCCACTGTGTGGGGCATACTGGAGGTAAGAGGTAGGCTAGTTGGCCCCTAAGGACCCCCAGTAGTGAAGGAGACTTCAATCCCCATCGAAGAGTGTGCCAGGAAGCACGTTTGCAGAGCTGTGGGCAAAGGGGATGTGGCCTGTTATTAGAACTTATCAAATCTGCTGTGTGGTACTCACAGTAAGTCCCACACAGTAGGATTGCTAAGACGTCATCAGCAGTGCATTGGGGGTGTGAGTTAAAGTTAACTGAACTAAATATAACAGCTAAATTTCTCTGGTTTTGTATGAGTGAAATATCCAACTAACAATAATGTCCCTGAAACCTATTGTTTTTTCAGTGAATTTCAAAGGATTTTTAAATGGTAATTTCTAACTATATCGTGGCTGAAACCTAGGGTTTTTTCAGTGAATTTCTAATGTTTTTTAAATGCTAATTACTAACTATAATGTCCCTGGAACCTATTGTTCTTTCAGTGAATTTGAAAGGTTTTTTAAATGCTAATTTCTAACTATAACATCCCTGAAAACTGTGTTTTTTTCAGTGAAAAAAAAAATATATGTATTCACTGAAAAAACCATAGGACGTTATAGTAAGAAATTAGCATTTAAAAACTTTAGAAATTCACTGAAAAACCATAGGTTTCAGGGACGTTATATTTAGTTGGAGATTTCACTCGTACAAAACCATAGAAATTCGGCTGTTATAGTGAGTAGACCTAACTATAACTTATGCCCCTCCAGTGAACTGCTGATGACGTCACATATTACATCACTCATGACATGCTCAGTGACATCACTGATGACATCACTGATGACATCTCAAATGACATCACTGATAACATCACTGATGGCATCATCCAGTGAATTTGTGTTTCAGAAAAGTATAAAAATATGTTTTATATCTATATATGCCAAGGTGTATTGAAGTATGAGTGGGTGTATGAGTGTCTGAATGGATGATTTAGTAGGTGTGTGACTGACTGTATAAGTGAGTGATTAAATGTGTCTTACTGAATGCATGTTAGTTGGTGTGTAAGCGGCTGCATGGCTTGGTGACTAGCTACATGATTGTCTATATGGGTTATGTATTGGTTGTCCGAGTATCTGTATGAGTGCCTGAGTGTCTTTGTCGTTGGGTGGGGGGTGTTTGACTTTGTGCATAGATATGTGAGTGGATGTTTCACTGGGTGTATGGGTTCATGAGTGCATATGGAAACAGCTCTATGTGTGGGTGAGTGTGTGTATGGGTGTGTTGGTGAGTGAATGGATGTCTCAGCGGTGCATGTGTGAGTAAGTACATATGTTTTAGAGCAGTATATGTGAGTGTTAGAGTATATAAATGACTATATGTGAGAGTGAGTGATTGCAAGAATATCTGTATGGATGTGTTTGTGTTTCTATGAGTGATTGTTTAAGAGAGTACGTATGTGTTAGTATCTGTATAAATAAGTGTGGTGGTATATGTATGACTATATAAGCAAGGAAATGGGTGTGTGATAGTTTCTTTGCATGACTGACTAGGTGTGTGAGTAACTCTTTGGGTGAGTGGCAGTGTGTGAGTGTCTATATGGGTGTATGAGTGGATATATCAGTGGCTGTATAGATGAATGACTGTGTGTATGAGTGACTGTATGGGTTAGTGGGTGGATGTATGTATAGACGTATGAATCACTGAGCAGGTATGTACTAACTGCTATTGGTCTGTCTATGGTTTCGATATTGGTGCTCTGTATTTTAGAGTGGGTGTATGAAAGGTTTTATTAGGGTATGAGGAAGTGCATCAGATGATCATGTGGATGATGTAATCAGTGATGTCATTTGAGATGTCATCAGTGATGTCATGAGTGATGTCACTGAGCATGTCATGAGTGATGTAATATGTGACATTATTAGCAGTGCATTGACGGGGCGTGAGTTATAGTTAGGTCTACTAACTATAATGGCCGAATTTCTATGGTTTTGTAATAGTGAAATCTCCAACTAACTATAACGTCCCTGAAACCTATGGTTTTTTCAGTGAATTTCTAAGGTTTTTTTAAATGCTAATTTCTAACTATAACTCCCTGAAACCTATGGTTTTTTTCAGTGAATTTCAAAGATTTTTTAAATGCTAATTTCTAACTATGACTACAAAGGTAGGACATGTGAAGACATTATTAGCAATGCATTGCCGGGGTGCGAGTTATAGTTAGGTCTACTAACTAAAATGGCCGAATTTATATCGTTTTGTACGAGTGAAATCTCCAAATAACTATAACGTCCCTGAAACCTATGGTTTTTTCAGGGAATTTCAAAGATTTTTTAAATGCTAATTTCTAACTATGACTTCAAAGGTAGGAGATGTGAAGACAGAGGGAGAAAAGTATAGAAAGAAGCAAGACACATGCAGAAAGAGGCAACAGAAGTCCAGAAAGTCAAAGATAGCGCAGAAAGAAGAAGAGATGTGCAGAAAGAACCAACAGAGGAACAGAAAGTCCTCCTGTGCCCCCAACTTTTTGCTGATGGGTACTGGTGGTAACTGACTCAGACTAACCAGGCCTAGAGCCAGTGCTATACAGTGTACATACACTAGGGAACACTATGCGCTGGGGTACCCCGGTGATTAGCATGACCTCTTCTGTATTTGCCATGAGCTAGTCCCTGGGTCATTGCATGAGGACATGAGTAGTGACTGGATGAGTAGAGTGCTACAAGGAGAGTGCATAGTGATTTTTTAAGTGCTTGGGTTTTGGCGCAGTGATTGGATATGCACATAGTATTGGCTACGTGATTGGAGGACTAAATAGATAGCATCAGAGAGATTACTGGACTGCATAGGTAGTCCTCAAGGTATTGCAGCAGTGCATGTGTTAGTGACTGGGTCATTGCATGAGTGCATGTGTACTTAGTGGATAATTAGAGTACTGCAAGGAGAGTGCGTGGTGAATTTATAAGTGCTTGGGCATTGGAGGAGTGTTTGGATTAGTACATGGTAGTGGCTGGGTGACTGGAGGAGTGCACAGGGAGTGACAGTGTGAATGCGGGACTGCATGGGTACTACCTGGGGAATTGAAGGAGCAAATGAGAAGTGTGTAAGTGGGTACAGGACTGTATGGGAAGGGCATATGGGATTGTAACAGTGATCAGTTAGTGCATGGATCATTGCATGAGAACATAGCTACTGACTGAATGATTAGAATACTGCAAGGAGTGTGCCTGAGTGAATTTATAAGTGCTTGGGTATTGGCGGAGTGTTTGGATTAGTACATGGTAGTGGCTGGGTGACTAGAGGACTGCACGGAAAGTGACAGGGTGATTGCTGGACTGCATGGGTACTACCAGGGGAATTGAAGCAGCGAATGAGAAGTGTGTCGGTGGTTAAAGGACTGCATGGGTAGTACACAAGGATTGTAGCAGTGCATGTGTTAGGGCCTGGATCATTGCATGACTACATGGGTAGTGACTGGATGCTTAAAGTACTGCGAGGAGAGTGCATGGTGAATTTATAAGTGCTTGGGTTTTGGCGCAGTGATTGGATAAGGACATAGGCCTGGCTGGGTGATTAGAGGACTGCATAGGTAGTACCAGGGAGATTACTGGACTGCATAGGTAGTCCTCAATGGATTGCAGCAGTGCATGTGTTAGTGACTGAGTCATTGAATGAGTCACTGGGTTTGCTCACTCCTGAGGCGGAAGCCGGGAGACTAGCTGCCTGCGCGTTTCAAGTAACTCGTTCATTACTTTTAACTGTGTGTCTGTTATAGTTTTAAAACAATATTTTGAATAAGCTATCTTCGCTTACCTGCTGCTGATTAGTTTGTGGCACGTAGGGGCAGAGTGAAGCAAGGCAGGGCACGCATTTACTGTATTTACCGGGAGCGGGCGGACATCTTGGGGGGGAATTGGTGTGGCGCACTAGTGTCTGGTTCCACTCTCTATATCTTGAGGATGCAGACGCGGATGCGCCACACTGGGTTTGCTCACTCCTGAGGTGGAATCCGGGAGACTAGCTGCCTGCGCGTTTCAAGTAACTCGTTCATTACTTTTAACTGTGTGTCTGTTATATTTTTAAAACAATATTTCGAATAAGCTATCTTCGCTTACCTGCTGCTGATTAGTTTGTGGCACTTAGGGGCAGAGTGAAGCAAGGCAGGGCACGCATTTACTGTATTTACCGGGAGCGGGCGGACATCTTGGGGGGGAATTGGTGTGGCGCACTAGTGTCTGGTTCTCCCCATGTTGGAGGGCCCGGCTACCTGCTACAACTGTAAATTCCAAATGACTATGTTTGAGGAAGCTTCCACACTTCCGGGAGATTCAGAAAAGTTAGGAACCATGTCCCATAGAAACATTCTATGTAATGTTAGGTCTTTAGCAAAACACCCTTTTGAAATATGGGATATGGTGACATTATATGACCCCTCCTTGTGTTTCTTTACTGAAACATGGCTAGGTCACACAAACCAGGCGATGATCACTCTGGCGATTCCAGAGAATTACAAATTTATTCACCTGGATCGGGTTAATAAAAAAGGAGGAGGAATTGCCATCGCTTTTAAAAAAGACCTTGAGGTAAATTGGGTTTTCTCAGTCTGCAATGACCACTTAGAACTAGGGATTTTTAAAGTCGCGGTTTCCCCATCTGACACCTGGTATGGAGCCTTAGTTTATCGGCCACCAGGCCCAAAGATGAAATTTGTAGACATGCTAGTAGAATACCTTGCACTTCATGTATTGTCAGCAAATACCTTCCTCCTCTTGGGAGATTTTAATTTTCACGGGGAAAAAGTAGATGACCCAGAAGTAATTAAATCATTTGCCTCCCTTAAACTTATAGGCCTCACACAAAGAATAAAAGGTCCCACCCATAATGCTGGGCATCTATTGGACCTTGTATTTTCCAACTCTGACCGGATTCAATGTGACCTTCCAGACCCTCTCCTATGGACTGACCATTATATGATCACGATCCACATATCTTTCCTGGTCGATTCCTGTGTAAATCGGCCCATCAAACAACCCCAAATCCTACGTAGGAGGTGGGACAATCTTACTCCTGTGGCATTTAACAAGATCTTTTCTCTTGACCAATCAGGCCATACTATGGATGTCAACAAGCAACTGGAGACTTTTAATACGGCATTGAAAGTAGCTTTCGGCGCAGTTATTCCTAATAAACTAATGAGTCCAGCTACTCGAAGAGTTTCCACCCCCTGGTATTCAGGAGAACTGAAGTTAGAAAGGGCCAGTTATCGGCGTCTGGAAAGAAGATGGCGCACCGACAAGACAGAGGGAAACAGAGCGCGGTATAAGAAGGCACTGTCTAATTACCACCTGAATTTAAAAGCAGCTAGACAGCAATTTATTATCAGCCAAATTGACAATGCGAGTAACTCTCAAAAAACATTGTTTAATATTGTCCGGGATTTTGTCTCCCCTAAAGCCTGCAGACAGACGCCCCAGGAATCCCAGGAGCTATGTGATTCTCTAGCCTCCTATTTTCGGGAAAAGATATTAAATATTTATGCCAATTTTCCTTCCTCTACTAACTCCCCCGTGGCTTTTTCTCAAACACTCCAGAATCAACATAACATGTAAGTATGTTCCCTAAATTGTTTTGAAATAATCACAGTAGAGGAGGTTGTCAAAGCTCTCTCGGGGGCCAAATCAGGTTCCCCACTGTATGTTTGTCCACCCAAAATCATGGCGTCTCTGGCACCGAGCTGTGCCTCTGTAATCCGAGACATATTTAATCACTCCATTATCTCGGGTACTATTCCGGCCGCCTGGAAAGAGGCGGTTGTTCGTCCCATATTAAAAAAAGTATCGGCAGACCTTCTAGTCTTGGGTAACTACCGTCCCATCTTCCTGCTACCACTGCTAGGTAAAATCCTGGAAAGCTTCATCAACCGACAGCTAAGTCTGTATCTGGAGGAAAATCACATTTTAGATCCCTCACAGTCGGGTTTCCGTCCAGGCTTCAGCACAGAAACCGCTGTGTTGGCAGTAACAGACTCACTTAGATTAACTGTCGATAGGGGAAGCTCAGCTATTCTGATCCTCCTTTATCTCTCCGCAGCATTTGATACTATTTCACACTCAAAGCTGTTGGAGAGACTCCGGGACTGTGGCATAAAAGGGACAGCCTTGAACTGGCTAGAACAGTATCTAATGGGAAGAACCCAAACTGTTATGTTGGGACCGTATGCTTCACAAAAAATGCTGTTGGATAGGGGAGTTCCGCAAGGTTCTTGCCTGAGCCCCACTCTTTTCAATCTATATATGGCTCCTTTGGCACAAATAGTCGAGCATCTGGGTTTCAAAATTATCTCATATGCGGACGACACCCAGCTTATGTATACCATTGGACCTAACCCAGTACTCGACAAACTCCGTTTTGCCTCTGGAATGCTTACCATCTTTGACTGGATGTCAAGTAATTGCCTCCAGCTCAATCCAGAAAAAACGGAGGTTATGCTGTTAGGCAAAGCCAAAAATAGCTGGTCGGACGACTGGTGGCCTAGTCAACTGGGTCTCCCCCATACCTAAACAGTCTGTAAAGAATCTCGTTCTACAATTAGATCAGGCCCTGTCCATGAAAGATCAGGTAGCAGCAACAACCAGCTCTTGCTACTATGGCTTAAGGTTGCTTAGGAAAATCTTTCCCTACCTGCCTATTTCTCAACGCAGAACCCTAGTCCAGGCGATGGTCATTAGCCGTTTAGACTATGGGAATGCCTTGCTGGCTGAAGTGGGTCAAATCCATCCGGCAAAACTACAGGTTATTCAGAACACGGCAGCACGGCTTATCCTGAACCGCCCTGCAGGCTCAGCTTCAATCCCCATGTTGAGGGAGCTGCATTGGCTAAATATAAGGAACAAATCTTTTTTCAAGATCTGTTGCCTGACCTAAAATGCTCTGAGGGGAAGAGGTCCTCTCTACCTTCGAAAGAAATTAGTCAAATACTCTCCAGACAGGAAACTCAGATCTATCTCCCTAGTTCTCCTTCAAGTCCCCAGAATTCATCTCACGCGTACGGGAGGCAGAGCTTTTTCATGTCTAGCCCCGAGCTATTGGAACAAGCTTCCTATAGCGGTTCGTAAAATACCTTCACTGACTACCTTTAGGACACATCTAAAAGCTTTCCTGTATTAATTTATTCATTCTGAGCTAGCCTCTTCCTTCCCCTCAGCTCAGTTCTCCCAGTTAGCGCCTAGATGCCCCAGGGTGAGTTGTGCGCTCTATTAGAAATCCATAACATAACATAACATAACAATAAGTACATGGGTAGTGACTGGATGATTAGAGTGCTGCAAGGACAGTGCATGGTGATTTTATAACTGCTTGGGTTTTGGCGGAGTGATTGGATGAGTACATAGTGCTGGCTGGGTGATTGGAGGAGTGAATGGGTAGTGACAGAGGGATTTCTGGAGTGCATGGGTACTACCTTGGTAACTGGAGGAGTGAATCAGTAGTGTGTAGGTGGTTAGGTGGTTAGAGGTCTGCATGGGAAGCGCTTAGGGGATTGTAGCAGTGCATGTGTTAGTGCCTGGGCCATTCCATGAGTACATGGGTACTGCCTGGAAGATTAGGGTACTGCAAGAATAGTGCATGGTGAATTTATAAGTGATTGGGTTTTGGTGGAGTGATTGGATAAGTACATGGTGCTGGCTGCGGGATTGAAGCAGTGCATGGGTACTGACAGGGCGATGGCTAGACTGCAAAGGTAGTGCTCAGGTTATTGTAGCAGTGCATGCGTTAGTGCATGGGTCATTGCATGAGTGCCTGGATACTGACTGGATGATTACAGTACTGCAAGGAGAGTGCATGGTGAATATGTAAGTGCTTGGGTTTTGGCAGAGTGATTGGATAAGTACAAACATGTCACATCAGTCCCGCCACCTTCCTTCACCACTGTGCAAAAACGCCACCTGGCAGGTTTTAAGTTGGGGTATTAATTCCCCTTGAATCCTGAGGGTCCCTGGGGGCCAACTAGTCCACCAGGTACCTCCAGTAAATGCCACATAGCTGTGTTACAGAGAGGTGGTCCAAGGCCACACCCCTTTTTACACCTCTCTGCAACACAGCTCTGTGGCGCTATATATATACAATTCCATTGTGGATCAGAGTGTCATATTTGAGGGCTGCCAAAATGACCTGCCATGCCAGGAAGGTTGGGGTAAAGGTGAGGCACTGTGAGGAAGCTGGGAACTGAGCCAACAGTCTCTGATGGTGTAGATCAGGGGTATCCAAACAGTAGCTTGTAAGCTACTGCAGCTCTCCAGCTACCTCCGAGTAGCTAACCTGTGTGCAGCCCAACCTATTAAATTAGAACATTTTAGCTTGGTTAAATTAATATATATATAACACAATTGAGATTATACAACACTAATAATATTAGTAGCTTTCAATGTGTTTCATTGAACATGAGGATCTCTAAGTACAGAAAAGGGTGGAGACACCTGGTGTAGATTGACTCAGTCCCTGCATTCTGAAGTCCTGTTCTCCTATTATGCAGTCCTACCTTTTCTAGTGAGAACCATATAACTGGGGGACTTCTCTAAAGTTGAGGCTAGTTTTTATATTTTAAACTATCTTCTTTTTTAAGATTCCCTATTGGGCGCTGGTTATATGTGTTTGTGTGTGTAGACTTGACAAACATAATAAAAAAGGAGTTAAGCCATGACTAATAATGTGTGTGTAGATATGCATTGCATTTCTAAGGGCAGGTTTGGTTGCTGCATCAAGGTGGCGTTAAAGCGGTGTCTCAGGATGGTAAGTGTGGATTGTGAAACATTCTACATTTTACTATTAAATCAACACTGTCCAACCACTGCGATGCTGCAAACAAAGCAACAGCTCAGGCGTAACATGAGACCTTAAAGAGTCAGACACTTGCAGACCCTAAGATCTGGGTTGTGGCCCATCCCAGTGACCATAATAGTGCTTTAGTACGGGGCTAAGGTCTACATGTGACCTAGTTGCACATTGCTCTTGTCGAACACACAATAGCCTAATATGATCTTCCATACTACTTCTGGGGTACACTGGTGAAATCCCACATATCTAAGGCACCCAAAGCATGGCTGTAAGTATTCCAAATGTGATGATGCCTTGAGTGTGTATGTGTCACCTAATATATCTCACTTGAGGATCTGTAGTTGTTTGTTGGAAAGGGTAAAGAGATGAAAAAAGGCCATATGGGGCACCCCTGCAAATCTGATGTTTGATACTTGTTTCATTTCATATATGAAGCCATGAGAATACCAGACATTAAATGAATGCATGTAATTAAAGTTAATGTCATGGGTGCCTTGGGATGAGGGTGAAGTTGAGAGTAAGTACATGTATGTTAACATTCCCCAAGTAAAATACAGTCCCAGTGTGAGGTAAGATTTACACACATCAGCAAAATCCCTAGCAGGCAACTGATGTGCAATTGCTAACTGCCAGAAAATCTATCTGCCTTGTCTTCATGGAGATTAAGAACCTGAACATCAGGGAAGCAGCCCCTGGATCACGGTCAACTGGAACATCCATCGAGTGCCAAAGGTAGCTGTTGAATATATGTTATTTCCTATGGCAGATTGTCTAAACTGCCAATGAATGCAATCAACTGCACCTAACAGAAATGGGCAATGGTGTAGATTTGCCATGTCACAAATTGCTGTTGCAGCATGGACTGTGGAATGATGATATACTGTCATACATACCTAGAGATGCATTTAATTACCTCATGCTAGGATTAGCTTGTCTAGGGAATTTCTACCAAGTTCTCTGGAGGAAGATCTTTTAGCCTTTTTGTGTCTAAGCTCTGGTCTGGAACTCCCTTCCACTGCACCTGTGGCAATCCCCATCAGAGTCTCTGTTTCAGAAAAGTCTAAAGACTTGGCTTTTCAGATAGGCTTTTTTCCCTCATGTCTGCTATTTCCTTAGCCATTTTCGGACCTCTCATCCCTGGGACACTCCATTTACGAGTTGCTATAAACTAAGGGTGGGCGCAGTGCTCCGCTCCACCCACGGAGTGTGCGTAGTACCGCCCACTTCGCGCTTCGCAAAGTAGGCGTAGCAGGGGCAGACTACGCACATGCCGCGGTGGAGCAGAGTTGACCGCCACCCGCCTCCCTCCCGCCCTCATTTTACAATTACTTAGAACATTACATAGAAAGAAAATTACTTACCTGAGCTGCCGCGACCCGCCGCGTCCCGGGGCTCCATCTTGCTACTTCCTGGCTTGCTTCTTCCTCACGAATGTGCATGTGCGGGCGCCCGCGCATGCGCATTCATGAGGAAAAAGCTAGCCAGGAAGCAGCAAGATGGAGCCCCGGGCCGTGGCAGCTCAGGTAAGTAATTTTCTTTATATGTAATGTTCTAAGTAATTGTAAAATGAGGGCGGGAGGGAGGCGGGTGGTGCGTAGTGGGGCTACGCGAAGTGTGCGGGTGGGCATAGATTTGCCCCCACTCTGCAATGCTTCACGTAGCCTCACTACGCCCACTACGCCCAGCCTTACTATAAACTTTATATATCACATTAATTCATTTATTCATTCATTCATTCATTTCAATCATCGTTTGGAAAGTTACTGGGAGAATTAAGGGGAGTGAAGCTAATATTTTGCCATGGATAGAGATAGCAATGGATTGGGCATTAGGTGAAGTGAATTATTGCTCTGCTCGAAACTTGCAACTTTGTTTAAGATCATACTTGGAGAGAAGTTCAATTTTGCAGAATTGCTTCACTGGACATAACAAAAAATGTATTATTCTTTACTTATATATGCTTTTTTTATGTGGTAAGGCTATGAATGACTGATTGACAGTGTGCTGTGTTTCACTTGGTGATGGGTGTGGTGGACTTCTTATTAATTAACAAAACACCATTACATAAGCAGAACCGTTCAATGGTAATGGGCTCTTGTAGCTATTGGAAGTCCACTTTGTCTGAAGTGGTAATTTCCTGTGCGTTTTATGTTGTGTGTTTGTGTGTGCCATCAATTCCCTCTTTTTTTATATCACTTTGCGATTTTTGCAGTTGTGTACATCCAATGGATGTATTAGGTAGGTGTTTTAATATATGTTTTCATTTGTACTGCTAATGTTATTTCCTGTGTCCATTGATTCCTATGTAATTCCCTTGCTGTACCTGCAAGTGAAACCAAAGGAAATGATGGACGGAGTGTTGAACATTGCAAGCACTCACCCCCAGTCAACTGATCTGGGTTTAATCCATCACCGTTCTTTAGCCCACTATGCCACCCCAGTTCAGACATGGCCATATGCAAATCAGTCTGACCCTGTGCCTCATGGGAACAGTCCAGCCCGAACTGCCAAGCCATGTCTTCCCTGGACCGGAAACAAGCTTCCTAGGACCGGTTTCTGGCATTTCAGCCGTCTTCAGCCAGGCTTGCTTGAATCCAGTGACAAAGTGAGCAAGGGACTCACGTCTGAGCATACCCTGCCAACTTATGGCGAACTAAGCAAAACCAAAGGAAATGATGGACGGAGTGTTGAACATTGCAAGCACTCACCCCCAGTCAACTGATCTGGGTTTAATCCATCACCGTTCTTTAGCCCACTATGCCACCCCAGTTCAGACATGGCCATATGCAAATCAGTCTGACCCTGTGCCTCATGGGAACAGTCCAGCCCGAACTGCAATGTTCAACACTCTGTCCATCATTTCCTTTGGTTTTTGCTTTGTTCGCCATAAGTTGGCAGGGTATGCTCAGACGTGAGTCCCTTGCTCACTTTGCCACTGGATTCAAGCAAGCCTGGCTGAAGACGGCTGAAATGCCAGAAACCGGTCCTAGGAAGCTTGTTTCCGGTCCAGGGAAGACATGGCTTGGCAGTTCGGGCTGGACTGTTCCCATGAGGCACAGGGTCAGACTGATTTGCATATGGCCATGTCTGAACTGGGGTGGCAGAGTGGGCTAAAGAACGGTGATGGATTAAACCCAGATCAGTTGACTGGGGGTGAGTGCTTGCAATGTTCAACACTCTGTCCATCATTTCCTTTGGTTTTTGCTTTGTTCGCCATAAGTTGGCAGGGTATGCTCAGACGTGAGTCCCTTGCTCACTTTGCCACTGGATTCAAGCAAGCCTGGCTGAAGACGGCTGAAATGTCAGAAACCGGTCCTAGGAAGCTTGTTTCCGGTCCAGGGAAGACATGGCTTGGCAGTTCGGGCTGGACTGTTCCCATGAGGCACAGGGTCAGACTGATTTGCATATGGCCATGTCTGAACTGGGGTGGCAGAGTGGGCTAAAGAACGGTGATGGATTAAACCCAGATCAGTTGACTGGGGGTGAGTGCTTGCAATGTTCAACACTCTGTCCATCATTTCCTTTGGTTTTTGCTTTGTTCGCCATAAGTTGGCAGGGTATGCTCAGACGTGAGTCCCTTGCTCACTTTGCCACTGGATTCAAGCAAGCCTGGCTGAAGACGGCTGAAATGCCAGAAACCGGTCCTAGGAAGCTTGTTTCCGGTCCAGGGAAGACATGGCTTGGCAGTTCGGGCTGGACTGTTCCCATGAGGCACAGGGTCAGACTGATTTGCATATGGCCATGTCTGAACTGGGGTGGCAGAGTGGGCTAAAGAACGGTGATGGATTAAACCCAGATCAGTTGACTGGGGGTGAGTGCTTGCAATGTTCAACACTCTGTCCATCATTTCCTTTGGTTTTTGCTTTGTTCGCCATAAGTTGGCAGGGTATGCTCAGACGTGAGTCCCTTGCTCACTTTGCCACTGGATTCAAGCAAGCCTGGCTGAAGACGGCTGAAATGCCAGAAACCGGTCCTAGGAAGCTTGTTTCCGGTCCAGGGAAGACATGGCTTGGCAGTTCGGGCTGGACTGTTCCCATGAGGCACAGGGTCAGACTGATTTGCATATGGCCATGTCTGAACTGGGGTGGCAGAGTGGGCTAAAGAACGGTGATGGATTAAACCCAGATCAGTTGACTGGGGGTGAGTGCTTGCAATGTTCAACACTCTGTCCATCATTTCCTTTGGTTTTTGCTTTGTTCGCCATAAGTTGGCAGGGTATGCTCAGACGTGAGTCCCTTGCTCACTTTGCCACTGGATTCAAGCAAGCCTGGCTGAAGATGGCTGAAATGCCAGAAACCGGTCCTAGGAAGCTTGTTTCCGGTCCAGGGAAGACATGGCTTGGCAGTTCGGGCTGGACTGTTCCCATGAGGCACAGGGTCAGACTGATTTGCATATGGCCATGTCTGAACTGGGGTGGCAGAGTGGGCTAAAGAACGGTGATGGATTAAACCCAGATCAGTTGACTGGGGGTGAGTGCTTGCAATGTTCAACACTCTGTCCATCATTTCCTTTGGTTTTTGCTTTGTTCGCCATAAGTTGGCAGGGTATGCTCAGACGTGAGTCCCTTGCTCACTTTGCCACTGGATTCAAGCAAGCCTGGCTGAAGACGGCTGAAATGCCAGAAACCGGTCCTAGGAAGCTTGTTTCCGGTCCAGGGAAGACATGGCTTGGCAGTTCGGGCTGGACTGTTCCCATGAGGCACAGGGTCAGACTGATTTGCATATGGCCATGTCTGAACTGGGGTGGCAGAGTGGGCTAAAGAACGGTGATGGATTAAACCCAGATCAGTTGACTGGGGGTGAGTGCTTGCAATGTTCAACACTCTGTCCATCATTTCCTTTGGTTTTTGCTTTGTTCGCCATAAGTTGGCAGGGTATGCTCAGACGTGAGTCCCTTGCTCACTTTGCCACTGGATTCAAGCAAGCCTGGCTGAAGACGGCTGAAATGCCAGAAACCGGTCCTAGGAAGCTTGTTTCCGGTCCAGGGAAGACATGGCTTGGCAGTTCGGGCTGGACTGTTCCCATGAGGCACAGGGTCAGACTGATTTGCATATGGCCATGTCTGAACTGGGGTGGCAGAGTGGGCTAAAGAACGGTGATGGATTAAACCCAGATCAGTTGACTGGGGGTGAGTGCTTGCAATGTTCAACACTCTGTCCATCATTTCCTTTGGTTTTTGCTTTGTTCGCCATAAGTTGGCAGGGTATGCTCAGACGTGAGTCCCTTGCTCACTTTGCCACTGGATTCAAGCAAGCCTGGCTGAAGACGGCTGAAATGCCAGAAACCGGTCCTAGGAAGCTTGTTTCCGGTCCAGGGAAGACATGGCTTGGCAGTTCGGGCTGGACTGTTCCCATGAGGCACAGGGTCAGACTGATTTGCATATGGCCATGTCTGAACTGGGGTGGCAGAGTGGGCTAAAGAACGGTGATGGATTAAACCCAGATCAGTTGACTGGGGGTGAGTGCTTGCAATGTTCAACACTCTGTCCATCATTTCCTTTGGTTTTTGCTTTGTTCGCCATAAGTTGGCAGGGTATGCTCAGACGTGAGTCCCTTGCTCACTTTGCCACTGGATTCAAGCAAGCCTGGCTGAAGACGGCTGAAATGCCAGAAACCGGTCCTAGGAAGCTTGTTTCCGGTCCAGGGAAGACATGGCTTGGCAGTTCGGGCTGGACTGTTCCCATGAGGCACAGGGTCAGACTGATTTGCATATGGCCATGTCTGAACTGGGGTGGCAGAGTGGGCTAAAGAACGGTGATGGTGAGTGCTTGCAATGTTCAACACTCTGTCCATCATTTCATTTGGTTTTTGCTTTGTACCTGCAAGTGACCATATGTGGTACGTGACTTACTTCAACGCCCGGTTGAAGTAGATTTGAGCCTGTTAGGGCTATAGTAGTACTAATGGAGCAGATGTGTCTAAAACTTTATTGAATTTGGAGTGGCTTAACTTTACGTAGGTCTGTGTAACTGCATGTGCATCACTGTCTACATTTCCCTTTGTTCCCCCTGCTTTGTAGTAAGTATTCATTCTTTTTTTCAGCCATGTCCACATTTAAACCTAAAATGGTGAACTATTTATGAACAGTTCTACAAACCTGTGGTGGAGAACTCTTCACAAAAGTTATAGGACTGGTGTAGGTTGAGATCTCTGACCTTGTGAATTGCACTATGAGTATGAGGAGTACTACAACAGAAGTACATATAGAAATGCTAACACATGTCTACCTGCATTTGTCACTACTTCCAATGTGGCATCAGCCCTTTGCATTTTAATTTCTGGATAGAACTCACAATTCATTAGTGGAAGGCATCCCCATTATTTTCTGCTAAGGCTACTTTAAAAAGAGAGTACTGTGGGACCTGTTAGGGAGGAGCAATGCATATTGTCAGCCGAGCCTGATTGACTGTCATCTAACAGAAAAGCATGGCACTTGACAGAGCATCATGAACAAGTTAAATGTGCTTCCCCTGTTACTCTGGGTCTTTGCACTCCAATTTAAATGTGAATCGCACGTTTACCGGTTAGCAGGCATTCTCAATTGAAATCTGCCTGCTCTTATGGATATGCAGGGCATCAAAGCACTTAGGTGTGAGGAGGAGTGCACACTGTGAGCTGAGTCCTGATTAGCATATAACTCAATTGAAAGCACAGTGCCTGTAAGAGTTTTATGAACAGATTATCTATGCCTCCTCTTAGATTCCAACACAAAAAGATGATGGACGGAATGTTGAACATTGTCAAACATTCAACCCCAGTCACAGATCTGGGTTTAATCCGTCGTTATTTTGGAACAACTGGAACGGCATGGTGAGCAAAAAAACGATGGATTTAGGCCCAGATCTCTGTACTGGGGTGAATGTATGACATTGTTCTGCATTCTGTCCATTAACTGTTGTGTTTGCATTCCTCTGAGATTCCAGCACTTTACACTTTACTTTCCTCATGAACCTCATCTGTCCTGAGTGCTATCCACAAGTTTGGTTAATTTAAACTTAGATGACTTTGGAAGGCCTCTTCCACAAGATGGAAGCAATTCCCCGATCTTGGCATCAGAGACAATCAGATGATTACAGTATGCCAATGACATTGTCCTCTTGAGCCAAATGCCAATTGGTCTGTAGCGTGGAATGAATGCACTAAAAACCTACATGGACCTGCAAGGTCTAGAGTTAAGCTTAAACAAAATCAAATTGGTCTGTCTGGTCGAAACCAAGTGTAAGGCATTTATCTGGCTCATCATGGACAAAAAGGTTGAGGTTATAGCCAAATACAAGTATTTGAGCATCAGTATGGAACAGCGGATATCCTTTAAACACCACCTAGCTGCTATACTGGCAAAAACACGTATGCTAATATTTGGATTTAAGTTGCTGAACAAAAACCTCAGATGCCCCTTACTTGGTCACCTATTAACCATAATGGCAGCCCAATTCATCCCAACAGTGGCATTTGGTATGGAAATTATGCATGGTAGAGAAACAGAAACGCTCAACATGCTCTAAACAAAAGCCTTTAAAACATTATTTTCCATTCGAAAAGCAGCATCTCCAGCCCAGTTTCTTCTTGAATTTCCCTTAAAAAATCAAAAACTACAAAGAATGAATGCCTTCGCCAATTTATGCTGGCGACTGCGCATCTCAGAGAGGGGTTTCTTAAACAACCTATGTTGAATGGAAATTGAGGAACAGCAAAGGAACAAACAAAGACACTCTTGGGGAGAATACCTAGGACAGGCAATAGACGAACTAAGTATTTGAGATGCTAGGATCGGCAGCATTGAAAAAGCTGCCTTCTGTTGAGTAACTAACTCTTCCACCAAATATCTGTCTCATTTAGTGCATAAGAACTTCTTTTCAAAGAGACGGCAGTCCTGGACAGTAATTAACTCATATAAAAGCTTAAGACCTCAGGAGCACATGTCAGCTCATTTCCACTGTCCTTAAAACATCAGTTCATGCGAGCATGTAGACAGTAAAGACTTAGGGGCCTATTAGGATATCCGTCCGCCATCCTAGCGGGAACGGGACCACCCGCCTGCCATCTCACACCCCTGATCATGATGCGACCGCCACTGCGGTGGTCGCATCTGGCATTGTAACATTGCGGCGGGTGCTGCTGGCAGCAGCACCCGCTGCAATGGTAGAATGCCATGTTGTGCATTTCCATGCACAACGAGGCAGGTACCGCGCGGTGCCTGCCACCTTGTGCATGGACATGCAGAGTGGAACCATGGGTACCCCCCCCAAGTGCACCCCCTACCCCCCCGGGGTCCCACACCTGGCCCCCAAAGTAAATCCCCGCCAGCCTTTCCATGGCGTCATTGCCGCCTTGGAAAGGCCTTCAATACCAAACATCATAATATGGATGGAGGTGCCTGCAAGGCACTGCCAGCATATATGGGTCCCAGCTCCACCCGGCAGGCAATCGTAACAATTGCCGAGTGGCGGAAAAGCAGCAGACGGACTTTCCGTCTGCCGCGATACCCACCGCCATTGTAATATGGCAGCGGGTAATTCAGGTTACGATGGCCTGACGGTTGCCACTGCCACCACGGCGGTGGCGGTCGTTGCGCCATCTTAATCACCCCCTTAGTCCAAAGCAGATAGGGACTGCAGTCAAACCCATGTTGTCATCAATGCAGATACTCATAAATAGGAAGGTATCCCCTATATTATTTTAGGGCCTAGAGGAGGGGTAAGCAACAAACAACTGTGAAAAACCTCTAAACCGACCTATATAATTTATATGGCTGGCCAATAAGGCTCATACATCAAACATATCCCCCAAATATTTTCTAGACTGGAATGAATTCATAAAACTGTATTTATTATTTATAAAATTATTTTAGCTTTTTTTCTTTTTCAAAAATTCATTACTATAAATTGACACAAGACATAAAAAAGCAACCATACGAAACAATCCAATAATATCAGTACTTCAAAACATTTTATGAGCCTAGCTTCACAAATGGCTTGATACCTCAATTAGTCTAGCATGACTAAATGGAACAGGCAGTGCAATTTCATAAAGAGCAAATAAACAATACAGATACAGAAGAGGCAAATACAAAGATAAGGATAATCCCACACTCATCCATCAGACCTTATTTCCTACCTATCAACTAGCTCATCCATACCATCATCCATACAACACTGAGAAATAATGACAAAACAATTCAGAACATGTCTGGGATCCAGTGAGTCAGGAATGAGACACTGATGGTATAACTACGTTGTGCTGATACTTCTTAGCAGTTTCTTCTCTTGTGTGTGTCTCTGACAGGATTCCCGTATGTTAAATGTAGGTCAACGCACATTTTGGGTGGGACACCATTAAAACCACCTTCATCAAGACCAATTTTGACTCAATTACTTTTAAAAGAAATGTGTTGGGTGAGTTAATCTGAAAAAATTAGACACATTTATTGGTCAAACCGGCAAATTACAAGGGACGAAAAAACCTTATTTTCAATAATTATTTTAGAGGTTACTTAATCCAAGTACTACCCGCTGGAGAGCGGCAGATGTGATCTTATCGCAGCTGACTACAGGTGTAATAGTTATCTCATGCTTATCATAAATGAAATACCTTAACTGTCTTATTCCTTAACATAATGGAATTACATTTTTATCTTCAAAATGGCGAAAGGCCCAATACGACAAAGACGAAAATCAAGAAATTCAACAATCAAAGTACAAACTAAAAAAGAACGAAGAAACCTAACCAAATAGGCCCGTGATGCAAGCAAAGATCTCTGAAATATAGAAAAGTGCCCAATAGATAAAGCAGATTGGTGAAGAGGATATTTACAAGTGATTAAAAAAAATATATATATATAAAACCTGATTCAGTTTATTTGTCTCCCAATAAATGGGCAGGTAGTAGTTCAAACTCCAAATAAGACCCTGTCTGTTGTTGTAACTATTCGAATGTAAAACAGTTTCTATCTGGAAGGAAAGAAAAAAGCTGTAAATAAAGTCTGTCACTAGGTATAAGTCCAGTGCCATTCAACCTTGAGATTTAACCCCTTGAGTGCGCACGACGTCTCCCGGCCGTCGTGCATTACGGTGGGCGTGTGCGCACGACGGCCGGGAGCCGTCGTGTTCGCGTACGCCGTTTATTTCTCCCGCACAGCGGGAGAAATAAACCCGCACGCAAGGGGTTAAAGAAGGCATCTCACTCTAACGCACAAGCAATTCGCCTATTCGTTCCCGTTTATAAATTTAGCAGCTACAAATAGACGCCATTGGCTGACCGTCCAGAAGGTTTACATAGTCATCCTGGGAATTGAGAAGAGTCACAATACCTGGGTTCAATGCAGAGAATATGGGCCCAATTCACAAAACTAACTTAAGACAAAATCCTAAACTTACTACCATTTTGGTATTCACAGAAGGCACTTACTCATTTTGGTATTCACACAAGGCACTTACTTATTTCGGTATTTACAGAGTCGATTTAGGACTCCTAACCTTAGGACTCCTAAATGCTTTCTGTGAATACCAAAAGTATTAAAGTTAGGATTTTTTTCAGTTTAGGAGTAGTAAAGTTAGGACTCCTAACTTTAGGACTCCTAAACTGAGAAAAATTCTAACTTTAAGACTTTCGGTATTCACAGAAGGCATTTAGGAGTCCTAAAGTTAGGAGTCCTAACTTTACTACTCCTAAACTGAGAAAAATCCTAACTTTAAGACTTTCGGTATTCACAGAAGGCGTTTAGGAGTCCTAACTTTATTATTGCTAAACTGAGAAAAAACCTAAATTTAAGACTTTCGGTATTCACAGAAGGCATTTAGGAGTCCTAAAGTTAGGACTCCTAATTTCTGTGAATACCGAAATGAGTAAGTGCCTTGTGTGAATACCCAAATGAGTAGGTCCCTTCTGTGAATACCAAAATGGTAGTAAGTTTAGGATTTTGTCTTAAGTTAGTTCTGTAAATCGGGCCCTATGTATTTGGATTACAGGGCTCATGGCTGAAAACACGATGCTTCACAAATTGGTAAAAAACAAGAGGAGAATATGTTACTGAACTCATGGCTGTGACTGGGTACGTCACGGAGCTATGGCAAAAACCGGGCAGCACGACTTCCTGTAGCCTACATAACTATTATATTGAGCGTCGTGGTCTTCAAAATCTGTTTGTCTATACTTTCTTAGAGAGGAAAGTTTGATGTGCCCAAAGGACACTCTGAACACGCTATGGGTGCGCCGCAAGCTGTTAAAGGTGATTAAAGTAATACTGCTGACGTTGCTGCCCTGCACTCGTATTCGTAGAGACCAACTCTATATGTATGTATTAAAAACTGCCAATGTGGTAAATTGAAAATGCTCTGTTTTTATAAAGAGCATTACATTCAAATAGCGGGCAAATCCGAATATCAGCTACCTTCTAATACGCATAGCGAAAAATTCTCTGCTGGTCATATTTACTGTGTATCTGAATGCTTACTCGCATCTTCACCTCACACCCGTCTTGCTACAGTGTGTCGGCGTTTCTCCAAATAGTTACTTCCTGTTATATTACGCATGTGCCTCATAAACTAAACTATCTTGCATTATCTCACCTTCAATGGTTCAGGGAAGTATAGGTTGAGATTACTTAGAGCGCCAACGCGTGACGACATATTAGAGTGGTAAATGAGATCTAATAGTAGATATATGTCTCTACCGACGATAGGGTCTCAATTCTGACAATGCCCCAAATCAGAATGGTATAAATATATAATGACATGCTAAAAAGGATCCTAAGGCTGATGAGATGTAGTTAACCTCTGTTATGAGATAAAGACTAAACTTCATTCCAGTGAGTGCAAATGTCAACACTCAATTATGTCATGGGAGACTGGCCTCACGTAATTTCCTATTATTGCTGTGTAGCTTTATATTAATACCAACCAGTGTATTATCATCTGCTCCCAACTAATTTACCAATAATTTGGCTCTTGTCTGCTAGCAGTTAAATGGGTGATTCATTTGTAATATAGATACAATGTGATTAACTCACATCCATAACGGGTCTCCAGTAAGATTACAATGACAACCGACTATAAAACTAGACTAAGGATACAGACTGTAGTTGGATATACCAAGTACCAGTTGGAGCTCAAACATCCAACCTGCATATTTCAGGGACTATATTTGAATAGCTAAAGCTCAAACGGAATCTCTGAGATCTCCCTTATTCTAAGTTACTACAGGCTGAGATGCAGAATATTATGAGATGGGCAGCATATGGATATATGATCAACTCCTCCAAAAGATTACATATAATTTTTTTTTATAGGGGAATTTCAAATGAGCTAGATCCTATTGAAAGTCAAGACTTTGTGTAGAGCTGCCTGCACCATTCATTTACAGCTTGAAGCGTACCTACTGCCTGCATGGTTCCATGACGCTGGTGCCATGGGTGCCTTTTGCTGAGGGGGTCAAGGAGCAAAAAAGGAGCTCCTGGTGGTACAAGATCACCATTCTCAGGTCACTATCCAAATGATTTCTTCATTCAGACCTCTAAGTACTGTGTCAAGTTTGTAGATTCAATACGTTACTCTTTCTTTTCTCATCTTTTCCACATCCTTGCCTGGCATGTGTCTTATGTCTTACATGTTCCAAAATCAGCCATTTCAGATTATCTTCTTGATGTTTAAATTCCAAACAATGTCTGACCATATGGGCTTGGAGTTTGTGTGTTCTTATGGCAGACTTATGCTCCGAGAACCTAACCCGGAACTCCCTGCCTGTTTCACCTATTTAACCTAGCCCACAAGGGCAAAGAATAAGATAGATAACGTTGACACTTTTGCAGTTTGTCATCTGTCTCAACTTGCCCGATTTGCCACCATATGTCTACTGTTTTGTAGATATCACTGAGTCACATGCATGACACTGGCCACACTTATAGTTACCTAAGACTGGAGGTAATCTATCAGTTGAAGTTAGTCTAGTTTGTTCTTGGATCTTAGATCAACTATGTACCAGTTTGTTCTTTAAGTTAGGGTTCCTCCTGTATGCTACAGTGGGTTTCTGCAGTTGCTTCTCTTCTTCATTTACGGTGAGTATTTTCCAGTTTTTGACTAGTATCTGCTTGATCTTGTAATTCAACTACACACACTAACTTTCCTGAAAGCTGTTTCACATTACCCGAGAAAAGGGCGTCTCTGTTATAATATTTTGCCCATTTCAGGGATTGATGTACTAGTCTTTTGGGGTAGCCTATTAGAAGGAGAAGCTTTTGTTACTGTTCTGCGTGCTCCATATACGTGTCCATGGTGGTACAATTTCTCCTAATTCTTTAAAATTCCCCAAAGGGGATGGAGTCTTTCTGGCATGCCGGGTGAAAACTGCTATGCTCCACAATGGTGTTCTTGGCGGTGGGTTTTCTATAAAGACTTACTTCTATCTTTCCTTGTCTTCCCATAATCCAGATATCCAGAAATTCAACTTTGTCTGCTGAATATTTACAGGTGAATTGTAGATTCTTGTCACTTAGGTTTAGCCATGTTACAAATGCAAATGCAACAGTTGATGGACAGAATGCAGAACAATGTCATACATTCACCCCAGTACAGAGATCTGGGCCTAAATCCATCGTTTTTTTGCTCACCATGCCATTCCAGTCTTGACCCTGTGCCTCATGGGTTCAGTCCAGCCCGAACTGCCAAGCCAGGTCCTTCCTGGACTGGAAACAAGCATCCTAGGACCGGTTTTGGGGTCTCACCCCTCTTCAGCCAGCATAGCTTAATTCCAGTGTCATGGAGAGCACGGGACCCACGTCTAGGCATACCCGTCCCACTCGGTGTGACAAATGCAAAAGCAACAGTTGATGGACACACATAGAGCTAGTTCTTCTCCTGATCAAAAAAATGTTGTCTATAAATCTATGCCAGTAGATTACTATCTCATAGAAAGGAGCCATCTCATTAAATATTTGGGCGCACTCAAAATCCCCCATAAAGATGTTAGCCACACTGTGTGCACAAGATGCCCCCATGCTGTTCCCCTTGATTTGCTGGTATAGGGTGTCTTTAAACTCAAAAAAGTTTTGGGGTAACACGATATTGAGACATTCTAAGATGAAGTTAACAGGACTCTCCCCAGGTACTCTGGCCAATAGAGCTGCAACATACTCTGTGGCCAGGTCCTGGGGTATATTAGTGTACAACAACTCGATATCAAGGGTGACCAGGAATTGTCTTTCATGGTCAAATGGGATATGTTCCAGTGTGGCTATCATGTTCCCTGTATCTTTGATGTATGACGGATATAGTATAGTTAGAGGGCACAGGAAAGCATCCACACATTTTGACAAAGACTCCGTGCATGAGTTGATGGACAAAATGATAGGTCTAAGGGGTGGGTCTAATACATTCTTGTGAGTTTTAGGGACTCTGTATATGGCTGGTGTAACTGCATTGGTGTTGTTAAGAAAATCCAATTATTTTTTACAAATATACCCGTCTATGAAGGCTTTAGATGTAACCATTTCTATTTCTTTCCTTAAGCATTCTAATGCTGTTGCATTGGCTTTTTATAATGTTCTGGTATTTGCAACATAGATTCCACTTTGCCAGTGTATCGATCTGTATCAGGCATCTATGCTGATACAAATAAAAGACAATAGTACACATCCTTTGTTTATGCCTAGCAGTCATGGCCCAAAGCAAAAATTTACCTAACCAAACATTTTTTGAACTTCACATTTGCAACTGCAGACAAGCCGTTGTCACTTGTTTGAGTGATGCCTGTATCCACTTAGCTTGCCAGGGAACAACATTTTTTAAACCGGTATCGAAGAAACTCTGAGACATTAGGGCAGAGAATGGACATGGGCAGACAGCACTTTGAAAACAGGAAATGGCATGGTCAGTATGCACTTTAAACATCTCTTGAAAAATGTGCATGCACTTTATATTAAAAAACAAGGGAGGGGGAGTATTTAACTCATAAAGAGATGACATTTTGAAACCCGATATCAAAGAATAGACACGGTCAGCATGCAGTTTAAAAACTCCTTGCACAACGCACAAGCACTTTACAATCAAAAACAAGGGGGGACAAAAGTACTGCACAGCTCAACAAGGCACCCTCCTACACCAGTTAAAGGTATATAGGAGCAGGTTTCTGATGTGTAAAAACAAAAATACATGTATTTTCCCAGACACTGTGAAAAAATCGCTCATTTGCACAATATGAGGATTGGCACATAATGAGCATAACAAGAAAACAGCCATACAAGGACATTAAGAGACTCACACATAAGACTTCCAATAGTCCAATTGTTTACCATTTGTCATTTTACTTCTAAATATGAACTGTTTATTTTACAGTCGTATTTGACTGTTACTTGCCATTCTTTCAAGACCTGCTATTGCTATTAGTGGTATGCAATGGTTTTTATTAACTATGCAAATAAATTTACTTTTCAACTGTACTGGGTGACACACACACCTCATCAAATTCTGATGCCTCTACTGGAAATAAAGTGTGGTGATGCAACTCAGATAGAGGAAGACACATGCAATGTACGGGGACTGTGGTTACACCTCTAAAAAAAACAATCTTACCCCTCTGACAGAAGACAAATTTAGACCAATCTCTCTTTTACGCAGTGACACTAAGATCAACGAGAAATTCATAGCCAGATGCATTTCCAGATTTCTGGAGGGTGGCCAGTTGTTAGTCAGTCAAAAAATATTTAGGGTTGTCCTTGGAACAGAGTCCCCCCTGGTTGTTGCCTCTAATGAACTCAGATGGAGTAAGGATGAAAATATGCCTACTTGCTCATTCTGCTGAATCTTTCAGGTGCATTTTAAATGGCTGAACATTCCATTTTGATGGAGTGAATTGAGACGGTGAATATATATGTGACCAACAATGGATGTATTCCTTCCTCCCTGATAGAATCCAAACTGTAATGCACCCTTGATTTTGTTCAAAGGGCCTGATTACAAGTATAGGTGCTATTTATGCCACCTAATAAATAACAATACCATGAGGTCCCTTGTTTATCGGGTGCAGTAAATAGTAACTAGTAAGAGTTCTGGGAAATAACATGTAGATATTGGTGTTTAACAAATAAGAATCTGCATGATATGTTAAATACCTTATACCTTTTCCCCATTAAATTTCGGAAGGTTTGACCTGCTGAAATGTAAGGATTGTTGAGTTATTTAATACATCCATTAAATATCTGATGTGTTAAATTAAATCAAACCAATAATTCTGATCTATGCTTAAATAGGGGTATACACATGAGCAAGAATTTAATGAGAAAATCTGAATCAGGTCCTAACTCTTTAAAAGTTGATTGTGGTGTTTCCTGTAGCTCCTTCCTTTCCCCAATATATTTTAACATGTATCTTCAGCCCCTGGCTTTGGTTATGAATACCTCTGTCTTCAAATGCCAGTGACACTCAGTTCATCTGGAAATTTGATAAATTCCATAAGTGAAGATTCATACTGGATTACCACTGGTTGGCCTTCAACTTCTATAGGCTGATTTCCTCTAAAGCAAAATTAGCATTGCTTGTATGAGTACCTCTTTGGTTGCAGACTAGAAACCCCCCAGTATATGTGAGATTCCACCACTATGCTAAAAGGTAAGGAGAATGAGATTCTGGTTAGACACTGAATTTAACATGGTTCCCAGGATTAAGTCACTAGTCTCTTCTTGTTATGTTCAGATGAGAATCTTGTAAAAGTTTAAACCCTTTATTCCAGTACATTTTAGGCCATGTCCACTGAATACCTTGATTCTAGCCAGACCAGATTATGTGAGCATAAACTATTTGGGGTTCCCAGCTTCATCCATTCATCAACAGAAGAAGGTTCAGATTAGGGCATCTGGCTGGTTTTCTGCTCTAGGTTCACAGGCCCTTTGGAGTATATATTAGATACAATTCATAGCAGGAAAAAGAAATCACATTTCTCTGGCACACAAAGCTCTCCATGAATAGGGTCCAACTTCTTTACAAATCTTCTTTTTAAGATTTGTGTATACTTGTGTTTTATGTTCTTCCCCGCTAGAACTGTTGACAGTACAACACTTCAAGAAAACTTGCTGATCAACAATTTCGTTTTTGCCAAATCATCTCCCGCTTCTGCATTTCCTAAATCATTAAAGATTCACGTTTTCTACTAGATCCCAAGAGAGTCACATTTAGATCATTGCCATGAAGCCTTAGGACATAATCTTTCACTTTATATATTCTCGTTCTTTAATTCATTCACTCATTTATTCCCAGAAAATAAATGTGCATTTCTTTGAGAAATTAACATGTGGATAATGAAGTAATGCAAACAATAGCTTTGTATTTAATTGAGGAACTATAGTGTGAATAATGAAGTAATGACAAACTCAGGAAGTGGTCTGTCAGCGTTACTAGATCAAGTGGTCATTGTCATTCATGTACTCAACAGTTAATTAACATGCAGCTTACTACTGAGGTGCAAAAGAGAATATGTGTACTGCCACTTTTCTAAAATTGTGAGCTTTGCCAACCAGTTAGGCACACACTATGTAAAGATGTGCAAAGATAATCCATGTTAAACATTTGCAGATAATTCTGTCTTGTTTTTTTCTTTGTGGCCTAAAATATGTTTCTTGGTAATCAACAAGTAATTAGACCAAGCATTGATTAAAGAAGAGAGGAATACATGAAGAAATTAGATTGACAGGAGTGACATGATTGAAGCAATGGGACCTGCATAGAGGAAGCAAAGGATATTGGGTTGTGCCTAATATTGATTGTAAAATTATTGCTAGCAATGGGACACTACCAACTGTGGGCCTTATTAAACAAAAGTATAGTGAGATGAAAGTCTAACTTTACAACTTTCGGTAGTCACAAAGGGCCTTTACTACTCGTAAATGCCCTCTGTGAATACTGAAAGTCATAACGTTAGACTGTCAGTATTCACAAATGAGTTTTAAATGCCCTTTGTGAATACCGAAAGTCATAAAGTCAGATTTTTGTCTCACTTTACCTTGGTGAATCGGGCCCTTTCTGTCCAGGCAAACCTTCCTTACAACCATGTTGTTGTTCTGGACCCACCTGCAAAGAAACATATGTAGGATGTAGGACTAGCAGCAATACACAGAGGATGACAGAGACAGATCTAAAAGGGTCAAATGTAGATGATTATTGAAGAGGGGGCAGAGATCCACAGCAAGCAATAGAGACACAGGTCTGATTTAGATCTTGGTAGTACTGATTCTGCCATCGCTTTTTCATCGGATCCCCTGTCCACCTACTAGGCGGTCCACCCTCTCTATTTAGATGTTGGTGGGTCAATGGATGAAAGACTGTCAGAGAGCCGCCAACTCTGCCAGGTATGCTTACCCGCCTTAATGTCACCATAGGCAAAAACAGCTGCCGGCGGGAGTACAGCCAGTTTGTCCACCGGGCCAATCATGATGTGCCTTCCTGATGAAACTTACCTTCTTCCTGTTTCACACGTCCTTTGCCATCATGGAGCCAATCATACAAGTCCTCTCTTTGCTGCTGCAACTTGACCATGAAGCAAATTCACACTGTCATCATTAGAACTAAAGGTAAGCTTCTATTATAACTTGTTACCTTTTGACTTGTCCATTTACATTGATATGGACTTGTGAACGTTCGAATCTCTCTTACAAGCAATAACATGCCAATGTGTACTGAATATGTGAGTAATGTTGTTGTTTAGGAAGTTTAAAGAAACACATCTGTAATATTTATTGTAATTTAACATTTAGTGCAGGTTGCCTTCATGAGCATCAATGCAAAAAACAAAAAATATCGATACTGGTGTGTTAGCTTAATTTTCCCAATCTATAAATTCCTAAACATACACATTACACATTATTAGTATAACTGTGATGTTAAAAAAAATGTAGAAATTGCACTTGTCAACGTAGAATGTTTGTTTTAAAATAAATGTAAAAGCAATGTCGGTTCCAAACTTTTATAGATTAATATATTTATCAATTTAACATTTCCCCTTGTCTAGTGCATTTCCTGTATTTAATTACATTTTATCTGTTTAGTTATTATTTTAGTTGCAATGCATGTTTTTAGCTTCATCACTTATCAAGTACAAATAAACACATTTGTATTAGCACTTAAAATAAAAATATGAGTAATCCATTTGTTGGTGTATGTGTCCATCATCAGGATGAATGCTTGCACCAAATTTTAAATGACCATCACATGCTTTTATTACTAGTGTATGGAGTTTACAAAGTAGACAATTTAAAAAACAGTTACATTTTCTGTCATACTAACTTAAAATATGTAAGCCACATTTTAATCTTTAACAGTGGGAAGAATAGTAAATGAAAAATAATCTCAAAATGAATTTAGCGAAATTAAAATATGTTTTATTAATAAATGAGATGCTTCTCTTACACAAAAATAGTTTTTTTTCAAACAAAAAATCAATCAGCAAGAAAAGCCCCAAAGAGTTTGGAGTCTTTTCCCAAATGTACCTCCTAAATAGACTGCCACAGGAACCTCCACTGGAAGGGGCACTTGCTGGGGACAGAGCAGACACCTCAAGGACCTTCCTTGGAAGGGAGGGGTTTGGGAGTGATGGGTTTGGCCCTGCAAGTGGTGGTACAGTTGTGCTTTTGGAGGTGTGAGAGGGGTGAGTTTAGGTTTTGGAGGGGTGGGTTTGTGTTTGGGAGCGGCAGTTTTGTGTTTGGAAGAGGTGAAGGTCAGAGCAGAAATAAAAGCAGAAATTTGATAAACGCTAAGAGGGATGGGAGAGGACTGGGTTTTGGAGGTTAAGGAGCTGAAATGTGTGATGTGGGTGTGCCAGTCTCTTATGCAGTTGAATGTTGGTCTGGTGTATGTTTTGTACATTTGGGTGAATGTTTTCTGGCAGGAGTCTGGTGTTCAGGTGAGTGTGTGAATTTGGTTTTGGGTGTTGTTGTTTTGGGTGTAGGTTTGGTTTGTGTGTGTGTGTTTGTTTAGATGAGTGTGATGTGGAGATAGTTGGTCTGGCTGTGGTGCTTGTGGGTGTGCTATTGGTTATGGTGCTTGTGGGTGTGCTGTGGGTTGTGGGTGTGCTGGTGGTTGTAGTGCTTGTGGGTGTGCTGGTGCATGTAGATGTGCTGGTGGTTGTAGGTGTGCAGGTTGTTGTGGGGCTGTTGGTGCTTGTGGTGGGGTGAGGGTGAGTGTGCTGGTGGTTTTGGGGATGGTGGTGGTTATGGTGGGGGTGGTAGTCAGTGTGGTTTTTATGGTGGTAGTTGTGGTGGAGGTTGTGGTGGTGGTGGGTCTGGTGGTGGTGGTGTTTGTGGTGGATTGCGGTATTGTGTCTGTATGTCGTTTGGATGTGTGGTTGTGTTTCTTGGTGTGTTTGTGTTTGTGTGTGGGTGTGCTGCTTGTGTCTGTTGTAGTAGGTGCCTTGAAAGGAGTGTTTGCTTGGGACAAGGCTAGGAACTGGAAATTGGGATGGGGAACGGGACTGAGTTGGGGCACAGGGTTGGGCTGCTGCGGAGGCAGCGGTCAGCCATTTTAGGGAGCGAGTTTGGCCAACAGGGAGGAGCAAGAGGGAGAGTGCACTAACTACTTGACCTTTAGGAAAAAACTCAAAACATCAATTTTCTAGTTCCTAGTCACTACCTCTACAGGTCCACAGCGCGGTGATACCCCAACCGGGGTGTTTCAAGCGCTCTATAAATGACATAAATAAATAAAATAAATAAAAGAGTGGAGATTGGTCTCTGGGTGGCAGACCAGGATGCAGGTGGAACAGTTGCTGTGGGGTCCGCCACTACTATGGACTGGTTACATGTGGGGGCCTCCAAAGAAGATATAGAACAAGTGGCCTCCGTACCAGTCCCCTCACCCTCCATGCCAAAGTGTCCATCGGTGTCTGGTGTCACCAGTCAAAACACAGTGGCCTGCTGCTTTCCCACCTAAGTGGCCAATTTCTCTTTCACCTGCTGCTGATGATGCTGAAAAGACATACAATAGTTTTATTGTATTAGTATAAATAGAACTGATCATGAAATTTGATCTCAAAACATTTTCCAATTTTTTTTATTTCACCTGCTTGAATCCTCTAAAACTTTGGCTCTTCATTATCTCAAGCATGTAGGGATCCTCTTTAGAAACCATTTGGACCCATTTATGTAATTCCTCATGAAAGCTCCTATATCCTTTATGATCTTGTTGTTTATCCTTTTTATTTCTCCAGAGAAACATTTTAACACCTCTCAATGATTGGCTGTTGTTCTTTAGAATAATGACTTTATGTCAACAAAAAGGATGTAACCCAAAAATACCTTTGTACAGTGTGTGTGCAAGACCAAAAGGCAGTATTATTTTCATTCACAAAAAGTAAAATATGAATCAATTTGTATTCAACAAATACTGCAATGTTGTAGCAATATTTGAATAAAGTGAAAACCAGTTTTCTTTGTTTGGGCATTTTACAATGGTTACACTTACTTAAAGTAACTAAAGTATATTTAAAATGTAAAAAAACGATTATATGGACTCAGTACTGAAGTAGCTTATCAATGTCTATACATATATATATGCTGCAGAAGAAATTAAGTTTCTTTTTTTGTAGACTGACAAATTACTTCTACAGCATAAGTAAATAAATAGAGCTCGATAGATTTCTAATCCACAGCAAAACATTTTCAGATTTGACTAAATATCTCAAGTTATTTCAAGTCTTTTTTACCATTGTAAAATGGTTTTACAAAATATGCTGACTCATTTTGGGCACAAATAGGTACAACATCACAGCAACTATTATATACACTGCTTCATATATAATTTTTACATCAAAGATTCAAATGCAATTCACAATATGCAATAGATTACAACTTGATGATATCTACATTTTCCTAATGAGTCACGAGTTGAGGTTTTTGTTGACTTTTCCGGATGGGATACCCCAGCATATATGTGAAGGAACATTCCATCTGAAAAAAACAGTTTAAGGATTCCATTTTTCACCATAACTGATTTATCATCTGGACATAATAAAGGACACTGAAAAATGGGTTTGGGTATGTGTTGCTCTGGTACTAATGTGTACATATTCCTATTTGTGTTTTTTTTTTTAAATGGTATGCCTATCACAATTATTTTCCAACAGACTGGCTTACATGCACATTTGTGAAGGAGTAAAACATAATGCAAGTCTGCTACTTTTAACATGAATGAAATAGTAATGTTGAATTAAATCCCATTTGGGATAAGTATTGAATCAAAAATTTAGCCTATTAATCTGATGTTACTAGTCAAATCAAATCAGCTTTATTAGCTCAGGTGGTACTAGTCATTTTGGCTCACATGCTCACTCTTATTTGCATCGAAAACCAACTTGCCAAGTTGTTTGGAACATCCACTATATTATAAGTGCATTGTATGCTATGTCACCTGAAAGAGGGATTGCTCTACATTATTCACAAAAGTGAAGGAGGTTCACACCTTACACAGTAAAGTTTAGCAGCCTGTTTGGTCCAACTGTCCCTTATAACATCAAATAACCTGATGTATATTTTTTGTTTAGGCAGGCGTGTGTCTGCTCAAACGAGTCCTTTGGAGGTGAACAGAAATCAAGTGGCATCCTTTTCCACAAATTCATATACAAAGCACATCATCATACACCTTGTGCAAAACGTACACCTTCAAGAACTCTTCTTATGCTTTTGACATGTGTAAACCTTCATGTTGATGACAAAATTAGATGTTGAAAAAATAATTGTTATTTAACATGTTAAACTCAAACAAGAACTTACCCCCTTGATGCTGCTGTTGGGCTGTCAACATCCACCTACCCATCAAGCACCGAATAGGCAACCACAAATATGTGGGCCATTTGGAGGGGGTCAAGTTGTGGCGCACTTGCTTACCACATTGGGAAGACTGCCCGAGCTGGACTTCTGATGACTTCTTGGTCCAGTGTTGTATATCCTCCCAGCCCTTCTGACAAGGGAATTTTGCACCGCTTGTAGACACCAAGGGCCCGCGCCTTCTTGGCGATGGCCTTCCAAATGTTTTTTTCTGACAGGCAATGACCTGTATGGATACAAGAAGTGAAAGAAAAAAAGAATTGTTTTGCAACTTGTTGTTTGACTGTATAAATGTAACACAATTATACTACATAAATCCCAAGCCTTAGTAAAAAGTTACTACACAATATCTTATTTTTTCATGCTGCCAAAATAAAATAATACTTTTGTTGTAACCTGTTGACTATCCCTATCCCTTGTCATGTCCTAAAATCAATAACCCCGGCCAGTGACATCATCTAGGCCTGGGGTCTCCAACATGATCTGTGATGAGAGCTTATTCTCATCAGTGAATATCATTGTGAAATACTGAAGGCTAAGCAGCTTGCACATTGTAAACAGACACTTCACTCCACATTGACTTGGGCTTAACGTCCATAGAGCCAGATATTATGGTTTGGACTAAATACTAATGCTAAGGGTACTATGAAAGGGTTGTCCTATATGTCAGTGAGAGCATGGTTTTTCAGGATGTATGAACATGGTGCTTATGAAGGGGACAATTTGTAGATGTAACTGAGAGCCTGTGTCATATGCACTGGCAGCACAGGACATACTTTTTGCCGTATGTGGCACCATTACATGAATGAAACAAACATATCATTGCATGTTCTTTTCAATTTTGAGAAATTAAAAGTGCGATAAATATTCTACCAAACACTTCAAATAATGGAACATTTTTCGGCACTTAAAATTTAAAAACAAGGGCTGTATCTTTCCTATATTCCTAAGGCACATAGGGGCAGATTTATGAGGCCCTTGCGCCTCATATACGCCGCCGTTGCGTCACTTTTTTGACGCAGCGGCGGCGCAAATCCTGCGCCATGGTGCGGGGTATTCATAACGTGACGCATCTGGGAGATGCGTCACGTTGTGAAGCTCTGCGCCACTTATAGGCGTTCCGGCGCGGGGGGGGCGTTCCCGCGCAGGAACGCCTCCTAAAAGTGGCTGAGTGAAATCTACAAGATTTCACTCAGTCACTGTTGAGCCCATGCTGCGTCAAAACCCTGCGCCTGCTTGAAGCAGGCGTAAGGATTGACGCAGCATTGTACAGATAGGGCACCCCAGAGCCTTGCTGGAGCTGCGTCGCGCTTGCGACGCAACTCCAGCAATGCGCCACTTTTACGGCACAGATGCGTGACGCATCTGTGCCGTTTTTGCCCCATGGAGAGCCGCATTATAAATGCGGCGCATCCATGATGGCGGAGCTGGGGCGCAAAATAACTGGCGCATCCCTGCTGATATGCAGGGATGCGCCAGTCGTCATAAATCTGCCCCATAGTATACTGCCCACTGGGAGTAAGGGACCGGCTGTTTGTAAATGAAACACTTTGAAATGGGAGAAAATAGAATTGAAGTATTAACTCAATCATTTAGGTAACTCTTCATTTTATTTTTCATCCATTTATAAGCATTCAGGTGGATAATTTTGTTCACAGCTCCAAATTTGTGTTGGCTAGGATTTTGTTCTAAGAGTCAAATACCTCTGTTCTTCCGTTGTTCATCTCTGTGATTCAGCCCCAGCCTGGTCCACAGCTCTAACTTAGCAATGCTCATTGTCAGGCCCTGCTATCTGCAGCCTGGTAATCATGATGTCAAATGAACACAGCCTTCCCTTAACTTTAAAATGAAAAACTTTGAAAATAAACTCATGGTTTTAAGCTACTCAGAAGGTTTCTGGGAGGTACTGGTAGCTCCCAATCGACTGGTTGGGGATACCTGATTTGTGAAATAATAGATAAGCAAACATGATTTTAATTAGTATGTAAAAAATTACATATATGCACAGTTGGAAAGAAAATATAAGGTGTTTCCCAATGTGACATGATGTGAAATTTCTCTGTTTCAAATGAAATGCATACATTTATATAGGTATATCTAAAAATAGACACCAAATAAAAAGTAGGACTTAAAAAACACAACACATACTAATGTTGTTTTCTATAATCATAAAGTGCTTAGAAAATTCACAACATCATTATTTTATGTAATGTAAAAATTCTAAAAAGTAAATGACACCACTTCAACCACTACACTTCAGTCAGGTACTCAGAGGTAAATTCTAGCTTGTGTATATAAAATAAAAAAACAGTTACATGATTTGCAAACACATTTTAAACATGTACCTGTTCCTCTGGTGAGCCATAGAGCTGGCTGTACAGGGACAGAACCTCCATTGTCAGCAACTCCAGCTCCTCTGGCAAGATGCCTGGGACCCTTTCAACTGCTCTTCCTGACATTGTGGCTCCCAGAGTTTGGAAACAGCAGCAAAAGTTGAGAAGGTCTTGTTGGTTGCAGTGTTAGGAGGCAAATGAGCTTTTTCGATATGTTGCGTAGTTGTACACGACATATGCAATAGTCAACGCAGACAGACACAACCATTGGATTATATATGTTCCTTTCACACACTTTAGCCTATGGCTGTGTCCACATTGCTTTCACACGCATTAGCCTATGGCTGTGTCCATAGTGGAGTCTTACACCCACTACCCGGTCAACTAATTACAAATGTCCATTTTTGATGGTCAAATAGTATGGTTATGAATGTTCAGTGCATCACCACCACTCAAAATGGTGGGTGATTTTTATACATATGCAGAATGCTAATGATACTCATTAATTTGAAAATAAACATTTATATGTAGTGCGTTACTGTGCTTGAATATGATAGTTGCACCTGTTGTTTACACTACCGTTGATTTTTTTTTTAAACAATGTGTAAATTATGCCCTGAAAAGTTATTATTTACACATTCTTCTTTTTTAAACACTAGACAGTTAAAAAATGCTATGGGTTATGGAAACATTTCAATATTTCATGTTGTGTTAAAATATGTAATGAAGCCATATATATTTTTAGCAAAACAGGACATATGTGTTATGAATAAAAGAATTATGTAAATGGTTTTAAAATGTTGACAATTTTTCAGTGCCGAAAAATGAACCCAGAGAGAGTGAGGAGTCGACAGTCTCAAGTGTACGGACGATTTCCAGACCTTGCCACCATGGAAGAACAAAATATTATCATACAATTCAGATTGAATAGGCAAACTATACTGGATTTATGTCTCCAGCTGAAGCCAGATCTTGTGTCTTACAAAAGGAATCCCACATCTATTACAATATATGTCAAACGCATGGCAGTACTTTCTTTTGTGGCCACAGGAGCACTCCAGTACACTGTGACAGTATTAGGTGGAATGCGCAACCAACTTTCAGTGGTGTGGTACAAAAAGTTGTTTCTTCAATGATGAGACACATCAACAGCTTCATCCAGTTTCCACGACATGAGGATTTTGAAAATGGGAAAGGAGATTATTAGGGTTTGGGTTTCCGACCACATGTGGTTGGAGCAATTTATGGCATACATATTGTCTTAGAGTCACCTCAAGCTAGGGAGCATCTTAACCAGAATCAAAATAACTTCCATTCACTCAATGTGCAAGTTGTCTGCTTACTCTATTTCTACATCAAAAGTGCCTGTGCATGCTTCCCTGCATCAACACATGATACCTTTGAACTATGGAACCCCAGAAAATGTCTCAATTTGGACATGAGAGGGCTTGGCTTGTTGGTAAGTACAATCTGTCACAATATTGTTTGGGTAATTTCAAGTTGGATAATCTGATATTGGGCAAAACATTTTGGCTCTTTTTTTTCTTCAATACAGGAGATTCAGCTTATCCTAAGTGACCATGGTTTTTAGCGTTGCTGAGGAATCCAACAATTCCAGGGGAAATGAACTTCCATGAGGCCCAAGGAAGAACACGGAGGCCAGTGGAGCTGACTTGTAGGATCCTAAAGGCCAGATTTTACTGTCTGGATAACACTGGTAGAGCCTTCCTCTACTCACCCGATAAGGTATGCCAGATCACAATGGCCAGCTGCATGTTTCCCAACTTAGCCCTTCAACAGAACATACCATACATCGCAGACAATGCAGAGCTCTGTGCTGGACATTTTTCAGAAAGGGCAAGTTGATGAAATGCAGGCCAAATATGTCTGTTGTTCAAAGTATTGACACAATGACTGCTGGGTTCATTTATATTGTTTATCTTTGATTGTGCTTAGAAAATGTTTTCTCCAAAGTACTAATTTGTAATGTGTCTTATGTCTAATGCAATTACATGATTCTTTAAAATGTGCTTTGTTTTGGGATCCTTCACTATGTCATCTACATTTGGATATTTCAAAGTAGCGATATTTGCAGTTCTATGCTGCTGTTGCAAGGTTCAAGGGAGACTTAGGTTGATCCTGTGGAAGACACACACAGACTTTCGGTGTACATACCTTGTACTGAGATAACTTGCACAGTGATCGTATGAAAGTTTTTAAGATTGCATTATACTTTTTTCTGTAGAATGTTGTCACCAAGCCAATATGTGCTGCTTGAATTGCTCTAACCACATGTGGTATTCAACCCAAAGCATACTAATCTCCCCCTTCACATTCCAAAAATACTCATTTTGTGTTAAGCGTATGAAGCTGTTGATGTGTTTCATCATTGTAGAAAGAACGTCTTGCAGCACACCCCTTAAAGTTGACTGTGACAACGACCCAGATACTGCAGTGTAGTGGAATTATCCTGTTGCCACAAAATTGAGTACTGCTAGGATTTCTGACTGTTGGTGTGATTGTTGTGCAATTCCTACTGTGAGGAAGAAGATCTGGCTCCAACTGATGACATATTTTAATAACATTTTTGCCTATTGTATCAAATTGTTTTATATAATATTCCTTTCTTCCATTGTGGCAGGGTGTGGAACTGGAAATGTAAAAAGGGCACTAAGTATTTGAGTTATGTATGCTTTGTTATGTTTAAGGAAAAATTGACAGACAAATCTTTTTCAAAATTATTAAGATTCTAGGGGGCATATTTACAAAGAAGTGGCGGAGTGTGTTGTTAGCCTTCTTGCCTTAACGACATGCACCACCACTTCTGAAACGCCGAGCTGCACCATATTTCCAAGAATATAGTGCATCCCTGCTTTTCCCGCTGCACTGGTGCTAGGTTTAGCAGCTCAGCGCCAACCCAGGCACCTTTGCACCATAGTGCAAGAGTGTCTGCGTTCAGGTGAAAATTGTTTATGTACAGGAAGGTCCCCCTTTCTGCACATAAACAATCTTTAAAGGCCACTTTGTAACTTCTAAGTCTGCTGCTAAATGCAGCACACACAGAAGTTTCCAACATAATTATAAAACTTTTTTTGTTTATGTGCAGGAAGGGGACCTTCCTGTACATAAACAATCATTGGCCTTTTGCTGGTTTTATATGTTCTGCACAATGCAGTACATATGAAAACAGCAAAAACGTTGCGCCATGGTAAGACAAGGTTTTCCATGGTCTTAATTCTGGCACTGCCTCCTATTTATGCCTCCCTTGTAAATAGGAGGCAGTGTCAGAATCAATGGGTGTTGCAGTGGAACCCCACAGCAACACCCATTGCCCTCCCCTTTCACACTAAGCATAGCGTGAATGGGGGCCTTATTTACAAGGCAGCGTTAAGCCATGTTAAGGGGCTTGACGCTGCCTTGTAAATAAGGTGAGGCCCCTATCACCATCACAACGTGATGGCGATAGGGGCTTGTAAATATGTCCCAGGTTAGAAAACATTTACCAATATATCTTTTTCAAAATTAATAGGATGCCAGGTGATGAATGTTTTGTATTTGTATTTTGTTGTCTTGGTAGAAAATTGTGAGAAATTTTACCTACCTGCATTTCATCTTTGAAAAAACAATCATTTGGTTGTTTACATTTTAAAATGTATGATGGAAGGAAAAAATTGAATAAATACATAAAAGAACTACAATGCCAGTCTTTGATTTTTTTAGTTTTGCCTTTTTTAAACAAAACCAAATAAACTAAAAAAGGATGAACACCAATAGTGAAAAAGTCAGTCATAGTGAATGAAACCAAAATAGCTTGAAGTCCAATGTCCAAAATACAACTGGCATCAGAAAGGTAGATTTGCCTAGAAAATAGTACACAGAGTGAATGGCAGTCACACAATAGAGAAAATAAGGTTCTTCATCTCTTGTTGCTGGTGGTCTTGCCATCCTCTCCTGGTAGTCCAGATAAACATATGCTCCTGCGGGGGCTGGAGGAGTCAGAGTTGCTGGGAGTGAGGTAGGTGCAGGTGTTGCCTTTTGTGGCAGGTTCTCCCTTCCTGTGACTGAGTTACACGTGGTTGGCCCAGATGTTGTTGGACCACAGAAAAGGTAGATGGTGCTGGAAAAGACCTGCACATATTGGAGTAAATGTCATGCAGCACCCCAGTCAGGGAGACAAAAATGCAGTTCAGATTCTCCATCTGTACATTGTGCCCTCTCTGCAACTTATTCATCCTCCAGAGCTATGTAAGAACCTGGCCCCGTATGTCTTGGGACAGATGAATGGATCCCAAGACTTGGTCGATGGTGGCCTGGGTGACAGTGAACCGAGTGGCCTCACTATGCTGGCCCACATATTCCTTCCCATGACCCCTACCCCCACTTCCCTGTTATCTTGACCCACTGTGCCCCATCCCACTGGGTACTGGCTGAACTGGAGGTGGTTGTGTTGTCTGAACAGCAACCAAGATTGAAGGGCATAAGATCGGAGTGATGCTGGTTTGGACACAGGAAATTGAGGTTCCTGTAAGGTGAGGTGTTGGAACAGCTGGGGTGGGAGGTGTGTGTGGGCTGAGTGAGACTCACTGGAGCCGTCTTCCGAGGCAGACCAGATGGACCAGGCCACTCCTCTTCTTCCACACTTTCAGGAAGGCAGTCATCCCTGGAGGCTTGATCTCGGTGTGGAGTGGAGGTATCCTCAGTGACAAATGTGTGGCCATGTTGTCTGGCTGTTGGACCTAATATGAATGAAAAAAAGAATACATTCTAAAAAGTATGGATTGCACATTCAATGAGGTTTAAGGAAAACATGTAGCTACCAAAAATGGAAAAGGAATTGAATATCATGAACCTTTCAGTGGTATTGTATAATTACACAAACAGTTTCAATTTCAGACAAACATACTTCAAATAAAAAAATAAGATGTCCTGGAACCATATACAACAATTAGTAACTATACATGAAATGTCCAACCATTCAACACAGGACAGTATTGAAATTAACCATTCCAAGGCTTAGCAGGCTAAAAAACTGACATTTACACACTTTAGAATGATGTAAAGCATTAGTAATCATATAAACAGTGCAAAGTATGTTTGTCACATATACCACTTATATTCAGCATTCAAATTTACATTCCTAAACATTTTTAGATCAACAAACTTTGAATGAGAAACTAATAACATCAATTCAACTACATAACATGAAAAGGACAACAAACTAACTTCAACACAATCTATTTTTCAAAGAGAGCATTAAATAAGAGACTGACAATATACTGTATGTGAAAATATGATAGAAAAGAGAGAATGAGCAATACTTTCACAAAACATAATCAAATCATCATAGTAGTTGTAGTTATTTCAATGATACATGCACAACACTTGCAAAGTTATAACTCAAACATACCTAGCGCAAATCTGCAGTGAAAGCAGAACAGACATTTACTGTATGAAACACATATATGTAATTTGTTGGTGTACAAACAATTACAAGCACCACAACATCTTGTGAAATGTAATGGAGATTGAAACCTGCAATCTTAAATACAACACAATACATTCAAACAAAAAACCCAAACAACAAGTTACCGATATACCTTGGTTTCTATATTAATAAAATGTGTAGAACATATTAGCAACAGATATCTTCAAAGAAAACAGGACATTTAGATTTAGTGACACATTAAAAAAGGGATAACTTACCAGTCTCCTCTCCACCAGGGATTTCTATCAAGCCTTCAGGATGTAGAATCTTTAAGACCTCCTCCTCTGAGGGAAAACCATTGTTAAGGGAGTGGGGGGCCTGGAGAACCACCACCTGTCCTCTAGGCTTCTTGGTGATGCTTGTAGGTCAGGAACGCACTATCCCCCACAAGTCATTCCACCTCTTCCAAATTTCCTCCTGTGTGTGCAGGTTGTTTGCTACAGCATTCACTCTGTAAACTATTCTGGTCCACATTTGCCTTTATCTGAGATATGGCTGTATTTTGGACTTGGTCTTCAAACAATTGTGACCCTACTCTAATAATTTCATCCACCATGACTGGCAATTCTCCCTCTGTAAAATTGGGATTTCCCCTCCCTGCCATTATAATGTAATTTCATTAATTGAATTTGTGAACCCACAAATGAAAGAAAATTAAAATGCACAAGGAACAGAGGGAGCAAAAAAATAATAATCCCGAATACTCACACAAAACGTCTTCAGGAAAATGTTATACTGTGCTGGAATGGCAAAGGATCATGGTCTGAAATGGAGTGTGTTTTGAAGGGTCTAATGCAGGTGGAAAAAGTTGGGCAATACATATCAGGTGTGGAATACCCCAGTGTTGACTGCGTCCTTAGACGGAATGACTCCATCGGCAACCCGCAGCTAGAACACTGACAGCACAACTGTGAAATCTAAATAGGCTTGGCGCAATTCCGCCACCCTGATGGTTTGATTGTCTGTTTTTCTTTTAGGGATGTAGACACATATGCAGTAATTATAAGCATACAGTAACAAGTGCTTTGATCTGACTCTTCTGCGCTGGCCAGTATTCCATCATCCGTGTATTTTTTGACACGATCTATTTGACGGATGTCATGTATCAGTTACTCTTAGACACTTCTCTTTTTGTTTACCCGCCCTTATTTCCTAAGCGCTCAGTTGTTCGGGATATTTCAACCCGTTGTGCACAACATTGCGAGTTAAGCCGCCCATTATTTGCAATGATAGCAGATCATGTGTTCTAACAATGCTGTGCATTACACATCAATGTCTTGACTACATCTCCCATGAGGCTCGGTCTATGGGGTGAGTCTCGCGAGTCATCCGACACATTCTGGATGTTTCAGACCCGCCCTTTCTGATCACTTCCGGGGCAATATCGGCTTTATCTAACGGAGGCAGAGGCGGCGAAAGTACCGCTTTGGACAACCAGGAAGACCACCCGGAGTAGCGACGGAGAGGTAGGCTGCTTGCTGCTTAGCCTCTCACTTTATATCCCGGGACTTAGTTTGGCATCAACTCCCTCTGGCTGGCTAGCGCATCTTTTCCTGAGATCTCAGCACGCACTCCTGTGCAGGCAGAGCTTTGGTCCATATCACTCCGATTGAGGGGTATCTACTGCTCGATCATTTTTCCTTTTGAGTGGCAGACAAAATGTTTTCGCAACCTTGATTCAATACGATTGCATGCTCCTTGTGATTAGTGGGTATCTTACATCACTCTGAGAGTTGCGTTTCATGTAACTTACAAGGGTATAATCATTCTACAACGCACACTTATGATCGCGAGATCAGTTGTGCCTGCACAGCCCCTAGTTCTGGTTCAATTCCAGATCTGTACACGCAGGGCCCTGTTGCTCGCCCTTCTGTGATTTGGTTTCTGACTCTTTTTGCTTTAAGCTTCATTTGCTTATGCCCTAGTGCGCCTGCTACACACCAACTAGCAGTATATACATACCGTGCTGATGTGTTTTTAGACGCTCAGTAGCCTGAATTTCTCGAGTTGGCCTTTCCATTTCTTCTGTACTCGAGATAGAGTATATTTATGACAGGTTTTGTGACACACACGCGCTTGAGTTAATTTTTAGTAAGACTGGTTTCAGAGATCTGTTTACCAGTGTTGATACCTTGTTCTATACCAGGCTGTTTTTTATTGTTGTTTACAGAGCGCTGCTTCACGCCCTGAGTTGTCACCAGGAGCGTTGATGCATATTCCCGATCTACGACGGGTAAGCTGACCAGTGATATACCTTTTGGTACCCACTGTTATCATTCACTTATTCTCCTAAACCCTTTTCCCCGTGCTATACTGACTTTTGCCTGTTGTATGTTTTCCTTGTATTCTTCACAGGTACTACATTAAGAACCCCTGCAGCCCCACTTTTCCAATTATTGAGTGGTTGCACCTGCTGGAGGTATCGTTTTGTTTTCATGTAGTTACAATTTTTGTCCTCATTTGACATTGCTCAATGTTACAGGAGTAGCATATCGTCCTGATGAAAGCCTCGATCACAATTCTGTGATCAACAATGGCTGAAACATGTTGACCACTTTGTTTTAGTTCTTGACACCCAACGATACTGATTAAACATATTTTTCGCTGGATAGTCAATTTTAACTATTTTTTGTACTCACTCTGTACCTTTTATGTTAGTTCACCACACTTAGGGCCGCTTTAGTCTCTGTTTCATTCAGCCTCAATAGGTCATTCAGATCCTTAAAACATCCGAGAGCTCCTCCTTCCTTAGTTCCCTCAGGAGTTGTAGCTCGTTAACCACACCAGGTTGTGGTTAACAGGAGGCCAGCAGAGAATTCCACTGCATCGACAGCGATGAACTGCTTACATGAAGGGAAACACTCTGTCGACGCGGAGGGGGGTTCAGCCAGCACACATCTAAATGGGGTGGGTGCAATCCCGCCACTCTGATGGTGATAAAGTAATGTTAGCCAGCAGAGAAGTCCACTGCATCAACAGCGATGAACTGCTTACATGACTGGAAACACTCTGTCAACGCCTCGGGTATTTCAGCCAGCACACATCTAAATGGAGTGGGCGGGATTACATCAGCTTATCGGAGTACTAAACTCTGGCAGGGAGGGACGATGGTAGTCCTGCCAAGATCTAAATCATGCCTATTGTTCATAAAGGGCACACAGTACAGTAAAGTATGTATGTAAACATCAATATATGGAGGAGTTGGAAGAAAAGTAATTGGTGCATAGATGGGAAGCTGGAGACAACCATAACCAAACCCAAACATATTTCCTGCCATTACTTGTCACTTGGTTGCTATCCTGGCACTACTCCCATCTGGAAACACTTACCCATTAATATCTTCCCCTTGTGTTCCCTTATTCATTAAGGGGTAAGTTCTGACACTAGTGTGCTCAGTGAAAGTGTCTGGCGATATGCATAGTGGAAAGGATGTACCACTGCAATAACCAGAATCTTGGTATCGGACACAAGTGCTCCAGAAGGCATGCATACTGATGTATAAGAAGGAGGTAGTGGTGACAAGCAGCTTTGAGCTGGTTTGAAATATGTTTATTGTTCTTCAATATAAACAACAATACAAAAGTATATTCAAATTGTATCACAGAGTAGTAGGAGAACTCCCATCTAGAATCTCCAACATTTGGATGTCTGGTAAAGGGTCATTAGAAAGTTAGATCAGTCAGTAGTCCAATAGCTAATATTAGCAGACACATAAATCAATAAAGAAAGCAATAAGAGGGCCACATAATAGCAATACAAACAGGTAAGTAAAACAGTATTCAGGGTGGAAAGAGGATAAGAAGGAGAGCATCTTGGTCAGGTCGAGGTATACAGGCTGACATATAACGGCACAATTAAAATACAGAGAAGATGGATCCTATGCTTCTGACGGGTATAGCGCAAACGGCATAGCATCCCCCTGACATCAGTCCCCAGGGAGGAGATCAGTTCAGGAAAGCTCTCCAGATCTCAATGAATGTTTGAATTTTATTGTTTAGTTTGTATATCAGCTGTTCATGGGCCAACACTATGGCTATGGTGTCCGTCCAGTCGGCATGCATGGTAATGGAGGTAAATTTCCAAAGCTGCAGGAGACAGAGGGTTATATATACAAAACAATTTCAAAGCGCGGAGCTGTGCCAAATTTGGCTGCGCCATGCTCAGACATTTTGAAAATGTAAGGATGTGCTGTATTCACAAGAATACGGCTCATCCCTGTGTTTCCCCTAGTGCCGGTGTAAAAATAGCTGCCTAGCACCAGCACAGGCACCCTGCTGCCACATTGCAAGGGTGCCTGCACTGCAGGGATGATTGTTTATGCCTTCCTGCACATAAACAATCACGAAACTTGAGGGGGCCCCCCTGCAAGGCTCAATCAGGAGCTACTCAGGATGGAGTACAGTGTGAAGGGGGCCCCATGGAGCTTGGGGGCCCCCCGCACCGCGGGGGATGTTGGGGCCTGTGTTACGCCCCTGATAATGGCAATGTGCACCTTCTCTGTGTACAGCAGAATTCAGCACACATGGAAAAAGCAAAAAATGAGGAGATATTAATAATATTTCCATGTATCACCATTTTAACATGTGGTATTCCATGTCATTTGTTTTGGTGCTGTCCCCAGCCTTGTACATTTAGGCAGTGTCAAAAAGCAATGGGTGTTGCAGTGGAACAGCAACACCTATTGCACACCCCTTTGCCGCAGAGGACTACGGCAGAAAGGGACATATTTACAAGGTGGAGTCAAGACATGCTAAATGGCTTAGCACCACCTTGTACATATGGAAAATGACTTTACCACCGGAGCTCCAAAATTAGTGATACTCCGGTGGCGATAGAGGCTTGTAAATATGCCCCAGTATTTTACAGTGGCAAAGGCGGAGTCCATCCACCACTTCTTGCAGTTGGTTAATCCAGATATTTTGCTTATGTCGCGTAGGATTAACAGTTCTCCAAAAGAGACCACTTGTGGATTTTAAGTGGTCCAGGCTTGCGACCTGTAAGGTTGGATTTGGGAGCAGGACCAAAGAACATTTAGTATGTTGCTGCCAGGCCAACATTCATCAATGGCTGACAGACATGCTCGGCGGAGCTTGAGTTGCATCCTGTGCAGGATTGTAAAGAAGCTGACTTTCACACATATTTCCCGAAGTCCTCTGTCATGTGTCCGAAGTAGCAAAGACCAACCCTCGTCAGAGAATGAAAGCTGTAGCTGTTCATGTCAGTGGCAGTGGGGGTGACCTTTCTGTCTGCGAGGAGAAGAGTTTCATAGTCAGGAGGTCATACAGACCAGTATCAAATTAGTGTCCTCATGTCACATAGTAGTCATGGGAGATTGGGGTGGGCAGGGTCCATGTTTGCGGTCCCAGTTGAGAGTTGAGGCAATGTCTCAGTTACAGGTACAGCCATAGATGTTGGTGAGGCAGGTGGAATTCAGGCAGTAAGTCAATGGATGGTTCGATGATGTTGCCATCGAGGATCTGATCTTGTATGTGTAAACCCTTCAGTTTACAATGTTTCCATTTGAAGGGGGAGTCACACGTCATTGACATGCAGGTATGACACAGGTTCACATTGGGGTAGTCGAAGCCATGCTAGCCAAGCAATCCGTGGGTCGCGAGCCAGATATCATGCATTGAGATGAGAACGGGGTTGTTGAGGTCAAAAGATGTTTTATGACCACCATAAAGAGGTGTGGGACCCCTGGCAAATCTGTGTAATCATCTTCCTAGATTAACTTAGAAAAGGGCCGCTGTTTGAAGGTTAAGTTCATATGGCAGCTGCAAGATATGAATCACCCTGTAATATGTTTTCATGTGAGGTAGGTGCACTCCTCCAGAGACGATAGCTGCATTTAGATTCCTTTTGGCCAATCGGGGTGACATTTGGTCCCAAAAAACTTTACTGTCATAGTGTCTATCTGTTTGAGTGTGGTAAGGGGAACTTGATTGGTAACATGCCAAAAACTTAGTTAAAGCGGGGCACGATCTCCGTATTTAATATATGGGAGACAGAGTTGGAGGGATTTCCATTTGGCAATGCCCAGTCTGGTTTTCTCAATCAAAGTGAGGAGATTTGTTCGTATTTAAGCCCATCCAGGAGCCATCTTGCTGACAGGTTTCCCATCACTCGTCTAGTTGTGGAGGTAGTCAGTGGCATGGCTTCAGTTTTGACCCAGTTGCTCGTCTATCCTGATAAAGAAGAGAAGTCAGTCATGGTGTGAAACAGTGCCAATATTGTGGTTATTGGGTTATCTATCAACAGAAGGATATCATCTGTGTAAATTAGCATCTTGGGTTCTCCAGCAATGATGAGTATCCTAGAGATACCAGGTGTGGAGCGTATTGCTACAGCCAGTGGTTCCAGGGCCCATAGGAATAGTACCAGGAATATAGGGCAGCCGTGTCTCATGCCTCAAGTGATTGGTATGGCATCTGAATGTAGGCCATTGCAGAGAATATGTGCAGAGGGGCATCTATAGAGCTGCTGTGCCATCTTCGGGAGGGTCCCACCAACGACAAGTGCTCCATGGTGCGAAAGAAGAAGGACTATTCAGCAGGGTTGAATGGCTTTTTGACATCGAATGAGAATATCAGTTTCTCATCTTCATCTCGCTTTGTGAACCAGATGGATATAGAAAAGAACGCATATGATGCCAGTGGGAGCAATGGGGCATGAATCCCACCTGAATGTCGTGAACCCGAAGGTGTATCACTCTTCTGAGCCTAGTAGAAGGAGGATGATCAAAGGTCATGTGGCTTTGTTGAATTCCAACAGAAAACCGTCTTCCTCCCATTTTTGTACAGTCGCCATGGATTTTGTAGCATCTCCAATCCCATCCTCCATTTTTTCGCTTCGAGTTCATCTCAAAGATGCAGAGACAGAAAGGGGACCGTGAGGACATGAAGGCGTCTTTGCTGAAGGATGAAATCAGAGACGGAGGGGTTTTGAAAGCATTGTAGGAGGTGGTGAATTATTTGAGGTTGGCAACGGGGGGCGACACGGACATGCCAGAGGTATTTCATATGAACGAGATTGATGGTTGGGCTTCTCTCCCTTTTAATTGCCACATGAGGAGCACCCGTCTTCTCCCTGTGATTGTATGTGGTTCTCCTAATACATGTAAGAGCATTCATTGCTGCCTGTGTCAAGAGGGAATTGAGTTTGAAGTTATTAGAGGTGTTGAGAGTATTGTAGAAAGTGATGAATTCTTTCAAGATAGCAACGAGGAGATAGCAAAACAAAGGTATCGAACTTTGGATAGGGTAATGCGGGCTTCCTGAATTTTTACTTATACCCGATGATGCCAAATGATAAAGGTGTGGTCGAGTGTTCATTGAGTAGGAAGATCGAGAAATCCATGCTGACAGGGTTTAACGATTTGAGTGGCAAGTGAGATTTGTCTATGGCAGCAACTAGTGACAAGGAGTCTTCATTTCGGAGGTTGTCAGCCCCCTTACATCTATGATCTGAGTCCCAAGCAGGAGAGGATGATACTTCAGGCTGGATAGGATTTGTTTCCGTATGTACTGTGGCCAAGTGTAATTATTCAAGCCATTGATCATGGTCTGATGGGCCAGTCAACTCCTTTGTTTTTCCATCAGTCATGACAACCATGGTGGCCAGGTCTAGCAAGCTATATCAGAGGTCCAATTTCTTAAGAGGCAAGAGGGCCAGGAATTTCCACTGGGTCACATGGGTCTCATAGGAGAAATCAGTGGTGATTGAGATTTTACTGCCACTGTATGTATAAGCGGTGTGAGGCTTCACAGCTTATATAATCGCCTGTGCCTGGTGAGCACATAGTAAGGTGAAAAAAATCAGTCTAGGTGAATCTCGCTTGGGGTGATACAATGCAGAGGTTCAATTGGCTCATTGAAATTCTAGTGGTGAATGAACCTATGTCCTGCATATATGCTGTTTCCGGAACACCAAAGATCCGTACATTGCCCCAGTGCACTCCTGTCTTCAAGGTGTGTCAACATTTTCTGGTGTTCCAGCGTACTGCTCACCAGTCTATGGTCACCATAGCTTGGGTTTCCATGGCATTAAAGAATTTCTCAGCAGTGTTGACACATGTCTGGAGGAGGGTCAATTTGCTCGTGATTGCCTTAAGTTTGCTATTGGTGGCTGCCAAAAATGTTCCACCATGGTGATGGAGACTTGAATAATTTTCAGTACCACCAGTGTGACCTCTGTGGTAGACATGGTCGGCAGGTTGGACGGTGTGTTTTTTAGGGGGACTACCACTGAGAACAAGTGTTGTCTGGTAGCTTCAGCTTCGGACATCTGTTGACGATGCCCTGGTCCTAGGAGGGACTGTCAGGGGACAGGAGGATGGATTGGGAGTATCAATAAATCAATCAAGGGGTGCCCAGTGATACTAAAATCCATCCTATAGGCAGGCAAATAGATAAGGCGTAGTGTAATTTGGAGTGGGGTCTCATAAGCAGGAGGTCGCCCAGATAGGATAGTGAGTTTTCAACAGGAGGAAGGCATGCAGTAATGGTGGTGGGCCCACAGGTGAAAGCAGTCTCACACAGAAGTGGATTGAAAACAAAGGAATTACTTTAGGTCCTTCCCCAGAATGATGGCCAGTCTGGGACACTAGTCCCAGTCCAATCTGGTATGGATTGAAAACAAAGGAATTACTTTAGGTCCTTCCCCAGAATGATGGCCAGTCTGGGACACTAGACCCAGTCCAATCTGGTAGCACCCCCGGTGCACCGAGATTGAAGCCAATAGATACGAGCCAATTTCACAGGTGTCATAGCTTGCCTGGAGGAGTGATGGTGTGCCTGAAGGTTGGCAGGGAGGGAAGGGGTACTGTCTCTCTCCCCCAGCTCATGAATGATCGAGGTCAGGAGGCAGATTACCAGCAGAAAAGGCTTTGCAGCACATGCACTTCCTGGTCAGGTGGTGGCAGGTGAGAAGTGGCACCGCCCTGAAGAGGCAGGTGAGCACTTTTTCCAGGGTGCAAGAGAAAGTCCCGAGAAGGCTGATATGGCTGGCAAAAGGTGATGCAGGCCGCTTTGTGTAAGAGATTTGGGTGCTGCAGCTGTGTAGGGGACAGCACAGGTCATGGGAGACACCAGCATCTCAGGTTAGTGGATAGCTCAGAGCAGAGGTAGAGGGTTGTGGGAACACGTTTAATTAAGGGCTGTGGCGGTTAGGGTATATAGAGTCAGAGTAAGGAGCAGCAATTTCCTTTATGACATCTTATGTGCTATACTGAAGGATGAGAGCGATGTATCTCTTTAGTGTGCTTGAACCTTGGTTTACCACGGACCTATGTTGAAAGTCCACGATTAGCTGAAAATCAACAAGTTTATGCATGACAGCAGTTCATTTAAAGTAATAAAAGCACAGATAGAGAAAACACAAGTAGATGTATGGGCCCTCCCTCATGTATGTTTTATTATGATCTTCCCTTTATCCTTGTACATGGTAACATTTTTCAGAATGCTGACTTCTTGCTCATTCTCTGCACTGCCCGATTGAACTAGTGTATCATTTCATGCCTTGAATGTGTGTGGTATGGATGATGCCACACAGCCAGCTAACAGGCATGAAGTAACCAGGGCCCAAGTTTACTCAGATTTTACATCAGGGTTGCACAACGTTTGCGGTGCAGCCCAGACAGAAAATCCATGTTAGGATTTACCAAGCAACTGATATCAACATTTGTTTGGCTTTGCATGGGATTATCCCAAATGTATTGAAAGGAAAGACCCAATAGGGAGAAAAAATTATGATAAATCAATAACAAATCCAGCACTGAAAAGACCCTTGGCTCAATTAAAGAAACTCAATGCGGAAACAGTTTTCTACACTGCAACCCCTTTTCAAGATTCTAACACAGTAGAGGTAAACTATTCAGATTACAAAAAGACAATTGTAGACAAATTAGATAAGGTAGTTCCCTAAAAGCAATCAGATATCAATCTATAAAATCAGCACCATAGTTCACAGAAACCCTGAAAGATCTCTAATCTAAGTGAAGAAAGCTTGAGAGGCAATGGTGGAAAATTTACACAGCTAATGATAAAGCCCTATTAAAACTTCCTACAAAGAATATAAAATAGAAATAAAGAAGGCAAGAGCCTCCTTCTTCTCAGTTGCCATCCTCAAAGTGACTAATAAATCAAGGAAAGTCTTTTATTTGGTTAAATAATTAATCACTCCTGATTGTATAAAACTAAATATTTTTCCCTCACCTGAACTATGTCATAACCTCTCAGAATATTTTCATGATAAAATCGAACATGTATAGCAGATATTCAAAACAAGGTCATATGTGATCAAAAGAACTAACCTGGCAACAGGGCCAAAATGCTAGGCCTAAGCCAAGAACGGTCCTATGTGACAACCCTAGAGAAAGTTGATCTGCTGGGAGAAGCAGAATTCAGGACTCTTGTCTCATTGATCTCATCAGGTTACCACCTAAACACTATTCTCCCAGGAATATGAAAACATAGAGTGAACAAACTCTTCCCCATCTTATTATTGATTACTCATAAACCTCTTGACGCTTGGATGGTTCCAATATCCTAAAAGAAGGCTATAGTAACCCCACTATTAAAAAAACCCTGGCTAACATTCAAGAGCCCAGAAACTATCACCCAATTTCTAGACTCCGCTTCCCAGTCAAGACATTCAAAAAGCATCTTAGTAAGATCCTGGTAGACTTTCTTGAGGATAATAATCTGCTGGAACCAGAACAGATGGACCAGGCCGGCCAATGGAACAGTGGAGGCATTGATTTTAGCCATCAATGAAGTAAGGATGCAAATTGACTTTGGTCGCACCACAGTACTGATCCTGTTGGACCTATCCAACAAATCCTACTTGCACATCTGAAGGAGAATGGACTGAGAGGCACACTGCTAAAATGGTTTGAGTCCTATTTTTTGTCCAACTACAAGCAATAACCCTTCCCCCGTTCACATCAGAATACAAATTAATTGAACATGGGGTGCCTCAAGGCTCAGCCCTGAGCCTCATTTTGTTCAATGTCTATCTAAGACCACTGTAAACCCTTATTAAATCCTTTGAGATATCATTCATAAATTCTGCAGACGATACGCAATTAATAATATCTTTGAACAAATCAGACCCTAACCAACTAAAAAAATGTCACTGCTGTTTGAAAGAAATTACCCAGTGGTTGATTGGTAGCATGCTAAAATTTGAGGGAGATAAAACAGAATTTCTGTGATGCTCGCCGGTGAACCTACAACAGCAATTCCCCACTAATTTTTGGACTTGGCCAAAAATCGCAGATCTGGATACAGCACATTCAGTACGAAATTTGGGAATTCAAATTGACAATAGACACTCAATGAAACTCACATTAATAAAATGGTAGCAGTGTGCCATGGACTTCTAAGAAATCTGAAGAAAATAGTCCCTTTGCTCACCTATCCTTATAGGAAACTTGTAGTACAGGCCACAATATTGATCAGACTGGATTATTGTAACGTTCTGCTACTAGGGAGCCCATATTATCTGCTCACATGGCTCCAGAAGATGCAGTTGTTGGCTGCCAAATTTGCACTAAACAAAGGAGGAAGGGACTCTACAACGGAGACACTGCAGAAACTTCACTGGTTGCCAGTAAAAGAAAGATGCATTTTTAAAGCTTTAAGCATACTTCATGAAGCCGTAAATGCAAGGGACCCAAAGCTTTTCAACAGAAAATTGAGCTTTATAAGCCAGCATGATCCTTAACATCATCCCATGCCCGCTTAATGTCTGTTCCCTCCTTTAAAGAGATACGACATGGAGGCAAAACCTTTCAGGTCAAAGGTGCTCAACTATGGAATGATCTCCTACTCTTCCTAAGAACCAATACCGACCTGTTGAGTTTCAGGAAGAAACTAAAAATGTGGCTCTTCCCCTGCAAATAAATAGTTAAATTAGAGTGAGTCAGTGAAACTTTAATAGCTATTTCTCCTCTTTCCTAATAATTTATCCGCGCTAAGGTGCCCGTTGGGTGATGGTTGCGCTTCACAAATGTCTAATATAATAATAATAAAAATGATAATAACAATAAAATTATTAAAGGAAGCCCATAGTGAAGCATTCCATCAGTGGTGCAAGGCACTCCCATGCATCCATCCATGTATTTGGAACCAAGCCCATATTTACTAAAGTCAGTAAACACAGGTTTACTTCCTCTTTGCTTCTGGGCTGCCTTGTAAGAGGGATAAGTACTTAAGAATAGTTTCTGTACAGAAAGTTATTCCTTCCTGCACAACAACTATTCTATTCACAACGGAGGCACCCTAGTTTCTTGGTGTAAGGGTACTTGCATTCGTACTATGCAGCCAGAAGTGCACCGGTGCTACGAGAGATCAGAACTGGGCCATATTTTAGTAGATATGGTGCATTTGTGTTCTCTCCCTTCGACAGAGCGCAGCACAGCAATTTCCCTTGCTGCATTGTGTTGCGTTAAAGTTCAGTAAATCTGCAATACCGGAAAGAGCGTTAAAACATTTGAAAAGGTGACATATGTTGTGACATTCTGATGGAGTGTGTGACAAAGTGTCTGACGGATAAGTGATTATAGCTAAGTGAGACAGTTATGTGTTCCATCACAACAAGGAAATTGTGATCTTCAGAACAAGGGTAGCACAATATCTACTGGAACGAATTGAAGTGAATGTGGTACCTGTTAGCTAAAAACGTGTGCAGTTTCAAAAATTGAACAAGATATCTACTTTGCACCCTCTTCCACCAGTCCACCACCAGAAGACCTCTAGAGAGTTATTTTACTGAATTCCCACATGTAAACACCATATGAATAACATGAAACCTCTAATAAACAACATATTTTATGATAAAGGATACCAATGTTTGGAGGTAGCTGCTATTTTCCTGGCTGCCAGGTAAAAAGTGATTTTTTTCTGCTATTTTCTCGGCCTCTCGTTTAATAGTAGAAAATATTTACTATGTGGCCAGTGGCCTTAAAAATAACACAATAACTTCACTATTTACCCACCAGCTGGCTAAATGCTAAAGATTCTGCATTATCTGGTTGGTGGTCATGCAAATAGCAGGCAAGCTTCACTATTTACCAGTCCTCGGCTAACCAGTAGAGATTCTGAACTGTTCAGCTGGCGGCGGTGCAATTAGCAAAACAAAATCACTGTTTAGTTGTTCATCAGTTAAATAGTAGCGATTCGACTAAATGCTTTACAAATACCACAAATTACTGGAAAACTTGAATATTTACGTAGCTGCTGACTAAATAGTAGAGATTTCGCACTGTCTAGCCAACAGCTGTGCAAATAGCAGCAAACTTCAGTATAAACCCACACAATGGTTAAATAGTAGAGATCCTGCACTGTTCATCTGGCAGCCGTTCAACTAATTGGAAAACTTAAATATTTACCCTGATGCTATCTGAATAGAAGAGATTCTGCACTGTTTGGCTGGCAGTTTTTAGAACACCCTCCCCCCAAGGCTGCCAACATCCTGTCCTAAGGGGACCCCTATCCCTTTTCAAATTAGTTAACACTCCAAGTCAGGGGCCATAAGGTCATCATTAGTTTGCAACAGAATTTGCAGTAACAAACTATCAATAAATTCATTTCCAAATTGCAAAAAAGAGGGAGGAAACCCCTTTCATGAACCCTCCTATTTGCAATTCAGATACAATTGCAAAAGTCCTTTAACTAGACTAAAGACATTTCCAACTCATAAGAAGGGTTTTGTACAGAATGGTAAGTATTTTTGTGGTCACAAACCTTGCTATTATGTAACATAAGACCTTTAGTAGTAAAATTGGCTTAGGTGTAGGCACTAACTTAGGTCTAAACGTCCCAAATATTTGAATGTTCCCAAGGGATTTTGACAAACCTGGCATGGAATGCCACTCCATTACACCATGGGCCAAGACATAGCGACTTGGGAGGTCCTTTATGGAGCTGGCTTGTGTTCGACAAATGCCCCTACTTTTTTTACATTTACCTCCAGATGTGACTAATGATAAAGATGATTAGAACCTTTGCAAGACCATTTAAAGTACTTTGCTCGTCTAAAGCCATATACTAGCTCTTATTCACAAAGCCATGAGATTGTACAAGGGCCAGATACAGGAAAACCAACAGGCTCCATGTCATTTGAACATCTTTTCTTCTGCAGCAAATCAGTGCATTCTGGAATTATTATTTCTGGTGCAGTTCAATTAAGCAAATCAGACTAAAACACCTGGAACAATGATATGTAAAATCAAAAGCCAGAAACTGAAATGTTGTCTCCCAGTATTGTAGAGCCATATAAAACTTAGGGTAATCTTAATAAAAAAGAAACAATTGTTTAGGGCCCCTTATGAAGTGACCAACGCAGTATAATTGAGAGGCTTCATTCCAATCTCATGACAGACAGAAGTAAAAAAGACTATGGGCCTGATTTAGAATCTCAAGTATGGAGTTCACTCTGTCAGGATAGCGGAGGACAATACCTTGGACATCCTTAGGCACCGTCAGTCGCCAAATTTAGAGCTGTCCCCTGGCCCTGTGGACGACTTGCTACATTGACAGGAACTACTATCATGATGGTAATTGTATATACATGAAACATTTGAACGACAGTACAGTCAGACATGATGGCCGGCTAGCAAACTTTCTAAAAAAAAAATGGTTTCCAAAGATAAACCCAAAAGCAGGAGGTTTTTTTTCAACATAAAAGCTAATGGTCTCACACACTTTAAATTTTCTCCTATGGTGACAGGGTCATTAGTTTTGTACCTGTCCCTTGCAGCTAGGTTTTCTCTAAATAAAGTAGAAAGTAGAAAGTCCTTCCTTTGACGGCTCATACTTTGTCCGGCCACGGAGGAAGTGTTCCGCCAAGAAGCCACAAGCAAAATGGGACTATAATGATTTGAAATGAATGTCATTGGAATCTGAATTAATTTTCATATTAAATCAGAGGAAGACATATAGGCATCAAAGACACAGAAGAAAAGGACCTCACAGAGATTTGTATTCATTTACTTTATTACAAATATTGTAAGAAATAAGATATCGAATAAATAGAAGCATTTTTTTTTATCTCCATTCTTGTGACCTACCGATTGATAATTTCACAATCCCACTTTTATACTCCTTTTTCAGACAGGGGATCTGTGTCCACTACTGAGGTTTCAGAACTAATTTGGAGTGTTGCTCTTTCAAATATAATTTTCTTGCTGTCACTCAGACACAGCCTTTGTGCTAGGTGATCCCTCTCACACCAGCAACAATAGTTTTGGCTCCAAGTAGAAGTATCCAAAACAAGGATACAATGAAGCATGAAACCTCAGCACCTGGCTGTTATCAGCCTTTCTGAGTAGTCATCAGGCACAGAAACTTTGATACCTTCAACAAAAGAGACCTATGACTTACTCCTTACTTCTACAATCTACCCTATATCAAAACCCAGGAAGAGCTAATTAGCAGCCCCTTGCTAAAAAGCCCTAAAAGATTTTTGGGGATACTCTTTCTCTACTTCAGTTGTGGGTTTCCACTCTATTCACAGAGATACAGTCAATACACTCCCATTGTGTAGGGAAGCTGTATCCACTCACCATCACATCCTGCAAAATGCATCCCACTGGTTCATACACTAAGACTTTCATCACACAAAGAGTATTAACACTATGCACTTAGGGGCAGAAATAATAAGGGCTTGCTTTGCCCTTGAGTCACACAAGATGACAAATGCAGCACAATCTCTTAAATAAGATTTACTAAGCCATGAAAGGCCACCTTGCTTGACTGTACAGCTTACTAAATCCATAAAAATGCAATTCAGTGCAAATTGCTGCCTTGTATTACCCTGTGTAGAGAATGAGTTCCATAGGTGGAGCATGGGCATTCTCATTCATCCACCCATAGACTTTGATTTAATCCCAGATTTACTAAGGTGAGTAAACCTGGTAGTACATCAAAATGGCAGCCATCCCAGGTGAAGCATAAAAAGGAGTAATATAGGTATTGCTCTGCATTAATTCCTCTTTTCATGCGTGCTTCATTCTGCAGCACACACAGAAAGAAGAAAATGTCTCAAAGGATTGTATGTATGCAGAAAGGTGCCCATTCCTGCTAAAAACAATCATAATCATAATACAGGCACCCTTGCACTATGGCGCAAGAGTGCCTGTGTTGGCGCTAGGCAGCACACAGTGTGTCAGCACATGGAGAAAGCAGTACATTATATCTTCATAGATGCGTTGCATTTCTGCTCTCTCCCTGTCACACAGTACAGCATAGCAAGTTGTCTTGCTGCCTTGATTTGCATGACTTCTTAGTAAATCTGCCCTATGCTACATGCCCTTCTCACATGCACACACATTAAATGTCAGCACACAGGTCTGGGGGTCACACAGAATCCTTTTTGGGCCATCCGAGATGATCTATCTAGAGCCTCCATCACCCCCTCTTCTGCTCATCAGAGCCTTTTCATTATATTGAGCTCCACATGCTGATTTCCTTAGGCCTTTGACCCCTTTGTTAGCTATTAACCATTTTTTACTGACTTCAGCCATCTGAGTTTCTGAAACGCTCTCTGCCACCCTTCACAGACCACACTAATTTTCACTCATCCCCTGTTAAACTCCTCTGCCGAGTTTCAGTCCCTTATGCCCTCAGATTCACCCTCAGACTACTGTGCCAGCATCAGACTATGTCTTCTGCACTCAGAGGTCAATGTGTAACAGTTCCGGATTTATTGTCACTTGCATGCTCTGAATTTTCAGCAAATACTTATCGATTCTAAGAACCATTCATAAAAAGGATATCCTAATACATGTTATCTAGACTCATATAGGTGTCCTACTGCCCCTGGTCTTTTTCCTCCACTTCCAGGTCCTTATGTGCCTTTAGGTGGTGGTCCTCTTCCTAGTCCTGTTCAAAGTCCTCTTTTAATGCGTTGTGTTGCTTCTACTTATCTTCATTATTGCCTCAATCTAACTAGTTGTTGTCACCCTGGTACTGAGTTCCTGAATCTGGGAGTCCAGGTTGTAATTCTTCTTGACCCATGTCTTCCTGGCACTTCTTCTCACTCATCCATATGTCGTATTCTTTGCTGACAGCAAAATATTCCTGACTCAAACACAAAACAACTATGCGCCACATCCTGAAGTTTCTGTTTGATTTCGCAATGCCTTATCTGAATATTAAAATAACATAAATGTTTTTATTCAAAATTGGTTTAATGTTTTTTTAATCTGTAAACAGACTAGCTTAATTCATGTACTTACATTTTTACAAACTATTGCACATTTGTATGTGTACTTACTTTCAAATGCTTCACACATGTTGCATTCCAATTACAAGATGTCCACCACACCCCCATTTTCTTTCCCTTTTCTCTTTATGGCTGGACAAATAAAGACCTCCTTCACACTATTTATTCGACCGCTGGTTAAATTGTACATCATTGCTACTATTTAGTCTATGTCTGGCTAAACAGCAAAGATGATGTACTATTTTGCTGGCTGCTGGGTAAATACCAGAGATTTTGTATTATTTGTCCATCAACATTTTTATATTTGGATCAATAATATTGGCATATGACAAGATTGATAGTCATATGTCATCTTGATGTAAGGAGTGCAGCCAAAGAACCCAATTAAACCTGTCATAAGATGGGCCACATGTGACCATTTTGCATTGGCTCATTAGGCCAACACCACCTTGAGGTGCACTGATGACATGATTCTCGATATTCATTTTATCCGGGTAATTGCTTTTTGGCACACAATGTCATAGAAAGGGAGCCATGGACCCCAATGCAAGTAAGATAAATTGGCTCTGTGATTGTTAGGTAGCAAAGGAGAACAAAAGTTGTTGTTGAGTGGGATATGGTACCTCTGCACTTGCTGCACCAAATAATGTCTATGCACCTGTTAACATCAAGGAACAGAAAAGTAAAGGGAGGACGATGTCTCAGTTTTATGCTGACTTTCTCATCCAGAGAGTAGCCATCTCTTCCACAGGCTGAGAATGCAAATGGTGACAACAGCTGCCATACACATAGTAAAACATGGGTGACTTGTCCCTGATTTGTTTTTTCCAATGACACATGCAACATGTGCCTTTTAAAGTCCGTCCTCTCTGTCTGTTTTCTACTCACCAACTGTGCTCTGCCAAGCGCCACAATAAGCACTTTGATAGATAATTACTGGGCATAATATGCTGGAACCCGCCCCCTCCGTGTCATGGCTGAAACCTCCCCCATCTTTTTCAAAGTTTGAGCTTTAAAAAGCGCAAATGTGTGCATAGGGATCTGAAACATTTATTTTCCGGTGGGCACGCTATGAGATAGAAATCCTGTGTGGGCTGCGGTAATTCTAATCTTTTCTCTCCTGCTGGGAAGAGGTTTCATGTTAGTGTGATGTGCGCTCTGATTCATTATTCAGTTTTAACCTCACCCTAACCTCTCTCTCCTGAGACTTAGGTAAAGTTGTCACCAGGCGATATACTCTAATAATTAAAGCACTTTTTCTGCCGGATAAGCAATCTCTTTTCCGAACAGGCCTCTTCGAAATACCGAGAAAGGTCCCCGAAGGTCCTGCCACTTATGCCACATCCTATTTTTAGCAAATAAACCTACAATTGTTTCATTCTTCATAAAGTCACTTTATGCATTGCATTCGATAGACTGTTTAAGTGAATTGTGTAGGTAAAAATTAAGGTCCCTATTTCTGTTTGGCGCACAGTACTTCATCACAAAGGTGATGGACATCCGACCCACCTTATTACAAGTTCATTAGGGTATAATGCGCTAATAAAAAGGCAGACAGAACATCCGTCACGTTTGAGATGGTATAGCCCATCCACCAAACTATAAATGAGGATCTATAGCTTTCAGCATCTCATAGTTCAGCACCCAGTATATACGTTATTAGGGGTAGTGCTCTCAGTTCCGGCGGCCATTGTGTTAAAGACAACAATAACCTAGGACAGCGGTCTTCAATCAGTGGGGGACGACCCCCAGGGGGGCCGTGGAGTCCTGGGAAGGGGGCCGCGCAGTTCCAGGTCTAACTTCTACCTGGAATACAAAGGTGCAGATTTACAAGCCCCTTGCGCCACTTTTGCGTCATTTTTCACATGGGAAAAATGATGCAAAAGTGGCGCATGGGGCTTGTAAATCTGCCCCAAAATGTGTTTTTTCTTTTGGACAAAGAAAACGGCCCGATCCTTAAAATGCTTCAGCTGAATTTGAGTCCCATGTGCGGTAAAACGAAGAGACCTGGTAAAATAATCCTTCAAACAAGTCTTCATGCCAGGGTGCCTGCTCGCCTGAATGACATGCAAATGTGCGCTAGGAGTTAATCTGCAAATGCAAAGGGTGCTTGTGAGTGGTTAGGTCTTTAACTGCTTGCATCACTCCAAGCATTGTGAAGGCAAGATGTGTGTTTTTGCATGGTGGTGTAAAGAGTTAACAACGGGGCTGTGCAGTGCATGCTTATAACCATAACTGTATTTACACAGTGCTTAGTACTCCTGGGAGGTGTTAAAGGGACAGGTATGCAAAGAAAAAATGCATTACTTATGGTCTTATATTACTCAAATCTACATTTTGGAAGCTCAATATTATCCTAAAACTATTTGCACAGTTTGTAGCAGTCTATATTATAATGTGTGTAAAGCAAATATAAAAAAATGACTTACACATTCACTGTGCTTTCTGTCACAGGCTGTGACCTCATAGCACTAAAAATACAGGTCGCTATTCACCACTGCACCTACCAAATTTAATTCTGTGTCTATCTGATTAAACACACTCCTCTCTAGTGCATTAAATATTAGAGGTTTCATAATGTACTACAGTGCATTCCCATTTAGTAAATTTATTTTTCATTTAAGCTACCCATTATTTTATATGTAGATACCTGATGGTGAAAGATCCAAAAAACTAACAAAATATTTTGGGGCTGATTTATGAGAAGCTTGCACTGCCGGAGCGTCACTTTTTTTAAGCTTTGGTGGCGCAAGCTTCTCAATCATATCTATGAGGCGACACAAAGTCACCCTGCATGGCTTTGCATGGATTAAGACAAAGCAGCGCAAGTTGCTCCTTTGCTTTACACTATGTCAAGTAGGCAATCCTTAGGCATTGCAGTGGGTGTTCCCACGCAAAACCCATGGATGTTGACGCTCCTCCAGATTTGTAAAACCATGTAAACCTGGGGCACTGCCAAAACCTTACGCCTCCCCACAGCAGGCGTAACAAGGAGAAATGTTTTCATTTCGCCTTCTTTTTCCTCTTTCTTTGTGTGTTCCTCTTTCTATGTGTGCTGAATTCTGCAGCACACGTAGAAAGAGGAAAACCCCTTTCAGGATTCTTCTTTTGCTGGAAGGCTTCCCTTCCTGTACAAAAACAATCCTGCCTATGTTGGCGCTAAGCAGCAATTTGTACGCCAACGCAGGGGGAAAGGGCAGGAATGCACCATATTTCATAACCAAGGTGCATTCCTGCCCTTTTACATTGACATATACAGCGAGAAGTCTTGCGGCGCTGCCCTATGCCAACACCTCATAAATGAGGCCCTTTGTTTTAGTCACACCTTTGACCAAGCTCCCACACTCACTGACCTTTGGTTTGCTAAACACTGTTTAATTTATTTCCCCAATGTAAAAATGATTTGCTGTGGAAATTGGGGGTGTTTATGGTTGTGGATAGTTGGCAATGATGAGGAGGACCAAGTTCTAGATATTTTTGTCAGGAGGGGGTCCTTACGCTTAAAATCTTTTGACGGGGGGTCTCTATATTAAAACATTTGGAGACCTCTGACTTAGGGTGTAAGGTGCTTGTAACAAGGGGGACGGGATATGCCTAATATTTATGAAAAGGAAACCCATCTGCAAATCTCCAAATCAGGCCCTATATCTTTCAGCAACTCTCCATCACATAGTTAGCACCCAATAGACAAATGTTGGTAAGGGTAGTTCCGGTGTTCATCGTATTAAAGACAATAATCACTATCTGTAGTGAAAGTATTCATGTTAAGCCTAACTAGGTGAGTATCCTTCTCTTGCATCGGTGTCAACAAAGAAACTTTGGACAGCTGCAAAGTCATCCAAAGTGACGCAAAGCAGCACTAATTGTTCATAAATGGTGATACGTACAAGGAAATGGTGCACTGTGGCGCTGCACGGAATTTAGCAGTGCCACGCTGCATCATTTAAAAAATACAGGGATGCACTGTATTTACAATAATACAGCGCACCCCTGTGTTTTACCTTGCGCCGGCACACAAAAAACCTGCCTAGTGCCAACACAGACACCCTTGCGTCATAGTGCCTAATGGTGCAAGTATATCTGTGTTGCAGAGATGATTGATTATGTGCAGGAAGGGGCATCTTCCTGAACATAGACAATCTTTAAAGGTGATTTGTTCTTTCTATGTGTGCTCCAGAATGCATCACACATACAAAGAGCAAAAATGAGGAGGAATTAAAGTATTTCTCCTCATTGCACCAATCTAATGCCTGCTATTTAGTGCCATTATTTTTTGGCAATGCCTCAGATTTACAGATCCTTGTAAATCTGTGGCAGTATCAAAAAGCATTGGGTGTTGCAATGGAACCCCCACAGCAACACCCATTAAATGTCCCTTTCACACAGATACCTGCGTGACAGGGGCCGATATTTACAAAGCGGTGTTAAGCTACACAAAGTGGCTTAACGCCAATTTGTAAATATGGAGTAGGGCACTGCTATGGCCTAAAGTATTTAGTATCCAGTGCAAAACTTGCTATCTACTAAACCTGGTTGACAACGCTTTGTCACAAAAAGTGGCACATCCTTCAAGCAGGCATTAAACAGGAGAATTTCATTTATTTCTCCTAACTTTGGACACATTGCACGTTTGCTGCATTGTGCAGCACACATCCAATGTGTTTAAAGTTTTAAAGATAGTCTAAGCATAGCATTTTGTGCTGGATGGGTACACTTGCAGTACAAAACCTATGCTAGACAACCCGCATGGACTTTGCACTGTGTTGCAAAGGTGTGTGCATGGTGCTAGGCAGCCAGAAAGAGTGCCAGCGTTGGGAAAGAGAGCAGCTGTGCCAGATCTTAGTAGATATGGCTCTGCGCTCTTCTCTCCTTCTAACGCAATGCAGCACCTTTCGTTAATGTGCTGTATTGCATTACTCTTTCGTAAATGTGCAACTAATATATAAAAAAGGTAAAATATTTCACCTGGTTGGGCAAAGCACAGATTCTAATTCATGGAATCAGGATCTATGGAAAGATGAACTCACATATGACAATTTCAACTGTTGAAAGTCATCTAGTTTGGGGGATTTTTCTAACCAGGAAGTTGAGGGTAAGTAATGGCAACAGATGTGTTTTTTTCATAGAGGTGTATGTGGGTGCTCATTCAGATGCTTGTAAACAGCCTCAAAGCTGTAACTTGGTGCATATTTTCCATTAAAACTATTTTTATTGTTTTGTGCTCAGTAAACAACTTGGCAGATAAATTGTTAATTTCAAATATCTGAGTCAAACATTGATTACAAATTGATTTGTGGGAGGGGGCGTGAACAATTTACAGAATGACATCATACTTGGTGTCCCAACACCCATCCCTTATAAACCTCGATATGTACGCCATGGACCCCAGATTTTCACTCATTTCCCGGGGCACCTTCTAGACCGATAAATTACATGCTCAGCTTGTTGGCACCAGTTTAGTTAGTTTTTTGAGTCCGACACTTTGGGTGTTTGGACTGCTCCCCAGTGCTTCACGATATTGCGCTTAGCAACTACTGCAGCCAGTGTCAAACATAGTTTTGTATATCTAGGCCAGTTTTCCTTGCATGAATTCATTAATAGGATCCATTTGAGTTTCATAGGGACCCCTGCTCCCACCACTTTGGCGACGATTTTCCTATTTTAATCCAATATAATTGTATCATTTGGCATTACCCACAACAGATGGAGGAAGGTCCTCTCTTGCCTGCAACCTCTCTGACATAGCCCACGCTCCGCTCGGCCCAGTCTAGGTACACATTTTCCAATCTTCTTAATTTACTGTGATGTTTGGTAGCATTGAGAATACAGTTACTTCAGAACATTCTTAGGTGTAAAAAAGCCTTACCACATGATAGGTAGAGTCCAAATGTTAAAGCAAAGCCCAATACCATTTCTTCACTACAGTTCTCACGTGCAGAAGGTTCATTTGAAAATGACCTGGAACATTTCCATTTTCAGACCATTCCTTAAATGTATGCTGTTTTTCTCAAAGATTTCTATTGTTTTGGGCCCTGAACTCACGGGGTCATTTTCATCTAGAAGATGATTGCGCAGTTTAAAATCCTGTCAGGCCTGTAGATAAGTGTTAGTTTTTTGTAGATCACTCGGTCCTATACCCCAGCAAGCTTGGAGGTTTTTGGGGGTACAGTGTATACTATATTGCATCATCATGGCTCTTGTCAATTTCCCCAGTGGTCTGGATAGAAAAGTGGGAGGATTCTATGAAGAAGAGAGAGTTAGGATGATTCATTAATGACTGCATTTATACGGAGGTGGGGTCTAGGGGAGCACTGCATCGTTTGTTGCTCCTATATTCCTTACTTTCAATCCAACAGTACTTGGTGCACCTGGGATGCTAATCAAAGGCTACAGCCTTTATTTAGGATCTGCCCAAAACCAAGATTACCATCGAATTTCCAATCAGACAAAGGAAGTAATCCTTTATCCAGAAAAATATGTGGCCCAAACACAAGGTGATATTGACCTACATTGTAAACCTATGATTCAGTTGGAGAGGAATTTGAGTAACACTGGACATTCACCTGATACTGTTCTAAGCCTTGTGCACTCATGCAAATGCTGACGATAATAGATGATAATGATGATCCTTATGCTGCCCAGCAGGATTCTGGGATACTAAAGGAATTGATTTCACTCCATGTATTTGAACTTGCTGGCGAAAGTTGGAGTGGATGCATCTAATCTATTTCAGATGGGGTGCAGACATTCCAGTCTGTGCCCCTAAGTCTAAACAAGATTTTGTGGCCTTCAGTATTGTATGCTGCTGGGAGGTCAAAAGGTTGACAGTACACTTCTTGTTTTCACTGTTTGAAGTTAGAAGTTCTTCACAGATGTGAACCAATGTCATTTTGGTGTCCCCTGTTGGACTGAAATTTGACTGGTGGTTGTTCAGTATGTGGTTGTGCTCAGTGCACACTTGGCGATTTCTGATTGCTTCGTTGTCAGTGGATATTGTTGGGAAACAGTAAGATGGAGATAGGTTCATACTTAGAAAGTATCATTGATTCATTTGTTGTTTCTTCAAGGAAAGGCTGTGAGGCCATGATTTTTGGGATGAATACCCACTCCATGAAGAAAGGAGGCATTGAACACAGTAGAAATAATGAGATGCGAGGATTTCTTTCACACACATACAGCAAGTCAAGCCTCTACTGACAAGTATGATGCTTTTATTTTTTTGCCATTTTGGTCATGTCCACCTTGGTCACTGGGAAGAAAATGGTGAAGGAGGATTGAATCAGAGGAAGGGATGTGGAAACTTAAGGTCTTGGGGCCAGTTTTACTAACATTTTATTGTCATGGTTGCAACACTTTTGTGGCACAGCCATGACACAAAATGCTAGTAGATATTTACAAAGCCATACAAGGCAGGAGATGGAGCCTTGCACTGCAGAGAATATGGCTTTGAAGGACAACAAAATGTTGTCAATATTGACTTGTCACGGGTGGTGTATTTTTGGCAATCTGTGGTAGATATCTCATGGTAGATATGAAGAAGCTTCTTTTTTTATTTGGAGCCTTACTATTGCGCTTGGCTAAGAGTGTCTTCCTGGCTTTCTTGCCAGATTTATAGTAGCTTCTGTTGTCTTTTTTTACATTGGTCTTCGTCAATGTCTCACACCAATTTCTGCTGTTGACCTTCAAGTTTATAGAGGATTATTTGCATCTCCGCTAGTTATCAATTGAACTACTTATTTGAGGTTTTGATTCTTGTTAAGGTTTTCTGATTTTCAGAGGGGCCATACTATTCAGTGTGGGAGAAATATTGTATTAGATGTTTCTAGTAACCATTGTTACAACTGTTCAAACATGTGTTCCAGTAGAAGTGTATGTCACATTGAAATCTTTGCCCTTACATTTTTATTTAGAGTTCCTGGTGGCAATGAGTGAAGAGACACTGCCATTGCATATGGTGGACTATACTGAAAGATGGGGATATGGAGAGAAATAATAGAAAAATGTGACAAGGCTTCCTACTATCACATCCATGGTGAGGGTTACTTTGTTGTGTGTGACGGCTAGTTTCAAAGTTTAACTTCTTACTATGAAAAAAATGTTCATTGCTGACATTATCCTAGCAGCAGAGTATTCTCAGTGAGCTCTGATACCTAATTAGACCCTAGTAAATTAGTTCATAAATTGAACATGCCCATGATCAGGATTGCCGTCTTAATGGTTTGTATGTGAAATGCAATCCATTATTGAAGAATTATGCCCCTGTGAACAGTATATCACTGCCATGATGACAGGAAGTTTGGGATGATTGTTAACAAAAATAAAAATGATACCAATGACTGACAGGGAGCAGAAAGAGGATGATTGTACATTCATTTACATGGTAAACTTGCTAAGCCTGAATTTGATACTATGCAACCTGTATTTTATTTTACATGTGACCTTTATTTTATATTCTTTGACCGAATTTACCATACGTCTTCTCAACAGTTTTTTTGTTTAAATGCATTTGATGAACAATCATTTCAAAATATATTAAAAAGTGCAGTTGTTTAATCATCTTACATATATAACATGAACGCGCCTGAACTCTCTCAACTCAACCTCACACTACCCATTCATACAAATACTTAAAAACAGGCTCCTGCTTTGAAAAGTTACCAGCCTAGGTTAATTTAAGGTAATTTTATGACTTCTACATATCGAAGGATAACTTTGATCAGGCCTCTATTTATAAGATAAGTAAGACAAGGAACACTTAGGCTGATGCAGGATTTTTAAAGAAGTTAATTTAAAAAATATACTGCTGACTGTGGTTTCTCAGGTCTTTCCCCTATTGGTGTTGTGTTAGGGTTTCCCTAGTGCATCAAAGATCAAGCACCTTTTCATAGCTTGGTCTAAAATGGAGGGTGAATCATACTGCCAGTATTTTTTTGCTTTTGCAGTTCAATTAAAGTCCAATCAGGATTTGATAATGCACCTATTGCTTGAACATGAAATACCTTCAAAAAACAGGAAACAAGAGATGTTTGGCAAACCAGGAACAGCTTGTTTAAGTAAACAGTGTGGCTGGGAGATCAGCCATAGGCATAGGTTCTGAGGACTGTCTCAATTTACAATCGATCTAACATGGGTTTTTATACAGTTCATTGAATGGAATAAAATAGTTCTGGTGAACCTTTTTAGGTAAGGAATGTGAACCCCTGTCTTTAGAGTCAGAAATTCATGAATTAGATGAGGAATCCAGATGAACCTCGACCATGCGTGGAAACAATACAGCCAGTGGTTAAGGTGTCCAGATGTCTGGCATGGGGAACGTGTGATCACTGCATGTACTGTGTGTGCTGTGTCCTGATTGGCTATACGTTCCTAACTTCATGTGGCATCTGACTTTATGCTGATTTGGAAATGTGCTCACCCTCTCGGCTATGTGTGCTTTATTGGGACCAATCTCCCTGGACCATTGTGGTGTTGCTGCGCCTATCTGTGGGATTTCCTGTTCTGCCGGATACGTGCCACTCCACCTGTTACCTGTCAACCAGTGGCCCACGGCCTGGGTCTCAGAGCCTGTCTGACTACATATTTCTGAGTAATGGTTGACATGTAGTTCACGACAGGCGAATTCGTCAATAAAAATGTGATTTCCTTTTTATATATGAATGTATTGTTATTAATATTGACATTAACTTTTTCAATATTAACACACCAAAACTCTAAGTTATAGCATCCAAGCACCAAAAGTGTGTATAGAGGAAAGCTACAAGAAACAAAATAATGCATGATATTAACTTTGCAACAAAGATCAGGAGGTAGGTATTTATGTTCTTCTCTAGTATAGCACAAACACATCAAAAAGCAACAAAATGCTGTACATTAAAAGGAAGCTTACAATGAGTAGCGAGAAAGACAGGAAAGGTAGAGAGTTTCACTACAACAGGCACAGCACAGCAAAAGCTCTACTACATATAGGGACAGAGTTGAGAAGAGATGAGGCTTAAAAATGAGTGGTGAGGCTACAAGGAATGCAGCAATGCTGCTCTTGGGAGTAAGACGTTATGAAGGCATGGGAGTGGCAAATCTTCAGGGGTGGTCTGGCAACTATGTTGTTAGACATGAGTCTAGACTTGGATGGAGTTCCAGGTCTCCATAGCTAAACTAGAGAAAGCTGTGTGTCTCATTTTTATCTTCCTCTGTATCGTAATTTTCAATCCATAAAATATATTGTTGTATATCAAGCATGTTCCGCTGGGAGTCATAATTTGGGCTGGGTGGGAAATTGGGGTGCCATAGATGATTACCATGTAGAAAGCACAGTACATCTTGAATATGGCATGGCAAGGCAGTGAACATCAGTGAAATTGTTTGAGATTCATTGTGAACCTATCACACATGCTAAGATTGTAATGAGCTGCATTGCTGCCTGGAGGGGGCTCCTGAGTCAAGTCAGAAGGATCTCAGGATGCTAGCAAATAGAGTATTTCCTGTGGCATGACAGAAAAGGAGCAGAGCTTGGGCAGTGGCTATGAAGTCTGTTTCTGAGAGGAAGAATTTCCCTCTTCGATGGAGGCTTGGCAGAATTCTTCCTGGGCTCTGGTTGAACCTAAGAATGCCACAGAAAAGATATTATTGATTTAGCATATACATTGTAGTAGTCTATCCCATTGAGTTATTGCATTATTTTCAGACAATGATCAGATACAGATAAACTAAACATGCATATATGTATTTCTCTATCTTTGTGGAGCAACTTTCTTCATTGCAGTTGACGAGAGTCCTGGGCTAGTGAATTGTTACCTGGTTTTACACTGTGATTTAAGCATCCTTTGTTTCGTTTTTCAGCGCAACCAAGATTTGCACCACTGCTAAGCACTGGACCTAGTCAGTTTCTTCACTAAATTTTTTGAAAACACTTCTGCAGTAGGAAAAGATCATGGGGCATATTCTCAAGGACTTATTGCCGATTTATCGGCACTTTAGCGCCACAAAAGTGGCAAAAGAACTGTCGCCCTATTCTCATGCTGATGTAAACTGCCGATATCGCCAGTTTTCCAGCTATAGCTGCCACAAAAAATAACATCGTGACAGATGAGAGCGACAACTAACGCTAATGATATGCAGAGTAGGCGTTCCAATGCAAAAACACACGAAAACACCACTTCGGGATATTCTTAACGACCAGCCAGACAGGCAAAGTGATAAGGCGCGTTAGCAGCAGGGATTTAACACCTGCCTTTTAGTGGTGTTAAGCAGGACGACAACCTGCAGGATAATAGGGAGCCCAGCCCAGAGCCACATCCGAAGAAGAACACATGTCATGGAGCTACTGATCATGCAGCTTGGAGACCCAAGAGGACCACAACGCCCACCGTCACCACTCCCAGTCCCCCCCCCGGAGAATCCCCCCCTGGAATATCACCTATGCAGCGCAGAACAAGACAGTGGACGTTTCTAAAAGGCACCAGCCTCAGAGACTCAACACCAGAGGATGACATTGCCCACTACAGGCTCAAAAGGACAACCATCCTCTGCGACCTGACCCACATTGCCCACAGGCTGACTGTACCAACACAGCAGAGAACCAACATCCTCCGCAGACAAAGCTGCGGTCTGTGTTGCACCTGTTGGCCTTTGGTACCTTCCAACCAAGGAGGCTCACAGCCAACCTTTTCAAACTTTCTCACACGTGTCTTCGATGCATGTTCACAAAAGCAACAGTGGGCCCCTGTATCCGCACCACACGCTAGTTCCAATTCGTAGTGTTCCTGCACAACCAGCCCCAAAGCCAGCTATTGCTTGATGCCTCTGTGCTCCAGATCCAAGATTGAAGTTACTAAAATGGGGGTGCACCAGGTCATGATGTCCAGTAGTTAACAGAAGTGTAAAAACAGTTCTTCATTACAAATACTTAAATCAACAATACGAAAAGCTCAGCCAACGTGTTCCATTCCCAACGGGGAACTACATCAGGGCAAAGTGTGGATTCAATTATCTGCATATGCTGTGTGAACTACCCAATACAATTCCATAGTCCGAAAGTTAGTATTCATAAGCCTGTTGGATAAATGGTGACAATGGTCAAGCGTCCGTATAGTTACAAACATAATCTTGTGCAGTGTATTGCACTTGGACAAACCGGAATGCTTACAGGTATGATAAATCCTGCATAAAAAGACCGTAACAGAAGTTTGTGTGGTCGTAACCTTCGTATGAAACAAAAGGAAGGTTATGACCTCACGAACTTCTGTTACGGTCTTAATATGCAGGATTTATCATACCTGTAAGCATCACGGTTTGTATCAACTTGATACCCCTGCACCTTCACTTGCCCCACACTGCACAGGAACAGCTGGAGACCAAGCAAGGGAACTACGCCATAGCTGGTTTCCCACATGTGTTGGGGGCAATTGACTGCACACATGTACTACTTTTACCCTCTGCTGACACTGCACACTATTAACACAACAGAAACCACTCACATTCCATCAATGTGCAGGCAAAAGTGGACCACAGGGGCCTGTTCACCAATATCTTCGCAAACTTCCCAGGCAGTGTGCATGATTCCTACATCTTCTGCAAGTCCATCACCAACCAGTGCTTTGAGGATGGAACCTATGGAAATGCACTGCTTGTCGGTAAGTACCAATTGAACACACCACATCTCAACTACACAATCATACAAATCACAACTGTGGGAATGCACACGATACAAAATCACATACCACATGCCAATCAACATGCCCAACTACCAGACACGACAACACAAGTAACTGTGGCAACCATGGCCAGCCATGTAGACAAACCATCCACGGCATGGCACCTCTGCCACACAATTGCAGAATGTGGAGAGAGGTGGGAACCAAGTATGTGCGTAGGAAGCAAGTGACCCATCATTAAGAATGTACACAATGCCAAGTGTGATGGTGATGTGCTGGACAGACTTCAGTATGCAGAGCACAGACATGTCTTTGTGGACATATACTGCTGGTGTTTGTAGTGTTGTGGACAGTGGACGCAAACAGGTTACCACAGGCAGTGTGGAAGACCTTGGACATGTACCTTTGTTGTCCCCCCCGTAGGCGTGAGCGGAGTGGCCTTGGCCGACGTATGTCATGAATAAACAGCCTGGGGTTTTGGGTGTGGTTCAGCTCCGGGATGGCCACCAAAGTCACTACTATGTGTGTCTCTGTGTCTGCCATATCCTGTCCATAGGCCTACACACACGTGGCCGACCTCCTTCAACGGCCTGATTTAAACTGGAAATGAGGTGGCTATGTCCCAGCCAACGGGCGCACATCTCGTCATCGCATGCAGGGTCGTGTCTGCCAGGGTGGCACACCCCACTCAGCCACAAGGCCACCGCCGTGACCGGTGGTGCCTGCACGATCCTGTTTACCTGCTGCACCCCAGCTCTGGTCCCCAGACCCATCCGCCACCGAGCGATGACTGGCTGCCCCTGCGCACCCAGGCCTCAATGCTCACCTGCCACCATCGGTGTGTCTCCAAGAGGGCCCACCACGTGCCAGTGCAACCTCCTCAGCCGATCGCTGGATTCTGCACCACAGGCCCCCAGCACACCCTGCTGAACCGCACCACAGAGTCATGTGTATGCTGACTGCTGCCTTCGGCGTACACTACGGTCCAGCATGACTCACAATTCCAAATGAATCTTGATTGTCAGGACGGCGTATCGAGGCCTACGCATCATCGCAGGCTGCACACCCACTCATCTCTGGTGCCACTAACTCCGTGCACCGCAAGTGATCACCACGTAGTGGGAGGCCAGCGCTTCCCGCTGCCTCAGACCTACACTGTGGTCCAGCAGGGCTCGCACAAATCCAATCCAGTCCGTACCGCCAGGATGGCGCATCATTGCAGGCTGCACACCCGGGCAGCTCTTCAGGTGCCTCTACCTCAGTGCACCGAAAGTCACCGTACCATGGCGGTAGGCCCGTGCCGCCCACAGTGCATAGGGTGCCACCAAATCTGTGCACCGCAGTCATCGTCCCCTGGCAGTAGGTCCGTGCTGGCTGCAGTGCATCGAGTGCCACCAACTCTGTGCACCGCAAGTCATTGTCCTGTGATGGTAGGCCGGTGTCGGCCGCAGTGCATCTGGTGCCACTAACCCAGTGCGCCACAAGTCATGGACCCTTTATGATTGAGTCTCATGTTGTGGATGCCATCATGTCACCTCTGGCAATGGGGAATGTGATGTGGTAGGCCCCTTTTATTAGTAGGCTCACATGTCCTGTGACGCCTGTGCTGGATGGGTGTGGTGTGGGTGTAAACGAGCCCTCAGGGAGTGGCTGTGGCATGCTTACAACTAGACCAGTGATCAGCAGATCACTACAAGGAAGACCTGGGACATGTAGCTTTGTCTCCCCCCTGTAAGCATAAGCTCTGTGGGCTGGGCTGGCGTATGCCAGTCCAGCTTAGGGGTGTGAACAATGAACCCGGGGCTCTGAACGTGGTTCAGTTCTGGGCTGGACAAGAAAGTTACAAATGGGTGTGTCTCTGTTGTAGTATCGGCACCACCCGGACTGCAATCGACAATGTTGCACCCTGTGACTCAAGTCCCACAACATGAGCAACATGGACGTAAGAGGGAATGACTGACCCTACATTCATCCATACTTTCACACTTGAATGATTATAGACATGACACATCTGTGTGAATTTGAATGTTTTATTCACATTCAGTGAAGTGTTGAAGCTGGAGCAGTACAGGGCCATGCAAACTCCACTTTACATTGTTGTCCCGTGGAGGGCCAGCCAGAGTCCTTTAGGGAAGGACAAGTTCATCGGAAGAGGAAGAGTTCAGTCCGCAGTCTGATTGCTGTATCATTGGTAACCAAACATAATATGGCAGTCCATGTTGAGGTCCAAGGTGAGTGTCGCAGAGTGTATCGGGGGACAGTGGAATGTGATGATGCAGAGCGCAGAACCAAGCCAAAACAGGCCATATGGTGAAGATGAATGCTACTGCTTCCTTCTTACCACTAAGGCAGAATCATCTGCATCTTCGTCCTGATGTCTCATGTGCCTCGCATGTGGGTGGTGGGGTTTTGTCTGCAGCACTGTGTGGCACTGACACATCAGCACATCAGGGGCCAGAGGTAGATTTTCTGCCGCACTGTGAGGCACTGACACTTCAGGGGGTGAAGATGTGGATGAAGTAGTAGCAGAAGCATTCATCTGCGCACTGCCTTATGGCAGCAATGCCATGGTGAGGGTCTGCAGAGCATTAAAGATCCCAGCTACATCTCACTGGTGTGCAGCCGTAGCAGACATTCTTTCCGCCTGCATCCACTCCATGTTCTCCATGTTCCTCCGCATGTATCCCAACTGATGTCTGACATCGCTGGAGAGACTCTGACTAGGCAGTTGTTCTTGTTTCAGAGTCAGGACTCCAGTGATGTCAGTCATTGTTAGTTGAAGAGCATGGAGCGGACTGTGGGTGTCCGTTAGGGACTGTAAGTGGTCCCTGATGGGACTGAGACAAGCATGTATGGCATCTAGTTTGGCTGCCATGAGGTCAAACCCCACCCGCACCTGATCAGCCATCTTCTCCTGACACCCTAACACACAGCGTTGGAAGGCCATGTGTTGTTCGAGGGGGTCCTGAGGAGACAGCTGTGTTGGTAGGTGCTTCCTGCTGTGTGGTCTGTGCAGGGGGTGAGGTCTCCTCGATGCAGCTGGGCTGCCCTGCTCCTGGAGTTGAGATGCTGAAGCTGTCCATGAACTCTTGGAGGGCATCGGGGTCAAAGGGGTGGAGGTCCTCTTCGTCATCAGTGAAGAGATGTTCGGTCTGCTCTGCAGGACGTGTTGATTCTCCCTTTGCAATGTGAAGGGGAGATGCAGTTTAACATTGTGTTCACATGTATGTTGACGCATTGTACAAGTTTACATAAAGACTGCATGACAATGTACATTGTGACTGTTTGGGAGGAGCTGCCTATTTGATGCGGGACAGTGGACATTTCAACAACATCATGGATGTGTGTTTGTTCTTGCACATTGCCATCTCACATTTCCCTGCTATGCATAATGTGATTGGCCAGTTTCTACACACAAGCGTTCTGTTCTGTTGTGAACGTGTTGCAGTTTGTACCACATTGTTGTCAATGTTGATGTGCTCTGAATGTTATGTGTGTGTGATGCATTTTGGGAGAGTCACCCCTGCAGCTCTGATTTTGCTGCCCCTTATCCCTTTCAGGCGGTGTGCCTTTGACTTCGGTGCTCAAACACTGCTGAGATGTTGCATACTTGGGTAAATTGGGCTCTTGGGAATTGGGACTCTGTCCACAGATGTGTTGTTGACGTCAGGGGTTGTTTGTGCACGTGGATGTGTCAGAGTGTGACCTGCTCCTTTATGGATGTGGGCCACACTCAGCCACCTCAGTGTCGTGGCGTGCAACAGGTCATGATATATTGACAGCAGCCATGCTATTCGTCATGCAGTGTCACTTGCATTGCCAGTGTGGCTCACAGACACGTTACTTTGCTGGGTTTCGCACATGTGCATGGGTTGGTTGTGAGATTGCTGATGTGTGGGAAGGGTCTCCTCTGAGCACATAGTTGATGGGGGCCTACTTGCTGTTTCTATATCTGCTGCAGTGTGTGAAGGGGATCAGGGACATGATCCAGAGTCATTGTGGGTGTGCACTGTGCTATACTTAATTGTGCATGTGTGCCATTATGCCCATCTCTGCCGTCCCCCCAGTCCCTGGTCGTTACTCACCCTGTTGCTCTTTGTGTCAGGTCATGTTGAGTAGTGTCCGGTTCGCTAACTCCTGCCACCATCTCCACACTGATGACTCTGGACACCATTACCTCCATCTGATCCAGCTCCTCCTGTGGCGCTGTTCTCCCACCTCCAGTCTGCATTGCTGCCTTCGGTTATTGCCAGGTTTCTGCTTGGTTTTGCGCTTCACAGCATTCCAGCGCCACTTGACCTCTTCCATTGTCCTTCTCAGCACTCTGACTGCATTCACCTTGTCCAAGAAGGACTGCCATATTCCATTTTTTGTTGCCAATGACGCAGTGGAGGTGACAAACAGTAGTTGATGGTGTTCTATCACCTCCGTTATCAGGATCCAGTTTTCCTGTGGACTGAACAAACGTCTTCCTCTTCTTCTTCTCCTTGCCCTTCTCTGACCCCGAGGTCCCAGGCTGGTCCTCCGTGGGGCTTGTGGGATTCTGGCTGTCCTATGTACTTGCTCCGGCTACCTCCATTGTACTTCGCAGTTGTTTTGGTTTTGTTTGTGGGGTTCTTTCTGCTTTTATTGTGATTTTTCCCGCCTAACCAGTGTGAATTGCAGGCCTGGTGCAGCTTATCGCTAATTTATTTATTGCGGTTGGGCCCATCGCCACTTTTTTCTCGTTGGGCTTTAGATTTTTATCACAGTCCCGGTAATTTTATCGTGGACATTTGATGCGTTATCGGGAAACTATTGCATGTTACCGCCGTGTTGAGAATACGACGTTAACACAGACTTATTTTCCCGCGATAGGCGATATGAAAAATTGCGTTAATCTATTTTGGCGATGATTATCACACGTTCTTGAGAATATTCCCCATGTGTAATTGCAGGCACGCGAGTACACATGCCTATACATGAAAACACAGCCAATATCTTTTCTATTGTGTACATTTCCACAAAGAACTACACTCCACTACGTGGAAAGAGCCAACTTCCTATTTTGATTTGTCCATATATGAAGATGTTCAATTATCTTCATTAAAAAAAATCTACCAAAATGATACGACCCATATTGGGTTTGGCACGTTAATATCTGTTTAATTTTACAGTCCGCATGGCTGTAGACATAGTTTTTTTTAGCAGTACGCACAATGCAAGTATATTTCAAGCCAAGCCAACACTATTAGACCTTCACTCTTCCCAGTTATTTCCAGTGATACATTTGACTGAAATGAAAAACCGAAAAGTTAAATCAGTCATTTTAAATAGAGTGATTTGTTGCTTAATCACTGGTGCAGAGTTGAAGATGAGTATCTCAATTATGACTAAGTCAGTCCTCCGTGAAAGACACCACACACAAGCTGTTGCGCGAAAAAAGCAAAAAAACAAATGCATTGGTCTCTCAGGAAAAGAGTATGTTTTCAAGCTATTAATTTCCACTTAATTAAGTACCTACTTGTCTTAAGCTAATTGATAGTCATACAAAAATGGTCTGTCATGGGAGAAAGCAGCATGCCCATTAGCAGCAAAGGTCTGTACATACATCACTAGCTCCTTTTTTCTATCACCAATCAATATGCTAGTGAGACAATGAGGCTGCAGCAATCAAAGTCCACTGCCCTCTGGGGTTTTGTTTGCAGTTGTCAGACGAAGTATAAATGTTGTAGGTTAGAAATATTGAAAGAATTGTTTTGCTCCCTGGATAGGTGACATCTGTGGTAGCGGCGTAAGCTTTGAAAGGTTCAAACATAAATTGTTAATTTTATAAAATGAACAATTGTTAGACCTGTCTGCCTTAGGGTTGTCTTCCCCAAAACATTTTGCCTTCATCCTCTCAGTTTTGCTGATCTTGTTTTTGTTTTGTTTTTTGTTGACTTTGCACACTGTTACCACTGCTGACCAGTGCTAAAGTGCTTGTACTCTTACCTTTAAATATGGTGAAATTGGCATACACTAAATTGGCACATTTAATTTACTTGTAAATCCCTAGTTAAGTGATACCACATGTACACATGGCCTGTAAATGAGATGTTATTAGTGGGCCTGCGGCACTCCTTGTGCCACACACTTAAGTAGCCCTTCAAACATGTCACAAGCATGCCATTGCAGCTCCTGTGTGCAGTTTTAAACTGCCAGTTTGACATGACAAAATAAATCTGTTGCCAGGATTAAAGCTTCCTTTTTATTACATATAAGTTACTTCTTTGGGTGGGCCCTACAGAGCCCGGAGGGCAGGGTGCAGTCTATTTAAATAGTTGGACACCACTCACCTGGCTCTTGTCCACAGAGACAGTGCTGGATTCAACTGCCAGACGATTTGGGACAAAAAACAAATAGTGAGACTTTTGTGCCTTCGAACTCAGACACCATCTTCTTCAAGTCGTACATATGTCGCTTCTCAATACTGGAGAGCGTCATCGTGATACGCGTGTAATTTAGTGCACGGTGAGCTCTACTGCAAATAAATGAAGAGAGGTTATTCAACAAATGAGGAGTCGTGAAACATCCCCCCCCACCTTTGATTTGTGCATTAACAGTCACATACAGAGTAATGTATCTATTGCTGCATAGACTTCCAATAATCAATTAATATCCTTTGAGTTGCGGCACTTCCGGCAGAAGCTATATCGTGTTTTCACATCACACACTAAGGTACATCTTGTTTGTTCAACACTAGGCACAAGGTGCGCAAGAGTGTGCTTTTGGATTCATTGACTATAGCACAATAAAGGATGGTACATAAGCATGTCACTGGGCTCTTATACCATTGCCTCAACATGTGCATTAAATAATACTCACAATGGTTCAATGTTCAAGAGTTGAACTGTTTCTGATTTTTAATATCATAAGAACAAATCTTTGGTTGATACGCTTTAGGCTAGTGCACTAACCTTAAGGATGGAGTCACATGGCCCAAAGGGACATTGTCATTTTTCACTAACTTAACATGAGCACATTGCAGCTTGCCTGCTGCTTTGCGAATGTTGCAACAAGTCTTTATTTTTTTGCAATAATTTCAAAGAATGCTTTCACATGAGAACTGTGTTCCCTCTCTGCATGTGTCTGGTATTTTGACTGAACATTATGTGCAAGGTCGAATAATAATGCCCCTTGTTATTTTGTTCTGGCCAGTCCTTAGCCCTTTAACAAACATACCGATGCAGTTGTTGTTTGGACAGCGTACTTGGGTTTATAGTGGGGTGCACAAATAGGTGACACACACTTGGAGAGGGACCTTTCCATGGAGCAGAGCACCTATGATATAGATCAACCATCTATAGGCAAAGGTATGGGGTCTGCTGACTAAGCCCAGATATCTTCTATTATATAATAGTACTTCTACTTAGCAAGGGGAGGGAGGTTAGGCACTATAGTTCTTTCTCTATTGTCTGTTTATGATGACATCTCCCTTCATGATTTATGGACTAACTGCTATGCTGACAATATTTGCACTATGCATTTTCCTGCTTGTTGTGGCACGTATACTGCATGTTAGGGCACATTAGTTAAAATAAATATTTTAAACTTTTTTGTGCCTCTGTCAGATCTTACTGTGTATGAGTACAAGAGAGTGAGCAAAAAGGTGTGCCTTGTTACCGCGATTCCTGAGAGATCTGCGAGTGTTGTTTTCTGGGGTGTCTAATCATTTGATTCTCTATGAGAGAGTAGAAGAGCATATGTGACACTATAGCTAGTCGGCCCTGGGTTTGTGGGTACTACTAAGGTGGTGGGAAGACTCAGTCCCTATGCACCAAGTCCCATTTCCTGCACATAGTTCTGTATTTGTGCAGAATCCCTGCAACAATGGTACTTAATCATGTTTTCTACTTTTAAGTGCAGTGTTGCAGGAAGGGTGTTTGCTGCATCACTGGATTTGCAAGGGAGAAAATGTCTGCAGCATCGGAGATGCAAAGGAGAGCCATGCAGCATTGCAGGGATGGAGTTTGCTGTGACGCTGGATTTGCAGGAGAGAAGATGTCCGCAGCATTGGAGATTCATAGGAGAGGGGCAATGCAGAAGAAGCTTAGTCAGGTCATGTAGACATTCAGGTGAGCAGGATCGATGAAGAGGATATGTCATCTTCAACCAGTGGGTATGCCAAGTACTGACTCGTGGTTTGAGAAGGGTATAAATCCTGTTTCAAAAACCCTGATGAGTCAGCCTAAATATCACCATAGTCAGGTGCCTATGAATCAGCCCAAATATCACCACAGTCATGATGAGTCAGTCTGAAGGCTGTGGGGGATGTTACTGTTTGTAATTTGGTGTTACATGACTCAGTGGCTTCAAGCCGGAGGGGATCATAAGCATGCTAAGAATGTTGTCAAGCCCACAGGGCAATGAGTTCCGTGAACAGGCAGGGAGGCACTGAGACATGTGCTTAATCCTGCAAGCCTCACACACACAAGGTACAGGAGGAGTGAGGACACAAGGAGTTTAGGTTCAAGGCAGATGTACTTTTAAGTTTTCCATGCCCAGGTAGTGTTTTTTCAAGAGGTTTTTTGCATACATAGGCACATAAACGTAAATTATTACACAGTGTGCTTGTTAGTCCCAAAATACTATTTATTATTGTGCAAAGCATAAATCTCCAAAAACAAATTCGTTTTCTCCTCTATATTCAATAAATCTGGCATGAAAAACAAGTCTTTACTTAAAATACTTGCTTGTCACCTCCCTTTTTTGCTTTCAAATTATCTTCTCCCTTTTTCATCCCCTGCTTGCCTTTTCACTCTGGGCGCACACTTCTCTAAAACACTTGCTCATTAGTCCTAATCTCTGTAATAACATTTCTGCAGTTTGGACAAAACTCATTAAAAAATTTACAGTCTTTCATTTTTAGAAAGTCATGCTCCTGCAGCCTTACAATATCTAACCTCCTTCAGCTCACCTATAAATCTAACAAAGCATCTTCATTAACTCACATAACTCCCCCATACCCAACTAATGCTAACCCCAAACACTTAAGGGCTGATTATGAGTATGGCGGTCTGAGGACCGCTGTGACGCTGATGGATGAAACACCTCCGCCGAGTTGGCCGTCCAACAGCCTGATTACAAACATGGTGGTTGGGCCACAAAAAGGCCGCAGCCATTGCCAGGATCCTGGATGCCATGTCTGCAGCAGGGGGATTGCAGGTAGTGCTGATACCAGCACCGCTGTGCTAATTACGAGTCAAATTTCTGATGACCTTTTCATAGTGGGGACTCTGCCATAAAAAGGTCGGTGGAAAGGTATGGAAGGGGCACCAAAGAGGACCTCAGGTGCTTTTGCCCAGCGGACATTGTGGCTGGGAGCACATTTTGTGCCCCCCTATGCCTGAAGCGTCGTGCGCACACAGTGTGCCATGAATGCCATGGTGCCTGGCAACAGTGCGTGCATGACAGAGCAGATGCTGCAGTGAGGCCGCATTGCCTTTAGGCTCACACTGTGAGCCGAAGCATCACAATCACAATCAGGCCCTTATTAATTTCATTTACCAGAAAGAAACTGGAGAGATTGCATGTAATGATTTGCTTGAGTGCACAAGTCTTATCCCACTAACACTGGACTGACCACTATCTTTGGGTTCCGGAATAGCATGCTGTCCAGCGAAAAACACTTCAACATCTCACCAGGGGTATTAAGAGCTATATAAATGCAATTACATTTATAAGATGATTGGCAGTGTAGAAATTTATTTTTGTTTGTATGATGCTGACTTTAAAATCCTTATGTTCATCTAAAGACAATTTACATTTCCCTGCAAAGCATACTTTCGGAGGCTCTGGATTTTTTTTTCAGTTTATTGTGTTCAGGATTAGCTCTGATTGTGTTAATTATGGGTTTTTGACAAATTACAGATATTACATATGCTCTTAGATTGGGGCTTTGGAACAGCCCACATCTTCAGTTGATTGCTTGGATTTTCATTCACATTTTGGATCAACCGACTGTTAACGTACATGACATAGGGCAATGGGCCAGCCCTCTTCCCCCTATTGGTTTTGTTGTGGTGTCATTCACATTTAGTTCAGCCAATAGTACAATTAGTGGGTGTCTGTGCTATCAACCAGTGTGAGTGATGACATTTTGCTACTCTAATTCTGCATCTGGAAGCATTGAATGTATGTAACAAAAAGCTTCCTTCTCTCACTGCCAGCTGCATGCCATTCATAACTAAAGCACTCTGCAGCTCAGGCAACTAATGTATGTTGGCAGAGAGGTTCTCTCATCAGAATTAGCAAGTCAGAACGAGGGCAGAGAATCGGGAACACAATTCCACAATTTAGGCTTCGGGTATACACACTGACCCCCCATCCAAACTGCACCGTCTTCCATTCTAGGTATGCCAGTCTACCTGGCTACCAGGCTAGCTTTTTACTTAGACAGCCATTTTGAAAATGATGTACTGCATATTACACTATTGTTAACTCCTCAGTTTTACTTAAGGGAACAAAATACAAAGAGATAATTCACCAAAACATGAGACAGGTAAGTGAATCAAAATACAGAAGCACTGTACAGCCTTAGTAGGTATCTCCCTTTACCTGTCTTTATTAGGTCAAACTTACTAGACAGCACATGCACAATCTGTTGTGAGACACTTTGTGAAATGCCAAAGAACTTAGTGGGGTTTGCAGCCCGCCCGTTGCTTGCCAGTGGTTGGCTCTTCAGTCACTCTCATTTGCCTGCTTCTTATTTATGTCCCAGCTTGTCAATTTTGTGTTTTGCCCTCCTGTGGGGCATAGCCTCTTGACCATCTCTTTTGATTGGCTGGCGTCTGTTCTTCCACTGCTTGTTTTTCAAACACTACACTACTTTTTTCTTTTTGGTTGACTGCTCCACAAGAATACATGTGATTTCCAGCTATCTCCTTCATGTACTTCTCTCCCTGTGCACTCCATGTTGCTCTCTGTCACCCATGTAGCTCTACCCATCCCCCTTTATGTTGCGATCTCCGTCTTGTATTCGTAATCCCTCTATTGTTTTCTCACCTGTATGCTTCTTCCCTTCCCGCTTTACATTGTTCTTTTGCCTGTTTGCTTCCCCAAGCATTGCACTTTGTCTCTCTTTCATCTGCTTTGCTCACACTTGTGCACTTTATAATGCTTCCTCCACCTGTGCGCTACATGTAGCCAACACTGCCAAGTGCCACGCATCAAGGGTTAGACTATTGCATTTTAGTGCTGGTGTCCACCTCACTGCACTAAAATGCTTTAGTCATGCATTATAGTGCCCTTAGGACCACCGGAGCGCGAGGCATGCTGCAGGAGACTGTATTTTACAAAAGCAGCCAGCATACAAAAATGGGATTTGGTTGTGCTGCAATTGCTTGCACCACTGTCCAGACCCTCTGATAATCGCTTTACATTCATTCACCGGAATGTGGGGAGTGAGCACTGGCCTCTGTGTGTCTATTACTAAATTAAAGGCGGGGCAGGGACTTCTTCTGATGAATAAAGCCTAGACTCTGAGCCTTTCCGGACAGACCACATGGTTTGTCTCAGGGAAGCAGCCTCATTAAGATCATCTGGATGGGAGTCAGTGTGTCTCCTTAGGCCTAGGTAGATTGCGGCAGCGGGCTGCAGCTTTTCTTTTATATTTCCGTGCCGCGCCCGCCACCTAAGCAGACAAATGGCACCACCCTGGGGCGACCCTCTTTACCGAAGAGGACAGGGAGCTGTGTAGGTGAGATTTTGCTATCCTGCATTTCACGCTCTGCCGATCTCTACTAGGCCTGGGCAAAATTTCCGTTCCGTTCGCGGAATTTGCGATAATTTGGCATTTCCGCGTTCCGCGGAGAGCGCGGAAATGTCAAAATTTCCGCATTCCGCAGCTTTGCGATAATTTGGTACTTGCTCGCGCTGTAAAATAATACATTCTCGCGCGCGCGCGATCGCCTTACCTGAATCCCCGCGTTCGCCGTCAAGTTTTCCCGATCCGGTCGCGTTCTCCATGAGATGTTGTATTGTTTAAGCCATTTGCGCTGTCTCGCGACAGTTCGCGGCCGCAGTGACGTCATGCGTCGCGCGATCACGTCTTTCTTCTCGCGATCATGCACCGCGAGAAGAGTGAAAACAAGATGGCCGCGCCCGCAAGCAACCGCATGGGTAAGTTGGCGAGCCGCGAACACGCAGAAAATACCGCGAACGGGTGGGAAAAAACTTCCGCATCTTCGTGATATTTCCGCGTGTTTGCGGAGATTTTAAACATTTTCGCGATAATTTGCGGAAGTCGCTTCCGCAAATTCCGCCCACCCCTAATCTCTACCCCCCTCCACCCCTCCCCCTACATGCCAGAGATAATTACGGTTAGTTGCTGGATGATTAAGACTGTTTCCTTCCATGCCTATATATGAAGCGCCTTGAAACGGAGAGGAACTCGAAACACACTGTTCATCAGATTCACCTCTCTTCTGCACAGTGCCTCCTGTCATCAGCGAGGCTGCATCAGTAAGCAGCAAGTCAATTACCAAATTAGATGACACACTGCTTGGTGGGTGGTTTATTATGTGGGAAGGTAAAAGCCGTGCTTGAGTTAAAGTAAGTCATTCTAAAATATAGGCTAGAAACCTTCTAAATGCCGCAATGTACACTGTATATTGTTTATGCCATGTGTTCTCCAAAGAAACGCTTAGTGGCTGGAAGGATGTTACTTTGTGTTGGCTATTAAAAAAAACGCTATGTATCATTTTCAGGATGTTTTTGGAGAGTAGTTTGCTGAATGACGCAATGTGCTAATCTAATTTAAATGGGTAATGAAAAGTACCCAAGCATATCTATAATGTGAAAGAACTAAGTGCAGCTTTATGATGCTGGTTACTATAGATTCAGCACCATTATGTTACTTCTGACTGATTAAATGATCATAACCACTTTCACTCACTGTAAAATGTCACACGTGGCAATTGAATGTCACTCATCGACACACTGGAATAATGGAAATGTCACACATAAGCACACTGAAAACTTGGCAGATATGTGTTGCTTTCCCCACAGCGCCAAATGTTATTTCCCACCCCACCCAAGTCGCCTATTCCCTGTCTACCCACCTCCAGTATTGCTTCCACCTCCCATTGTTTCCACCATCCCCGTTGTTACCACCACCCATGTGGAAAAACAATGTTGCTAGTTTTCTCTTTTTAGTTACCAATTCCACCTCAGATCCGTAGCAACAAATGAAAAACAATGTGGGCTCTTTATTTTGTAGGTATGTACATGCGTGGTGCGTGCACCTACAATATGACCTGGTAGCAATATCAAAGACTTTTTTGAAATTCTTTAGCTGTGCTGCACAGCATCAAGGATACTGTGCAGGGTGATTGGCAAATCCAGCGTAGCTTAAAAAGGCGGAACCTATTGGATTTGACAATGCTTGTTTTTATTGGCCTCCCTTCCTTTTTCATTACATATACTAAAGAAAGGAGGTACTGTGTTTGCTGTTTAGTTCCGCAGAAATGGTATAGAAATGGTAGCATTCAGTTTCAGCTCTCTGAAAGCAGAGAGAAAAAGCGATGCTTATAGCTGCAGTGTAACTTCTTTGTTATTTCCAGTGCATGTTGTTTATTTTTTTTTTAATATGGCTTACCGCTATGCTTTACTTTCATTCCATACTAGTAAACGATGCTATGCACTGAGGTCTCAGGCGTAGTCCAGGGACTACTAGAGGGTTATCAGGTAACTATTAACTCATCTGTCCTCTGACGTGTGGCAGGGACCAGGGTATTGATATCGAATATCTTGTCTGCTCCATTTTCTAGATGAAGTTGACTATCAGTGACACAGCACATATAGATAGTAGAATAAATCGCGATAATAATGTGCTTCATTAAAAGTGTTTTTAGTGATTCATAAAAGTGGGCAATCGTAGTCTGTTCTCGGATCGCCTGTCAATGTCTCTGTTCTTTCCGAGACAATCACACGTGGCCTGGGCACCACCCCATCTGGCATCAGTACTAACTTGTCACTTGTGACCCGTTGTGTTGTACAACTGGAAAACGTTGTGTCTTAGCCTAATGCAGGTACTTTCTCAAGACTGGAGTATAATTATAATGAATATTTTTGTTCTCCCATGAATCCCTTCCATACATCAGTTCTCTGAGCAGGAAGGATGGAAAGACATGCTCTCTCTTCATGTTTTGCTACTAAAACAGACTCATGTTTACACTCAGTCCCCCCAAAATATGCGCTCCTTGTAGTTCTTCTAGGTCACCATCAGCAGTGCCATTGCTCATGTTGCTATGTTGTCAAAGGGATCTCTTTTTCTAAATATAAAAAGCTTTGAACCATCCACCTTCAAGGATCCACTCTGAAAAAGTATGGCAGTATGCGTAGATGTTCAATTGTGAAGTACTTCCTATTGACAGCCACCCACTGTGCATTCTCTACAGCCAATCCACTTCATTGTTTTACTATGTGTAATTGGAAATTACCCTTGTTTGCACAACGGCTAATCTTATCTAGGTATATAAAATCAGTTGGCCATACCAGTGCTGATTAACTGCCCAAATGCGAAGCCGATCTTGCTGCGAATCTCCATTTGTACATTGCCTTAACATCCCACATTAATCCCGTCTTGACACTCTAGGCCCTATTACGATGTGATACGGTACGGCTCCGACCTCAGGTCGGAGGCTTTCCGACTCACATCTCGGCTTTCATTTCTGACTGCCAAACACAATCTAGGCTGTTGAAAGTGAAACCAGTCGGTCATTCCAGCTGGATTCTGACAGTCTCCTGGAGCCCGTCTGCCATTTGGAGACTGTAACCTAATCACATACGATGGCATTTCCGCCGGGAGGATTACAATGTCTGTTTTCGACAGGCTTTCCATGCCGGGGTTTTGGACATGGAAAGCCCGTTTGAAAGTGACTTTGGGGGCCCCTAGCAGTGCCCCCTTCTCTGTGCTACCTCCAGCTGGGGATCGAGGGGGAAGCTATGGTGCACCCCTGAAAATCCCTGCACAGTCGTGTTCACGGTGTAAAGATATGAACAAACTCCTATTTCTGTATGGGAGCTTGTGCTACAGCCGGGTTATGGCCGCATCACAAGCTCCCATAGAGAAATGGGTGTATGGGACCACACCATGTGCGGTCACATTTTAATTGGGGTGTCAGTCCAGAGACCGCAATGGTGTCGGTCGGAGGCAACTCCGACTGACATCGTAATTTAGCCCTAAGTGTTTCCCACACATTCACTCTTAGCTCCCTGTCATGCACATGTATTTTCATATACTATTACGTACACTTAATGGCTGTCTCTAGTTGAGGCACTTACAAGTGGCCTCACTAGATTTTCTTCACTGCCTCACATACAAGAACTAATTTCCTGCCTTTCTTTCACACATATCACACACATTGGCTGGTTGCCCCTGTTAGATAAACTCAACGGGTAGAAATCTCTAACTCTTTACTTGTCAATAGAAGACTGTCACTCCAAGACCTTGAGGTGTACTTTTAATGAGCACTGCTTTATAACAGATTCACACAAACACCTGAACACTCACACTCATATCCTTACCTTACATGACAATAACTGTTTATACAGAGCCATCCTCAAAATTTCCTATTCAGCCATCACTGTATGCATTAGGGTTGCTGCTTCGCGGCTAACTGTTGGCAGAATTGGGGGTACTCTTTGTACAAGGGGAACATTATTACTCTTAAAAGTTATATATCTAGATCTGTCATTGGTGAGGTGATAGTTTCCAGGGAAAACAGTAGACTTTCCCGTGTCAGCAAACTGTATGCTTATCAAAGAGAGTCAGTGGCACAGGATCATAAATGGAATAGTACCACTAGATTTGCGTTTCCATTTTTTGCTGACTGGTATTGCTGTTTCTTTAATTCTGCACACTGGGGTACGGCTGTAGAGTTCCCAGTGTACATGCTCTGACCATAAGACAAGCTAACATTGGCTAATACACAATTGGAACATCTAATTTTCTGTAAGGCCATAGTATTTGTTGCAAGAAAATAGATCAATGGCCTGGTAAATTCAGTGTTATCTGTGGATTGGATCATATATTGTGCCATAAATGTTGTAGACTTGTAAAGCGCACAGCTACCCCAGCAACGGGGCGTCCCGGCGCTGTAGACCGCTGGGGAACCCATCCTGGCTATCCCTGTGAGATGGTCCCTTTCTGGGTATCTCCAAGGTGAAACCAGGCATCCCCAGCGTCTGTGGGGGGCCGTTGTAGAGATGAGGCAAGCTTAATGCCCAGAGTTGCCGAGTGTGTTCCTGGTAGGGGTGGGCGGAATTTGCGGAATTAACCTTCGCAAATTATCGCGAGAATGTTTAAAATTATCGCAAACAAGCAGAAATATCGCGAAGATGCGGAAGTTTTTTTCCGGCATGTTCGCGAGATTTTCTGCATGGTTGCGGGTCGCCAACTTACCCATGTGGTTGCTTGCGGGCGCGGCCATCTTGTTTTGAGTTGTTCTCGCGGTGCATGTTCGCGAGAAGAAAGACGTGATCGCGCGACGCATGACGTCACTGCGGGCGCGAACTGTCGCGAGACAGCGCAAATGGCTAAAAACAATACAACATCTCATGGAGAACGCGACCGGATCAAGAAAACTTGTCGGCGAACGCAGGGATTCAGGTAAGGCGATCGCGCGCGCGCAAGAATGTATCATTTTACAGCGCGAGCAAGAAACAAATTATCGCCAAGCTGCGGAAACCGGAATTTTTGACATTTTCGCGCTCTCCGCGGAACGCAAAAATGTCAAATTATCGCAATTTCCGCGAACGGAACGAAATTTTTGCCCAGGCCTAGTTCCTGGTTAGAGTAGGTACCGAGGCGAGAATTATCAAGTCCGTTTTGACCCTGGTCCACGACCCTGCCGCGTCGGGAATTGAACCCTGGTCCCTGGCCGATTCACTAGACCATCCACTAGACTGGCAAAGAAAACAGAGCATTGGGCCTACCTGTGTATCATGACTACTACACCTTATTCACATCAGAGTTTTTCACACCTCATAAGGGAAGCAATGACGGGCCAGATGTTGGCCGGCTAATGCTAATTAGTATATTGGGGGTTTAGTCAGACAAAGTCTAAAAGCCGCAGGTGAACCTGGCAAAATAATACCCTATCTTGAAAAGAAAGAACCCTACTTTTAAATCATGAATGTCTCCATAATAAGATTGTGTAGCAAGGTAGGGTGCATTGTATTTTAAAGAAATACATGCAAGAATGTAGCATTGGCATGTACCTACAGTGACCTGCCACTAAAGGATATTTTTTACTGAAAATGGCTGTAGCATTAGCTTGTTCCTCTGAGAAAAACTAAAGTTCAGAATAACATTCTATTTCTGCCAACTCTGGCATACGCTAAAGAAATTATTCAACAACTGTTTCATATATTTATTTAAAATCCCACTCCCTGGAGAAGCTGGGGTTTTGATAAATATTACAAAATTTAACTTTTAAAAAGTTAGATTTTGTCTGCCTGAACCTCCAGTTGGCTGGTTAGAATTATACTGCCTGCAGCTGACTCCTGCAAGTTCTTCCACTTAATGAGATGTGAACAATGCTCCACAAGAAGAAATAATGGCTTAGGCCTTTTGGTAGGAAGATATAGGTGTTTGGAATATGACTCCTCTCAGCAAAGCTGGGGAAAGTTCAGGAATTTCATTAACTTGAAAGGCAAAAGGGTTAGGCTTGCCCATCCATGGATACATGTCAGGGAGACCTAGGAAAGAGAAGCCTTTGTGTCCTGAACACAACTGTAGAAAGATGGCACCTGCCCAATAGAGGGGAAAACTGGTCCCAGAGTCAATATGCTGTAGCTGGGGAGGAGGAGACTACTAATTTCTCTAAACACATCCCTTTATGGTTCACCGGAAAGACCGAAAAGCAGAAGGATGCTGCCATGTTAGATATTATTTAGAATAGAGCACTATGGGATATGTTGCAATAAGACAAGCAGGATATACTCATTGGTTATGGAGTCTTTGGGAGTCAAATCCACCCACTAAATGGTAAATCCTAGGAAATTGCAACTCTCTCACAGCTCATCAAGATAGTTTCTAGAACTGTGTAAGAATAGAAGAGGGCTGGGAATTTCCTACTTGTACCTAGTACTGAGAAGTAGTCCTCAAGGATCATTTGGTTGATCTCCTGTGTGGCTACAGAGACACAACAGGCTGCAAGAGGCCTTGTTACTGGAAGTGACCAATTGACAGGTAGCAACTGGACATGGACTGGATCCTGCTGAATGCCTCTCCTGGAATGAGACCTGGCCTTTAGGTGCTGTCACTGAGGTCCTGAGAGTCTTGGAAGGGATAAAGGGAAACATATAAAGAATGTCGGAGAAGTTGGGACTTAAAGAAGTTTTAGGTTTCCAAGACATCCAGAGCTTTAATGAGTCCTCACTGGAGTGGTGTCTGATTACAAGAGAACTTCTTTGGCTGTAGCTTTCACGCTGGTTCCACTGGAGGATTGCCATGGTTCATGCATCAGGAGATATTGAGGTGGCTTAAATTTCTCCCACCCTAATGGAGAAGACTGGGGGGCATATGTATGAAAGGAAAAATTAGTCGCAAATGCTGCGAATCGCAAAAAACAGCATTTGCGACTGATTTTTCGCAATTTCATATGTATGACACAGTTCCACACAGAAAACTAAGAAATCGCTAAATTAGCGATTTCTTAGGCTGCGAAACATTGAAACTGCGATTTTACTTGCGAATACTTAATTTGCGATTTCTTAGCTTAGCGAAAATCGCAAACAAGAAATCGCAAACTAAGAAATCGCTAGCGCATGTAAGAAAAAAATCGCTAATTGCGAGTTCACGAAATTGGCAATTTAAGAAATCGCAATTAACACCAATTGCTTGCAGGTGGTAAACTGGTGCAAGGTACATAAACCACCCCACAATGCAACAGACCCACCCACAATGGCAGCAATGTTCGTGATAGCCTGGAGGCTGTGTATTCGGGCCCTTGCTCAGAGGAGAATGAGACAGGAACGCATATTCAGGCTGCGCATCACCCTGTTCCAGCACACTGAAGAGGACATCTATGACAAGTACAGACTGCACCCCCAGACCATAATGGACCTGATTGAGGAGCTGAAACCCTACTTGGAGCACCCTACACGCAGGACACAAACAATTCCCACACATGTGCAGGTCCTGTGCTCCCTGCACCTCCTGGCGTCAGGGAGTTTTCAACGGGTAATAGCGGAGGTTGGTGGGGTGTCACAGAGTGCACTGTCGCGTTTCTTCCATGCCTTCCTAGATGCAATGTTGCAGAGGCTCTCCCATCACATTTACTTCCCCACCACCCAACAGGCATTACAGCAAACAAAACTGGACTTCTAGCAGATTGCACGTTTCCCCCACGTCATTGGCTGCATTGACGGGACCCATGTGGCTATCACACCCCCAGCAGCAACTGAATATGTCTACAGGAATCGGAAAAGCTACCATTCCCTCAATATACAGATTGTGTGCAATGCTAAGTATCTCATCACAGACATCGTACCCAAATACCCCGGCAGTACACATGACTCTTTCATCTTCAGACACAGTGGAATACACAGACGTCTGAGTGCTGGAGAGTTTGGGGAGGGGTACCTGCTAGGTAAATACATGGCACACATCAATACATCCACTACATCACTTGAGGGGGGGGGGACACTGACTTACCTATTGTGTTTGTCCATGCAGGTGACAGTGCCTATGCAGTGCGCGACTTCATCCTGACCCCATATCTGGATCCTGCAAATGCTAGTGAGAGGAGCTACAACAGGGCACACAGATCTACACGCTGTGTCATTGAGCGAACCTTTGGAATCCTGAAGAGCCGCTTCAGGTGCCTGCATCAAAGTGGAGGCGCACTGCAATACAGCCCTGAGACCTGCTGTAAAATCGTGGCAAGCTGTGCAATGCTACATAACATGGCAATGAGGAAAGGCACCACAATTGATGTGACCGATACAGACACATCGGATGACGAGCGCCCTGCTCCCCCTGCCAGACCTGCAGCAGGAGTTGGGGCAGCTGCTGGACGCCAGAGACGGACAGAGATCACACAAAACTACTTCTAGGTGAGTAATGATGAAATGAAACAACAAAGCTTGATGATGTGTCAAGTGTTTAATCACACTTCACATGTAAGAAATAGTAGCTGTCCCCAGCACATGTTGTGCACACAGTGCAGGTAAGGAACAAGTAATTGTGCAAACAGCATTTTCAGGTTAATGCACCCGTGTTGCAGTGAGTGTCCCCGCAGATGTTCACCTCCTTCGGTGACGTCCAGGCTGAGTGCCCCCCATGGTGTTCCCTTGGCCTGCACCCTGTCTGGCACTGCGGCGTCTTTCCCCTGGCAAGGTGGGAGTGAGGCTGCTGCGACTTGAGTTGTCCTCACTCTCGGCAGAGGCCATTAGTGCGCTGCCACCAGCATTGTCTGTCTGCAGCTGCTCCACAGCAGTGGTTACCTGCGCAAGCCCTCGGGGAATATCCTGGCAGCAATGTGCCATGTCGACCTGCATTGTTACGCTTCTGCGTGTGAGGGTGCTGGTGGTGGTGCAGAGGCGGTTCACGGCCTTTGTGTAATTGTGTAGGCGTGCATTTGCACGTTGGCCAGCCCTGTCATTTGCAGCTTGGTTGTGCCTCAAAGTGGCACAGAGCTCATGGATTGCCCCTGCCTTGTTCTTCTGGTCCTTGTGTATGCGGCATAGCTGCTGATTAATTGACCGCAGTGCTTTGCTTTGCAGGCGCTGTTCCTGCAGCATGCTCTGTTCCAGGCCTGAGAACACGGACCCTTCTGCTTCAGTTGCAGTGCTGCTCCTGGGCCTTGATCTGGATGTCTCCTGTGGTCTTATCCTTGGCGTTTGTGTGTTATGACTGGGCATATGTGACACACCCTGACTCCCCTCTCTCCTGTCGGTGTCATCCCCTGTGGCAGGTACTTCGTCCTAAAATGGAGGCAGTGGGGGCACATGTGCGTGCTTCCTGCGCTGGATTGGCTGCTGCTCTGTGTCATCGCTGGAGTCCGCAGGGTCTGCAGGCTCCTCTCCCTCTGCGCTGTCTTCTTGTGCCATGCCATGTGCTGTGGATGTAAAGGGGACTACATGAGTTTGTGTTATTGTCTGCATGTGGCAATCAATAAAGTTACTACTTTTTTTGGCTAACCTCTGACACTGTATCATTCACTTATCCCCAACCCACATGTTGCATTTAATTTCGTTAGTGTCATGGACACACAGTCAGACACAGTACTACGAGTCCCATGATGCATTGCTGGGTGTGCTGTAAGACCTGGCCTGGATTGACATTTTGGGAGTTTACTATGTGCATTTGGGGAAGTGTGCAAGGCTCCTCATGGGGGGTTGGCTGCTCTGCAGTGGATGGTCCTCCTCCAGTCTGATTGGCGTCCTTCAGTCTGGCTGCCACCCTCTCCTTGGACCTCTGGCGCATGTCGTACCACCGCTTGCGCAGCTCATCAATGGTACGTGTGGTGACTCCCACTGCATTCACCTTACTCTGTATCTCTAGCCAGATTTTCCTCTTCCTGGCCTCTGGGACACGCAGTGCCTTCTTGCCGAAGAGGAGCTCATGGCTGCAGACCATCTCCTCAATGAGGACCTCCTGATCCTTTTCAGAAAACTTATGTTTTCTCTTCCTTTTCTCTGCATCCTTGCCCTGCTGTTGTTTGGTGGAATTCATTGCTGGTTGCACTCTCCTGAGATGCCTCCTCACACTCCCCAAGCAGCCTCTGGGTGTGGCTCAGGTGAGCAGGTGCAGGAAATCCCTCCAGTTTCCTGTTTGTGATGTCATCAGGCTGCACCTGGCTTGCAGATTCCTGTTTTTGCGATTTCTTAATTAGCGAATTTCGCTATTAAGAAATCGCAAAGCGGGTGTCTGAGAATTATTTGCGAGTTTTAAGGAATCGCAAATGATTAGCGATTAATTTTTTACATCCCGTTTAGCGAATCTGAATTTGCGAATCGCAAAATATCGCAAATTAGGATTCGCTAAACGGGAGTTTGATACATATGCCCCTGGGTGTTGTTATGATGTTTAAACTGAATCTCAATCACTTCCCTCTATTAAAATTATCATTCTGACTTTTCAAAAATATGTACTTCACAACTAAGGGAGAACTGTCAAGCCTACGCACTTTTGAATAAGTCCTTCACACTACTATACCAAATGGTCAGCACCACTCAGCGGTGTGGAAACGCACATTGTGGAAGCCCAGTATCTTGCACATGCCTATTAGAAGTTAGAGAATGAGTATGCTAAAAGGTTACATGAAAACACACATGGTGTCTTGGTGAAATGGCAAAGTTCATAGCATTTCAAAAGGCATTAACAAATAAGTTTGGGATTCTCTGTACTAGCAAAGACACCTCGATTGGTATGTGTTATTTTTCCTATGGTGTTGTAACAGGCTGACGTTGATGGTACCTGGGACAGGACATGCAACCAAGGAACAACAATGTGAGTTCTGCTAGACATCGTACGCATTCTGTTCACTGTGCTCCAGCTATCACTAACCTTTTCTTGTGGTTAATTGCTCAATCTCTACCCCAAACACCTTTTTAAACTTTAACTTATCAAAACATACTGAAAATATTTACACCAAATAATGAAAATCATGCTTTCTGAGTAAAGATATATATATTTCTGCCAAAAGCTGCTTAGGGGCAGTCTAGAGTGTGCCCCAAAGCCCCCGTAGTCCCTGCTGAATCCCCAGCCAGCACCCATAGTAGGTGCAGGTGGGAGCTAGCCATTATTTAAAAGTGGGTACTCACCTGGGGGACCCAAAGCATGGGAATAGTTGGACCCGCAGGAGGAGTGCCAGGGCCACCACAGCCCTGCCAGCTCCCCAGCCAGCTCCCATCCTGGGTGCCAGTGGGACCTAGCTCCATTTGTTTGCTACTAGTGGGAGAAGCTTTTTTCTGTGCTCCTGCCGGGTGGAGGAAATGTTGTAATCCCTACCTGGGAGAGGGCAGGCAAGCAATACAGTTAACATTCTCTGCATGCACTCTGTGCCAGTGGATGGGGTTCCCCTGGCCAGACTAAGGCCCAGGAAGGGGGACCCACCCCCATAAAAATGGCACCGGGATGAACACTCTGGGGCTTCTCTAAGGCTTGGGAGGGTGGCTGCACCCTCCCTTCTCTAAAACTATTAGTTAGGCCACAAGGGATGGGGTCCCCAGCGCCTTATATAGGCTCCAGGAGGTGGTAGATATATATATATATATATATATATATATATATATATATATATATATATATATATATCACCACCCTTCACTTCTTCAGATATCCCGGGACACTTTAGCGTCGGTGCAACCGTGGGTCCGAAGACGCCCACTATTATCCATACATTTTCACCAAGTACTCACAGGTACCGTTGCACTCCCGTCAGGCACAAATCACCGCACAGAGTCCATCCGTCATTAGGTGAAATAATCGTTTATTCTTTGCTTATCGGTTTACAGCCATCAAATACCCTACGCGTTTCAGCGATCCACTCGCCTTGGTCACGGGTAAACACAAAAACATTTTTCACCAAATGGTTTTTAAACACATTTACGTGAAACGTACCAACATAGATAACGGACTGTCATTCTAGAGGTTAAGGTTGATGATCTGTTTATTATCTGGGGTGGGTCTGAACAATTAGCGACTGAGTTCATCTCCATGTTAAATCAAAATGAAATGAATTTACAATTTGAAGGAATTATGAGCAACCAGAACATTGAATTTCTGGATTTACAAGTACAGGTGTTGGGCAAGAGACTGAAACGCGTATGCCGAGCGTTTCAGGGACAGAATCACTCTGCGCTTGAAAAATCAGTAAAGCCATTTTTTATTCCCCGGAGTTGTGTCGCGCTGTCTACTTACTTGGAAGAGAGCATGAACTGTATGTTTTAACCAGCAAGCAGGCGCTGGATGGCGATGCGCCCTCTCGGTCTGGAGCAACGCGGTGTAGCCTGCACCTGGAGTGTTGTGTGTTTCCGCGTAGCCCCCCCAGCATGTCAAAACCACTTGGAGTGATTCTGGATGCAAGGGGAGAGAGGAGGCAACATTGTGTGCCTGATAAGGGGACAAAGAAATGGCCGGACTCCCCAGCAACCAGGGGTGGTGTTGATACCTGCAGCCAATTGTTATTGGGGTACCACATGGTGCAAGGAATGCCCTGTTACTCAATGGGCCTCCTCAACGGACTATCAAGACCAGAAGGCACCTGGCTGGGGTATGCAAGCAAAGCAGCTGTACATCATTAAGCGGAGGAGGGGCGAGAGACCACCTGACTGGGTGTGGCCTCGGGAACAGCATAACATCGCTAGGCCCCCCAGGAACACCAAGAACACCTTGAAACTGGCACTGACGAAGCCGCTTGAAGGCTGAAACGCGTATGCCGAGCGTTTCAGGGACAGAATCACTCTGCGCTTGAAAAATCAGTAAAGCCATTTTTTATTCCCCGGAGTTGTGTCGCGCTGTCTACTTACTTGGAAGAGAGCATGAACTGTATGTTTTAACCAGCAAGCAGGCGCTGGATGGCGATGCGCCCTCTCGGTCTGGAGCAACGCGGTGTAGCCTGCACCTGGAGTGTTGTGTGTTTCCGCGTAGCACCCCCAGCATGTCAAAACCACTTGGAGTGATTCTGGATGCAAGGGGAGAGAGGAGGCAACATTGTGTGCCTGATAAGGGGACAAAGAAATGGCCGGACTCCCCAGCAACCAGGGGTGGTGTTGATACCTGCAGCCAATTGTTATTGAGGTACCACATGGTGCAAGGAATGCCCTGTTACTCAATGGGCCTCCTCAACGGACTATCAAGACCAGAAGGCACCTGGCTGGGGTATGCAAGCAAAGCAGCTGTACATCATTAAGCGGAGGAGGGGCGAGAGACCACCTGACTGGGTGTGGCCTCGGGAACAGCATAACATCGCTAGGCCCCCCAGGAACACCAAGAACACCTTGAAACTGGCACTGACGAAGCCGCTTGAAGGCTGAAACGCGTATGCCGAGCGTTTCAGGGACAGAATCACTCTGCGCTTGAAAAATCAGTAAAGCCATTTTTTATTCCCCGGAGTTGTGTCGCGCTGTCTACTTACTTGGAAGAGAGCATGAACTGTATGTTTTAACCAGCAAGCAGGCGCTGGATGGCGATGCGCCCTCTCGGTCTGGAGCAACGCGGTGTAGCCTGCACCTGGAGTGTTGTGTGTTTCCGCGTAGCCCCCCCAGCATGTCAAAACCACTTGGAGTGATTCTGGATGCAAGGGGAGAGAGGAGGCAACATTGTGTGCCTGATAAGGGGACAAAGAAATGGCCGGACTCCCCAGCAACCAGGGGTGGTGTTGATACCTGCAGCCAATTGTTATTGGGGTACCACATGGTGCAAGGAATGCCCTGTTACTCAATGGGCCTCCTCAACGGACTATCAAGACCAGAAGGCACCTGGCTGGGGTATGCAAGCAAAGCAGCTGTACATCATTAAGCGGAGGAGGGGTGAGAGACCACCTGACTGGGTGTGGCCTCGGGAACAGCATAACATCGCTAGGCCCCCCAGGAACACCAAGAACACCTTGAAACTGGCACTGACGAAGCCGCTTGAAGGCTGAAACGCGTATGCCGAGCGTTTCAGGGACAGAATCACTCTGCGCTTGAAAAATCAGTAAAGCCATTTTTTATTCCCCGGAGTTGTGTCGCGCTGTCTACTTACTTGGAAGAGAGCATGAACTGTATGTTTTAACCAGCAAGCAGGCGCTGGATGGCGATGCGCCCTCTCGGTCTGGAGCAACGCGGTGTAGCCTGCACCTGGAGTGTTGTGTGTTTCCGCGTAGCCCCCCCAGCATGTCAAAATCACTTGGAGTGATTCTGGATGCAAGGGGAGAGAGGAGGCAACATTGTGTGCCTGATAAGGGGACAAAGAAATGGCCGTACTCCCCAGCAACCAGGGGTGGTGTTGATACCTGCAGCCAAATGTTATTGGGGTACCACATGGTGCAAGGAATGCCCTGTTACTCAATGGGCCTCCTCAACGGACTATCAAGACCAGAAGGCACCTGGCTGGGGTATGCAAGCAAAGCAGCTGTACATCATTAAGCGGAGGAGGGGCGAGAGACCACCTGACTGGGTGTGGCCTCGGGAACAGCATAACATCGCTAGGCCCCCCAGGAACACCAAGAACACCTTGAAACTGGCACTGATGAAGCCGCTTGAAGGCTGAAACGCGTATGCCGAGCGTTTCAGGGACAGAATCACTCTGCGCTTGAAAAATCAGTAAAGCCATTTTTTATTCCCCGGAGTTGTGTCGCGCTGTCTACTTACTTGGAAGAGAGCATGAACTGTATGTTTTAACCAGCAAGCAGGCGCTGGATGGCGATGCGCCCTCTCGGTCTGGAGCAACGCGGTGTAGCCTGCACCTGGAGTGTTATATATATATATATATATAATGGTTAGTATCTACTTTCCATAGGAAAACTGTTTTTTGACTAGCCTTTAACTTTGGTGCCATTTGACAAATCTTCACGAAATTCTCCCCCAAAAAAGTGCACCACTGATTCTAGTTGTGCACGGAAAGTTTCGGGGTGATTCGTCAAATGGGGGCTAAGAAAAAGGGGGGTTCAATAAAAGTGCATTTCCCATGTTATTTCTCATGGAGATTTTAGACACAGCTGCTGAACAGAATTACATCAAGTTTGACAGAAAAGTAGTTCTTGGTCCAGAAAGCAAACTTTTTGTTATTTGATGTAAATCCATTCTGTAAATTTGGAGATATTAATGAAAATCCAAATGTATACATCTAGAGGTGCAAAGCCTCCATGAGATTCGGTCTCAGCAGATTCCCCCCAAAAAAAGAAAAAAGAAAGAGAAGGGGGCAGACTAGGAGTACCCCGAACACATAGCCCTGGTGCTGGGGGTCCCCCAGGGACTGCACAAAGACAAGAAAGCATTTATATTAAAAAACATTCCTGCAAAATCATGAAAATGTGCAAATTTTCAGAGAAATACCAAGCGTGGTCTAGTGCGCTTGTTTGTTAACTTGACCCTGGTTCGGCTAGGTCCAGTGGACTTATTTATATACATGATAGGGGGATGGAGCCCAAGCCGCCCCCCTCCCCATTGCTGACATGGGCCCTGGGGACTACTGACTCCCGGGGACCAGAAAAATGTAATATGAAGAGGAGGGCAGTCACCAGTCCCCCACCTTCAGGCCGTTCACTGCCCTGGGGACCACCACCTCCCCAGGGCAAGGCCAATTCAATTATAATTGAAGGAGAGGGGCTGTGCGGCCCCAATTACAGCATAATTTATGGCCCTGGGGCCCACCATCTCCTCTGGGCCAGGTCAATTAAATTCCAATTGAAAGAAGGGGGCCACGGGGAGTGCCCCTCAAGGTCCATTTACAGTGCTAGAGACCACTAACTCCCTACGGTCTGGCTGAATACAGAAAAAGAGGGAGGAGGGCTGCACGGCCACCTCCTGGGCCATTTACGGCCTGGGGACCACCGTCTCCTTGATTTCAAGCCAAATAATGAGAAAGCAGAGGGCCATGTGGCCCCCTTCCTGGAGCTATTATTGGTCTTGGGGACTGACACCTAGAGGGCCTGCACCCTGTGTCCCTGGGTGCCCACCACCAGGACAGCGCTGTTTGCTCTCACTTGGTGGTAGAATTGACAGCTCCCACCAAGCAAGAGCGAACCTTAAGTTTATTCCCAGCGGGTGGGAGCAGAAAAATTGCTCACACCAGCTGAGACTGGTCTTTTCATCTGTTTCCCTGCCTGCTGTCAAGTCGGTAGGAAAACAGATGAGGGAATTGCTCCTGCATGCAGGGAGATGCATAATTAGCAGCTCCCTGCATGCAGTAGCAATGCCAGGGACCGTGGGGTCATTGAGGCTCCCCTCACGGTCAACAAACAATGTAAACTGGATGCCCTGGTGGGCACCAGGTACCCAGCATGAAGAGGCTGGGCCAGAGACATGAGGCCACATAGCCTGCTCCCCTTACAATAATTGTACGGCCCCCAGGGAGTGGGGCTAAGAAAAAGGGGGAGTCTCAAAATGCTTCTTCTCTATGTTAATTCCAATGGAGATTTAAGACAGGACTAGAGCCCGAACCTCTGAATGGAATTACACCACATTTGGCAGAAAGGTAGCTATTGGTCCAGAAAGCTTTTTGAGAATTGGTGTGGATCTGTTCAGTATTTTTTTTTTTATTTATGAAAAAAAAATTTGTACATATAGGGACACGAATCCTCAGAGGATCCGGCAGTCCCCGTGCTAAAATCTGATTGGCTGCCAACACTTCAACCAGCAAATATTGGCAACACTCCCAAAATAAAACCATAAAAAAGAGAAGGGAGCATGGTAAGAATACTTCGACCCCCTAGGCATCATGGGACCCTGCAAGGTCCAAAAAGCATTTTTAGCATGTTAGCAGTAAAAATCAAAACGAATTCGCAAATTTGTGGCAACATTTTCTTTTTTTTAAAGTGCAGTTTCCCTTGATTTCTTTATGCCCCTTCGGTTGGGGTTGTATTAGGATGGGGCCGTATCTGTACTACTCTCCCGGCATCTCGCATTGTGGCTGTGTCCACAGATCATCCATGCACCTTTATTGCCTCTCTGCTCCTCTGGCGCCTCGCATGGGCCAGTATAAGGGTGCAGCCTGAGGCACCCAGCAGCAATAATGCCCACACCCCAGGGGCAGCATCAGCATCAGAGCCACACAGAAGCACTGCATGGCCCCAGAAAGCATGGGCCAAGTCTATACTCTCCACCACCTTGGGCTGCAGAAAGCTGCTGGCTCTGCTGTGCTGCTTGCGCCTCAAGGTACATGCAGGACTCCTACCTCCAGGGCCCACTATGGACACCCACCAGGATGCTTGATGGTTTTATTTTATTTTTGTGTTTTCATGTGGCACCCTGCATCGAACCTGCAATGCACAAGGGTGTGGGAGAGCTGACCATCTGCCCTGCTGTGAACACTGGGAAATCAAAAAAGATATGAGTCCAGGCTACACATTAAAGTTCTGGGAGATATGGATGCTGGAATTGGCAGAGAGAAACTCACCTGGAACAGCCAGGTGCTGGCTGCACCTAACAGGGTTTATGTAACAGACCTGACAGTCAAATACCAAGACTGTTGGGGAGGTTGGGGCAGCTACCGGAAGGTAAATAACCCAGGGTTTTGACCCTCGAGGCAATGGATACAGTCTGTTGTGCAAACAGACCCTGCCAGACATGGTGATTAATGGATATAGCTGAGGAAGTGCGGTTACCATGCTTCTATGACCCATACCCTATCATTACACTGCTCACCTACTGCGGTTGTGGACTCTTAGAGGGTGGAGCCGCGGCGATCCAGAGGTGCTTTCTGTCATGCCGTCCTGTAAGAACTACCTACCCTACACATTGACGTTTTAGAAAGTAAGTCCAACCCAACACTTCCAGGTGCTTTAGAGATCATCTGGTAGATGGAGGTCGACTGGCAGCAACAAGCAGGGCATGACTTGGCACCACACTGAGAGACCAACTGCAGTCAATCAAAGGTTGAGGAGCTTCATCTCACACCTGATGCGAGGGATAGAACCACTATAATGAGATAATAAAGAACCAGGAGAAACAAGGCCCTAGCGAAGGTGGGTGAGTGCAGCACTTGTGCTTTGTGGACCTTATCTTAAGTGCATGTTGTTAAATGCAGGGGCTTGTAGGCGCCACATAGGGGATTGGCTAATCCCCATTTCAAAGTGCAAGATGCCAGCACTTGTAGGTAGGATGGGCATATACTAGAGTGACAACGGCACCCCACATGCCGTGAGCTCTACTTCTCAGGGTAGAGGAAGCATCTCATTGAATCCATACACATGAGATGGAGAAACCACTTTCAGGAGGGATAACTGCGTTCCTGGAGCAGGGAGCCCCACATTCCACATACACAAGGGATCTGTTCCCCGTGCAGGATGCCCCACATTCCCCGTGCAGAGACCATTAAGACCCTACATTATATGTGCAGAGGGTACTGCAATCTGTATGCAGTGACAACTTCATCTCCCGTCCTGAGAGCAGCATCCTTATGCAGAGAGCAGCAGGGCCTGCATCCCAGATGCAGAACTGAGTGGGTCCCTCTTTCCCTTTGCAGATGGTCCTGCATTCCATGCGCAGAGGGCACTGGAATTGCTATGCAGTAAATCCGTATTTGTAAAGCCAAAACTACTCACCCTTACGGGTCTCAAGGCACTGGGCGCAGTCATGGAAATTAAGTGAGCTATTTCCCAGAGTCACATGGTGCTGAGCTGAGCTGACGCCAGAGACGGGGATCGAACCGTGAACCCTGTGCTCCGAAGTCAGCTGCCCTGGCTGCTGCACCACACCTCTCCACCGCAGGTGAGAACTGATCTCCTGTGCAGACAGTTGTGGGCTCCACATTCCCTTTACAGTAGGCTCTACATGCCCTGACCGGCGGATCCCACCTTTATTGTGCCGGGAGCAGCAGGGTCTGCATCCCACATGTAGAGGTCAGTGCTCACCTCTTTCTTTTGCAGCTGACCCCACAGTCTTGTCCGGTGGGTCCCACCTTTCTTATGCAGAGAACAGCAGGGTCTGCATCCCATAGTGACCCCTTGTTCTATGTGTGATGGAGAGTAGCCCTTGTCAGATCTTCTTTTCTTGCATGCCATCTACAGGCAGTCCGACTGCTCACGTGCGGTCATGGAGCAGGCCCAAGGAGTTTGTTCTCCAGCACCTATTCATCACCTACCTCTCCGCTCGGACCACATCTGGTTGATGCGGGGTCTCACTCCGATGACAGACCTCCTCAAGTTCAAGGCAGTCAGAATGCGAGGAGAGGTGGATGCAAATCGTTGAAACAGTATCAAAGTTGTGGAGGCCAAGAGGTGGTTGATGGTCAGCTGGTAGTAAAGAAACCCTTTATAGTGCAGCTCAGTACATAGAGGTGCGCTGAGCTTCCTTTCAATCACAAGGTGTTTTACGGGTATAGAAGAACATTGGGTGGGCAAGTGGACTGGTAGCCTCTCTGTGGGACTGCTTCAAGATGAAGCATGCAATACAGGAGATTTAATCACAAAAGACAGTGTAACGAAAACACGCGCCCTCCCATATTGTTTTCAAGTTTTAAACTCTCACATGATCTTTTAACTTCATCATAGACATAGAACTTATTAAAACATTTTATACATTTCTTATATTTTCACAGACTGCATTTCAATGTGCAAAACGTGCAAAACTTAATTTTGATGAGCTATATTAATGTTTCACATCACACTGATAAATCATCATTTAATTGCTGATATTCGTTCTATCACTGTAGCTCAAATGGGACACTAGAACACAACCCTGCGCTGTTCATGCGCTCATAATGTGTGCATGTACAAGGAAAAATAAACAACATAGAAGATCATTTCATAATGTTCTCAAATGCATTATGATGTCTGAAATCTGAAATATCTATATTACCTGCTGGTGGTCGCCAGTAGGTAGTTATAGTTAGTTCCTCAGTCCATATGTACGAATACTCCATTTTGCGTTTTTCTAATTGTGATATTCAGTCACTCGCAATTAGGAAATTGCAAACTAGAATGTCTGTATGATTGTGCATCCTCAACTGCGACTCCCAAATTATGCGAGTCGCAAATGTGAGGGTCGCAAGTAGTAATTTCCTAAACTGCTGAATGGAATCGCTAATTCCGATTCACAATTTGCAAATGTATTTGCAAATTGCACACGCCCCCTCAAGTACAGGAAGTACTTCCTGGTTCAGGTGTATGACCCTCAAACCAGGAAGCCTACTGTGAGGAGGTGCTGCAGACTTCTGCTGAAAGTTGTGTGTTTTGGGGCAAGGAGGGCACATCTTTTACAAAGTATGGCAATGCAAGATGCCGATAAGGAGACTGGGTGAAAAAAAGAAAATTAAAAATTGTTAGAAAAGGATTTAGAAATCCTTTCAGAGGAATGCTGCAATAACCATGAACAGCTCTTTGGAAAGGCCTCTATGTCAGTCCTGAGGACAAACTTATTGAAAATCTGGCTGGACATGCAGGCCCAAATAAATGCTGTTAGAGTGACACAGAGGTCAGTGGATGAAATCCGCAAACGTTGGTATGAACTCAGGTCAAGGAAGAAAGAAAAGGTGGCCACTCATCTGGAGAGTGTTGTATCACAGGAGGAGGACGTTCCACAGTACAAGCACCCACAGCCACAGAAACGCTAGTGGAAGACACTCTTGAGCAAGAGGCAGTTGACAGATTCGGGCACATAGACACCTCAACAGCAGCACCAAACCCAAGTACGTGCATATTACCCACTGTCCTTTTAAAAAATCTAATATGTATTCTGACACATGTCTAATAGGCATTCGCTGCAGCCAGACAAGTGCATTATGGTACATGTAGTACATTGATCATAGTGTATATTTTAGATACATTTTATGTGCTGAAAAAACAAAATAAATCGTATGTCTATACAAATCAAACACAAACAAAAGTAATAGTAAGTCTCTTCTACACCACAGATGATGCACCACAGCACACAGAAGGGGCTGAGTCAGAGGGAGGTGATGCCACTCATGAATGAGGAGGACGATCAAAATTAGACATACTGTCGACTCTCAATATCACATGGGCACATCAGTGGTGCTGTATGTTCACCACAGCCTGCATCAGGAGAGGAGGTTGCTGGCCAACCACAGCCAAGCATAGACTTAGATCCTGTAGTGAGAACACGCCAGCAGTGGGGACATAGTCGACCATGACATAGGCCAAGATCTGTCTCACAACCAAACCTGTCCAATCCGCAAGCAGTTAAAAACACCTAGGTATTTGAAGGCACTAAGAACTCTATGTTACAAATGTAATGCCTGCAACAAAAGCAAATAAAATCATGTAGCACAGATTATATGACCCCCCACGGATGGAACGTCAGACAGGAATCACAAACGTCACAAATGTCCTTGGGGCCTAGACCTGACTGCACATGACCCACTAGTGATAGAGGAGGTGAAGACTTCTTTGGTAGTGCAAGAGATACATGATGAGAGGAGCAGCCACACTCAAGACTTTGGGGTTGGATGGATTCCCTGTTGAGTTCTAGAAGGCTTATGAGCCTTTCCTAAGCCCTAGATTACTGGACATCTACCAGGCCGCACTGCGCAAGTGGAGAGTACCTTAAACGATGGGTGAGTCCCTGGTGGTACCACTGGTCATACCTGACAGAGATCTGATGGAACTGATGTCCTTACTAGGGATGGACTACAAAATCCTGAGCAAGATTGTGGTGCTTAGCCTGACGGAATACTTGCCAAACCTGGTACACACAGACCAAAACAGTTTCATCCCTGAAACATCCACCACACTTAACATTAGGAGGCTGCACAGGGTGAAGGAAATGACCCCCGAGAGATGGCCATACCTGTCTGATGCTGGACTTAGAGATGGCATTCAACACCATCGACTGGGGCTACCTTTTTGCCACCATGTCAAAAATGAATATTGAGGGGAGACTGCAACGTTACATATGTCTTTTTTTTTTCAACAGTCCGGGTGAAGATAGGACACCATGTGTGGCCCTCTCTCGTGGTGAGCAGGGGCACTCATCAGGGCTATCTACTTTACCCATTACTCTTTGCTCCGGCAATGGAGCCACTGACTAACCGGCTCCGCCAGAAGGCTGGTGCCTGAGGTATTCTGCTGGATGATGGCATCCATATAGTTTCAATGTATGCAGACGACGTGCTTCTCTACATATGGGACATCCATATGAGGATTCTTGAGATAGCAGTTATTCCAGCAGGCGTCGAGCTTGAGAGTTAAGTGGACAAAATCTTGGTGTTCCATTTATGCATGGATTGCCACCTACAGGAGGTCACGGTAGGAGACCAGGTGGTGAAGTGGGAACCTTGCGCCTTCTGATACCTGGGGATCCATATTTACCACACTACAAAAGATCTCATTGATGGATACTTGACTAAGGCCATATCCTCTCTATGCCCATGAATGGCCTTCTGGAGTACTCTCCCACGCACAGTCCAAGGGCAAATATCACTTTCCAAAGTGATAATGCTCCCCCTGCTTTTTTATTTCTTTCATAACTTGTTAGTGGCAGTGCATGGCGCCACCTTCATGGAGCTACATGCCATGCTTGGAGAGTTCATATGGAACAAGGACAGGAGACGGGTGGCACTCCATAGACTGCAGCTACCAGTGAAAAGGGGTGGCCTAGGTGCGCCAGATTTTGAACATTATTACTTGGCAGCACAGCTGCAATGGCCTGTGTGATGGTTAGCTGAGCGTCAACTGGACGAAGTGGGTGGAATACCGACAAATAGAGCACGGGAAATGGTAGAGTGATGATGCACCCTGGATTAGGAGCCCCTGAGTGGTGAATGCTCCGATGAGCGTGGCTTATCAGATTTATAAGAAAGGCAAGAAACTTATGCCGGATATAATCCCTTATTCTCCGGCCACTACACTGAACTTTATGATGCCATTCCACACATGCATAGGTAGATAATGCTTAGTGGCCGGAGAGATGCGGTGTTGACCTTGGAGGGTGACCTGTTCAGAAATGGGACGTTAATCCCCTTTGGACAGTAAGAATATGACGTACCGGTGGGGCATTTTCTCGCCCATAGGACATTGATAGCAGATATGGGATGCCTCTGGAGTGTTACAGACACTGAACTGGAACAACATCTGCTGAGCCATGCCCTGCATGTCATGGGTTCTGTCTGAAAACATATAACCTGGAACATCAAACGTTTGGCTCACACAACAACAGACCCTTTGGTGCTCTCGCGCAGACTCTTTGAACGGATATAGGAATTGGAAAAAAACATACATTACCCACGCAGGGTGTCTCGTAATGCCAAATTCCAGTACATAGAATTTAGCATTTTGCATAGGGCATACTTCACTCCGGCCACCTTACACAAAATACTTGGATCCTCCTCTCTTTGTCCAAAGTGCCACGTGCATAACTCGGATCTGATACACATGTTCTGGTCGAGCCCGGATGCTATGATGTTGTGGACTGAACTCACAAATATAGTAACCACACTTACGGGTCTTGCAGACCTCGTCACCTTGGAGGGAGCACTTCTGGGTGTATTCTGGCAGAAAAAAACTCAAAAAGGAACCAACCGATTGATAGATTTTGTGATGCTCATCGGTCACCGGGCGATTGTGATGCACTGGAAAGCCACCACACTCCCGACAATACAACACTGGTGCACAGAGACACTAAAATGGGGCAAGGCGGCCGCAGTTATGCTGTGAGGGAGCAGACCAGGGGCCTCCATAGGGTTCCAATTGCTGAATATTGGGAATAAACACTACAAGAACTGCAGGACACACAGGATGCTCCCCTGGGCGGGTGATGGTTATTAGCCGTCAGAGCCCAATGAACTCCGTTTTGTGCCCTAAATAGGGTAGGACAGCTTCAGTGCCGCAATACTACTGTCCTGTTACATTTGAAGAACAGGATGCCTGCCGACCCCATTCCCGGAGAAGGGGGAGGGGAGAGCTCTGGAATCAAACATTTAACAATGTTGACTACTGCCTATGTCTTTTTTTTACAGAGGATACCATGCCATGCACCTCACGACTGTGCTGTAATACAAAAAAATGCGGACATTTTCAATGCTTGCAATGTCAATGTGATCTGCTATTTGTCTTAGTTTGTTTTGACATTGAGTTTCTATCATATTGAACCTATACTCCTGTCATAGACTGATGTTCATTGCATTGAGAGACCTTTCCCAACGTCCTTCTCGGATAGCATTCTATGATATGCATATTATGACCCAAAAAAACAATACAAAATTGTTAAAAAAAAAATATATATGTTGCATAGTTATCACAGCACACCAGTGGCTGTAATGTGGCCAAATACCTGTGACACTTTAAAGAATGGAAGGGTAGAGCAGGAGGACAGTCAGCTTCTGTCCTTGAATAAGAATGCAGTAGTAATCTCTCTCACATCTCCTTTTATGTGTTCTCCCTTACAAATGTATCGAAGCCCACATGTTCCACTCTTTACCAGGGATTCTTCGATAGTCAATATCAGCGAGGTTGGCCTGCTGAGAGGGACCTGGGAACTTTGCAAGGGTGTTGACTTTTGTCGCATCATAATTCTGATCCCTGCATCAACGGGGGATCCATAAAACTGTTGTGTTTGCTTCGTGCATTATTAAAGCAATGACAGAGCAACTAGACTATTAATCACGCTTTTAAATGCGTCGCCTCTGCTGTGGGTGGGAATGCTGGCGATCATACAGTACTTTCTGGTAATTCCTCTGGCTCACAAAATTAATTAGCTCATTAATTAAATCAAGTGATTCTATTTCACACATTCCAGTCAGAGACTGGTGTTAAATTAGTCAGAAAGGAGCATGGAATTCCAGCTATCAGAACGACGAATAGCAGGTGTAATACGGAAGCCACTAATAAAATATATGTATTGTTTTAATTGAGGTTATGATAAAAAACCTTAACAACAGACTTTTGCTTCTCCCTTTTCACTTGTTTGACATTACCCCCTGCAATTAATTTAATCCATCATTGTAAAACTACAGATATCTGTGTTTTTAAGAATTCACAGATACAAGGTCTACCTTCAAAATAGGATACCAAACTGAAGGAAACCACCCTAAGCGTTCCTTCTCAAGATGTACCCCCAAGACTACTTAAGACTTGTTGTGTTCAGTCTGCTGTTCAAAATTCATTGTTACCACCTACTAAGCAATTACATGAATTCACACTAAACGTCTCTATTCTCTTGTACATAGTGGCTTGCGATAATTGCTTTTTATGCAAAATCATTCATTCTTTCTGTTTTACTTGTTATGGAAAAAATTGAAAATATTGGGACTTATTTACAAGCCCCTTGCGCCACCGGTGAGTCACTTTTTGTAACGCACCACTGGCGCAACCTCCTGTCCCATATTTACAAGGACACGTAAATCCACTCTGCATGGCTTTTCCTATTCCTGTAAATATGGCCCCTTCTCATGCAACACTTTGCGTGGAAGGGGCATGACATGAGTGTTTCTATGGGGGTTCCCATGCAACACTCATGCATTCTGCCGCATTTCCAAATGTACGACAATTCGTAAACCTAGAAATGCCTCAGAATGCTATGCCACCCCGAGGCGCAAGGAGGAGAAATGTTTACATTTCTCCTCGTTTCTTCCTTTTTCTAGGGGTGCTGCAGTCTGCAGCACACAAAGGAAGAAAACATCTCTTTTAATGTTTTTGTAATTGTTTTTTTGCAGGAAGGCACCCCTTACTGCACAGAAACTATCTCCCTGCAATGCAGGCAGCATGGTGCAAGGGTGCCTATGTGGTGCATGGCAGCCGATTGTGTTCCAGAGCAGGGAAATTCACAGGGATGAGTCATATTGTTGTAAATATGACCCATCCATGTGCTTTGAAAGTGCCACAGCATGGCGGTGCCGTGGTGCTGCACTATCTTCTAAATAAGGCCCAATGTTTCGCTTACGCATACGCAATTCCATTTCTAAATTAGACAGAGCTCTGAAGCCTTGTCTCAGACTTCAAGATTTTCAGCGGGCGAACTACAAGCCAAAACCACTC